>NC_041730.1:82813416-83435639 GCF_004115215.2 Ornithorhynchus anatinus | reverse complement strand
GGAGAAGAGGAGCTCAGTCTGGGAAGGCCTCTTGTAGAGGTGAGTTTTAAGTAGGGTTTTGAAGAGGGGAAGAGAATCAGTTTGGCGGAGGTGAGGAGGGAGGGCGTTCCAGGACCGCGGGAGGACGTGGCCCAGGGGTCGACGGCGGGATAGGCGAGACCGAGGGACGGTGAGGAGGTGGGCGGCAGAGGAGCGGAGCGTGCGGGGTGGGCGGTAGAAAGAGAGAAGGGAGGAGAGGTAGGAAGGGGCAAGGTGATGGAGAGCCTTGAAGCCTAGAGTGAGGAGTTTTTGTTTGGAGTGGAGGTTGATAGGCAACCACTGGACTTGTTTAAGAAGGGGAGTGACATGCCCAGATCGTTTCTGCAGGAAGATGAGCCGGGCAGCAGAGTGAAGAATAGACTGGAGCGGGGCGAGAGAGGAGGAAGTACAGTGTTCTGCACATAGTAAGTACTCAATAAATACAACTGATTGGTCCAGCTCACCATATTGTGAAGCAGTATGGCCTAGTGGATAGAGTATGGGGCTGGAAGTCAGAAGGACCTGAGGTCTAATTCCGGCTCCACCATTTGTCTGCTGTGTGACCTTGGGCGAATCACTTAACTCTTATGGGCTTCAGCTACCTAATCTGTAAAATAGGGATGATTGTAATAATAATTACAATAAATATGGTATTTGTTAAGCACTTACTATGTGCTGGGCACTGTACTAAACATTGTGAGTCCCATGTGCGACAGGGACTATGACCAACCTGATTTGTTTGTATTCACCCAGCACTTAGTACAGTGCCTGGCACATAGTAAATACTTAACAAATACTACAGTTATTATTACCAGGGCTGCTTCAACTCTCTCTGTTCACCTGTATCCACAGAAGATTTAACATATGGAGTGCAGAGGCATACTGCTTCCCTTTCCCTGGGGCCCGACACCTTCAGTCTTGCTTTGAAGAGGAGATAGGGGAGAAGAGGTTTTCTCTCAGCAGCAGGGGCAGGTTCCCTCCACAGGTTCTGACCTACATCCCAGGGGTATTGTGAGATGAAATGAGAAGTCTGGCCATGCTGTCCTCTGAAGCTGAACATGGACGGAATTGTGATATCAGATGCTCCTGCCCATGGCCTGTGCCAACCAGCAGAATGGGAACGATTGCTGGCATCATATGCTAAACCTGTAATAGCTGCACAGAGCCAGGCACACAGGCCAGATGCTCTATTTCCGGTCCTGCTCTCTAACCGCAAGACCAAGGGTGGCCAATTGGAAGCTGGATGCTTGAGGGCAAGTTCAAAAGAAAAATTGTTTTTCCAGATTAGGAAAAGGCTAATGGACCTGATGACACTTTGACACTCTTATAAAATTCTCTTGTGAACCAGATGGGCTGTAGGAAGTCTCTATTTGGCCAGCCTGACCCAATCATTAGAGATGGCCTGCTTTGAACAGGGAAGACCTTCAGTCCCTTGGACATTACTGGGGTTTGATTTAACCCAGTTATATGACTTTCCAACCTAGCCAGACATCGCTTGCCATAAACACCTGTGAGGACACTAAGGAAATCTGAATCATTCTCTTGTTATAATCAATCACCTTATCCCTCCTTGCTTTCAGTGATATTGTGCTTTCCAGTTAGATTGTAAGCTCCTTAGAACAGTGAGAATGTCTTTTACAACTATTTTACATTTCAAGGACTTAGTACAGTTCTCTGCCCACAGTAGGTACTAGATGAATGTTATTTATCAGTCTATTACTCAAAAACAATAATACTAATAATAATGATGATTATGCTTTGTTAAGTGCTTACTATTTGCCAAGCATTGCCCTAAGCACCAGAATGCATACAAAATAAACAGATTGGACACATTCCTTGTCGCAAAGGCTCACAGTCTAAAAGGAAGGTGAATAGGCATTTTATCACTGTTTTAGAGATGAGGAAATGGGCACAGAGAAACTGCGTTAACTTGCTCTAAGTCATGCAGCAGGCAAATAATGAGCTAAGCTATGAATAATAATAATAATAATAATAATGTTGGTATTTATTAAGCACTTACTATGTGCAGAGCACTGTTCTAAGAGCTGGGGGAGATACAGGGTAATCACGTTGTCCCACATGAGGCTCAGAGTTAATTCCCATTTTACAGATGAGGTAACTGAGGCACAGAAAAGTTACGTGACTTGCCCACAGTCACACAGCTGACAAGTGGCAGATCCGGGATTCAAACCCATAACCTCTGACTCCCAAGCCGGGGCTCTTTTCACTGAGCCACGCTGCTTCTCTACAAACAGGATGATTTTTCTACCTCAGGAATCCATTCACTACCAAACATTGTGGTTTATTTAGGATCATCCATGAGGGCAACTTTCCCATTAGAGAACTCTAAATACTTCTTGATACCCACACTGATCTCACCATATGGATGTCACCACCAACTACACTCTCACATTTTTACCTTAACTGCAAACACCTCCATGTGGATCTTCTGTTGGCATCACAAGCTCAATGTCTAAAACTTAACTCCTTTTCTAAATCCTATCCTTCATCTACCTTTTCCATCACAGTTGAGAACACTGCTATCTTCTTTGTTTCCAAAACTCTAAGCAGTGATTCATTCAATCATTCTATCGTATGTACTCCACAAAGTGGATGAATCCTGTTGCTTTTCCCTACACTGTATTTCCCAAATCCACCTCTTCCTCTTCTTCAGATGGGCACAATCCTGATCCAGGCACTCGTCAGGTAAATTAAAAAAATAAATGAATGCTGGAATTTGTTAAGCACTTCCTATGTGTCAAGCACTGTTCTCAGTGCTGGGGTAGATACAAGATAATCAGGTTGGACACAGTCCCTGTTATACATGGAGCTCACAGTCTTAATCCCCATTTTACAGATGAGATAACTGAGGCCTAGAGAAGTTGAATTACTTGCCCAAGGTCACACAGCTGACAAGTGGCAAAACTGGGATTAAAACCCATGACCTTCTGACTCCCAGACCCATGCTTTATCCACTACACCATGCTGCTTCTGCTTCATATCCCGGTTTGACTTCAGCATGAGCCTTTCAGTGGCCCCCAACCCCCAGCATTTCCCATTTCTGGTCTACTCCTCATTTTGCTCCTCAGATTATATTTCTAGAAGTTGTTCTGCACACATTTCTCTAATCTAGACACTCTAATATTTACCCATTCATCATCATAATAAACAGAATCATTGTTAGTTCTTTGACATTGTCCTCTGGATGTTGATTCATTCAATCATATTTACTGAGCGCTTACTGTGTGCAGAACACTGTACTAAGTGCTTGGAAAGTTTTAGTAGCACAACCCACTAGCCCACCAATACCAGCAATGATACTGCAACTGCAGCATCTAATCTCATATCCCTCTTTTGGGAGGAGGAGGGTTTCATGATATTTGTCAGCCTACCTTTGGAGGGAATTTTACTATCTGGAGAAACAAAGCATTTTTTGACTACCCCTCCACTAGACCCACTTCCAGACCTTCTCTGGGGACCCAACATGATAAACCTAACATTTCCAGCTTTGCATCTTCCTAGTCTTTCTTGTCTACTCTTTGCCCCCTATGGTGGCCTCAGAGTGGTATCCAGAGCTGATGGGCTGGCAATACAATGCAAGGATAATGTTTAGAACTCCCTGCATCCCCAGGTAAGCACTGTCAGTAAGGAAGATTACACAGTGATGCCATCTTCCAGGAAAATTCCCTGTGCAAACTCAAACAATCATTTTTCAGGACACCCAGATGTGCTGGTAAGAAATCCCCTCACCACTTACTGACTGCGGAGTCATATATGAGTGGTGGATTTAGTACAATTTTTCAACAAACTGTTTGGTTGTTCAGACTCCGGGAATGACTGATGTGAAATATTGGAAATGTCTCTTTGGCCCGAAGTTTTTTAGCTCCAACAAGATCTTATATAAGAACATCAGACCATGCACAGTGCCATTTCTGGATCACCTCAGTGGTCTCTCCAATCTAGGATTCTGTCTTCCACATAGACATCAGGATGCTTGGAAGAACCATCAGACATTGTCCTCTGGATGTTGATTCACTCAATCGTATTTACTGAGCACTTACCGTGTGCAGAACACTATACTAAGCGCTTGGCAAGTACAATTCAGCAACAAATAGAGACAATCTCTACACCCAATGGGCTCACAGTCTAGAAGACAGGCTCACAATCTTCCTCATGGTCTTGGATGGATCATTCAGAAGCCTTAGCTATCCTTCTAATATACCATTATTGACCACTCATCCATGAAGTGAATTAAGCCCCTCGTGAATTTACTTACATTTTCAACTGCAGAATGTCCTCTGAGAAGCAACATGGCCTAGTGGAAAATGCACAGGCCTGGGAGTCAGAGGACTTGGGTACTCATCCTGGCTCTGCCAATTGCCTGCTGTGACCTTGGGCAAACTTACCTTCTCTGTACCTGAGTTTCATATTCTGTAAATTGGAAATTCAATGCCTGATCTCCCTCCTACTTGGACTGTGAGCCCCATGTGGGACAGGAACTGTTTCCAATTTGATTATCTTGTATCTATCTTAGAGCTTAGAAAAGTGCTTAACAAATAATGAGCACTTAATACCATAATAAGTATTATCATTATTGTTATTATTATAAATTGTTACCCTCTGATGACATGCCTGATGAAGTCATCTTGAAGTCTGATATCTCTCTTTGGGGCCATTGCCTAGTCTCCATTATGGTTCATTAGGTTCTGAAGAATGTGAAATTCATTCATTCATTCAATCATATTTATTGAGGGCTTACTTTGCGTAGAGCACTGCACTGAGCACTTGGAAAGTACAGTTTGGCAACAGATAGAGACAATCCCTACTCAACAACGGTCTCACAGTCTAGAAGGGGGAGACAAACAACAAAACAAGTAGACAGGCATCAGTAACATCAAAAGAAATAGAATTATAGATATATACACATCATTAATAAAATGAATAGAATAATATATATGTACAAATGTACACAAGAGCTGTGAGGTGGCGAAGGGGGTAGAGAGTAGGGGGAGAGAGTAGGGGCAATGAGGAGGGGAGGAGGACCAGAGGAAAAGGGGGACTCAGTCTAGGAAGGCCTCCTGGAGCACCTGAGCTCTCGGTAGGGCTTTGAAGAGGGGAAGAGAGTTAGTTTGGAGGATGTGAGGAGGGAGGGCATTCCAGGACAGTGGTAGGACATGGGCCAGGGGTTGACTGTGGGATAGGCATTAATGGGGGACAGTGAAGAGGTTAGAGGCAGCAGAGGAGTGGAGTGTGTGGGCTGGGCTATAGAAGGAGAGAAGGGAGGTGAGATAGGAGGGAGCAAGGTGATGGAGAGCTTTGAAGTCAATAGTGAGGAGTTTTTGTTTCATGCCAAGGTTAATAGGAAACCATTGGAGATTTTTGAGGAGAATGGTGACATGCCCAGAACGTTTCTGTTGAAAGATAATCCAGGCAGTAGACTGAAGCGGGGAGAGACAGGAGGATGGGAGTTCCGAAAGGAGGCTGATGTAGTAATCCAGTCGGGATATGATGAGAGATTGTACCAACAAGGCAGCGTATTGGATGGAGAGGAAAGGGTGGATCTTGGCGATGTTGTGAAGGTGAGACAGGCAGGTTTTGGTGACAGATTGGCTATGTGGGGGTAATGAGAGGGCTGAGTCAAGGATGACACCAAGGCTGCGGGCCTGTGAGACGGGAAGGATGGTCGTGTCATCCACAGTGACTGGAAAGTCAGGGAGAGGACAGGCTATGGGAGTGAAGATAAGGAGATCAGTCGTGGACATGTTGAGTTTTAAGTGGCAGGCAGACATCCAGGTGGAGATGTCCTTAAGGCAGGAGGAGATATGAGCCTGGAGGGCGGGAGAGAGAACAGGGGAGGAGATGTAGATTTGGTTGTCATCTGCATAGAGGTGATAGTTGAAGCCATGGGAGCGAATGAGTTCACCAAGGGAGTGAGTATAGATGGAGAACAGAAGGGTACCAAGAACTGACCCTTGAGGAACCCCAACAGTTAGGGGATGGGATGGAGAGGAGGAGCCTACAAAGGAGATTGAAATAAATGCCATTCCTCTAGGACTCTCTGGTGAAATTCTTTCACCTTCACAAATTGTAAACAATAATAATAATAATTATGGTATTTGTTAAGTGCTTACTATGTGCAGAGCACTGTTCTAAGTGCTGGGGTAGATTCAGGGTAATCAGATTGTCCGACGTGGGGCTCACATTTTTTAATACCCATTTTTACAGATGAGGTAACTGAGGCCCAGAGACATTGAGTGACTTGCCCAAAGTAGGTCACACGGCAGACAAATGGTGGAGTCAGGATTAGAACCCACGACCTCTGACTCCCAGGCCAGTGCTCTTTCCACTAAGTCATGCTGCTTCCCAAACCCAGAAAGAACTTTAAAGAATAAGTCCCTAAGCGACAAAGCTCTCTATGGATTCAGGTTTTGTGTTTTTTAAAAAGTAGTATTTGTTAAGCACTTACTATGTACCACGCAGTGTATTCAGTGCTGGAATACATACAAGCTAATCAAATTGGACACAGTCCATATCCTATATGGGACTCAGTCTTAATCCCCATTTTACAGGTGAGGTAACTGAGATACGGAAAACTTGTGACTTTCCCAAGGTCACACTTCAAAGTGACAGAGCCAGAATTAGAACCCAGGTCCTTTGGCTCCCAGGCCCGTGTTCTTTCAGCAAGGCCACAGTTTTTCCTAGATTTTCATTGGTCTTTCAATATTTTAAGAACTGTCTTCCAGAACACTCCTTTTGGGAAATTGAAATAGCAGATTACAATGGCAAAAAATAATTCAGTGAAAAGAAGAGTGATGTGCCCTCAAGTCTAGCCAGCTTCCTTCTACAATGTTTACTCCTGTACTGGAAATCTCATTTTTCCCAGAATAACACTCTTCTTTGTGAATATAACTCCCTTTGGATATTATGCCAGACAAACCTCTCAGTCTCTCTCTCTCTCACACACATACACACGTACACACATATACACGCAGACACAGAAAGGCACTGAGGAACTCACCTGATAACAGTAGGTTTAATCTTGTTTCAAAATTCAGTTACCTTGGCAGCCAATTATTCGAGAATGCATGAGTAGACAAAGAGGTAGAAACCCAAATAAAGACAGATTGGCTGGATGCTGAAGATATGAAGTAACTGAAGAGTCCAACCTTCAGCCTGGCTGTGAGACTTGAACTTTACCACGATCACCTAGAGAACTAATGGGGCTTTATCAATACCTTCTACCTGATGTAGTTAATAAATGGCCAGATAGGAATCTAAACATGAAATTGCAGAATGCAAGACAATCTACCAACATCAAAACCCATCACATCATACTTTTTTTTTCTAAAGTATTTGTTAAGCACTTACTATGTGTCAAGCACTCTTCTAAGATCTGGGGTGGATACAAGTTAATCAGATGGGGACACAGTCCCTGTCCCATATGGGTCTCAAAGTCAAATAAAAGGTAGAACAGGAAATTAATCCCCATTTTCCAGTTGAGGAAATTGAGGCACAGAGAAGTCATTTAAGGTCACACAGCAGACAAATGGCAGAGTTGGTATTAGAATCCAGATCCTCTGGCTCCCAGGCCCGTGCTTTATCCACTAGGATAGGCTACTTTGCTTCTAGTTTAGTTAGACAGGTCTTGTGAAGTGAGCAAAGGACAAGAAGATACCAAGAGATATCCAAGATTAGAGTAAAAAAGTGCTTCAGAGTCAAAAATGAAACAAAACCTCAAATAATAATCATGGTATTCATTAAGTGATTACTTTGTGGCAAGCACTGAGGTAGATACAAGATAGGCAGATTGGACACTGTCTCTGTCCCACATAGGACTCACAGTCTAAGTAGTAGGAGACCAGGTATTGAATCCTCATTTTATACTTGAGGAAACTGAGGCACAGAGAAGTTAAGTGATTTGTCCCAGGTCCCACAGCAGGCAAGTGGCAGAGCAGAGAATAGAACCCAGCTCCTTTGACTTCCTAGCTCATGGTCCCTCCACCAGACCATGCTGCTTCTCTGCCATGAATGGCTGGGAATGGGCCGAACACAGACCATTCTGAAATCACAATTGGAAATGGGGTGTGTCTCTCAGCCCAGAGACTTTAAGAATATTGCAACAAGGAGAAATGAAGATGGTGTCAATCAGTCAATCATATGCATTGAGTGCTTACGGTGTGCTTGGGAGAGTACAAAATAACAATATAACAGACATTTTTCCTGTCCAAAGTGAACTTACAGTCCAGTAATCATTATGGGCACATACATGATGTAGAAGAGAGTTTTGATAGTTTTACCCTTCACCTATATTATTAAAATTTCCCTGTCAATAGTGGCATCCCTTACTCGGAAGCCTGACTCTCTCCTTTTGTCTATGTTCATGCCCACATATGTTCATGTTCATAGATGAATGGTTAATGATTGGAAGTCCCTTCTCTCCTTCAATTAGCCAAACAGAGTCTGAGGGAGAAACTATTTCACTGCACTGCCTCATCTGATTTCTGGAAGGCTCTGATGACTGTCAGGGGGTGTTTGCTGATCTTATCAGCAATACTAAGGGAAATGGATTGGGAGGGATTCAATTAAGCGATAAAATCTATTGCTACCATGCCAAGCAATCATCTCAGGGTAAATTGCAGGATGACAGGGAATCAGCTGGCCACCTGTCATTTCCATCTTGGCCATGTCTCCCTGCTTACTGGTTAGATGCCCACATCACGAGGCTCTTCCAGCAGGTGGTCATTTCTGTAGTTAAAAGATGATTCATTTTGAAATTCTAAAGGAGCCCACTGATTCCAAGAGCACAGGTAGTCATTCATGAATGATTCCTTAGTTTGATTTTGCTATTTTTAAACACAGAATCAGCTATTTCTATATTCCGCCTACTGCTTCCTTTGAGTAAGATTCAGAGCAACAGATGATCAATTTACGCTGGGACTTGAACGCACACAGAGATGGTTAGAGAAGCAGCGTGGGCAAATGTAAAGAGAAAGGGTCCGGGAGCCAGAGAACCTGGGTCATAATCTTTGCTCTGCCACTTGTTTGCTTTGGAACCGTGAGGAAATCGTTTGACTTCTCTGTTCCTCAGTTTCCTCAGCTCTAAAATGGGAAAATGTTCTGCCTCCTACTTAGATGGGAAACTGTATATGGGAAAGGGACTGTGTTTGACCTGATTATTTTGTATATACCCCAAGGCTTAATACAGTGCTTGACACATAGTAAACACTTCGCAAATATCAGTACTATTATTATTATTGTTAGTATTATTATTCTTACTACTACTACTAATATTCAGTGTGAAGCTTTGACAGTTTGGGAGGTATGGGATTTTGGTTTGGAGGCTAGAAGTTCTGGTGAAGCTTGACCCCCTAGGCTACTGGGGAGATTTCTTGGTGCTGGGTCTGAGTTTGAGGCAGATTAGGGAGGAGAAAATTCCCACATTCCAGACTCAACTCCCCAAAGCACTTGATAAAGCCAATCAAGAATCAGTCTGCAAAACAAAGAAAGAACACAATACTGGGGGGAATAGAGGGGACAAATGAAGGCTGTAGCCCAACCCACAAAATATTAAAGAATTCAAGAAATGTTTCTATAACTTGAGTTAGTTTATTACATTAGAAGAAAATCCTTGCTCATTCAACAAGCCATGTCACCATGAAAATCAAGATGTTGTTCTGTTCTTCCATGTTTTGGACATTTAAGTTTATTCTCTTATATGAAAACTCAACTTGTTACCTTTTAGCAGTCTAACATTTTACAGACCTCAAAGGGTTAACAGCATATGTTCTTCTTACAGGTTGAACTCGGGTGGACTATCAGGTCTGGGAACTTTGCTGTTCTTCATATCTCTAATTAAAATTGAGACTTCATCAAATGTGTGTACAAAAATGATATCTAGGTAAACAAGCCTTTATAGTCATATATATAAGTCATCTTCCATGATGGAAGGAGGTTAAGGAGATCACTGAAGTATAGTGACCATTTCTTTAAGAATCCTTCTTAGTCTATGATGAGGATGGAGCTATCTCCACTCCATTCTTCCATAGGTCTGGAGTGGTGTTTGTGAGTCCATATACCCCCTTCTCTCCTAGCACTGAAGCTACTCTCACCTTAACACAGCTACACTGGGTGGGACATGTGAGAAGGATATCCAAACAGCCACCATATTTTCCCACTCTGCCCTCCAATTTCAGCCATTCACTTCCCAAAGGCTTCTTCCCCACTGTTTTCAAACACGCTCATGTCTCCCCTATTCTAAAAAAAAAACACCCTCCCTTGACCCCACAGCTCCTTCCAGTTAACTGCCTCCTACCATGCCTCTCCTTGAGTAAGTTGTCTACACCTGCTGCCTCACGTTTCTGTCCTCCAATTCAGTTCTTGACAGACTCCCTCCAATCTGGCTTCTGGCTTCTGCACCCTTGACTCCATGGAAACTGCACTTTCAAACGTAATCAGTGATTTCCTTCTTCCTAAATCCAAAGGCCTCTACTCCATAGCAATCCTCACCCTCTCAGCTGCCTTCAACACTGTCGACCACCCTCTCCTAGAAACATTATCTAACACTGGCTTCACTCTCTCCTCTTCTGGTTTTACTTCTATTTTTCTAGCAGTTCATTCTCTGGCTCTTTCGTAGGCTCCTGCTCTGCTTCACACCCTCTAGTTGTGGGTGTCCCTCAAGGTTCAGTTCTGAGTCCTCTTGTATTCTCCATCTACATCCACAACATTAGAGAACTCATTCACTGCACTACCATCCCAATGAAGATGGGCAGGGAATGTGTCTGTTTTTTGATATATTGTACTTTCCTAAGCGCTTAGTACAGTGCTCAGCACACAGTAAGTGCTTAATAAATATGATTGAATGAATGTATGAATAATTCCCAAATCTACATCTACAGCTTTGATTTCTTTCCCAATCTGCAGTCTCACATTTCCTCCTGCCTTCACGATATCTGTACTTGGATGTCCCGCCACCACCTCAAGTTTAACATAACTTCTACCCAAACCCCATAATCCTGCTGATTTTCCTGTCATGGTAGACAGCACCACTATCCTTCCTAACAAGCCCTTATTCTTGGCATTATCTTCTATCAGTCCATCTCATTCAATCCATATATTCAATCTGTCACCAAATCCTGTTGGTTCAAAACTTCACAACATCACTAAAATCTACGTTTTCCTCTCCATCCACACTGCTACTATGTTGATCCGAGCACTTATCAGGCATGATCTCCATAAAATAATTATGGTATTTGTTAAGCGCTTACTATGTGCAGAGCACTGTTCTAAGAGCTGGGGTAGACACAGGGTAATTAGATCACCCCACGTGGGGCTCACATTTTTTAATCCCCATTTTTACAGATGAGGTAACTGAGGCCCAGAGAAGTTAAGTGACTTGTGCAAGGTCACACAGCAGATAAGTGGCGGAGTCGGGATTAGAACCCATGACCTCTGACTCCCAAGCCCCTGCTCTTTCCATTAAACCACGCTGCTTCTCTTCCCTGCTCCTCTCAAGTCCCTCCCTCTTCCTGCCCCTTTCTCAACTCTCCCACCTTTCCCAGCAGTATTTCAAGAGATCTCCTATCCTATCTCAAAATCCACCTCTCCACTCATGCCTCCAACTCCATTCCTTTGCACCTTAAATAAACACTTACCCCCTCTCTGAATACCATCTTCAACTGTTCACTCTCCGATGGCTTTTCCCCCACTGCTTTCAAACATGCTTATATCTCCCCTATCTAAAAACAACAAAAACAAAAAACAAACCCTCCCTTGACCCCTTATATTCTCCATCTACACCTACTTACAGTCTACTGTAAGTAGTCTGTGGACAGGGAACATGTCTACCAACTTGGTTGCACTGTACCTTCCCAAGCACTCAGTAGAGTGCTCTGATCATAGTAAGTGTTCAGTAAATACCACTGACTGACACTGATTCCTGTTTCCCAAGGTTGGGAAGATTCTAGTCAGACCTTGGACTGCCTGTTCAAAAATGGTTAACCATCCGCTCTCAGAATCCCAGTGCTCTCTGAAGGACCTTACCTATTTCTTTCTTTAGAAGTCTGATATTCAGCTGCTTGGGAAGTTTGGATGTGATTTCAATTCACTGTCTTTAGTTTAAGTGAAAGTTAGGAGCTTATCAGATGATGGTCAATCCAGGATTCACCTCTCACATAGCAGGAGGATACTGGTCTCATTATCAAAATTAATTCACCCAGGTGCCACTGTTCAGATCTTGGGTGAATCCCAGATGTCTTGCTCTTATTTGGTAAAAACACTGGGTATTTTGTGCTGATGTTTGGAACATTCTCTGGGCTGGAGAAGACCTTTGCTGCTTAATTTAATAATTACATGTCCAATTATTTTTTCCAAGTTTCAACACCATTGCACAAATGTGCAGTGAAATTTCCAGTGGAAATCAGCTCTGCAGATATTAGTACTGCTGTGATAAATTAGCTCAGATTACTTACACACCTACAACACACACACACATCATGCAAGATAGTCCTATGGAAACAATGCAGTTATGTTTATCTGTTGTGTCTTTGGTGTGCAGGTTTTATATTTTTCTTTCTCCCACCCTGAAGGCAAAGTTAAGAGCAGGAGAGGCATAATTAGAAGAATCCCATGTAGGAGAATCCTCAGAGGAGTAGATTTTCAGAATTAATTCAAGGAGATTCAATTATTCAGTACTTATTTGCATCACAATAGGAGCAGGGTCATAAATCCTCCCGCCCCCTCCCATATTTACTGCTTTCCCAAGGCATCCCTTAGGACTTCTTGATATTGTAACTTCAGATTGATTGATTGATTGATTGACTGCTTTTTAATGTGCCAAGCTCAGAAGTGTCGTAGTTCATTAGAAATGGCTCTCTAAATGTTTGATGCTAGGAAACATCAGATGCTAGTGAATTGAATTTTGCCCAACTGGGCTTTAGAGGCTCGCTCCTAAATTATTTTTACTTCTCCCAGAATAGAAATAAGTCTATTTAAAAATCCAAATTCTAAGAGGAATATAGGTTGCGGTGAGTGGTCAGATGGAGAAGAGGAGAGGAGTTTGGAACTGGCTTTGGGTCCTCATCTGAGAATGACTAATTGATACCCAATTTAAGAGCCTTTGGGGCCCAATTAGAAAGGCCCACTTTCAAAGCCCCAGGAAATGGAATCAGTTTTCCTAAAAGAGTTTGTATCTGAATCAAAGCCAGTGTCAGCATCTCTCCCTTGCAAATGATGTAGACACATACGATTCCACCTACAATGAGCTGGTCTCCCAAAACTAAAGTTTGGAGCATCAAGGAATGCAATCCCAGTTGAAAACAAGACAGTGAGTTCTGCTTCACCTTCACCTAAGCAAATTTACGTGTTAGAGATCTCTGACCTTTTGCTTTTCCTATTAAAATTGCCTCCAGATTAGAATCTGAATCTACAGTCACTATGGGATTGTAATCTGGGGACACATTTCCAGTTAGACTTGGTTCATCAGAGGGCTGAAGCACCAACCATGTTTGCTTTTTGGTGATATTTGCAAGCTTGCCTGAGACCCTTTGGCTCTGATTACATCAGTTAATTCCCAAGGGCTGCTTATGGCAAAGCAGCTAGTAATATTTAAATAGAAAGACTCCAATATTGCTAGTCCTCCAGTGATTCTGGGATGCTGCAATTACATACCTCTGGAGTGTATCTAGTACATGGGGCTAGATAAAAGGAGTTCACTTGAATGCATCTTGTTGGTATAGTTGGCAAGGAGCAGAGTGATTAGCAAAATACAAATGTGTAACATTAGCAATGGTAATAAGCCAGATTTTCGTTCATTTTCACACCCATTTTTTTTTCCTTTTTTTTCCCCCTCATCTCTTAAGAGCAGGATTCACAAACAGCTGCTACTTAGGGACCTGAAAGGGGCACATACAAACCATAAGGGCAGAATAAACAACTGAAAGGATCAGAGAGGCAGAGTTTCAAACAGCATGACCTATTTAACCCCTGGAGGCTGGAAGATCACTGCATGAGACAGACCAGAGATGACTCTTCGAGAACCAAAGTTTTGTGAGAATCAGGACACCAAGACTCAAAAAGAGAGACAGATCTTATCCTGGGCAAACATATTAGCACATCCAGGCCTGCCTTATGATCCCAACTGCCTTGATCAGCAAAGAGAGCTGCAGGCTCTTCCAGTGTGTTTTGTTTACACCCAGCCAAAGGTTTCCAGACCTTTTTGTTGTTTTATTGACTGTTAATTTATATTTAAAAGCTCCATTTCTCACTCTCCCAAGGAAATGTCATCTTCCCCTACCCCAGCTGTGTTAGTCTGCATAGGCAAAGGACAGGTACATGTCTCTGAAGAATGAAGTATTGAAGCCCTGATTCAGTTGATATCCTAGAAGCTTTGGTTCACAATAAAGCCTAAGTGCTGCTCACAGACTTGGAACAATGATGAATGGGTTCCATTTCAATCTCAAGGAACCTGCCCATGTATTCTCAATCATAGTAACAATAATTGTGGTAATAATAATTATAATTGTGGTATTTGTTAAGTGCTTACTATGTGCCAAGCACTGTTCTAAGCACTGGGGTAGATACAGGGTAATCAGGTTGTCCTATATGGGGCTCACACTTTTAATCCCCATTTTACAGATGAGTTAACTGAGGCACAGAGAAGTGAAGTGCTTGCCCAAAGTCACACAGTAGACAAGTGGCAGAGCAGGGATTAGAATCCAGGACCTCTGACTCCCAAGCCTGGGCTCTTGCCACTAAATGATTCTGCTTCTCTTGGTATTTATCATGCCAAACACTGTGCTAAGCACTGGGTAAGAAACAAGGTGAGACATGAGGCTCACAATCTAAGCAGGTGGGAGAACAGACATTTAATCCCCACTTTACAGATGAGGAAACTGAGGCATAGAGACCTTAAGTGACTTGTCCAAGGATTAGAACCCAGGTCCTCTGAGTATTCTTTCCACTGTTTTCTTAGCTGGGTTTTGCAAGACTAGAAGCGAAAAAGCTAAGGACCATCCTCAAGAAAATGAGCAGGAATGTTGAAGTCTTTAATGGAGGGGAAGATAGTGAAAGCAAATTCAATTCCAGGAAGCCTATTCACCTTTGAGTAATAATAATGATAGTGTTTGTTAAGTGCTTACTATGTGCCAGGCACTGTACTAAGCTCTGGGGTGGATACAAGCAAATAGGGTTGGATACAGTCCCTGTCCCAAGAGGGGCTCACAGTCTCTATCCCCATTTTACAAATGAGGGAACTGAGGCCCAGAGAAGTGAAGTGACTTGCTCAAGGTCACCCTGCAGGTATGTGGCAGATAGGGGATTAGACAAGAAGCTTAGATATGGGATTGTCTGATATACAAGTAGCAAGTTGATGTTGAAGCAAGTTGATATCAGGTCTTGAATAACATATCTCTATTAAGAAACAGGCAATACAACAGCAATGTCAGTAGCCCATATTCTCTTAAAACCTAAGGATTAATATATATGACATAAGTGATCAAAACTAGGATGGGTGAAAGGGGCAGTGAGTTGCAAACACTCATGCTAAATTCTATTAAGGGTACTGATAGGTTAAGGCAATATTTCCTTCTCCACGGGAAATGGCCCATTATTCTGGGATGAGTGGGTAGCAGATGTTGAGATTCCAATCGTATTTAGACTCTGGCACTGACCCCTGAATTTCCTCTATTGAGGAACTGGTTTCCATGTGGATTGCGGTTTCTTCTGCAAAGAGGCAATTGGTCTTTAAATTGCTTTCTGGGACCCAACATGCCATCTTTAAATTGGAGTTGAATATCTTTCCGATATCTGCTCTGATTGGGTGCATAAATGGTATAGAGTTGGCCAGGGAATTAGGACAATTATTTTCTCAACTTGTCTTTCAATTCCAGATATTCATTTAAAGTTTATTTGGAGGGGCGCAGGATTTCCAGTGTCCATTTAATTTTTTTTTTGACAACATATTATCAGATAGCTTACGATGCAATTGTTCTTTATGCTTTGAATTGTTCTACTCTGCAGACTCTGCTAGGTGGAGCAGGGGGATGTCTTCTGGATTCTATGTGTTTTATAGTTCAACAGTAGTTCCATTCAATTTGCTAAAGAGATTGTTCCCTCCAAAAGGGAATAGGATCCAAAATTTGTGAGTATAAGACAAAACAAATACTCAATAAAATCAATTAATGGTATTTATTGAGCACTTACCATGGGTAGGACACTACACTAATGCTTGAGAGGCTACAACAGAATTGGCAGACATCTCTGGCTCACAACAAGCTTACAGTCTAGATGGGGAGACAGATATTAATACAAATACATAAACTGTGACTATGTACATTAGTGCTTTGGGGCTGAGGGTGGGGCAAAAGCCAAGTTCCCAAAAGGTACAGATCCAAGTGTATAGATGATGCGGAAAGGAGAGGGAGATGGGGACAAGGGGTTAATTGGGAAAGAGGTCTTGAAGGAGATGTAACTTTAATAAAATTTTGACCGTGGAGAGAGTGATGGAATGGCATATATTGATGGGGAGGGAATTCCAGGTCAGAGGGACGGCATGGGAAAGGGATCAGTGGCAAAATACCTGTTGCCCAGTACCTAGGCGGCTGAATGGATCTTTGATCCCATCCAATGCCCCAGAGCTTCTGCACTCCTTTTCCAGGTCTCTGCAAAAAAACAGGCAACCACTTATGAGGAGTGGGACTCAAAGGAACCATGGCAGTGATATTTACAAATACAGACATAGAGCTGTTCTGTGCCAAGTCGGTATCAGACAAGGGACAGACTAGCTGAAAAACTCATCCCATCCCACCTGGATTACTGCATCAGCCTCCTTGCTGAACTTTCAGCCTCCTGTCTCTCCTCACTCCAATTCATGCTTCACTCTGCTGCCCATATCGTTTTTCTACAAAAACTCTCAGATATGTCCCCCTACTCCTCAAAAAGCTCCAGTGGTTGCCCATCCCCCCATCCATCTCTGCATCAAACAAAAACTCCTCACCCCTGGCTCTAAAGCACTCCATCACCTTGCCCCCCCCCCCCACCTCACCTTGCAACTCTCGTACTATAACTCAACCCACACACTTCGCTCCTCTAATGCTAACCTTCTCACTTTGCCATGATCTCATCTATCTCACTGTTGACCCCTCGCCCACATCCTGACTCTGACCTGGAGCCTCTCAATCCTCATTTCGGAAAGACAATTCCTCTCCCACCCTTCAAAGTCTTATTGAAGACATATCTCCTCCAAGAGGCCTTCCCTAAGCCCCACTATCCTCTTTTCCCACTCCCTTCTGTGTCACCCTGACTTGCTCCCTTTGCTCTTCCCCATCCCTGTCCCACAGCATGTATGTAATTATCTGTAATTTGTTTATTTATATTAATGTCTGTCTCCCCCAACCTATAGTGTAAGCTCACGGGAGGCAGGGAATATGTCTTTAGGGTTGTATTGTACTCTCCCTAGTGCTTAGTACAGTATTATTTGCACAATAAGCATTCAATAAATATTATTAAATGAAAGAAAATAGATGATATTGGGACACAGTGAGCAAGATGGCACTAGAGGCCTGAAGTTTACCTGCTGGGCTGTGGTAGATCAATAAGGTAGTCTGAGAGGGTGAGTTGATTGAGTGCTTTAAAGCCAATGGCAAGGAGTTTCTCTTTGATATGGAGGTGGATGGGCAACCACTGGACGTTCTTGAGGAGTGGGGAAAAGGGGTCTGAACAACGTTTTAGAAAAAAATGATCCAGGCAGCAGAATGAAGTATTTACTGAATGGGAAGAGGCAAAAGGCAGAGAGGTCAGCGAGAAGGCACAGAGTAGTCAAGGGGGAGATAAAAGTTAAACTTGGCAGACTTTGCAGAATGGTGATCAAGAGGCCTTAGGAAGGGGTGAAAGGCAAAAACCTGGATGGAGAAACTCCATCTCCAAAGATTACAAGGAAGGAATATCATCCCTGCAACATCAGCCTTTTACCTGGTACTCTGGGAAGAGGAGAAATAGGAGGGAGTCTTCAACTGCTAAGTATTCCTATGTGAAAACTGTGCCCTGATAGAGCAGCTGTGTTGATGATGATGTTTTAGGTTCACAGCTTTAAAGAACAAGGCTCACCTTTTTACTAACATGTTACTCACCCTTAAGGTCACCCCTAGCTGTTAGTAGCACCTATCCTGTAATGGGACAGCCACTCAATGATATGCCCCAAAAAGCTTATGTTATCCCAAAACACGGAACTGAATCTTCAAAAATACTGAACGAGCACACCAAAACACAGTGAACTCTGCTGCCAGAAACACATCCACACTCTTCTCTAGATCATTTGCATCTGGTTTGCATTCTACCAGGAATAATTTATTCCAACAGAGGATGCTTTATTCTAACAGGGAATGATTTTATTCCATCAGAGAATGGTGTCCAAGAGTATTTACTCAACTGCTATCTTGGAACTTCCTTCTTCACCCATTGCTTATGCTTTCTCCCACCTTGGAACTCCCACCCTCACCAAACCCAGAGGACCAGAGCCCTCAGTTTGTGGAAAAGACTCCTAGACAGCATGGCTTAGTGGAAAGAGCATAGCTTGGGAGTCAGAGGATGTGAGGTCTAATTCTGATATGCCACTTGTCTCCTGTGTGACCTTGGTCAAACTGCCTCAGTTAGTCAAGCTGCCTCAGGTACCTCATAGGCAAATGGGGGTTAAGACTATGAGACCGACTATAGGACAATTACCTTTTATCTACCCTGTACTTAGAACAGTGCTTGATATGTAGTAAATGCTTAAAAATACCATAATTATTATTATCCCACTTTCTTCAACAAGCTTTCCCTGATTAATTCTCACCTCCACAAATGATGTTAACCCAAAGCCACCTCTAGCACTTAAATATTTATACCTATCCTCAACAGTTGTGTCATCACTGAGGCAATCAATGTTATTTATTGAGTGTTTACTTTGTGCAGAGCACTGTACTAAGTGCTTGGGAGAGAATGATACAACAGAATTAGTGGGTACTTTCCCTGTCCGTAACGATCTGATAAGCCACAGACAAATTTTCAGACTAGTGTATATAGATATCTTCAATTGTTCATTAAATTATTGGTTCTAATTTCTTCATTTATAACTATTTTCTATCCATCATTCAAATCAGAATGTCGATTCCACAAGGAACTTGTTTGTCTTGTGGTTCTGTTGTACTTTCCCAAGTGTTAAGTCCAGTGCATTTCACTCATTGGGTGCTTAATAAATACCACTGGAAGACTGTGTTCTGGCTGGAGTGACAAAAAAAATAGAGATAGGAATAAGGGAAGCCAAGCCCATCATCACCCCTTCCCCCTACCAAAAAAAAAAGCAATTATATCTAGCTTAGTTAATAAAGTCAAGCCTAGAAAGACAATAAACAACGTGGAAGGTGCTTTTGTCTAACTAAAATTTGCCTGAATCTTCACAGAAGGCCCAATGGTATTACAATTCTTCTTTAAGTCCCATCTTGCTGTAGATGGAAATCAGCAGTGTTAATACATGGGATTTTCATTATCCAAAAAGCAATGTTCTTCTAGAAAGTAGTATACATGTGGGCCAAGAGGGACATTGGGCAGATTACAATCAGGAGTCAAAGACATCATGCCGAGAACAAATTCAGATCAGGTGAAGGAATTCACAGTAATATCACTGAAAATAAAATTACCCCTTGAATTAAATGAGTTGCTTTCATTTTCCACAAAGTGCTTCCAAATAAATTGTCTCATTTTATCTTCACAACACCACTCTGAGGTAGGGAGGGACAATCATTATTGCTCCCATTTTACAGACAAAGAAACCGAAACCCAGAGAGGTTTAGTGATTTTCCTGAACTCCCATAAGAGAACAACTGAGCTGAGACAAAACTAATGTCTCCTGACTCCAAGACCCTTTCATTTTCCACCAGATTGGGGATTGGCAACCTTTTATTGCATAAGAGCCAAACAAAATGAATCCTTTGAACATTTGCTGTGCAAAGCACCCTATAATTTGACATCCATAACCCCCTACATGAGACACATGATGTCATTTTATTATGCTGTGAGCAGCATGATATAATGAAGTCATAGCAGTGAGTGGCTATTTCATAGCCACAGTGGTTATTGCCAGTGGGGGTGAGGAAGGAAAGTGTAGAAAAGAGGAAAGGAGGGGAGGAGCAACAGTGGGTGGACACATATCTCCAGGGCAGGGGAAGGGGGGGGAGGTTCTCCACCAGATAGAGTTAGGGGATAATCCCCAGAAAAACAGATCTTGTCTCCCTCCTTCAGAGCCCCTGGAGCCCAGACTCCAACTACTCTGACCAGGGAATCCTCATCACGATCAGCACAAGGAGGGGGTTTCAATCCCCCCCACAGCATCACATCACCCTGATTGGTCCAGGAAGTTTCTATCCCTCAAGTCAGCTGTGGGTGCAAAGAGTCCAGTTGGCATTGGATGCTCCTACGCTTTCAGCAGATTTTTGGTCAGCTCTTTCCCCTGCCTCCAGTACCCCGTTCACCCTGCCCCTCAGGCCCTGAAAGTTGCCGGGCTGGGCAGGAACCCCCTTCTTCCCATATTAACACCAACAGGAAAAGCTGGGAGAGGAGGGTGTGGGAAGATTTGGTAAAACCTATGAGTGACACCCCCCCCCCCCAGCAAATGAAGAGAAGAACAAGGGAGAGGAAGTGAAAATAAGTGGGGGAGAAAAGGACAGAGGGAAAGATACAACACTGAATTTACATCTAGTTGTATTCTTCCTCCTCTTCTGCCTTCACTGGTTAACTTAGCAATTTCCAGACCTGGCTCTTGAGGGCCTGAGGTAATGAAGACGAGCAGCTGAAATCAATATCAGTTCTCATACCTTGGATTGGCTCCACCCACTAAACCCTTCTAGATCACACCCTTTAAGGAAACCTTGCTTCTATTTGAAAAATTGGTTTCTACAATTGGTGTTCATCAGCTTATTAGTAGCTGCATTAGCAGTGTTTACTATGCATCTACTGAGTGCATAACATTGAACTTGGCTCTTTTGAGAAATTATGAATAAATCATGATTCCCACCCTTAGTGTACTGCCTGGCACAAAAGAAACATTTAACAAATACCATTATTATTATTATTACCCTTGAGCAACTTAAAATCTAATGGGCAAAACAAGTCAATAAAAGTTGGGAGAGTAAATTTAAAATCAATCCATCAATCAGTGGTATTTGCTAGCACTTACTGGGTGCAGAGAACTGCCCTAAACCCTTGGGAGAGTCAAATAATCCATTAAGTAAATTAATCCATTACAAAGATAAATACCAGTAGGAACTTTAGATGCTGAGGTGGCTAAGTGATGGAGCATTTGGGGGGATCAGAGAATGATTCATGGAAATGTTTTTTTAGGAGGATTTGGGAGGTGAGAATGTGTGGTTTGGCAAAAATGAGGAGGGAGACTTTTTTGAGCAATGGGTTGATGGTGGGAGATCTGGAGGGATAGTAGTTGGTTAGCTCAAGAGGAGCATTGTCGGAGGAGAGAACAAATAGGTAAGAGGGAGCTAGTTGAGGAAGAGCCTTGAAGCCAATGTTTGACACTTCCGTTTGGATCTTGAAGCAATGGGGAGTCATTGGAGCTCGCTTTACTGTTTTAAGGAAACAGTAAACAGAATATCAGGCCTCCAGTGACTTTTCCTTTAGATAAAGAGAAAAGAGCAGTTTCTTTATCTCTGAGAATTCAGATGTTGAAAAAAATCCTGAAGGGATTTGTGTTTTTGTAGCTGCTCATGAGGAAATCTCTCAATGGCTCATCTCTGGCCAGCCTATGGTAACTAGAAGGTGTTAGTCCCTCAGGAAATGGAATGGAAAGTGGAAAGACTGAAACTCAAATGATCGCAAAAGACACTTATGTTATCCCACAATACCAAGGAAAGTGACATGAGTTAGCAGGGTAAAGCGACTTGTATACCTCTTTGCAAACATGGAATAAATATGGTTTCAATGGGATTGCCTTCAGCCATGTTTCTATTATTCATGCTGAATTGTATGACTGTTGGGCCTGCCATTTGGAAAACCAAGAAATACCGTGAAAGCCAAGAGAAACTACAGGACCTTCCACTATCTGAAGAAACTCATGATGTTAAGAGAAGGTAGGAGCAAATGGAAAGATGAGACTTTAGCTGATGATGCTTTCAGAAGTGCTTCCCACCAATACAGTAGCTAGATGCTAAAACCATTAAGATCTTGGGGAAGAGAACATATCTCTTGCTTCTGTTGTATTCCCTTTCATTCATTCAATAGTATTTATTGAGCGCTTACTATGTGCAGAGCACTGTACTAATTCCCTGAATGCTTAGGACCACACACTTCTCTCAGTAGGCACTAAATAGATACCAGCAACATTATTGAAACAGGAACACCTCACTGCCCTTTCTTGCCCTGGGAGAGCCACTGAATCATGCAAACAGAGTGGCAATCTGAAGCAGCATCAATTTCCACCTGGAGACACATTGCTGCAGTGGTTAAAAACCTGCTTTTTGACTGGCTCTAGGACTCCTGCATGATTCATTCATTCATTCCTCCATTCAATCGTATTTTTGAGCACTTCCTGTGTATGAAGCACTGTACTAAATCCTTGGAAGAGTACAATGCAACAATAAGCAGACACATTCCCTGTCCACAACGAGCATGATCCTCTGAGAGACTATGAGGAACCATGCCTGAGCTCAGTACATGCGCTGATCTCTGTGTGTCTGTACATGTATGGGCTCAGGTTCTCAGTGTACATTTCTCTCTGAGGTTCGCTTCAAGGGGAACTCTTTCTCCAAGAGAGATTTGTCGCAGTTCCGGCTTCTTAGTCAGTATGCATGATTCAGCGTCTGTGCATGCAATTGTCCTTTGTGTTCAAAGATGATGTTGCTGAGATTTTGATGCTGCTGAGATTTTTATCAGTATATCTGAGTGCGGCTGATAAGTCTAATATGAGACTGACAAACCTTTATACACTGTGGGTCGGAAATGCTTGTCCCCGGCTGCACTGTAACCCACAGTGCCTGTTTCTAGACTGTGAACTCGCTGTGGGAAGGGACTGCCTCTATTGCTGCACTGTACTTTCCCAAGGGCTAGGAACAGTGCTCTGCACACGGTAAGCACTCAATAAATAGAATTGAATTGATGTATGAATGTCCGGTTCTGTTTTTGTTTCCATCTTTCTGTGTCACAATGATGATGATAGTAATCATAATATTTGCTAGGTTCTTACTATGTGCCAAACATTGTGATAAGTGCGGGATGCAGATCGGATATAGTTTCTGTCCTATAAGGGGTGCACAGTCTAAGAGAGAGGGACAACAGGTATTTCATCCCCATTTAACAGAAGAAGAAACTGAGACAGAGAGAAGGTAAGTGACTTGCCCAAGGACACACAGCAGGCAAGCAGCAGAGTAGGTGCTAGCACCTAGATCTCCTGAATCCCAGACCTGCTCTTTTTTCACTGGGTCACCTCACTTCTCTGAGTCTAAATCCTTAGACAGTCACCCCATTTCAGATAGCTGCAGGCCAGGCTGCTGCTGTAAGCCCTGGGGAAAGAGCTTTGTTCTTAGAACAGGGAAACCTGGGATCCAGTCCTGGTTCTGATTGCATCAGTTGTCATTGACTCTATCCAAAGAACCACAAGATAAGCCTAGGAGGAATCTTGAATAGTTGGCCACAGAGGGCAGCTAAGACAACAGCAGTTGCCAAGGCAACTGCTATGACACTAAGGCACAGTATTGGTTCTGGACTGCGGTCATTTTAGCCACAAATGGGCCCTGCATGTAAAACCCAGTCATAAGTTCTTTGCAATGCCCTGTACCCCTGCTGACATCCTTGCTCTTTGTCCTCTGTGCCCAGGTGGAATCATAACTGGCAGGGAAGAGAGCATGAGAGTGATGTCATAAAAGTCACTGGAGAACTAATCCATTCCTTGACATGTGCAGGAGAATCACTCCAGACTCGAGTGCGAGTTGAGCCGTCTGCTGCAAAATGGCAGTCGTGGAACATTGTCACATCACGGTATACATGACTGCCTTCTTGAAGTCCTAGGACTGAGGCTTCTTTGTCATTCCTGGCAGGGGAATCCATCACCACATAGGTGTCTCTCAGCTGTTCTCACCCAAGCCACATCATCTGAGCCATTGCAGTACTGTGTTTTTAAAGGGTTTCTTTGTCTTCCCTGGTTGCAATGTTTCTCTAATGCAACTAAACATAGGGCAGCTCTGTGGGTCTGCTGTCGTTATCATTATTATTGTTACTATGTGCTTACTATGTGTCAAGGACTATTAGAAGTGCATGGACAGATACAAGTTCATCAGATAGGATACAGTCCTTGTCCCACATGGGGCTCACACTTTAAGAAGAAGGGAGAACAGGAATTGAATCTCCATTTTACAGATGAGGAAATGTAGGCCCAGAGAAGTGAAGTGACTTGCTCGAGATCACATAGCAGCCACTGGCAGAGCAGGGATTAAAACCCAGGTCCTTTTTAATGGAATTTGTTAAGCTCTTATTATGTTCCAGGGACTGTACTAAGTGCTGGGGTAGATACAAGCTAGTAAGCTTGGTCACAGTTCCTGTACCATGTAGGGCTCACAGTCTTTAATCCCCATTCTGACAGATGAGGTAACTGAGGCACCTGAGGGAAACATTGCAAACAGGGAGGACAAAGAAACCCTTTAAAAATCCAGGGTGGGAGACAGATATCAGTACAAATAAACAGGCCTGTCTGCTGAGTGACCTTGGGCAAGCCACTTAATGTCAGCAGATATGTGGTTGTGCCAGGACATAGTCTCTGTCCCATAAGGAGTGCATAGATGAAGGAAGAGGGATTGGAATGCCCTCCCTTCTCAGATCTGCCAGACAATTACTTTCCCTGCCTTCAAAGGCTTATTGAAGGTGCATCTCCTCCAAGAGGTCTTCCCAGCCTAAACCCCACTTTTCTTCATCTCCCACTCCCTTCTGTATTACCCTGACTTGCTCCTTTTGCTCTTCCCCCATCTCCCAGCCCCACAGCACTTATGCATACATCTGTAATTTTATTTATTTGTATTGATGTCTGTTTGCACTGAGATCTGTCTTCCCCTCCTCTAGACTGTGAGCTTGTTGTGTGCAGGGATTGTCACCGTTTATTGTTGTATTGTACTTTTCCAAGTGCCTAGTACTGTGCTCTGCACATAGTAAGAGCTTAATAAATATGATAGAATGAACAGGTATTTCATTCCCATCTTCATCCTCCAACTATCAGGCCCATGTTCTTTCCATTAGGCAACACTGCCTCTCACAACAAATGTAGTCGTTCATTCTCCGCACGTGCTCAGACGAGCATGGGGTGAACATTGCTTTTTTTTTAAAATGGTATTTGCTAAGCACTTACATTGTGCAAGGCACTGTATTAAGTGCTGGGGTAGCTAAAAGCTAATCAGGTTGGACACAGCCCATGTCCCACATAGGGCTCATAGTTTTAATCTCCATTTTATAGATGAGGTAGCTGAGGCACAGAGAAGTTAAGTGGCTTGCCTCAGGTCACATAACAGACAAGTGGCAGAGTTTCATTTTGCTTCTTTTATAGTCTCTTGATTGGGCACCAGACCTCATTGTCTGGGGCTCTGTCTGGCCACTGAAGGTCAAGAATAATTGTCAACAGGTAACTGGTAACTTCTGTCTAATCCTCATCTTGCCCATGCCATTCTCTCAGCCACTTCAGCACTCCTGTGCACTTAACTCTTTACTTATTTGTTATTGATTTATTTATGGACCTATGTGAATAAATAGTTACAGGCAATCCCCTGTTGAATGCACTCTTCTTGGCACTAATTCGATTTAGTGCTCTTTACACTCGCTCAATTCGGTTTAACACTCATTAGTCTAGTTGATTGTAACCGCAGACTCTGTGCCATTCACAATGTTCATTAGCCTCTAAGGAACTGCTGTGTGTGAACAAAACTGATTTACATTAATCCCTTTTGGATAATCCTGCTTCAGCCTCTACCCAAAGTCCTGAAAGTAACTTTCTAACTCTTCAACTCACAGATGTAAAAGAAGTCCTATTGGCATTTCATTCATGTGAATTACTTTATTCACTTCGCATGTTTTATTAAAGCAATTTCATTGTTTAGTTGATTATGAATCCAGGATGCCTCTCACAATATTCATTAACCTCCCTGGGTATTCTAGGAATGAAAAAAATCTATATACAGTCATTCCTAACAGAAAACTCAACTTCCTTACTGTCATTTCACCTTAAAGCTTGAAACACTATTTTACTTAATAGTTATTTTTCCACAACAGATGTAGAAGCCAGTAGAGTGTAGCCTAGTGAAAAGGACACGCTTTTGGAAGTCAGGTTCTAAATCCTGGCTCTGCCACTTATCTGTTGTGTGACTTTGGGCAAGTCACTTAGCTTCTCTGTGCCTCAGTTACCTCATCTGTAAAATAAGAATTAGGACTGTGAATTCCACGGGGGGCAACCTGTTTACCTTGTATCTGCCCCAGAACTTAGAACAGTGCTTGGCACATAATAAGTGCTTAACAAATACCATCATTATTATTATTATTATTGTTATGTGGGACTTGGACTGTGTCCAACCTGATTGGTTTGTATCTATCCCAGTGCTTAGTACAGTGTCTGGCACACAATGAGCACTTAACAAATATCATAAATAAAAAGGTCCAAGTGAGGACTGACTGATTCTTTCATTCTTAGCTATGTTTTTTTTGTGAACTGATGTCTCCCTCATTAGTTTTTAAGCTCTTCAAGGGCAGGGATAGAGCTTTTTACCTCAATTTATCTCCCACATGCTTAGTACAGTGACCTGTACATAGCATGTGTTATTAATATATAAAAGAAATGTGCAAATACATCAATCAATCAATTGTATTTACTGAGTTCTTACTATGTGTAGGGCACTGTATTAATAGCTAGGGAGAGTACAGCAAAACAATGTGACAGGCACATTCCCTGCCCACAACAAGCTTACAGTCTAAATACATATTTTACTGTTTATTAAAATGATTCTACTGAAAGTGAGATTTTATTTGTATGTACATGAACAAGGATAGAGTGGGGTTGAACCAAGACAGTCGACTGTCATTTGGAGCCCAGTATCTGGGTACTAGGATCCTGACTGGAATTCTGGAACATTTTCAGCAGCAGAGGTGACACACGCCTTGATGGGGGATTACTGAGATCCTGCTTAAGTCCCCCACGGCACACAAAATAGTGGGTAGGGAAGAGAGTCCCTCTAGACCATAAATTCATCCTACAGACTCTAGACTGTAAATTTGTTTTGGGCCGTGAATGTGTATGTTTACTGCTATATTGTCCTCTCCCAAGCACTGAGGACAGTGTTGGGCACTCAGTAAATGCTCAATAAATATGTTTGCATGAATTTATGGAGAAGGGTGGAGGGGGCTATTTTTGGAGTGCTTGGGACTCAAGAAAGTCTCTAGGAATCGTGGAGCTGAAGGATGAAGGGATTGGGGCAGCAAGGAGAAACCTAAGGTGTAATTTTAACTTATCAGTAGATCTCAGTACCATGTCATGTTAGGCTCTAAACCTAACTAAATTGTTGGTGAGTCTATGGGAAAACCTATCCCATGATACATCTGTTCCAGATCATGAGTCAATCATTCGTATTTACTGAGTGCTTACCATGGGCAGGGCACTGTACTAAGCACTTGGGAGAGTAAAATGCAACAGAATTGATAGACTCGTTTCTTGCCCAAAAGGAGCTTACAGTTGTTGAGTTTTAAAGGAACATATTATAGATGCATCCTGGGGTACTCAACACCATGTATAGCAGCAATAGTATTCAGCTCTCACTGTTGGATGATGGAGGTGTCCAGGATGTCTCTCTCATATTCAGTAAATTAGAATACATTGTTGGTTATGAGTTGATGCATGGTATATCAGGAAGGCCGTTGTGGTTTAATTTACCAATCTCATATTACCCAGTGACTTTTTCTACTTGTTTCAGCATCGCTGCACACACATCCATAGAATTCTTCCACGATAAATAACTCTATCAGCCCCTGCTCCTGCTGAGAGAAGGCTGTCCAAATCACCAGCACATTATCTCTCTTTAGATCCCTCTTGGAAATGGTTTGGGTCTGTAACAGACTAACACAGGCGGCTTTCTTCATTTTCGTTTTTGTCTAGTAATCAAAGACACAGGAGTCACTCTGGGTTTGCCAGATAAGACATCCACTGAGGGAACCATTTATCATCATAGTTAATGGTGTGGCAAATAGGGTTTAGCATGGAATCTGGCACTGATTCCTGAGCAAACGGAGGGACAGGGGTTTCCTAATAGCTTTCAACAAGGGAGGGAATTTGATAATGATACAGTGATCGAGACCCAACTTTTCCACCAATTCTAAACCCACCCATACCTTTTAAAGCCCAACTCCCAGCTACATAGAACTCTCAATTTGCCAATGGGTTTTCTACAGTTGAACAGAATCAGCCTTTTAAGGGATTTTTCTTTCTTATGGACTTAGATTTTCAGATGCTGAAACATATCCCAAGAGGATCACAAAAATAGAAAAGCAGTCTGGCCAGACATAAAAACCTTTCAGCATAACCCCGAGACCCATTGCAGAAACTCTGGGCAGTGAAACAACAGATTTACAAGGAAAAAGCAAGTTCTAATGGCTCTTGGAATCTGAACTGGGGGACCTTTTGGTCTAAATGCCAGCTCTCAGCACAGCAAAGAGCAGAGATCCCTGTGTCCCAATCAATAGATCAAGGACGTATTCTGGATCTGGGCTCCTCCTCCCATGCTAATGGTTGGTAGAGGCATCTGACATTCCTACATGCTGATTGGGTACCGAGTCCCTCTCTTTCCTTGCCCTGTATTTTCCTATTTTATTTCTTGCCCTGATAGTCGTCTGGGTGGAAAAATACACCTGTGTGTGGTCATGGAGGGGAAGACAAGGCAAGTTCTGATAATGGCCATGATGACCAACTTCAGCATTAGCCAGCAGAAGAAGGTAAGACCAAATAAAGCACCCTCCAAATAAGTGAGGTCAACAATTAAGTCCAGTTGATGCCTTTTTTTTTGTTCAATCAATCCATCATATTTATTGAGTGCTTTCTGTGTGCAGAGCCTTATATTAAGAGCTTGAGAGAGTACAATATAACAGAGTTGGAAGACATGTTTCCTGCCTGTTTCTCCCACTCATAGTAATAGTTAATATTTATTAAGCACTTGCTGTCTGTACAGCACTGTACATATAGAGTTACATCACCTACAGGTGCTAAACTGTGAGACCTTGAGCCAGAGCAGTGGCCATAATAGAGAGGAAGGGGTGAATCAGGGAAATTAGGATGGAAAAACTGGCAAGGTTCAGTGAAACTGAATGTGAGAGCTGAAAGATAGAGAGGAGTGAAAGATGATCCCATTTCCTTTTTTTAATGGAATTTGTTAAGCAGGCACTGAACATTTGGCATAGCTGGGATTAGAACCCAGGTCCACTGACTCCCAGGGCCATGTTCTTTCTACTAGGCCATGCTGATTTTCAATTACTGTGATAATGTCTTTGAAACTTTCTGTGATTAGGGAGGATGGTGGTGTTGTCTCCTATGATAGGAAAGCTGGGAGAGATGTGGGTTTAGGAGGGAAGGTGAGGCGGTCAATCAATAAATTACTCAATTATGACATTTAATGCTTACTGTATGCTCTGCACTTACTCTGTGCTAAGTGCTTGGAAGAGTACGATACAATGTAACCGGTAGATGTAAATTCCTACCCTCAAGGAGTTTATATTCTGGTCTGGCCGTTGACATTAAAATAAATTACATACAGGGGAAGTAGCAGAGTATAAGAACATATGGATCAGGGAAACCTTGAGGCCTAGTGGAAAGCGCCTGGGAGTCAGAGAACCTGGGTTCTAATCCCTGCCCCTCCACTTGTGGGCTGTGTAATCTTCTCTGTACCTCAGTTACCTCATCCGTAAAATGGGGATTAAATCCTCCTCCCTTCTTAGACTATGAACCTCATGTGGGACTAGAGACTGAGTCTAACCTGATTATCTTGTATCTACCCCAGGTCTTTATTGCCATGTTTGACATATAGTAAATGCTTAACAAGTATCATTAAAAATAATATGCACTTTCATGCTATGGGCCTAGGGGTGGGGTATCAAAGTGTAGAGTTCAGTTTTAGCCATTTCCTGGGAGAAGTCAGCAGAAGCAAAGAGTGGGCAGAAGCCTTTGGCAACAACTGCAATGATGGGAAGGTTGTAGCAGTTTGGACCACAATTTGCCCAGCCTGGACCAGTGAAGAATCTGAGGATTATCCTGTCTGGGAACTGATGAACTCTTACATATTTTATTGTGCTGTGCTTGAATTGTTATTTGTTGACTGTTCTCAATGCAGATATCCTCCCTCTGTTAAGACTGAGAACCTCCTGTTGACCAGGGCCAGGATCTGAATGAATACATGTAGATTCTTCCCAGCACTCAGTACAAAGCTTCACTCAGAATGAACTCTATTTAACAATATTTTAACAATGTTTCAGGGCCTAGTGTTAAAAGAACTGTTCGGTGCTACTTTCCAGTTTCCAAAAAAAATAACTTCAGGAAATATTAAGCAGGGGGGACCTTTAATTTAAATGTGGTGGCTTTGCAGTGGAATTAAACAAATTACTAATATCTGGAAATAGTTACAAATGCTTAGGCACTTAGCTCCCCACCGATCGCCCGATGAAATATCACCAGGCTGACAGGCTTCCTTCCGCTGCTCTGAGCTGCCACATAGATTCAAAATGACTCAAACCAAAATTTTTGTGAAGAAAAAATCGGATCCTCCAGACCCTTGATGGGCTCCCTTGCTTGCTGCTTTGTTTTTAACCCAGTGTAAGTCATGCATGTGAAACAAGGACCTTTTTATATAAACCATTTTGAATGGCTGAAAACACAGGAGAGATTATGAGGATATTTTTATCAGTAGTATTGAATCTTCCTCTGCCTAGTTGATTAGCAGTATGTCCTTCTATTTTATTTTACCTAGCAAAGATTTGTGATGACTTGCCCTCTATATTTGTTCTCCAATGCTTGAGCAAGGCCAAGGGGAACTATGCAATTGTTTTCAGGCACTCTAGAATAAGGTTGTAATAACACACCTTTCCCATAACCTTTATTTTGAGAAAAATGTGGCCTTAACTTGTCAGAAGCAGCCTGTCCTAGTGGAAAGAGCAAGGAACTGGGAGTCAGAGAACAGGGGTTCTAATTCTGACTCCTCCATTTGTCTTCTGTATAGCCTTGGGCAAGTCACTTCACTTCTCTGAGCCTCAGTTACCTCATCTGTAAAAGGGGGATTAAGACTGTGAGCCCCATATAGGACAGGGACTGTGTCCAACCTTATTACCCTGTATCTACCCCAGAGCTTAGAACAGTGCATGGCACATGGCAAGCAATTAAAAAACACCACAGGTATTATGATTAGTATTATAGAATGATCAGAGCAGCCATAGGCAAGGAATGAGAGCTGAGTGTGGAGAATGGGTAGAAAGTCTGACATTTCAATTAGGCAAATGTGTTGGCGTCAGCATAAGACAGAAGCCACCAGAAACATCCACCTTGATTTACCTGCTTACCTTAGGCTAGTGCATAACCTTATGTTTGCCTAGGAAGATTCAGGTACAAAAGAGATTTTTGTGGTGTAAAAATCAGACTCACCAATTACCAAGGAAAAGGTGCCTTTACTAAGAGTTCTCTGGTCCCAGCTACTTTGGGAAGTAGAACCTCCCAATCAATCAATCAATCCATCAACCAAAAGTATTTATTGAGTCCTTACTCTGTACAGAGCCTGATACTAAGTTCTTGGGAGAATATAATACAATAGAGTCAGGAGACAGGATCCTTACCCTCAAGAAGTTTACAAGGGCACTAAGAGCTCTGTGCTGCTACAGCCAGGATACAGCCTAGAGAATAACACCATGGGCAATGAGCCTTCTGCAGTGTTGTTAAAATGGGTGGGAGATACTGGTACTGAAACATTTACTATGTTTCAGGCACTGTACTAAGAGCTGAGGTAGATACAAGGTAGTCAGGTTGAACATAGTCTATGTCCCACATGGGGCTCATAGTCTTAATCCTCATTTTATAGATAAGGTAACTGAGGCACAACAAAGTTAAGTGACTTCTACAAGGTCACACAGCAGAAAGTGCAGAGCTGGGATTTGAACCCAGTTCTACTCCCTGGGCCAGCACTAGCTCTCTGTGTCTCTCCCTGGGTAAGTAGGGGTTGGAGTGGGAGGGGTTTCCTTTGGGCCATGTGGAAATTGAGGGACTTCTGCTCTTCAAGACACTGCTTTGCCCAGCAGTGATTCATTTTGCATATCTGGTCTCCGTTTCACCCCCATCTCCCAGATGCTTGATCTTTGCCCAAGAAGAGAGCAGGCAGGCAGGCAACAACAGAGTATATCTTCTTTTTTTAAAAAAAAAAAATTGGGGGATGTGCTTACTATGTGCCAAGCAGTGTACTATGAGCTGGGGTAGTTACAAGCTAATCAGTTTGGATACAATCCATGTCCCACATGAGGCTCATAGTCTTAATCCCCATTTTACAGATGAAGGAACTGAGGCCCAGAGATATGAAGTGACTTGTTCAAAGTCACAGAACAGTCAAGTGGTCAAGTGACAGAGCTAGGATTAGAGACCAGGTCTTCTGATTCCTAGGTCCATGCTCTTTCCATGCTGCTGCTTCATTCATTCAATCATATTTATTAAGTGCTTACTGTGTGCAGAGCACTGTACTCAGATCTTATGATTGCTGATCAGTCATATTCATTGAGCATTTACTGAATGCAGAACCCCTGTTTATTTCCTTTCCCTTGCTCATACTAGAAAATAGTGATATGATTTAGGCTTTAAGGTCAGGCAATATGGACTTAAGGTCTTGATTTCTCTTCCCCTGAGTTTAGTATTTCCCAGCTTTTTTTTCCCCAGGCCTATAGTGAAGGGTCCTAGATTTGAAAGACTATAAAGGACCACCCTGAGGGATACTTGAAAACAGGATAGCTGAGCTGCCTCCCATTATAATCCAGCATTCTAATAAACCTGGCTTTAGAGACCCAGGGCCAGAAAGTAATCGGAGTTGGGCAAAAATTAATCAGGCTGCAGGGCAAGGAAGTATATTAGTAAAAATGCAAACTGCGACCCAATGTCCTTGTTCTATTCTCCTTTGTGTAGTTGATGTGCCAAGATGGGGTGGAAATTTAGTAGTAGAGTAAAATAATTTGGAGATGATAGATGAAAGGTTCAGTTTCCTGGTTTTATGCCCCTAAATGAGGAAGATCATTTGTTTTTTCTTTTTTTCTTACTCTTTGACTTGTACATCCCATGAGTGCAGGGTATTATTTGATGGACATGAGATTATCCAGGAGTAATGCCTACATCCTTGCCGTTGCAGACATGTGGGCCAATTCACAAATCAACCTGCCCCAGTGGACACAAGAAAGGTCAGCAATAAAGTCATCTTGGGGCTGGCTGGCTGCCCAGCCTTAAGCATCAGCTGGAGCTACTTGGGGTCTTATCTGAATTTACTAAGGCAATCACTTCTTCTCCTTACTCAGCATGGTTGTCAAGCATCACTAGTAGGGAGTGGGTCAATTCTTTTGACCTGCACTTAAGTCTCTTTGCTTGAGTAGAAATGACTTAAGAAAACACCTGCCTAGTGGTCCGAGTACAGGGCTAGGTGTCAGAAGAACTGCGTCCTAATCTCTGCTCTGTCTTTTGCCCAGTGTGTGACCTGGGGTGAATTCCTTCACTTCTCTGGGCCTCACTTCCTCTCCTGGAAAATGGGGATGACACACTTGTTCTCCTTCTTCCTTAGATCATGAGCTCTCGGTAAGACAGGGTTTTAGTCTGCTCTGAATGTATCTACCGCCCCCCACCTTTTAAACCAGTGTATTTAGCACTTAGTAACCACTTAACAAGGACTGCAGTTATTACTATTATTAACACCTGTGTGTGTGTGTGTGTGTGAAAAAACAGAAAGCGAATACACATTCTCCCTCAATTACAAAGATGTTGATGCTGACAATGAGCTTCCTCTCAGTGGCATAGTATGAGTTAACAACTCCTTCAACACTGTTCCCATAACAAGATTACCCTGTGCTCTGCCATCTCACTTGCCATTTGCAGCATCTTTACCTGCTCCTATTTTGCTTTGTGGTGTCCCCTTCTTCTGAAACTCCTTTTCTAAGAGAGCCACCCCTTTCCTTATCCTCTTGGGCCAATGACTGATCTCCAGGCAGACAACACCACACAGCCCACAAAGTGCTGTTTAATTTTGTAAACGGAATGGATGAAAGAATACCTAGTCTGGTTGAAAATGGCACCTAGCCCTTGTCAAAACAAAGGGCCTGGAAAGAAGAAAGAAATAATTCCCCCTTCTGGAGGGTTGCTATTCCAGTAATCCCTTCTTGCTTGCAGAAGGAAAGGTCTGGAAGAGGACGATCACTGTCAGGATTCCATGGGGGATTTGGAACATGTTTTGGCAAGAAGTATCTGTGCTGTGCTTGCCTATTGGCACTTTCCAATATGCATATCTTCCCTTCCTCCTTCCCTCACTGTTTTAAACACTCGGGCTCCAAGGGCTCCTTTCACTTGGGCTTCAAATATGTCTACATCTCCCCATCCTAAAAAAAAACCCAAAACATCTCTGCACCACACTACAACATCCAGCTATCACCCCTTCTCCTTCCTCCCAATCCCAACCACATTTTTTATGCTCTTATGTGCATATTCTTTAATACTCTATTAGGTCCTCCTACCTGTAATTTATTTTTGTGTCTGTCTCCCCCACTAGAATGTAAAGCTCCCTGAGGGCAAGGGTCATGCCTACTAATTCTATTGTACTCTCCCATGTACTTAGTACAGTTCTCCTGTACGCATTAGGTACGGAATAAAAGCAGTAGTCCGTGTGAAAGTGCTGTGGTATTTAGAACTCAGAAATCTAATTCTGGGGTATTAGAACACAAAAATCCCCAAAGTGCAAGGCCTGAGGTGGGTGAGGTTTCCTTCGATTTCCTCTACCTTAGGGATGATTTTGCTAGGCTCTCTGATTAGTTCTGTTTTCTATCTCTTCAGTTCAAGAGCAAAAATTCCAAGTGCAAAAACAATTTGTAAGCTCCCTGCCCAAATCCGACAGATTTGGGCAGGAAGATTCCCAAATCTACATCTCCAGCCCTGATCTCTCTCTTTCTCTGCATTTTCACAACTCCTCCTACTTTCAGGACATCTCTACTTGGATGTTCTGTCGACACCTCAAACCTAATGTCTAAAATGAAATTTCTTACCTTTCCATTCAAACTCTGTCTTTCCCCTGACTTTCCTGTCACTATGGGCAGCACCACCATCCTTCTTGTCTCAGAAGCCCGTAACCTTGGCGTTATCCTCGACTCATCTCTCTCATTCAACCCACATATTCAATCTTTCACCAAATCCTGTCCGTTCAACCGTCATAATATCACTAAAATCCACCCTTTCCTCTCCATCCAAACGGCTACCACGTTAAGCCAAGCTCTTATTTTATCCAGCCTTGACTACTGCATCAGCCTCCTTGTTGACGTCCCTGCCTCCTGTGTCTCTACACTCCAGTTGCTCTGCTTCCCAGGTCATTTTTCTACAAAAACGTTCAGTCCATGTTTCCCCACTCCTCAAGAAACTCTAGAGGTTGTCGATCTACCTCTGTATCAAGCAGAAACTCATTACCATTGGCTTTAAAACAGTCAGTCACATTGCCCCCTTCTACCTTACTTTCCCTAATTTCCTACTACAAACCAACCTGCGCATTGTACCTCTATCCAATCTATCTCACTGCTGACCTCTCCTGCCTTCTGCCTGGAATGCCTTCCCCCTTCATATCTGACAGACTCTCTCCACTTTCAAAGCTTTACTGAAGGCATATTTACTCCAACAGGCCTTCCTTGAGCAGGCCCTCATTTCCTCTTATCCCGCTCCCTTCCACGTCACCCTTGTATACTTGGATTCGCACCTTTTACTCACCTCTCCCTCAGCCCCACGGTGCTTATGTTCATAACTATAATTTATTTATGTTAATGTCCATCTACCTCTCTAAACTGTAAGCTTGTTGTGGGCAGCATAAATGTCTGCCAACTCTGTTATACTGCACTCTCCCAGGTACTTAGTACAGTTCTCTGACCACAGTAAACACTTAATGAATATGATTGACTGACTGATTGATTAGATGAGGTTTCCATAATGAGCTGAGAGGCAAAGTTAAAGATGTAAAACAGCATCTCTTCAGCCACAAGATAGAGAACCCAGGAGGGTAGCTCTTATACCCGTTATGGCAGACACTGTCTCTCTTTATTGCTATATTGTACTTTCCAAGAGAATTTTACAGTGCTGTGCACACAGTAAGCGCTCAGTAAATATGATTGAATGAATGAATGAATGAATGAATGAATGAATGAATACCAAGCAATCTAATGCCAGCTTTGGCAGAAGGCTCCTGGATCTCTACCCAAAAGCTGTATCTTTTAATTTCACTGAATTCCTCCAAGCACCAAGTACAACACTCTGTACACAGAAGGCATTTAATAAACACCACCACCACTATGGTATTAGTTAGGCACTTACTATGTGCCAGGCACTATACTAAGCACTGGGGTAGACACAAGATAATCAGGTTGGACACAGTCCTTCTCCCACATGGGACTCACAGTTACAATCCCCATTTCATGAGAAGCAGTGTGGCTCAATGGAAAGAGCATGGGCTTGGGAGTCAGAGGTTGTGTGTTATAATTCTGGCTCTGCCACTTGTCAGCTGTGTGATTTGGGGTGTCACAATTTCCCTGTGCCTCAGTTACCTCATCTGTAAAATGGGGATTAAGACTGTGAGCCCCATGTGTGACAACCTAATTACCTTGTATCTCCCTTAGCGCTTGGTACATAGTAAGTGCTTAACAAATACCATCATCATCATTTTATAGTCGAAGTAACTAAGGAATAGAGAAGTGAAGTGACATTACTATGGTCACACAGCAGACATGTGGCAACCTGGGAGTAGAACTCAGGTTCTCTGACTCCCAGGCCCATGTTCTTTCCACTAGGCAACACTTATTCTCAAATGAATGAATGCATGGAAGGTACTTTTTTTTTACTCAGAATGACATTGAACAAGAGCTTATCTTATGTTCACATCTTGGTGGTTTAGCAGCCAGTGCCATGACTTTCTGTGACAAGTTTGGACAGATCTCTTTTTGATTAGCATCCATCCCTTAGTGCTCATTCCCAAAAAGAGACATTTGACATCTAAGGAACACGGAAACATAGCCCATTGTTCATGGTTGGCTTCGTCAAACCAAAAGTTTATCAGATTCTGTCTTCTGGAGTTTGGATGATTTGAGGACACAGAACTCTGGGAGGATGTTCACATGTGGGATTGAAATGCCTTCCATATAAGGGCTCCCATCAAACTAACAAACTTAAGACAGTCAGCCAGTTGTACTTATCAAGTACTGACTGTGTTCAGAGCATTGTACTAAGCACTTGGGAGAGTATGATATAACAATAAACTGACACATTCCCTGCCCAAGAGTTTATAGTCCAACTCAAGCTGGATAGTGGTGCTTTTTCTGGTAGAGTCCTAATCTCCTGGGTGCACTGAATACACCATAGCAGGATTTCCTCACTGAAATACATTTCTGCCTTCCTGGGTTATAATGTCACCACCAGGATGGCCTTTGCTGTAGCCCCCTTTTGAGAAGCAGCATCACCTAGTAGAAAGAGCATGGGCCTGGGAGTCAGAGGACCTGGTTTCTAATCCCTGCTCTGCCACTTGTTTTCTGAATGACCTTGGGCAAGTCACTTAACTTCTCAGTGACCCTTTTACCTCATCTATAAAATAGGGATTAAGACTCTGAGCTCCCCGTGGGACATGGACTCTTTCCAACCAGATTATCTTGTATTGCTTGGCACATAGTAAGAGTTTAACAAATACCATTAAAAAATAGTCCCTGGGATTACAGGGATCTAGAGAAGTTTGCCTTTAAACCATATCTTCACCACACAAATCAATAAACTGGGTTGGCTTATATTTTGACCTTGTGCTCTCCCATCCCATCTTCCTTAAAAGCAGCAAATGCATCTGATTCTTCCCTTATATTCTCCATGCCACCTAGAACACTCAGAGGGGCCACTTTAGAAATTCTCTCGACCAACAAATTGTTTGAATGTTAAGGCTAAATTAGCTGATCTGGCTTCATTTGGCTTGAAGGGGCCAAATCATTGCAGCTGTGCAGATCAGACCTAGTATCTTTAAATACACTGTGGTCCTTAAATCAAATGCATCATTCATACTCTGGGAACTTCGGGAAATCAAAAATCCATCTGTTTTTGATTTGCATTTGTGCCAGTGGGGGATGAGGGGGTATTTTATCTAAAGTAGCAGGTGTCCCCCCTTCAGGGAAAATACTATTACCTAACTACATTTCCCTCAGCTCAAAACCAGGCTAATGGCAGAAGTCGAATTTCCTTGTCCTATCTCTCACATACAGGAATGCTACCCCAACTGCCAGATCCATATAAAAAGTTTTCTCTTTCAGAATGTCATAAAAAGTTGAGACTATTGCCACATAGAGGGGAGGTAATCAATTTTATCTTATTACCTTTTGCTTTACCTCATTTATTCTCCTCCTCCCTGCCATGTGTCCATGTTTAGGATCCATTTTCAATTCATCAAAGCAATAATAGCTCATCTGAATTAAAGATGAATTCTCACAGAATAAGCCTTTTCTCTCCTCTCTGGAACAAAGCTCACAGAAAACATCAGAGGTGATTAGAGACAATGGGATTGTGTACCTGGACAAAAAGAATGTCACCAGACAAGAGTTGCCATCCAAGCAGAGTCAGCCAATTGTAAATTTCTTTAGGAGTTTCAGGTGGGTGGGGCTTTGAGGAACTTTCCTGACATTTAAAGGGTTAAAAAGAAAAGGAGGCTGGGGCCTGTTTGTGATTGTGTGGTACTAGGTTGGCTGGGCAGGAGTGTAGAAGACCACAAAAGAGTTGTGAAAAACATGCAGCAGATTTGCAATTACAATAATTAAGATCTTTGTTAAACACTTACTATGTGCCAAACACTGGGGTAGATATTATTTAAAGCCCTCCAGAAACCTAATCTCCTCTAACATGTCTTCCTGATTGATTTCAGATCCCAGGCCATATAAACCCATCTGTCATTTCTAGCACTTTCCATATTTATATTCATCTCGGCACTTCCGCGTATACAATTATTTAATTGTATACTCAGTAATTTTTTGATTACTCTGTAAATACTTCTGTATCTTGTCTCTCCCATTAGAGTATTAGCTCCTTGTGGATGGGGAATGCATCGCTGTTTGTTTTTACTTCCTGAAGCAGTTAAAACAGTGCATTGCATCCAGTGGGTGCTCAAGAAATCTGACTGAAGCAGCATGGTTTAGTGGAAAGAGCATGGGCTTGGGAGTCAAAGATCGTGGGTTCTAATCCCCGCTCTGCCACTTGTCAGCTGTGTGACTTTGGGCAAGTCATCTCACTTCTCCGTGCCTCAGTTACCTCTTCTGTAAAATGGGGCTTAAGACTGTGAGCCCCACTTGGAACAACCTGATTACCTTGTATCTACCCCAGTACTTAGAAGACAGTGCTTGGTATACAGTAAGCGCTTAATAAATACCATCATTCCAGCACTTAAAACGGTGCTTGGCCCTTAGTAAGTGCCTAACGAATACCCTAATAATTACTACGATTACAGCTACTATTACAGCTATGACCATGACCACAACAAGTACCCACCACTTCTACTCTATCTGTGGCATATGACCATCAGAGGCAGAGCTGGCCCCACCTGATTGGTTCCAGTAGTTGTAATAGTATTTACTAAGTGCAGAGCACTGTAATAAGCACTGGGAAAGAATCCAGGTGGGAATTAGACATGATCCCTGTCCCTGTGGGGGCTCCCAATCTAATAACATCAGTCACTGAACCCAGTTTGGATTCTGCTACTGAGAATCACAGTGGCATGAAAATAAAATGTAAGTGGTCCTTTGCTAGGCTGGGTGGCTAAAGGATTGCTGTCACTTAATGTCCCTTGCCCTTTCTCTCTTCTTTGGCCTGGGAGAAGGGTAGAGTTGGGTCTTGAAAGAAGGCATTTGTAATGGCAAAGCTCCATTACTGACTTTTGAATTAATTATTTACTGTAATCTGGCTCACATTATTTGGACAAAATCAATCATAACGTGGTGGCTGGGGGGCAAAGACAAAATGTAGAGGGGAGTTAATCTTCACATTAATGGGACTTCAGCAGAGCAGCTCCAATAGGCTGGCAGGAAACATTTGGTGGAGAATAATGGTGCTGAACACCAATGGAAAATATCCTTCTTTGGATAAGAACGTGGGTTCCTTTTTGCTGCACAATAGTGCCTTGCTTTATCCTCCCGCTAATTAGTAATGATAATACTGATAACTTTTATTTGAAGAGATATGGAAGAGAAGTGGAAGATAGCTTCAGTGTATTTTCAAGGCATAAGACCCTTCTGCTACTGGTCAGAAATCAAACTTTCCAATCATTCATGTTCTTACTTATGGGCCCATTGTTACAATGCAGTGATAATAACTCGAAGGAAGAAGTTCTGAAGGTGAAGTATCCATAATTTAATGGTTGCTACAGCTCATAGAGGACTTTTAAAAATTCCATTGTGCACAACATATAGTAGTCCCCAAGGATGAACAAAAAAAATAGGTGAGCAGGGAAACGCATTCCAAGTCCTTTTAGGAAAACCTTCCCTCTGCATTTGAGGATCTCTAGTCAGTTACCAAAGCTTGAGGGCCAGCAGGATATCATGGTTTTAGGCACTGGTATCAAATCTAAACTTTTATTGAGCTCAGTTATGAATTGAAAATGTGCTAACATCAAATTTATGGACAATAATTAGAAGGCTTACGAACACAACTACATCATGCAAAATATTTTGCTTGTGGTGTAGCATTTATAGCAGAAGCAATTGCAAACTTGAATGTGGCAGAACAAGGACACATCCAGTGCAGAAACATTTACCATAATAATAATGTTGGTATTTGTTAAGCGCTTACTATGTGCCGAGCACTGTTCTAAGCGCTGGGGTAGACATAGGGGAATCAGGTTGTCCCACGTGGGGCTCACAGTCTTAATCCCCATTTTACAGATGAGGGAACTGAGGCCCAGAGAAGTAAAGTGACTTGCCCACAGTCACACAGCCGACAAGTGGCAGAGCTGGAATTCGAACTCATGAGCCCTGACTCCCAAGCCCGTGCTCTTTCCACTGAGCCACGCTGCTTCTCTGCCATAAAGGAAAGGAGGTCACACCCCAAAGTCTAAGGGCCTCTGTAGGGCTTGAAAAACAACTTCCACTGTCATATCTCATTAGCTGCTACTTTTCCAGGGACAGGAATCTAAATCTGATTCTTATGGCTCAGAGTAAATCATTTACTTGGAACCGAACTAGGATCTCTGGGGAGGAGGGGCTCCTAATTAAATAAAATTGAAAATGAACAATTGATCTCTCCCTACTCACCCTTTCCCCAAAGAATGAGAGTCATAAAAACATAAGATCTTGAGGAATGTCACCTTAGGACAGATCAATGATCCCTCCATTTCAGTGCGGCTTTCCCCAAAGTGGCAACTGGATGCTTGGAGGAACCATGAGATTATGTCTGAAGAGATGGGGTAGGGTGGAATTTTAACTTCCCACAGTTTCTATCTGGAGATGCATTTGCTTTATTCAAGAAATGGAGGAGACTCAAATTTTAAAGATCCATTTTGCCCTCTGGGGAATTAGAGGAGAAACAGATTGGTCTTGTGGAAAGAGCATGGGCCTGGGAGTCAGAGGACATGGATTCTACTCCCGGCTCTGCCACATGTCTGCTATGCAATCTTGGACAAGTCACTTCAACTCTCTATGCCTCAGTTACCTCATCTGGTAAAATGAGGATTAAGACTGAGAGTGCAATATGGGATAGGGAATGTGTCCAACCTTACAATATTGTATCTACCACAGTGCTTAGAAAAGTACTTGACACATAGTATGCACCTAGCAAATACCTTAATTGTTATTATTATTATTATTATAATAATAATAATAATAATAATGTTGGTATTTGTTAAGCGCTTACTATGTGCCGAGCACTGTTCTAAGCGCTGGGGTTGACATAGGGGAATCAGGTTGTCCCACGTGGGGCTCACAGTCTTAATCCCCATTTTACAGATGAGGGAACTGAGGCACGGAGAAGTTAAGTGACTTGCCCACAGTCACACAGCCGACAAGTGGCAGAGCTGGGATTCGAACTCATGAGCCCTGACTCCAAAGCCCGTGCTCTTTCCACTGAGCCACGCTGCTTCTCCTTCTACTCCTGTGCTTAGAACAGTGGTTGGCACATAGTCAGTGCTTAAGAAATACCACAATAATCATTATTATTAGGAGACCTAATCTATTTGCAGATGTGATGTTTCTAATTTGCTTTTTCCTCTCTCATTTTTTTGTTCTAAGCAAACAATAAAGAGAAGGATGAAACAATACCAGGAATGTACAAGCCAAACTTCCTCCAGCCCACCGGCCCCCACAGATCTTTGTCTTGGAATACTTTATCTGTGGCTTTAAAGAGACCAGAACATGTTGTTTTACAGAGCAGAGGAAAGCCTAGGCAGCTCTTCAATCAAACTGGCCAGATGGAGACCTGAGAAGCAGCAAGGCTTACTGCATAGAGCACAGGCCTGCGAGTCAGAAAGACCTGGGTTCTAAACCCAGCTCTGCCATTTGTTTGTGTGACCTTGGTCAAGTCACTTCACTTCTCTGCACATCAGTCACCTCAGCTGCAGAGTGGGGATTAAGACTGTGAGCCCTGTGTGGGACAGGCACTGTAACTAACCTAATTACCTTGTGTCTACCCCAGGGTTTAGTACAGTGCATGGTAAGAGCTTAATACCACAATTATTATTATTATTGGAGGCAGTATGGCTTAATAAAAAAGTGCTGGCCTGGGAGTCAGAATACTGGAGTTCTAGTCCAGATTTGATGGTATTGATGCCTGACTACTTGTTTTGTTGTCTCCCTCTTTTAGACTGTGAACCCATTGTTGAGCAGGATTGTCTCTATCTGTTGCCAGATTGTACATTCCAGGTGCTTAGTACAATGCTCTGCACACAGTAAGCACTCAATAAATACAATTGAATGAATGAATGGATACTCCTGGTTCCACCACTTGCCTGCTGTGTGACCTTGAGCAAATTGCTCAACAACTCTGGGCCTCAGTTTCCTCATCTGTAAAATGTGGGTCTATACCTACTCTCCCTACCCATTGGACATGATCCCCTTGTGGGACAGGGATTGTGGCCAATCGGATTATATGGTACCTACTCCAGTAATTGGCACTTAATAAATTCTTAATAAATACCATTGTTATTGTCATAACTGCCTATCTTATTGAAAATATGGTGAAAGGCCACACTTCATTATGCACGTGGACCTCCAAACCCAGAAGAATAGAGAGCAGATTGACCAAAGGACCCCTCCTTCCCAATCAGATTGAGAGGATGAGATTTTTAATCCTTCCTCTCCACCACCGGTGAAACTTCATTATTACACATAAGCCAATCTCCACCAGATTCCACAACCAAGAGGAATTGTGAGGGGAACAGAAAGGGCTGTGATCCCGTTGTGGGGAGGGATTGCCTCTATTGGTTGCTGAATTGTATTTCCCAAGCACTTTGTACAGTCCTCTGCCCACAGTAAGTGCTCAATAAATATGATTGAATGAATGAAAGAATGAATAGCCTTTACCTGTTCTATTCTTCAAAGCCAAACCAGGGAAGTCACAGAGCTGGCTATGACTTGCAAAGAGTTGACGATTTACTCAATCTGCCACTAACTGATGCCTCTGACGGAAGGACTGGAAGAAAAAGCAATGGGATAATTTGATGTCTGAAAACCTAGCACTTCAAGAGGAGTTTGGGCTGGGAAGCATGAAGTATTTTACAGTAAGTCATATAGTAAGAAGTCCCCTCAGTCACTCAATCAATCAAAGGTATTTATTGGTTACTTAAGCAATACTAAGCTTAAGTATTAAGCTGTACTAAGCACTTGGGACAGCACATTACGACAGAGTTGGAAGATGCAAACCCCATCCCTAGCAGCTTTATAACAGTTAGCATGCTATAGGCCATTAGGCTACCCCGCATCAATCCACCCCTTACCCTCTCCCCCAGTCACCTAGATATATTCTGGGTATGCAATGTGCTATTTCATCACAGAATTAGTTGAGCTGAATTTCTAAGACATCAAACAAAGGAAAAATGCAGAATCAGCAACACTGGATAGATATGCAAACCTCAGACAATACGACATAGTAGGTGTTGTAATAGTATTTATTGAGCACCCACTGGGTACATTGCATGGTACTGGGAAATACATAATAGAGAAGTAAACTTATCCCTGCTTGCAAGGAACTTTCACTTTAATGGGGGATGCTGACAAAAATATTTACAAATAGAGTAACTGAAGTAAGTACTTGAATGCACTTACTTCATATACACAATATACATACACAAAGGAACTGAGGATGGATTAAAATTAATAATGATAATAATAATGGTATTTATTAAATGCTTACTATGTGCCAAGCATTGCTCTAAGCACTGGGAAAGACACAGAGTAATTAGGTTGCCCCACGTGGGGCTCACACTTTAATCTCCATTTTACAAATGAGGTAACTGAGGCACAGAGAAATGACTTGCCTAAGGTCACACAGCGACAAGTGGCGGAGCCAGGATTAGAACCCATGTCCTTTGACTCTCAAGCCCATGCTTTTTCCACTAAGCCACGCTGCTACTCTGAATTAAGTACAAAATTAAGTACATATTTGCAGCACCTTGGCCCAGAGGAATGTGAATAATAATAACAACAGTATTGGGTATTAGTTAAGCCCTATTATATGCCAAGTGTTATACCAAGCAGTGGAGAAGATACAATACAATTAGATCAGATCAGACATAGTAGCAGTCCCACATGGGGCTCACAGCCTAAGTAGGAAGAAGACCAGGTATTGAATCCCCAGAGGCACAGAGAAGTTAAGTGACTTGCCCAAGATCACACAGCAGACAAATGGAGGAGCTGGGTTTAGAACCCAGAACTCCTGACTCCTTGGTCTACGTTCTTCTCACTAAGTCGCATTACTCCCAAACTCCAGAGGAAGCAATGACATTTCACTGTGTCATTTTATTACCCCTTTTCTAGATTAGTGGCTGGCTATGGACTGTGGCTTCCTTGCTTGATATCAGGGAGTCTTTAAATATAAGTTTCCATCAAAGCAGTACCCAGGGATGTGGCGACGAAGGCCTGAGGTTAATGAATTAGCAAAAGTGTGGTTTGAAGGAGTTGAGAATGCATAATCAATAATGTTTATCTAACTCTCCCTCCCCCTTCATACCACCATCTGAATTCTTTCCATTTTCTTTCTAGTCCCCTCCTTTCACTTTGAAGGGAAAAGTTCATCTGTGGTTGAAAAAAATAAGCTTTTATTCATTGCTTAAAATCCCTTTTATCCAATACCTTCCTTGCGATGTTTTCGTTCGTCTGTTTCCCTTTCTCTCAGTCACGAACGATTGTTTATTAAACATAATAATAATAATAAAGTAGAGGTAGGCTCTCTTAGCGGGCATTAGTTCAGATTCCAATTTAATCTTTCCCCACTCTCACTTCATTATAGCTCTATCTGGTAGCATATTTCATAACCAGCATGTGTCACTGTGAGTGAAGTCAGCCTCCCAAATAACATGTCAGTTAGATGATTGCTCATGGAACACACAGTTCCTCTAGTCCATAATTAAATAAAAAAGGAGGGTTGGGGAAAAAAGAATCAGAAAGAGGATTTCTTAAATGGCATGAAATTCAGAGCTAAAGCCTGCCATTTCATCTTTGCCAGCCATGCCAGTTATTAGCATGGCACGAAAGAGCACGAGCTCAGATATCGCTTTAAGTAAAACAGCAGGAAAACTGAGGTCTTGGGAGGGTAATCAGTCTGTCAGTAGTATTTATTGAGTGCTTACTGTGTGCAGAGCACTGTACGAAGAGTTTGGGAGAGTACACTACAATAGAGTTGGCAGACCTGATCCCTTCCCTCAGTGAGCTTACAATGGAGTAGATCAGGAGAACTACGTCTGTACTAACTGGAAGGACTGAACATCCACCACTCAGAGCTGTCAAGAAATTTTTGAGTCAAGTAGATCCATCCTGTTAGCTGCCCACTCTAGAGTTAATGGGTTTGGGGGTAATTAGGGGAGAGGCCTCATTTCTGTCCATAGTAAATGGAAGAGTAGTTCTCCCTGCTGTTCTCTAGCAAAATCAAAGTTAATTAGGACAGACCAGCTAAGACTCAACTAGGCAGTGAAAGAAATTTGCAGTGTACTACAAGAAGCAGCGTGGCCTAGTGGAAAGAACATGGGCCTGGGAGTCAGAGGACCTGGATTCTAATTCTAGCTCTGCCAATTGTCTACTGTATGAAGCCTGGGAGTCAGAGGACCTGGGTTCTAATCCTAGTTTACTCATTCATTCATACAAATCTATTGAGCACTTACTGTGTGGAAAGCACTGTACTAAGCTCTTGGGAGAGTTACACTATAACAACAGACACGTTCCTGCCCACAAGGAGCTCGCAGCCTAGAGGGGGAGACAGACATTAATATAAATAGATAGATTAAATAAATAATTACAGATATGGACAAGTCATTTAACTTATCTATACCTTAGTTACCTCGTCTGTAAAATAGGGATTAAGGCTGTGAGCACCACGGTGAGCATGGACTGTAACCACCCTGACTAGATTGTATCTACACCAGCATTTAGTACAGTGCCTGACACATAGTAAGTGCTTTACAAATACCATTAAAAATGTAGAATTACTAGTAGGAGTAGTAATAAACCTACTTATTAAGCACGTACTTTTTACATAACACTGTGCCAAGTGCTGGGAAAAAAACACACAGTTGAGAATCAAATGTGATCCCATGGCTCCTAGCATAAAAATAGACCTTTATGGCACCTTCCACTCCAGGGAAGAAATAACGGGGGGTAGGGGAATAAAGGAGTCCATCTGACAGTCAGGCCCAAGTGAGGTGTGCTGTTCTGGTTTATAATTCCTCCTTCTACAGCAAAGGTGCCCTTCAGAGCATGGGTGATGGTTCTTCCAGACAGCTGCCCCTATGACTTGAATGGATGCTTCAGTCCCAAACATCCAGGTGGATTTCAGCAGAAGGCCTGAGTCAATCAAGGGTTGATCACTTACTCAGTGCAGAGCACTATAGGATGCTCTTGGGAGAGTATGATAAGAGTGGGTAGACATGTTTCCTGCCCACAATGAGCTTTTGAATCTCCCCTACCCCCTTATGGAATTTGTTTCCTCTGGTTGACTAAGGACATTTCCAGGGCAGTTGCAAGGGAAGGAAGTCACAAATGCAGGTCTCATCCACATTATTTGAGTAGTTACTGTATGTAGAGCCTTGTATTGGGCTCTGGTGGACCACACAGAGGGAATATAAAACATAATCCCTGCCTTTGAGAAGGCAGCATGGTGTAGTGGATAGAGCACAGGCCTGGTACTCAAAAGTCATGGAACTCAGAAAGTCATGGAACTCAGAAAGTTCCAGCTCCACTGCTTGTCTGCTGTATGACCTTGGTCAAGTCTCTTCACTTTTCTGGGCCTCAGTTACCTCATCTGGAAAATGGGGATTGAAACTGTGAGCCCCACATGGGACAGGGACTGTGTCTAACCCGATTTGCTTATATCCACCCCAGAGCTTAGTACAGTGCCTGGCACACAGAAAGTGCTGAACAAATACCACAATTTTTATTATTACTATTACTTGAGGAGTTTACAATCTAATTCGAGACATAAATGGACAATGACTCAATAGTTAAGAGTGATAGAATAAATTTAAGACACATAAATAAATCAATAACAAATTAATAAGCATATAAATCCCTGAATGTGGAGGAGGCTGGCGGCATAGTTTATTTTGCTACTTTCAAAACTGGGTCCTGGGCATTCTGCTGAAATGACTTAAAACCGCATATTTTTCACTGCAGCTGACTGTAGAGTACTCAAAATATGTTTAAAAGGCATTCAGTGAGTGGGGTAAACAGATCCTAATTCGAGTCTCAATTTAAAAACAGCCTTCGTTTTCCTAGTAGAAGAGGAAGACAGGGAGGTGGGGATGACACTGGGCTGACTTTTATTTTCTCCGTTTCGCAGAGCTGCGGGTATATCTCTCCCTTAACTAAATGCTCCGTCATTTTCCCCTTTCCCCTTCAGCTCCACCATCTCCTGAAATGTTCCCCAGCATTTGTCCTTGGCTCTAACGCTAGGTATCAATCACTTAGACTCTGGCATGCCCATCGGACTTGCAAATTTTGGTCATGTGATAATACCATTTTCGGCACCAGGTGTCTGTTCTCCACCACTGAGCTAAGCTGGGCTCCATCCCCGTCCTCATTTCCAATTCCCCTCTCTGTTTAAGCGCCGGCTCTTCCTCTGCTTGTAGGGAAAGATGAACAATGCATTTGTATTTCAGAACACTGTGTTAGAACAATGGTCGATCTCGGATTGCAAACCCTTGGGGCAAGGCTGTGTTGTTTCCATTCTCCGTAAGTATTGTACAGCCGGGTGCCTGCTGTCAGCTCTCCACAAATATGTATTCGCAATAATAAACAAGGCAGAAGGGCTGCTGAGAGCAACTCTATCCTTTCAGGATTTATGCTAAGGAATTGCCACTTGGGTTCACGATCTACTTCCTCCTACTCCCCAAATCTCAGAAATACGGGTGGAATGGAAAGGTGGGGAGTGGAGTCTTTGCACAGGCTTGATCTAGCCATGTCAGACCCAAACAAAGAGCAAAATGTCACCACATAATGACCCGCTGGGAGTATGATTAGGTCCAAGAAAGCCGGGCCCTGTAGCTTTCCTAGTGGTAGCACCTTGAATGGCTTTCACTCTTCAAATCATTTTTTTTCTATGGTATTGTTAAGCACTTACAATGTGTCAGGCACTGTACTAAGAGATGGAGTAGAAACAAGCTAATCTGTTTGTACACAGTCCCTGTCCCACAAGGGGCTCACAGTCTTAATCCCCATTTCACAGATGAGGTAACAGGTACAGAGAAGTTGAGTGTCTTGTCCAAGGTCACACAGCAGACAAGTGGCAGAGTGTAGATTAGAACCCAGGTCCTTCTGATTCCCAGACCCATGCTCTGTTCATTAGGCCATGCTGCTTCTCTTATTAATTCCTGCCCTGCTTATTATTTCAAATGCATTTCACAGTCATTTCCCCAGCACAGATCCATTCTGTGGTTTGTCATCCATGGGTCCTCTCAATCAACAACCCTCTATGATTCCCTCAGACCAGAGAGGGTGGGGTGCTTGGAATCACTACTCAATTTACAACTCTTGTCCCACCTGTTGACCAGGTAAAATCTACTTCCCCTCCCTCTCTACCTGCTCTGAGTACCTCCACCAACCCAAACCTCCTGTGGCTCTTTAAAATTTCCATTTCCAGGCGCCCTCCTGGGTCATACCCTAAAGCCTTACCTGCTCTACAGGCCATAGTGACTCCATGTGGAACAGTGACTTTATTCAATCTGCTTATCTTGTAATTACCCCAGTGCTTAGCACAGAGAAAACATTTAATTAAAGTAGCATGGCCTCATAGATAAAGCACGGGCCTGGGAGTCAGAAGGACCTGGGTTCTAATCCCAGCTCCTCCATTTGTCTGCTTTGGGACCTTGGGCAAGTCACTTAACTTTTCTGGGCCTCAGTGACCTCATCTGTAAAATAGAGATTAAGACTATAAGCCCCACTTGGGAAATGGATTACATCCAATCTGATTAGCTCATATCTACCCCAGCACTTAGAAAAGTGCTTGACACACAGAGGTAGCTTGGCTTAGTGGAAAGAGTCCAGGCTGGGGATTCAGAGGATGTGGGTTCTAATCCCAACTCTTCCACTTGTCTGCTGTGTAACCTTGGGCAAGCCATTTAACTTCTCTGTGCCTCAGTTACCTCATCTGTAAAATGGGCATTAAGACTGTGAGCCCCACATGGGACAACCTGATTACCTTGTATCTACCCCAGGGCTTAGAACAGTGCTTGCCACATAGTAAGCACTTAGCAAATACCATAATAATTATAATAATGAAATATGATAATAATTAGTAGTAATACTAATAATACTATTTGCTTCACTCATTGGTGAACAGAGAGACACCTGGTGTCGAAAATGCTATCATACAACCATGATAATAACAGTAATCATAAAACAAACATGCTTTGTCCATTCAATGGCAGAACTTTAACAATACGAGAAGGCAGCCACCTTAACTGAGCCTGGGGCAGCTGGACCAGCATTGGCAAACTGTGGCTGCTAGCTTGAAAGCAGTCCTCTTTCCCCCTCATATCCAATGTCACTTTAACTGAAAACACACTGCTCTGCTACACCTAAGGAGGGGCTAACATAGGGGCTGTGCTCAAGAAGTTGTCATCTATTTAAAAGGCACTTTAGAATATCAAAACTGCAGGACATTATCCTGAGCAGCATCTCTGCTTTTCCTCAATCAATCAGTGGTATTCACTGAGCCCTTATTAGGTACGGAGTACAGTACTAAGCTCTTGGGTGAGTGCAATAGTTAGTAGGCATGATCTCTGCCTACAGGGAGCTTGCAGTCTCCTGCTCCCTCAGTCTGTCTCTTCCCATCTCCCCTGTTAGATTGTACTCTCCTCGAGGACATGACTTAATAGTCAATTTTATTGTACATTCCCAAGGGCTCAATGCAGTACTCTGCATGCTGCAGAAGTTCAATAAATGCTCCTGATGTTGATGGGAATATGAGAAAATTAGAGATTGATAAAGTAGAGAATGAAAAGGAGATGGCTCTATGGATATCTAAATGCCCAAGAAAGGTTCAGACAGATGAATAACTCATGCAAATTCAACCAGGTAAAAATGACTTGCAGCTCCCATCTATGAAAGATTCTGAGCAAACCTTACTTTCATGGTTAGAGACAGGGGACCAAAGTAGAAGGGTGATGGGAAGTTAGAGGGGTGTTGGGGACCATTAGCTCCATCACTCCTATCATTCCTAGCTAGCCCATCCTGAACCGTTGGGCAGGAAGGAGGTTGGCTGGAAGCATAAACTGCCCATAGAGAAATCCAATTCCCAAAGTGTGATCAGAGCCGGGTTTCCTCTCCCCACCCTCACAGCCCTGAAAGTTTCCTTTCTCAACCCCTCTCTCTGCCCCGCTTCCAGAACTAAAGAAAGAAGAGCACTGTTTGGGTAGTTTCAAATGGATGGACACCAGGGAGGAAAGATGAGCTTGATCAGACCTCTAGCCCTGGTAATACCATCCACTTTCTGCTCAGGGACAATTCTTCTGTTCCCATTGACATGAGAATGAGCCCCTGAACCTGGGAATAGAGCCATAAGCAGCTCCAGAGAGTCAGGGTCTAGTGCTGGTTGTTGCTTTTCCAGCTGGGATTTTCCAATCCTATCTCACTGATTGCTACTGGTCATTAATGAAGCAGCATGGCCTAGTGGAAAGAGCACAGGCTTTGGAGTCAGAGGACCTGGGTTATAATCCCAGCTCTGCTGCTTCTCTGCTATGTAATCTTAGCCGAGTCTCTCACCTTCTCTATGCCTCAGTTCTCTCCTCTGCAAAATGAGGATTCAATCCCTGTTTCCTGTCCTACTTAAACTGCAAGACCCATGTGGAACCTGATTATCTTGTAAATATCCTAGTGTTGAGTACAGTGCTTGGCACATAGGAAGCACTTAATATTACCACAGTTATTATTATTACCGGTTTTAAAGAATACAGGCAGGGATGGGAAAGATTTCTATGGTTTGCTAGGGCCAGAATTTGTCTAAAACATAATTTCCATCTATCCCGTATGGAAGCCTTTCGACACCCCTGTTTATCCTGATTGCCTTTCTCTATCCCTTCCACAACACTATTACATCCTTCCTAAAATATGGCCATAAGAATTGCACCCAGGATTTCAGATTTGGGTACCATTTGGTTTAAGAGTGGAATGGGTGGAATGGTCTCTTTGGTTTATTTTTTCTCCTCTTTCTGTGGATTCAGGAGTACTCGCACTTGTAATACAACTTATTAAGCACATAAATAAATGCTTAATGCAGAGTCCTATATGCAGAGTCCTGCATTAAGCATTGGGAGAGAAATCACAGATGGGAATTAGACACAGTTTCTATCCCTAGGGGACTCACAGTCTAAAAATCAGTTGACCCACTGACGGTTACCCCTACATTGAACTAATGATGTCAGGTGTGGGGGAACACTGATAATTTTGAGAAGGACTTTGCTTTTTTTTCTCTGGGACAGGGATGATTAGCCTGGAAACCCAGTAGCCTCCTGGACTACCACGTCCAATCAGCCTGGGAAACTCTATATCCAATCAGGCCACTGCCTGGACTTCCTTTTTAACCAGTCCCACCATCACATCCTTCCCCCACCCATCCTTCCACCTGTTTTCTCAAATGAGGGTGAAACCAAATGGCAAGCTGCCAATTTATAGAGTATCCCAGGGCAACAGAAGCAAGAGCAAGTGCACACTGTAGGGTAATTTATCTAGGAATGGTGAATTCTGATGTTCCTATCCCTCTCTCTCCTGGACCCAAATGAAGAGATGACACAGTGTTAGAGTTGTTTACTTTTTCTATTTCCAAACTCCACTCCCATCCTACCTCCACTGTACCTGATGCAGCACCCATTTTCCTTAAAACTCCCCCTTTTTTTTACTACTGTATTCTCCTAAGTGCTTAGAACAGTCCTCCACCCATAGTAAGCACTCAGTAAGTACTCAAGAGATTGATTCCTCAAATCCTCAAGAGATTGATTCCTTAAATCCAGTGAGACCAAAGAAATGCCATCTCTCTCCCTTCCAGGTGATTAGACTGTGAGCCTGTCGATTAGACTGTGAGCCCGTCATTGGGCAGGGATTGTCTCTGAATTGTACATTCCAACTGCTTATTACAGTGCTCTGCACATAGTAAGCACTCAATAAATACTATTGAATGAATGAATGAATATTAGTCTCACTCCCTCTTACAGAGCAGCTGGGGAGAAAAGAACAGAAGCTGACTGAGCTACCCCACCTCTGTTTTGACTCCACTTCCATGGAGAACAACCCTGAATGCAGGGCTAGATTCAACTGCTCACCTCCCATTGTTCTTCCGCTCCTGCCCCTAGTCTGGGGAGCACATTTCCCTAAGTTCTCTGACTAAGCCCTCATTTCCGCTTCTCCCATTCCCTTCTTTGTCCTCTTTCCCCTTGAGTTTGCACCCTTTATTCTCCCTGCCCCCCCAGCCCCAAAGCACTTATGTCCATATCTGTAATTTATTTATCTAAATATCCTTTTCCCCCTCTATCCTGTAAGCTCCTTTTGGGCAGGGAACATGTCTACCAACACTGTTATATTGTACTCTCTCAAACACTTAGTACAGTGGTCTTGACACAATAAGCGCTCAATAAATATCGTTGATTGACCAAGCTGAAGGGAGCAGAGAGGGCAGCTCCCCCTGCTCCCCCTATGGCGGGGGTCTGCCACCTTGCTGGGGGCTCATCCTCCACTCTTGCCCCTCGGGCCCTCCTCTAGGCATCATGGGCAAGAAGCACGTGGGCCCAAACCTGTGTTCCCATTCACCTTTGCCTACAAAGAGGAGAACAACTCCGTCCTCCAGGTGGGGAGGGACCTCACCTGCATCAAACTGCTGGTCTGCAAGTTCCTCCAGAGCCAGGATGAGAGGTGAGGCGGTCCCGGCCACAGCCCCCAGCCCCTCTGGGTTCTGAGGAGTTGACTCCCACACTGCCCTCCATCCTCTCCCAGGCATCCCCCACCCTCAGGAACTCAGGAAGTGGAGAGCTGGCTGGGGGGGCAGGCCCGAAGGAAAGCCATGGAGATGGACGGGCACAAGGGCAGGGGCAGAGTGGGCACACAGTATTCTCTAGATGGTCAGTTCATGGTGGGCAGGGATTTACCAATTGATCAACAGCATTTATTGAGCACTTACTATGGGAGGGCACCATACTAAGCACTTGGGAGAGTCCAGTACAACCGAATTAGCAGACGAGTTCTTTGCCCATAATGAGCTGACTAGAGCATGGCCTAGTGGCAAGAGGATGGGCTTGGGAATCAGAAGACGTGGGCTCTAATCCTAGCTCTGCCACTTGCCTGCTGTGTGACCTTGGGCAAGTCACTTAACTTCTCTGTGCCTCAATTACCTCATCTGTAAAATGGAGATTCAGACTGTGAGCCCCACAGTCATGTGCCTTAGAACAGTGCTTAGTAAGTGCTTAACAAATGCCATTATTGTTATTATATGGGTTGATTTGGATTTTCAGAGGCACACGATGAGCCATGATCACCTCGCCTCAGCGCTCTGTGGAGCGAGCCGAGATGTAAACACAAGCCCACAGACTCCCACAGCTGAAACAGCAGCACGTGTGTAGATTTCAGGGTCTGTATAAAGAGAAGAGGCAGGTATGCATCATCTGCTGCTTCAGGAACACTGAACATGACCATATGTTCACGTAAAATCCTAGGTGGAGGGGAAATGCCTCCACCTGCAAATAGAATTAGGTCTCAGAGCCTTTTTTAAAAAATGCGCTAAGCGCTAAGTTGCCTGTGTGTGTTCCTATGGGCCACTAATGCCCCTTGCCAGAATTCCTCGGGGTCCATCAGCTCCTGGCCATGAAATGCAGTGAAAGGCAGGCTATGAAAATAGCGGCCAAGTTATTTCTGGTGTTCTCTTTGGCCTTGAATTTTCCCCTCCAGCTCGCCCTCAGGTCTTGGATCAGAATGAGGGGCTTGCTGAGGATTAGAGAATTTCCTCTTGCCTCTCGGAGACCTCTAGCCTAATAACTGTCTGCAAACGTACGCATGGTGGTGATGGGTGTCTCTGGAATGCATAGCTAGTGTAGCAATTATTGTTTTCCCTTGCCAGAAGGATAAGGATTAGATCAGTCCTGAGCCTCACAGTAACCTGTGGCCTGGTAATAGCCCCACAACCAAATGGTGCAGGTAGAATTACCTGGGGAAGAAAATTGGGGGAGGGAACTTGTGGCTAGGAAGTATGAAAGAGTTAACTCCTCCATCTTTTTTGGTGGGAGAGGGGAGCAGGAACAGGAGGGAGTTGTGGGGGGATGCAGTGTACATATGGTAAAGGGGCTGCTGTTTAAGAAATTAACACTATTTCTCCTGAAAGCCAGAGAGATTATGTTTAATAACCTTTTTCCTCCTGAAGGTTGTTCAGATTCGCTAGCTGAGGACCTTATTTTTTTTTAATTAGCAACTAGGAATGAAGGAAAGATTGTATCTAGTTCTTTTGTCTTTCTTGTCTGGCTTGCGCGACAGGGAGTTTAAACGAGATTTGTTTAGTGTGGGATTCACTCCCTGATTAAGTTTCATCTTATGAAGTAGACAAGCGGCCAAACCAACAGGAGGATGGAAATCTCCTATCTCTGCTTTTTTCTCTAATTTCAAGTCGTTCAAATGCCATCGCCATTGTGTGAGAGTCCGGACTGGCCTACAAACAGAGCTGAGGTCCCAGGGCTGCTGCGGGTTTAGCGTAGGTTACCAGGCTGAACCCAGGGATGCTCTGGCCCCAGATCTGCTTTTGGTTCTTTCTCCAGGTCTGACAGGCTGTTCCTTCCCACATTGGGATCCAGGCCCAGAACATAGACCCTCTCTACTGGACTATGGCTGAAGGGAGTGACTCAGAGGCCAGATTTGACACCATTCCGTAGTGACCCTGGGCCCTTTCATTCATTAATTCAATTGTATTTTTTGAGCCCTTACTGCGTGCAAAGCACTGTACTAAGTGCTTGGGAGAGTACAGTATGACAATAAACAGGGACATTTCCTGTCCACAGTGAGCTTACAGTCTAGAGGGAGAGAGAGACAATAATATAAATAAATAACCAAATAAATACATAAATTACAGACATTTTCTTAAGTGCTGTGGAGCTGGGACAGGGGATGAATAAAGGGAGCAAGTCAGAGTGATGCAGAAGGGAGTGGGAGAAGAAGAAAGGAGGGCTTAGTGAGGGAAAACCTCTTGAAGGAGATATGCTTTGAAGGGGAGGAGAGTAATTGTTTGAGTTTTATGAGGAGGGAGGGAGTTCCAGGCCAAAGGCAGGACATGGGCGAGAGGGACTCAACAGATGTCATTCTCCCTTCCCCATGGATTTCTGCTGCCCAATGGCCTGCTATGGATTCTTCTGCTGTGAAGAAACCAGGGACCCTGTCTAATTCCACTGATGCATTCCTTCCCAGCTCTGCAGACAGCAAGCACTTAAAGTCAAGCAGCTTGGCCTAGTGGATAGAGCATGAGCCTGGGAACCAGAAGGACCTGAGTTCTAATTCTGGCTCCACCACTTGTCTGATATATGACCCTGGGCAAATCACTTTACTTCTTTGTGCTTTAGTTACCTCATCTGTAAAAAGGGGATTAAGACTATAAGCCCCTTGTGGGACAGAGACTGTGTCCCTTGTAACTAACCCAGCACTTAATAGAGTGTCTGACACATAGTAAGCTCTTAACAAACAACATTAAAAATAAATACTATTACTACTAGTAGGTATTCAAAACAAAGTCATGAGGCAACACCACCCTTAGGAGAAGGCCCCAACATAACATGGGCTAGTGGATAGATCACGGGCCTGGAGTCAGAGGACCTGAGTTCAGAGAAGCAGCGTGGCTCGGTGGAAAGAGCACTGGCTGGAGAGTCAGAGGTCATGTGTTCAAATCCCGGCTCTGCCGCTTGTCAGCTGTGTGACTTTGGGCAAGTCACTTAACTTCTCTGTGTCTCAGTTACCTCATCTGTAAAATGGGCATTAAGACTGTGAGTCCCACTTGGGACCACCTGATTACCTTGTATCCTCCCCAGCACTTAGAACAGTGCTTTGCACAAAGTAAGCACTGAACAAATGCCATCATTTTTTTAAAATCTTGTCCAAATACCTTGCCTGCTGGGTGACCTTGGGCAAGTCACTTAACTTCTCTGGGCCTCAGTTACCTCATCTGTAATATGGGGATTAAGACTGTGAGCTTCATGTGGGACTGGAACTGTGTTCAACCTGATTAGCTTGTATCTACCCCAGTGCTTAGAACAGTGCTTGACACATAGTAAGTGCTTAACAAATACCATCATCATTATTGATCCATGGGAAAATGTTGTTGGAGGCAGGGCTGGGGGAATTTGTTGTAATCCTGACCCATAAAATTGCTGTAAGATGTGGATTCTATGGAAGGTCTTGGTCTCACAGCCATAAGGAAGGTTGGGCCCTACAATATAGACCTACAATAAATACCACTGATTGATTGATTCTCAAAGTCTGTCTTTGATCTTCCCTGACCTTCTTGATTTGTTTTTAAAAATAACAGTTATGGTATTTGTTAAGTACTTACTATGCCATTAGCACTCTATCTCTGAAATAGATACAAGATACTCAGGTCAGAAACAGTTCCTGTCCCACATGGGACTCACAGTCTAAGGGGGAGGGAGAATAGGTAGTGAATCCTCATTTTACTGATGAGGAAACTGAGGCACAGAGAAGTGAAATGACTTGCTCAAGATGACACACCAAGAAAGTAAAGGACCCGGGTTTAGAAAACAGATCCTCTGAGTCCCAGCCTTGTGCTTTTTCCACTAGGGCACACTGCTTCCAGAGTATTTTTCCATATCCTCATATTTCCTTGTATCCTGGACAATGTGCTACCCAGGAAACAAAATTCCATAATTGTAATCGTTGTGGTATTAGTCAAGTGCTTACTCTGTGCCAAGCACTGCACAAACATTGGGTTAAATATAAGATAATCGGACCAGCTCCTTGTCTCACATAGGGATCATTCAGCCCCCTGTTGCTGAGGAGGCCAGCCATATCATCACAGAGCAATCTTTGAAGCTTGATAAACTCCAGTAAACAGCCCAAGAATGAAGATTGATTTTGCTCTCCTTCCTCCGACAAACCCTCCATGGAGAAAGGAGGTTTTTCCATTGAGATGAACCAGTGCTTACTGCCAAGGGAAAAGGAAATCAGTGCTGGTCTCCACTTTTTGCTCAGGAGAAAGACCTTTAGGCATGACAGACAGCTCATACCTGGGCTGTTTTACAGAACTCACCATTACATTGCATTTCAGGGTATTTATTAAATCTGCTGCTCGGGAAATGGCCAGCGTTTGAGAAGAATTATGAAATTGGGGCTTTTAACTCTCAATTGTTCAGGCCTGTTATCTTCCTGTCTTTTCAGCCTTCTGAGATGAAAGTGGAGACTGATGGATTCTCTCCCGAAACTTTCATGAACAGGCTCTCACAGACCCCTACATTCTGGCTATGGGCTGTAAACTCCTTGTAGGCAGGTAAAGTGTCCTCCTACTCTGTTATATTGTATTTTCAGAAGAGTTTAGTACAGTGCTCTGCACACAGTAAGGGCTCAATAAATACAATTGAGTGATTCATTGAATTGGGCATCCACATTGAACTGTAAGCTCCTTGTTATTCCTATCTAACTCCCCACAGACAGTCAATAGTTTACTGACTCGATCTCACTACAATCCCAGCTCATGATGATTACTGCCTTTCCCTAACTCCAACCTCCACAACAGTTAAGAACTGTGGAAGCCTGGCCATCTTTTATTAAATACCTGAAAGACCTGACTCAAACAATAGACTATTTTCACAGATTTTTCAGCAAATCTGTTTCTAGAGGGCCAGATGTGTGTCATCCCATTGAACCCTAGTATCACATGAGATCTTTCAATAGGATTTTCCAGCAAAGCACTTCCCTTCCCCATCATGCACAAGTAGCATCTCATGGTTTCCCTCACCTTGCAGATTGTGCTAACCCAGACCCCGGGTCACTTAGTTGAAATGGGTTTGAAAAGAAAAATTCAGTTTATAAAGGAAAGAGCTTTGGGAATAACAAACCTCCCAGACTATTTAAAGCAGAACGGCAGGGGTTTAAGAGTGTCAGCAAAAGGATAGTGACATTTGAAATTCAGCCCGAGTGAGTTTTGTCATGGGAAGTCAAGAAGCTTTCCTTTGGCACTATGGATTTGAAGAGGATGCTTCTGTTCTCTGTACATTGGCATCCCAAACGTCATCCCTGTTCCCCCACTATCCATTCCCTGCTATCACAACCAACACCAGAAAAGGAATCATGATGTCACTTAAGTAGAATTTGAGGTTGGGGAAGAAGAGGTCAGTGGTCAGGGCCTTCTTTGACAAAGGTTTTGATTTTGTCTGCTGATTTCTTTCAACTGACACCAAATTAAATAAAAGGAAGATGGAAATTGTGGACAATGTCACCTGATGAGGAATTATTCATGCACAGAAAGGTTGTCTGGGACATCAATGACTTTAACACTGCAAAGAAATGTAGACTGTGGGCTTAGTTCTCCCAACTCTGAACTAGATATAGGATAAGATTTACAAGCTAAAGAGGCTCCTAGTAATAACCCTCTTCCATTTCCCATGATGGGAGACAGAAAAAGAAGGTGGGGCAGGGATTGGGCTGTGGGGAGAGAGAGAGAGAGAGAGAAGGGCCCTGGGAAGAAATCATTATATTAATGTCTGTCTCCCCCTCTATACTTTAAGCTTTTTGTGGGAAGAGAATGTGCCTCCCAAGCGCTTAATAAAGTGTTCTGCACACAGTAAGTACTCAATAAATACGATTGACTGACTCTTTGCTTTTCACGTTGTACTTTAGATTAATTCTCTCCAGCTTGTTTCTGCTTTGTCTCTCTCCCTCTTTCTCCATCAGTTCTGAAGATGATGTCATCCAGGACTAGAATAACAGTGTGCGTCATGCTGGAAATGAAAGGTCACACATAAGATTCCCCGTCTAGACTGTAAGTTCATTGTGGGTAAGGAACATGCCTGACAACTCTGTTGTACTGTACTCTCGTAAGTGCTTAGTACAGTGCTCTGCACTTAATAAATGCTCAATAAATACCACTGATTGATGGAAGTGTTTCTACTGTTCACTCTTTAAGGGTCAAATAGTAAAAAAATCAGGATTGATTACCCAGGGTGTCTTTTTGTCCTTCTATTCAAAACTCACCTTTCCTGCAACTTCTTGACAAATCACCACGATGGCCCAGCTGATTAGAATGATGAGAAGTCCTATACTAGATGGGATGGTCATTATTTAATCAGTTGCATTTATTGAGTGCTTACCATGTGCAGAGCACTGTACTAAGTGCTTGGGAGAGTACAGTATAACAAACAGACATGTTCCATGCCTACAGAAAGCTTACAGCTGAGTTGGGGAGACAGACATTAAAATAAATTATGGAAATGTACATTAGTCCTGTGGGGCTGAGGGTGAGGTGAATGAAGGATACAAATCTAAATGCAAGGGCAGTACAGAAGCAAGAGGGAGTGGGGAAAATGAGGGCTCTGTCAAGGAAAGCCTCTTGAGTAATTGTGATTTTAATAAGGATTTAAAGGTGGAGAGAGGGATGATCTGTCAGACATGAAGTGGGAGGGAATTACAAGACAGAGGCAAGATAATAATTATGTTGGTATTTGTTAAGCTCCTACTATGTGCCGAGCACTGTTCTAAGCACTGGGGTAGTTACAAGGTAATCAGGTTGTCCCCTGTGAGGTTCACAGTTTTAATCCCCATTTTACAGATGAGGTCACTGAGGCACAGAGAAGTGAAGTGACTTGCCCAAAGTCACACAGCTGACAAGTGGCAGAGCCAGGATTCGAACCCACGACCTCTGACTCCCAAGCCTGGGCTCTTTCTACTGAGCCATGCTGCTTCTCCAATGTGAACAAGGGGTTATGGTGAGCTAGATAAAATCAAGGTACAGTGAGTAGGTTGGAGTTAGAGGAGAAAAATCCTGTCAATTCCACCTTCACAACAACACTTAAATCCACCCTTTCCTCTCCATCCCAACTGCTACCACTTTAATATAATCACTTAACCTCTCCCACCTTGATTACAGCATCAACCTCCTTGCTGACCTCCCTACCTCCTGTCTCTCCCAACTCCAGTCTACTGCCTGGATCATTTTTCTCCAAAAATGTTCAGGCCATGTTTCCCCACTCCTCAAGAACCTCCTGGGGTTGCCCATCCACCTCCACATCAAAAAAAACTCCTCACCTTTGGCTTTAAAGCACTCATTCACCTTACCCCCTCCTACCTCACCTCGCTACTCTCCTACTACAACCCAGCCTGAACACTTAGCTCCTCTAATACCTTCTCACTGTATCTTCATCTCTTCTATCTTGTCACCAACCCCTCACCCATAGCCTCCCTCTGGTCTGGATTGCCCTCCCTCCTCAAATCCAACAGATAATTACTCTCCCCCCTTCAAAGCTTTATTGAAGTCTCCTCCAAGAGGCCTTCCCTGACTAAACCCTAATTTCCTTTTCTCCCCCTCCCTTCTGCATCACCCTTACATTTGGATTTGTCCCCTTTATTCACCCCTCCCCCAGCCCCACAGCACTGATGTGCATATCCCTAATTAATTTATATATTGTCTATCTCCCCCTCTAGACTCTAAGCTCACTGTGGGCAGGGAACATATCTATCATCCCTGTTATATTGTACTCTCCCAAGCTCCTAGTACAATGCTTTGTACACAGTAAGCACTCATTAAATGAGCTTGATTGATTGATTGATTGTGAATGTATGGACAGAGATAGGAGGAGAGTCAGTAGAGGACAGAGGTTGTATATTTTAAAGTTCCATCCTACAAGCTGACAGCCAAAAGAGGGTCTGTTAAGGGTACAAGGTGGGGCTACAGTGGTGGGAAAGAATCTCTCAGGTGCGGCAGAGATGGGGTGACAGGAGCAGCAACAGTAATACACTCCATCACCACTACAGGCATTCTCCCCCTCTCCTCCAGTTTTTGTTTCATTTTTTCTTTCTCTCTCTTTCTGTCTCCACATATCTCTGGATCTCAATCTTTCTCTTTCCTGCCCTCCCCATGGAAACCCCATCCCCTGAAGCCTTCAACCCATAGATGATTTAAATCATGGGCCTGGGAGTCAGAAGGACCTGGGTTCTAATCCTGACTACACCACTTGTCTGCTGTTGGGCAAGTCACTTGACTTCTCTATGCCTCGGTTACCTCAACTATAAAATGGGGATTAAGACTATGAGTTTCAAGTGGGACAACCTGATTACCTTGTATCTACCTCAGTGCTTAGAACAGTGCTTGGCACATAGTAAGCACTTAACAAATACCATAAATATTATTATTATTTGACTTCTAGAGGCCCCTTCCCTTAGAGTCCTCATTTCTTGGTTGCCCTGTTCCCTAAGTCCACATGCTCTGATCCTATTTGAAATTGTGGTCTCAGTGTGGGCAGGGATGTGTCTGTTTGTTATTATATTGTACTCTCCCAAGTGCTTAGTACAGTGCTTTGCACACAGTAAGGGCTCAAAAATACAATTGAATGAATGAATACAAGCACCCCATTGCCTCACAAATGGTTCAAGATAATAAAATCATTTGTTAAGCACCTACTCTGTTTCAAACACTATGGTAGCTGCATTGAAAGGAGATTGGATATGGTCCTTGTGCCATATAGAGCTCGAAGTTTAAGGGGGAGGGAGAACAGGTATTTTGTCTCCATTTTGCACATGAGGAAAGTGAGGTACGTAGAAGTTAAGTGACTAATCCAAAGTCATACAGCAGGAAAGCTGGGATCCGATCTCAGTTTTTCTGAAACCCAGGCCCACGTTCTTTCTACTAGGCCATATCAAAGCATGGTACTGCAGGCAGACTTTCCCACCATCCAAAGGAGAAAAATCAAAAGACAAATGAATCACACACCTGTGATTTGGGTAAACAGCAGGAATCAGGTTCAGGTCAATAACAGGCAAAACACATTTCCATCTGACAGGGATCCAGTAACACCCGTGAAGTGAGTGTGAGCCCTCTGCCCAAGTCTCAAGAGAAGTTTCTGTTGCTGGGATGCTCTCAGCACTTTTCATAAATATCACCTGATAGCCAGAGCCATTAGCCCCACTTTACAGGTGGCTGAACTGCAGCCAGCTGGCCTGATGGATTCCAGACATCAGCAAGCCCCCTAGCATATCTAAAGCAGGAGCACAGACCTCCTGGTCCCTAAACTCCTATTCAGACAAGCAGAAATGATGCTCAGTAAAGTGAAAACTGTGTTCAGGAGTCAGAGAGAAATCAGCTGGAGTCCCTGGGTGCTGTCTAAGTCTACAGGACATTCTACAGCTTTGGGGAGAGCATACTGGTGGCTTGCTCAAGGGACTGCACTAGATCAACCTAAAAGGAAACTCATCTCACTTCAGCTCCAACTGGACCCTCAACGTGCCAAGTCAGGGGTGGGTGGGGTAAGAGGTACTGTAAGAGGAAGGTTTGAGCTACAAACTAGGCAAAATACTAGGGACCATTTCAAGGGGTCCTTTTAAAATGTTTAGGACTGAGTTTAAGCAAGATGGGGTGCTGGAAGCAGAAAAAAGTGGGTGGAACCACTAGTTCACTCTCGGTTTCCTGCTGCCCTTTGCCTGCTCCACCAGAGCCCCATCTCGCTTTATCTCCCACCTGCCTGCCCATTTGCTCCTGCTACCTCTGTCTTCACCACCCACCCCATCCACCTGTCCACCCCCACACTGACCTCTCAACCCAGATTTCACAGTGTTGAAATGCATCAAAAATAAAAAATAAAAAACAAACCTGGTGGCAGAGAAGTGTTCATTTTGTGGGAAAAATGAATTTCACTTCACTGAAAAATGAAACAAAGATGACTGCCACTCATTCACAACATCAGAGAGTCAGGGGGAGGATTCTGCATATGCTTGGGCATCATCTAGATGGGGTCTCTGGTTCAGGTGCCATCTTAGATGAGCCAAGTGGTGGCCACCTTGAGGGGGCTTCGTGTCACCCAGAGGAGACCACTCTCCTAGCTTAGAGTCTGAAGACGGCCCAGGTGAGGGGGAGAAAGCAGACACTAGGACCTCAGTGAAAGGTAACTTTTGTGGCTGAGGCTCAGGTTGAGAACTTGGTGGATTAGATTTCAGGACACCTGCATACTATCCCTAATCTCTTCTAGGTCTCTGGCTGATTCATTCCATTTTATTATTTCCAATTAGGAAAATTATTATCAATGCTCATTTTGAGGGCCAGTGTGAAAACATTTTCTGGGCCAATAAAATCTGTGGTCAACTGGAGCAGGGAGACCTGTAGAAATCATAGACCTTTAGCTTCCAAATTCAGTTCTCTTCCAGATGAAGATCAAGATGAAAATGAAGTTTTCTCCTCCTTCTTTTCCTTCTTCTTCTTGTCCTCTGCCTCCTTACAGTCCTTCAATCATCAGTGGAATTTATTCAGCATCTACTGAGTGCTGGGTTCTAAGCAATTCAGAGAGTACAACGGTAGCAGGATGCAAATTCCCTGCCTTCGAGGCACTTACAATTTAAAGGGGAAGATGAATAAAAACACTTACTAATAATGAAAGAAGGAGTTAGAAAAGATTAAAGCAGGAAATAGTATAACTATGGCAGGACAAAATCTATTTGTTCCCGAATTCATCCCTCCGGAAGAAGGAAGCTGCCTGCTCTTCCTCTCCCTCTCCCTCCTTCTCCCCTTTCTCCTTCTCCTTCTCTTCCTCTCTGACACCAGAAACCTTGTTCTGTGCAAATTCTGCCTGAACTGGCTCTGGATTTACAGAATACAGAACACTGGTTTCCAAGGAGACGTACCCACAGTGTAGAGGGCAAAGAAGATCCAAGGAGCGGATGGATGGTAGGGCTGAAGCGCTGGAAATAGCCACCTGTTTGTCAGTTTACTCACTGATTAGGAATGGATATTAAAACCCTCAGCTTTCTTGTGTCTCTGACTGGGATCCATTACTAGCAGCCCTGGTAGCCTGAAGCCCAATCAATGTGAGTTGCTGATAAGGAGACTTCTTCTCTGGGAGCATTTCCTTGATACAGCCATACAGCCAGTGTCAGCATTATCGTTCAGGACAAGATAGGGGGAAAATATTAATGGCATAACCTCGCCCATCTGCCTGAAGTGACTCCCCTGAGCCCATTTCTGTCAAGGATGGCATTTTGGAAACTTTGTGCTCGTTCGGATGAATTTAGCATTATCCTGGGAAACAGATTTCCCAGAAGCTAGTCAACCAGACGTCTTTGCTTAACACCCACTATGCACACAGCTGTATGAACACTGCACATGCCATTCTAGGCACACAGCCTTGGGTATTTAGTCTTGTGCATATAGCCCCACGCACACAACATTCACACATATCGTCCTATACACACAAGTCTATACCCTCAACCCTATGTATGCAATACAGCGTGGCTTAGTGGAAAGAGCATTGGCTTGGGAGTCAGAGGACATGAGTTCTAATACCGACTCTGCCACTTTTCTGCTGGGTGACCTTGGGCAAGCCACTTCATTTCTCTGTTCTCAGTTACCTCATTTGTAAAATGGGGATTAGGACTATGCGCCCCACATGGGACAACCCGATTACTTTGTATCTACCCCAGTGTTTAGAACAGTGCTTGGCGCATAGTAAATGCTTAACAAATGCCATCATTATTGCTGTATAAACAGGCAGAACAGGAAACAAAACCTCAGCCTTCTGATTCTCAAATCAGCATTCTTTCCACTGGACTAATAGCAGAACTATAAGCACACTATATTAATTTTTTCAGGTATTTGTTAAGCACTTACTACATGCCAATCATTGCATTAAATTCATTCATTCAATAGTATTTATTGAGCGCTTACTATGTGCAGAGCACTGTACTAAGCACTTGGAATGAACAAGTCGACAACAGATAGAGACAGTCCCTGCTGTTTAACGCCCACTCACCGACTCGGTCACACCCTCGATCTTGTCATCTCCTACCGCTGCACTATCTCCTCACTCACCAACTCTGAAATCCCTCTCTCGGACCATAACCTTCTCACCTGCCTCATCTCTCACACTCCCTCCCCCTGCAAATCTTCGCTACTGCCCCACAGAGACCTCCGCTCTCTCGATCCCATCCGTCTTTCCAATAGCATCTCGCCTCACCTTGCCGCCCTGTCCTCTCTTCCCACTCTCGACGATCAGGTCTCCGCTCTCAACTCCACCCTCTCTACTCATCTCGACTCTCTCGCCCCCCTTTCCCTCCGCCGCTCTCGCGCCACTAACCCACAGCCCCGGATCACCTCCTCCGTCCGCCTCCTACGCTCCTATGCTCGAGCTGCTGAGCGCCGCTGGCGAAAGTCCAAGCACCAAGCCGACCTCACACACTTCAAATTTATCCTTTCCTGCCTTAACTCTGCCCTCTCCTCCGCCAGGCAAAGCTTCTTCTCCTCCCTCATCGACACCCATGCCCGTCACCCCCGCCGATTGTTCCGGACCTTTAACTCTCTCCTTAGGCCCCCTGTTCCTCCCCCTCCCCCATCTCTCACCCCTAATGATCTGGCCACCTATTTCCTCACGAAAATCAACACGATCAGGTCTGAGCTCCCCAAAGTCACCCCTCCGCCTCTCCCCTCCCCCCCAACAACCCCCTCCCCTACTTTCCCATCCTTCCCTGCAGTATCCTCAGAGGAGATCTCCTCCCTCCTCGCAAGTGCCACCCCCTCCACCTGCGCCTCGGACCCCATTCCCTCTCACCTTCTTAAAACCATCGCCCCTGCCCTCCTCCCTTCCTTAACTTCTATTTTTAACCACTCAATCTCCAAGGGCTCCTTCCCCTCTGCCTTCAAACACGCCCACGTCTCCCCCATCCTAAAAAAACCCGCTCTTGACCCCACTTCCCCCTCCAGTTATCGTCCTATCTCCCTACTACCCTTCCTTTCCAAAATCTTAGAACGAGTCGTCTACAATCGATGCCTAGAATTCCTTAACTCCCATTCTCTCCTAGACCCCCTCCAATCTGGCTTCCGTCCCCTCCACTCTACCGAGACTGCTCTCTCTAAGGTCACCCATGACCTCCTTCTTGCCAAATCCAATGGCTCCTACTCCATTCTGATCCTCCTTGACCTCTCTGCTGCCTTTGACACTGTCGACCATCCCCTCCTCCTCCATACCTTATCTCACCTTGGCTTCACGGACTCTGTCCTCTCCTGGTTCTCCTCTTACCTCTCTGGCCGATCATTCTCGGTCTCCTACGCTGGAGCCTCCTCCCCCTCCCATCCTTTAACTGTTGGAGTTCCTCAAGGGTCAGTTCTTGGCCCTCTTCTGTTCTCCATTTACACTCACTCCCTCGGTGAACTCATTCGCTCTCACGGCTTTGACTACCATCTCTACGCAGATGACACGCAGATCTACATCTCCGCCCCTGTCCTCTCCCCCTCCCTTCAGGCTCGCATCTCCTCCTGCCTCCGGGACATCTCCACCTGGATGTCTGCCCGCCACCTAAAACTCAACATGAGCAAGACTGAGCTCCTCATCTTCCCTCCCAAGCCCGGTCCGCTCCCAGACTTCTCCATCACCGTGGATGGCACGACCATCCTTCCCGTCCCGCAGGCCCGCAATCTCGGTGTCATCCTTGACTCGTCCCTCTCGTTCACCCCACACATCCTATCCGTTACCAAGACCTGCCGGTTTCACCTCTACAATATCGCCAAGATCCGCCCTTTCCTCTCCACCCAAACGGCTACCTTACTGCTACGTGCTCTTGTTGTATCCCGGCTAGACTACTGTGTCAGTCTTCTCTCTGATCTCCCTTCCTTCGCTCTCACCCCACTCCAGTCTATTCTTCACTCCGCTGTCCGGCTCATCTTCCTGCAGAAACGATCTGGGCATGTCACTCCCCTTCTTACACACCTCCAGTGGTTGCCTATCAACCTCCGCTCCAAACAAAAGCTCCTCACTCTAGGCTTCAAGGCTCTCCATCACCTTGCCCTTTCCTACCTCTCCTCCCTTTTCTCTTTCTACTGCCCACCCCACACACTCCGCTCCTCTGCCTCCCACCTCCTCACTGTCCCCCGGTCTCGCCTATCCCGCCGTCGACCTCTGGGCCACCTCCTCCCGGCGGTCCTGGAACGCCCTCCCTCCTCACCTCCGCCAAACTGATTCTCTTTCCCTCTTCAAAACCTTACTTAAAAATCACCTCCTCCAAGAGGCCTTCCCAGACTGAGCTCCTCTTCCCCCTCTACTCCCTCTGCCATCCCCCCTTTACCTCTCCGCAGCTAAAGCCTCATTTTCCCCTTTTCCCTCTGCTCCTCCACCTCTCCCTTCCCCCTTCCCATCCCCACAGCACTGTACCCGTCCGCCCAACTGTATATATTTTCGTTACCCTATTTATTTTGTTAATGAATTGTACATCGCCTTGATTCTATTTAGTTGCCATTGTTTTTACGAGATGTTCTTCCCCTTGACGCTGTTTAGTGCCATTGTTCTTGTCTGTCCGTCTTCCCCGATTAGACTGTAAGCCCGTCAAACGGCAGGGCTGTCTCTATCTGTTGCCGACTTGTTCATCCCAAGCGCTTAGTACAGTGCTCTGCACATAGTAAGCGCTCAATAAATACTATTGAATGAATGAATGAATAATCGGGGGAGACAGGCAGGCAAGAATAATGGCAATAAATAGAGTCAAGGGGAAGAACAGCTCATAAAAACAATGGCAACTAAATAGAATCAAGGCGTTGTACATTTCATTAACAAAATAAATAGGGTAATGAAAATATATACAGTTGAGCAGACGAGTACAGTGCTGAGGGGATGGGAAGGGAGAGGGGGAGGAGCAGAGGGAAATGGGGGGAAAAGAGGGTTTAGCTGCAGAGAGGTGAAGGGGGGTGGTAGAGGGAATAGAGGGAGAAGGGGAGCTCAGTCTGGGAAGGCCTCTTGGAGGAGGTGAGTTTTAAGTAGGGTTTTGAAGAGGGGAAGAGAATCAGTTTGGCGGAGGTGAGGAGGGAGGGCGTTCCAGGACCGCCGGGAGGAGGTGGCCCAGAGGTCGACGGCGGGATAGGCGAGACCGGGGGACAGTGAGGAGGTGGGAGGCAGAGGAGCGGAGTGTGTGGGGTGGGCAGTAGAAAGAGAAAAGGGAGGAGAGGTAGGAAAGGGCAAGGTGATGGAGAGCCTTGAAGCCTAGAGTGAGGAGCTTTTGTTTGGAGCGGAGGTTGATAGGCAACCACTGGAGGTGTGTAAGAAGGGGAGTGACATGCCCAGATCGTTTCTGCAGGAAGATGAGCCGGACAGCGGAGTGAAGAATAGACTGGAGTGGGGTGAGAGCGAAGGAAGGGAGATCAGAGAGAAGACTGACACAGTAGTCTAGCCGGGATACAACAAGAGCACGTAGCAGTAAGGTAGCCGTTTGGGTGGAGAGAAAAGGGCATATCTTGGAGATATTGTAAAGGTGAAACCGGCAGGTCTCGGTAACGGATAGGATGTGTGGGGTGAACGAGACGAGTCAAAGATGACACCGAGATTGCAGGCCCGAGAGACGGGAAGGATGGTCGTGCCATCCACGGTGATAGGGAAGCCTGGGAGAGGACTGGGCTTGGGAGGAAAGATGAGGAGCTCAGTCTTGCTCATGTTGAGTTTTAGGTGGCGGGCCGACATCCAAGTGGAGACATCCTGGAGGCAGGAGGAGATGCGAGCCTGAAGGGAGGGGGAGAGGACAGGGGCAGAGATGAAGATCTGTGTGTCATCTGTGTAGAGATGGTAGTCATTAAATACTAGGATAGATACAAGCTAATCAAACTGGACACAGTCCACATGCCACATGCGGCTCAGTCTTAATCCCTATTTTACAAATGAGGTAACTGAGACACGGAGAAGTAAAGTGGCTTTCCCAAGGTCACACAGCAGAAAAGAGCTGATCCTTCTCATTAGGCAATGTTGCTTAGCGGTCTAAATACCTAAAGCATATTATATACACAATACACAACACAACAACCTATAGTATATAAACAACAGTATATACACAACAGCAGGGCTATATATACCATAATGCACACACATCTCCACACACAAAGGCCTACATTCACAGGTCTACATATATAACCCTGTATTAAGCTTTATGGAGGAGCCAGAAGGCATGGCCCCTGCCCTAGACTGTGAACTCCTCCATTAGTTTGTTAGATTGCTCTATGTTCCCAAACACCCAGTACATTTCTCTGTACCCTCTAAGCACTCAGTAAATACTGATAAATGAATGAAAGAAAAATGCTTGCAATCTAGGAAAAAGACAAGGAAGATGTTCAGGTAAAATGTAAACCCCCATTTTACAGATGAGGTAACTGAAGCACAGAGAAGTGAAGTGGCTTGCCCCAGGTCACACAACGGACAAGCAGTGGAGTTGGGATTTGAACCCATGTCCTCTGAAACTAGAACTTTCTTTTTTAAAGGTATTTCATTCATTCATTCAATAGTATTTATTGAGCGCTTACTATGTGCAGAGCACTGTACTAAGCGCGTGGGATGAACAAGTCGGCAACAGATAGAGACAGTCCCTGCCGTTTGACGGGCTAGTTAACAGTATTTGTTAACTTGACTTGGAGTAGCATATTTTGGACACATAATCAAGAGGACTAATTCTCTGGAAAAGACACTAATTTTAGGAAAAGTTCAGGGAAAATGAAGAAGAGACAGACCAGCAGCTAGATTGATTAGAAAGGTGGTGGACTATGGCAGAGGACAGGAGGTTCTGGAGAAAATATGTCCATGGAGTCGCTATGAATCAGAGATGATGACAACAAAATAATAATGATAATAATAATTTGAGTGCTTACTATGTTCCAGGCACCGTAATAAGTGCTAGGGTAGATATAAGCTAATCATATCCAGTATGGGGCTCACAGTTTTAATTTCCATTTTACAGATGAGGTAACTGAGGCACAGAGAAGTGAAGTGATTTGTCCAAGGTCACAGAGCAGATAAGTGGAAGAGCTGGGATTCGAATCCAGGTCCTTCTGATTTCTGATCGTGCTACTTTTCAATCTTTAGACTGGGCAGCTTGAGAGTGACCTTCCAAAAGCTTTCTGGAGGCCCTTCATGAACCAGGCTGTCAGATCTATCATCTGTAAGGCAGTAAGGAAAGGGAATGGGAAACCTTTTGGTAACAATAACAATTTCATGGAATCCAAGATATTTTAACTTGACTGGAAGGTTAATGTCGCTACTTCCCTGAGCTCTATATATAGGGCTCTTGCACTCTAATTCCAAAAATGATCATTATGGGGAAATGACTGCAGATTTAATAGTAGGATAGAGGGATTGTGTACTCAAGACCGAATGACACATTTCTCTAGTTTGGTGATTTGATTCATTCTCCTCTCTTTTATCTCCCCAGACCAAATCCCCAGGACATCGGGTGCTTCTCTGCTGCTTATTATATTTCCTTCTGCCACAAAGAAGCTTTATTCCAAACAAGACTCAAGAGGATGAAAACTGTAGCAGGTCATATTCAAAGGTGAACCCAGGCACCAACTTCCACCTGAAGCCAGGAGTTCAGAGACTTTTGCCACGCTAACAACTGGCACTTGATCTGCTTGGATTTGGGTAGGAAGAATCACTCATTGCCCTATTGCTACACTCACTCTTGGCCACTTTCTGCTACCAACTACCCTCACTCTACCTCCACACCCTTAACATCCTCCCACACCAGAATGTCTGATTGATGTTTTAGTTACCTAAATTTGATTTTTGGCTTGTGCTCCTTATAGTTTTGGGCTGTGGCCAGGGACCTCTCTTGTGTTTTGCATTTTAGAGATGGGGAAACTGGGTTATGGGACTTCTAGGTGGCTGGCTGACACGCACATGGCAAGTCAACTGAAGATCTAGGGAGTGGACAGAGATCTCTGTGTCTTTAAACCCACTGCCACAGAGATGAGTCAAGGTGGCAAGCAGAGATTCTCCGGGTATTCACTCTGATAGAGTGACAGACTCAATCCACATGAAAGCCATTCCAGTGTAACCTTGTTATCTCCATCAGTCCCTGTGGTCCACATGATGGGAATGAATGGTTGTGCTTCCTGTGTGTGTGACTGGTTCATGAAATTTCATCTTGGCCTGATTTACCAACAATTTAAAACATCAAAGGAAACCCAGAAACAAAAGACTCCTGTGCCTTGCTGGAACATTTCTGGCTGCCATTTTGAGAGACAGCCCAAGAACAAAAAGCACAAACCATTTGTTACCTATGGCAGCCCCATTCAAGTTCCTCAGCGTAACTGACAAGGCATTAGGCTGCAAAAGTCTAATTAAAGGCACCTGAATGGCTATAAGAGCAAAAGAACATCAGAGGCTCAGCAACATCATTTCCTGGATTAGGTTAATGGGGAACTCCATGACTCTGCCTCAGACAAGGCACTGTAGCATTTGGGAGAACCTGGTGATGACTACCTTCCTATAATCATTAAAAATAACAATTATGGTACCTATTAGGTGCTTACTGTATGTCAGGCACTGTTCTAAGAGTTAGGGTGGATACAAAATAATCAGGTTGGACATAGTCCCTGTCCCACATGGGACAGTTTCAGTATGAGGAAGAACTGGTATTCAATCCCCATTTTACAGTTGACATTTGGTAATCACCCTGCTTTCTACCCAAGAGTCTGTTTGATATAGTATGATGGTCACTCAGTTAGTTGTACAGTCAAAGGAAGGGAGCCAAGGAGAAACTGTAAAACCTTTTTTCCTATGGTATTTAAGTGCTTACTATGCATCAGGAACTATACTAAGCACTGGGGCAGTTACAGGAGAATCGGGTTAGACCCAGTCCCTGTCCCATATGGGGCTCACAGAAGTTAAGTGGCTTGCCCAAGGACACACAGCAGGTAAGTGGCAGAGCCGGGATCAGATCCCAACCCTCTGACTTCCAGGCCTGTGCTTTCGCTCCTCTTTCTGCTCCTGGATATTACTTTTCATGATTAAGGACGAACCATCCAACATTTCTAACTTTCCCCTTTTCATCCCTAGCCTTTCCTCTGGTGATCCAATATGAATTTATACCAACCTATCAACGTTCTGACGAAAGTTTCAGCATCAGAGTTTCCCTATCACCCTTTAGTCCTTCAGAGGGTTGTACCTTGAGAGGAATTCTGGCCCTCAAAGAGTTTCCATTTTAGCTAGTTTTTATTTATATCCACTTGCACTAGTGGTTCTTTTATGAACAATGAGCCCTGGTGAGTGACCAGTCAGCATCTTCCACTCGGGAAGCAGTGTGGCTCAGTGGAAAAGACCCTGGGCTTCGGAGTCAGAGGTCATGAGTTCGACTCCCAGCTCTGCCACTTGTCAGCTGTGTGACTGTGGGCAAGTCACTTAACTTCTCTGTGCCTTAGTTACCTCATCTGTAAAATGGGGATTAACTGTGAGCCCCACGTGGGACAACCTGATTACCCTGTACCTACCCCAGCACTTAGAACAGTGCTCTGCACATAGTAAGCGCTTAACAAATACCAACATTATTAGGTATCTCTCCCTCTTGATACCTGGCTCAGGATGCCAGCCAACCTCTGAATTCAGGACTGAAGCCCCATCAATCTGTGGTATTTCCTGAGACCCTGCTGCATAATAACAATAATGTTGGTATTTGTTAAACATTTACTATGTGCAGAGCACTGTTCTAAGCACTGTGATAGATTCAGGGTAATCAGGTTGTCCCACGTGAGGCTAACAGTCTTTATCCCCATTTTGCAGATGAGGTAACTGAGGTATAGAAAAGTTAAGTGACTTGCCCACAGTCACACAGCTAAGTGGCAGAGCTGGGATTCAAACCCATGACCTCTGAGTCCCAAGCCCGGGCTTCTTCCACTGAGCCATGCTGCTGCTGTATGGGAACACTGTATGCGAGTTAGTGGTTAAATAAGTGCTATGGGTGATTATGAATAATTAAATGATTAGGGGGCACAGATATGGCAAAGTGACAGTGGGGGGATATGAACTAGAGAAGCTAGAGGGTGGGCAAACTGTGACCACATGACCTGGAGTCCCCGTAAGACCAGGAACTTCAGGATCCGTAAGGTCAAGTGATACTCAGACCACCATCCCTGCCACTTGCTGACCATCTTTGGGAAGGAGTCCCACCCCCTGCAGGAACCCACCTCACAGAGTCTGTAACCCAGAACCATTTGCCTGGATCATGAGAAGGCTGAGAATCCCCCTCCAAGTCCTGTTTATCTCCTTATTTTGTCTTAATTTCATCAGTAATTTTTAATATGTACTTGTTGCTTGAAATCTACTGTTGCTTGTAATTCATTCACATTGTTTCATGACTCTGTCTTCCACCACTTAGAGTTGGGTGCCCCCTTGTCATGGGAGCTGAATGTGAGTTGATGATTTAAAATCGATTCCAGAGCTCGGGACCATGCTTGACACATAGTAAGTACTTGATAAATCCCTGACTAATTAAATGAGGGATGGCCCATCAAAAATCTCACCCATTACTAATTAAATGAGGGATGGCCCATCAAAAATATCAAGGTGACACTTAGTAATCCCCCGTTTTCTATCCAAGGGTCTGTTAGATGGAGTGGGGCAGTCACTACCTTAGTCCCACAGTCAAAGGAAGGGGGCCAAGAAGAAATTGTAGAATTTTTTTTCTATGGTATTTGTTAAGTGCTAACTATGCGTCAGGCACTGTACTGAGTCCTGGGGCAGATAAAAGATAATTGGGTTAGATGCAGTCCTTGTCCCATATGGGGCTCACAGTCTTAACCCCCATTTTACAGATGAAGTAAATGAGGCACAGAGAAGTGATTTGCCCAAGTTCCCATGACAGACACAAGTGGCAGAGCTAGGTTTATAATTCAGGCCCTCTGACTTTCAGGCCCAAGCTCTTTTCACTAGGCCACACTGCTTCTCAGTTTCCTCATCTAAAAGACCCTTCCCTGAGGGAAGACCAATTGGATTAAGTACCATGTACTAAAAAATATACCTTTATCGGGAGCCAAATGCCAATCACAGGGCAAAATTGGGAAAGGTGAAAGGGGCAAACTGGGAAGGATCATCTCAGCCAAGTTTGGAAGATTTGGTGAAATGATCCTGGGGGATCAGGCTATTTTGGAGTCCAGAGGCTAGAATCCCAGAGCAGCAAGGCTTCCACTCCTGAGTGAGGGAAGTCAATACATCAATCAATCAATTAATGACTTTTTTATGGTATTTATTAAGAACTTACTATGTTCCAGGCACTGTACTAATTGCTCGGGTAGATGCAAGCTAATCAAATTGGCTACGCTTCATGTCCCACATTGGGCTTACAGTCTTTATCTCTATTTCACAGATGAGGTAACTGAGGCACAAGACTGAGGCACAAGAGAAGTTAAGTGACTTGCTCAGGGTCACACAGCAGTCAAGTGGCAGTCAGTATTAGAACCAGTTCCTTCTGACTCCCAGGCCCATGCTCTATCCAGTAAGCAACAGTGCTTCTGAGAACTTTCTGTGTTCACTGTCCTAAGCACTTGTGAGGATAAAGTGGTATTTGCTAAGCCCTTACTATGTGGCAAGCACTGTTCTAAGCACTGGGGTAGATACAAAGTAATCAGGTTGGACACAGTCCCTCTCCCACAGAGTGTTTACAGTCTTAATTTCCATTTTACAGATGAGATAACTGAGGCACAGACAAGTTAAGTCACTTGCCCAAGGTCACACGGCAGACGGGTGGCAGAGCCGGGATAAGAACACACATCCTCTGACGTTCAGGGCTGTGCACTTTCCATTAGGCCAGGGTGCTTCTCAGTTACAATAAAAGAGTGAAATAATGGAACACATTGGCAGCAGATCTCCTCTGGCTTTTGAAAATCCTGAAGGGAAGAGCAGGAGGAGGTGAACTGAGACCTGGGAAAATGAATCAGAAGTATATGTACACCAGGAAGCTTACAGGAAAGTAGAAATGGCCCTAGGGGACAAGAGACAATTATTAGAGAAAGGAAAAAGGCTTCTCTCGCTAGACTGTACTCTCACTGTGTTATATTGTTATATAGTACACTCCCAAGCTCTTAGTATAGTACTCTGCATGGAGTAAATGCTCAATAAATACAATTAATTTTCATTTCAAAATTCCATTCTATTGGTTCCCTAATTAACTCTTTAATAAAATCTTCGATTCAACTGTTAAAACCCACTAAGAGCTCTAACCTTTTTGTATCTGCCTACTGGGTGAACTCAGAGAATGCTAGGAGCTGGGGAGAGGCATTTGCTGGGGGAAGCTGAGGAAAGAGGAGAGAAGCAGTGTGGTCTAGCAAAAAGAGTTTGGAAGTCAAAGAACCTGGGTTCTAATCCCAGCTCCGCCACTTGTCTTCTGGGTGACTTGCTTGAGCAAGTCACTTTACTTGTTTATGCCTCCATTATCACATCTGTAAAATGGGGATTAAGACTGTGACCGCTTTGTGGGACAGAGACAGTGTCCAACCTGATTACTTTGTATTTACCTCAGCATTTAGTACAGTGCCTGGCACATAATAAGTGCTTAACAAATGCCATTTAAAAAAGGGGGGGAGGGTGGCTTCCTGCAGCCAATTTCAGGAGATTGCCTGACCAGTCCCTGAATGATCTCCTTGTTGTTTGGATGGGGGTGCTTATTTGAAAGTCAAGGGGTTCAGAACAAGGGGAGGAAGGAAGTGACCAAAGAAATGAAAGAATGGGGTTCAGACAGGGAGCCTATATCTTGTCCATCTCTGAGAAGGAGAAACAAGAGGGTTTTAGGGCCAAGACATCAGTGAGGTCTACGTTCCCCTCAATGTTTTGGGAGTTCCCTGGGATTTAGGGTTGGGGATTCCCTGACCTGTCACAATAAATGACTTTTTTTTGATAACACCCTGCCCCCTTCCCTTCCCATACCTTGTCTCTACTTCTCACTGAGGGCAGGATGGAATTAGAAGCCCAAAAGAAGAAAAAAACGTGGCTCTCAGCAACTAGCAGCCAGGAGAGGGAGACTCTCTGCATTCCAGTCAGGTTTATTTTTCTGGTTTGTTTCATTCACTTGGCATTGAATTGTGTATCTCACTATTCATTTTATTTTCTCTCTACTTTATTAATATATACATGAACTGAGTTGTGTGTATTTCAGACATTTAAAAAACAATAGAATGTATGTACCCTGTGCTGCCTATTTCTAATTCAGTTTTGTGGGTGGGAGGGGGACACAGCTCTTATTCCGGTTGAGATCTGTATTTAGAGAATGGAGGGAACATGGTCCCCTTCTGCCATGTTCCCTCGCCCCGCCCCGTACACACCCATCATTGTTCTCCTGTCCTGCCCCAGGGACCCTCTATTCTCCACCAGTCCCCCAAATCACTGAACCCCCGGCATCAAATGAGGGAAAAAAGAGAAGGAATTGATCTCTTTTTTATCCCAAATCTCTGCCCACACTCCATTTTGACAGGTAAGAAGTTAATTTACTTAGAGCTGGTGCAGACAGGATATTTAATTAATTAATTCATTCAATTGTATTAATTGAGCACTCATTGTGTCAGAGCACTATACTAAGCACTTGGAAAGTACAATTTCCTATTTGTCTGTCATATGAGCCTCTTGATTGGTCAAGTTGCTTTCAGCCCTCTGACAGCTTGCAAGAATTCTGCCAGAACTCTTGGGTACTGTTCTAAGGTCAGTCAGTCAATCGATCAGTCAATCAATCATATTTATGGAGTGCTTATTGTTGCAAAGCACTGTACTAGGTGCTAGGGAGAGTACTATACACTATATACTAAAGAAGCAGTGTGGCTTAGTGGATAGAGCATGGGCCTGGGAGTCAGAAGGACCTGGATTCTAATTCCGGCTCTGCCTATCCTCTATGTGACCTTGGGCAAGTCACTTCAATTATCTGTGCCTCAGTTACCTCATATGTAAAATGGGGATTGAAACTACAAACCCCACATGGGACAGGGACTGTCCAAACCTATTTGCTTGTATCTACCCCAGCGCTTAGAACAGTGTCAGGCACATTATAAGTGTTTAACAAAACCATGAAAAAAATGTATAAAACAGACTTGGTAAACATGTTCCCTTCCACAAGGAGTTTAGTCTAGAGGAGTCTTACAGCTTAGAGGTCATGCATTCATTCATTTATTCAGTCATATTTATTGAGCACTTACCGTGTGCAGAGGACTATACTAAGAGCTTCGGAGAGTATACTGCAACAGTAAACAGGCACATTCCATGCCCTAAAGGAGCTTAAAGTCTAGAGGGGAAGCCGGGTCACCAAGGGGGAAGGTCTGGGAATGGAAAAGCTGGAAATACTTTGTGTCATCAAGGGGGAAATCCAAGATCTCAGACAAGGGGCCTAGTCCCATTTCGCAGTGGGAAATCCCCACTAATAATATTTTGGCCCTTAACAGAAGCTCTCCCTATACAGATTTAATCCCCAAAGGGAATTTTCTTAAGGAAAAGATTCTTCAGACATATGCAAGGTACCTGCAGCCTCACTTAGTGCAAATAATAACTCCAAATTTTATCTGGAGGGGAGATTAACTGTCAGAGCAGAGTCTAAGGATATATGGCAACACTCCAAAGGCCAATGAATTCATTCACTGTCCAGAGCTTCTTGGCACAGTTACCTAGTGAAACTCAAAGAAATGAGGGGGAAGCCCTCTTGCCTCCCCCACCATCGACCCCTTGATCATTCCCTCCTTTCTGCCTGGAACTTCCTCTCCCCTCCTATCTGTTGGACCATTAATCTTCCCTAGATTTGAAACCCTTCTAAAAATCATATCTTCTCCAAAAAGGCCTTGCCCAACTCATCTCTAATCTCCTCACCCTACTTCCCCTCCTACTGCATTACCTGTGCAACTGAGTGCTCCCTAGCACTGAGGTACTCAGTCAATGAATCAGTGGTATTTATTGAGTGCATACTGTCTGCAAAGCACTGTACTAACCACTTGGGAAAGTAGAATTCAACTGAGTTGTTCTAGATGACTCCTGTCAACAAGAAGCTTATCTTTTACTCACCCTTTTCTCTCCCTTTGCAGTGCCTAACATAACTTTAAACTTGGTTGCTTCCTATATCTGTAGTAGAGTCATCCTTTGATGTGCACTGCACTAAATATATGGAAGGGTGAAAGCAAATAAAAACATGGTCTATGCCCCAAATGGGCTTTCAACTGAATGGGGGAAATGGGCAGACAGAGAAGGAGCATGGCCTAGTGGGGAGATCATGGGCCCGGGAGTCAGAAGGACTTGGGTTCTAATCCTGACTCTACCAATTGCTTGCTGTATGACCTTGGGCAAGTCACTTAGCTTCTTTATGCCTCAGTTTCCTGAACTGTAAAATGGGGATTAAATACCTGTTCTTCCTAACTGTGAACCCCATGCGGGACAGGGACTGTGTCTGACCTAATTAAATGGTACTAGCCCAGTGCTTGGAACACTGTTTGACACATAGTAAGTGCTTAACAAATACCATAAAAAATGCAGCTTTATATACACACATCTATACAAAGAGTAGAAAAAATAGAGATACAGCCTGGAATAGCCAGAATGTGGTTGAATCAGTGCAGAGGTAAGTAGGGCACACAGATTGCTATATACATCATACCCTGTACAATGTTTACTGTTGTTGGCTTTGGCTTAGAACTGTGGCATAGAGTATCTCTAAAAACCCTCCTTCAGAGGCAGTGGGGAAGCTATTCAGGAAAGAACATCCCAGTGCTCCTTCAGGGACTGTGTGCTCTGACACCCTTCAGACTCTCAAAGCAAGAGAAAAGAAATCAATCCATCAGAGGTCTTTATTAACTGAGAAGCAATGTAGCCTACTGGAAAGAGCACGGATGGGCCTGTGAATCAGAGGATCTGGGTTTTAATTCCAACTCTGCCACTCATCTGCTGAGTGACCTTCGGCAAGTAACTTAACTTCTCTGTGTCTCAGTTACCTCATCTGTAAAATGGGGATTCAATACCTGATCTCCCTCTTACTTTGAACCCCATGTGGGACATGATGATCTTGTATCTGCCCCAGCGCTTATTACAGTGCTTGGCACATAATAAGCACTTAAATACCATTATCATTATTATTATCATCATCATTATGATTACTGTGGACAGGACACTACCTTAATGCTTGGAAGAGTACATACAATTGATAGACATGATCCCTGCCATCAAGAAGCTTATAATCTAGTCAGGGAGACAGTCATTAAAAAAAAATTACAAAATGCAGAGGTGGAGATAAAGACTGGAAAGTGTAGGTGCTATAGGGGGAAAAGTGACTCTCAGAAGCAATAATCCCTTGTATTCAAAAGCTCAGAAAGATCTCAGAGGAAGATGCAAGTAAGAAGCAGTGTTGTCTAATGGATAGAACATGGGCCTGGGAGTCAGGTGGACATGGGTTCTAGTTCTGACTCCACCTGTCTGCTGTGTGACCTTAGCTAAGTCACTTAACTTCTCTGTGCCTCAGCTACCTCATCAGTAAAATGGGGGTTAACTGTGATCCCCAAAGGGGACAAGAACTGAATCTACTACAGAATTTAGAGCAGTGTCTGGCACATAATAAGTGCTTAAAGAATTCCATTTTAAAAAAACAATGCATTGGAGGAGGCTTCCAGAGAGGCTCCTGGTACAGACACGGGGAAGGTGTGTCATCCTTTTGAACCTGGAGAGGTTCAGGCATCTGAACGTCTCGACTGTGAGCCCACTGTGGGCAGGAATTGTCTCTCTTTGTTGCTGAGTTGTACTTTCCAAGCACTTAGTACAGTGCTCTGCACACAGTAAGCACTCAATAATTATGATTGAATGAATGAATGAATGAACTCCTCTCTCAAGTCTCTTCCCCATACTGCTCCAGAATTAGCCAGTGCCCAGAGTGGGGCCTTGCTACTCTCTGCCTTCCAACTCTGCGTTGGCTCCTTAATCTTATCTATGTCCCATGGAAGCCATCCTCCATGTGATCATATCTACCAATTGTATTGTATTTTCCCAAGGGCTTAAGCTGAACACTCATGAGCAATGATGGAATAATGACTGAGAAGCAGCAGTGTGGCTCAGTGGAAAGAGCCCGGGTTTGGGAGTCAGAGGTCATGGGTTCGAATCCCGGATCTGCCACTTCTCAGCCATGTGACTGTGGGCAAGTCACTTCACTTCTCTGTGCCTATTACCTCATCTGTAAAATGGAGAGCCTCACATGGGACAACCTGATTACCCAGCACTTAGAACAGTGCTTGGACCATAGTATGCGCTTAACAAATACCAACATTATTATTATTATTATTATTATTATTATTATTATAGCCTAATAGAGCAAAGGCCTGAGATTCAGAAGGACCTGAGTTCTAATCCTGGATTCATCATTTGTCTGCTATGTGACCTCTGGTAAGTCACTTCACTTCTCCATGTCTCAGTTATCTCATCTGTAAAATGGGGATTAAGACTGTGAGCCCCATGTGGGACATGGACTGTGTCCAAACTGATTGGCTTGTATCTATACCCCAGTACTTAGTACGGTGACTGGCACATAGTAAGTGCTTAACAAATTCCATAAACGAAGTAATAATCATAAAGGTATTTTTAAGCACTATGCACCAACCTGTGAGCTAAGAGCTGGGGTAGATAGAAGATAATTTTATTGGACACAATCCCTGTCCCACATGAGGCTCACAGTTTAAGGGGGAGAGAGAAGAGGTGTTGAATCTGCGTCTTACGGAGGAGGAAGCTAAGGACCAGAGAAGTTAAATGACTTGCCCAAAATCACACCACAGGCAAATGGCAGAGCCAGAATTAGAACTCTGACTGTTGGGTCCGTGCTTTTTCCACTAGGCCACACTGTTTTGACAGAGTCCTGTCAAAAACTATGGGCAGCACTTGCAGTGAATTCTGTGGTGCACATGGAGGTCAAGGCATCGGGCGCATAGCCCACATGCTAGCCTGTAAGTCTCTTTGCTCTTGGGAAAATATTTTGATTTTTAAAAAGGAACTACCCCTCTATCACAGGGCTCCACTCGGTGGGGCCCCTGAGGCGATCACCCCCATTGCTTTTTGAACTGGATTCCTAAATTCACTCATTCTGGATCTCTGGTAGGATGAAAAAGTTTCTAATCAGGGCTGAAAAGATCCAAACTGTTGATGTTCTGGCCCTTTCTTAAACAAATAAGGAAACAGAAGGAAAATCATCATCATCATCATCATAATCATCTTCATCACCGATGGCATTTTATTGAGTGCTTACTATGTACAGAGTACTGTACTAAGATCTTGGGAGAGTAAAATACAACAGAGTTGGTAGATACATTCTTTGTACACAACTGGGTGACCTATTGGAAAGATCAAAGTTCTGGGAGACAGAGGACCTGGGTTCTAATACCAGTTCCACCACTTACTGTGTTAACTTGAGCAAGTCACTCATCTTCTCTGTGGCTCAATTTCCTTATGTGTAAAATGGGAATTAAATATCTGCTCTCCCTCCTCCTTAGATTTTGAGTTCCATGTGGAACAGGGACTGGGACTGATTTAATTATTTAACCCAGACCTTGGATTATAGTAAATACTTAAGGCACTCACTAAGTACGATTGAATAAATGAACAAATAGTTATTATTATTACTATTATTATTATCAGAGTGTTTGAAGAAAGAGATTTCTATCCAAATGACTGCAGATGTCTGCAGAAATTTAATGTCTAGTTCATTATTCAGTTGAGGACAATGTCTGGAATTTCCCTGTGGAAATCAGTGTGGTTAAATGGTCTTTTCGGAAGGACATAGGTTATCTCCATTGAATGGTTTCCTGGCAAAGCCTTGCAATTGCTTGCTTACACATGGATCACAGGGGGTGCTTTTGAGAACATCTGACCAAGCAACAATATCTGAATATCTCCGTCCTCCCAACTGGCTCCACTGGCTCTCTCTCTCTCTCTCTGCTGCCTGTTAATACCGAGCAGAATCATTTCTGGCTCAGTGGGTCCCTGAACTTCGCCAGGAGTTGGAAGCATGGGAGAGAATCTGATAGGTTTTTTGTTTTCTTTCTTGTTGTGAGTGCTTTGTTTTACAACATAAACTGATTCCGAAGGCTTTGGGAATCCAAGCTATCATTCTTGAACTCAAGCATCTGTTCAATTCTTCCCCCAAAACAGATGTTCAAACACATTTCCTGGTGCTTTAGATACTTCTTCTAGATCATTACTTTGTTTTCTCCAGACATTGTTGGGTGATAGGAAGCCTATTGTTAGACTCACAAACAATCTGTTGTTGAACAGGGAATTCATCGATGTTAAGGGAGGCAAGATCCTGCCATTACCAATGGGTAGCAACAGGAGGGTAGGTATGTTTCAGGACCCCAAAAAGAACAATTAAATTGCTATATCACATGGTCAGAGATGGAGCTAAAGGTGAAAAGGCCCAATAAAACCTCCAAATTTAGTCATCGAATGCTTTATTGGCATGACCACCTGGGCTCTCTGAGTTTTATTCTTTATTTACAGAAATCCTCTATCCCAGATATTAGGAAGCTCTTGAGCCTGACTTCTAAAACAACTTCTAGCAGCTCTCCCATGAGACTGTAAGTTCCTTGAGGGTCACTGATTGATTGATTTGGCCTGTAAGATTGGTTCAATCAGTGGTATTTATTGAGTGCTATTGTTTGAGAAGCACTAAATTAAGCACTTGGGAAGTACAAAAAAGAAAATAAGCATGACCCCTGACTTCAGGGAGCTTTCAATCTAGCTGGGGAGACATTCTAAAATATATTTATAGGTAGGGGGCAGCAACAGAGTTTGATGATTTGTGCATAAATGCTGTAGGCAGTGAAAAATGTGTATAAAACAAGAGTTTTGTGAAAGGAGGAAGAAGAAAATGAGGGAAAAAGAAGAGAATGAAGATGAAGAAGAAATAGGAGAAATCCAAGCTCTAAACCATCACTGGGTTCCAAAATTCTTAAAAAATGAGGGTATTAGAGAGTTATATTATCTTCCAGTGTCCCATATTACTCAGGATCAATGAAGCTATTATCTGGTTGATTATTACCTCGTAAAACCCTGAAGCTTAAGAGTGACAAAAGAGAAGTAAAGGAAGTGATGCAAGTGAAGTAAATGCAGATGCCGCCGGTGATCCCATTCCACCTTCCACCATGTTCATTCTCAATTCTAGAATTCTAGATCATGGTAGAATCTTCCCCCTAGCCTGGAGCTCCCTCCTCCTCCATATACATCAGACCATCAGTCTCTCCACCTTCAAAGCATTATTGAGGTCACATCTTCTCCAAGAGGCCTTCCCTGATTAAGTCCTCTTTTCCCCAGCTCACTTCCCCTTCTGCATCATCTATGCTCTTGGATCTGAGGCCTTTGGTTATTTGATATTTGCCTCAGTTCCAGAGCAGTTGTGTGCATATCTTTAAATTATTATAAATGACATTTCTTCATATTAATATCTGTCTCCCCCTCTGGACTGTAAGCTCATTATGGGCAGAAAGTGTGATTGCTAATTCCATTGCACTGTACTCTCCCAAGTGCTTAGTACAGTACTTTGCACATAGTAAGTGCTCAGTGAATACCACTGATTGATTGATTGATTGGTAGCTGCAGCAAGAACCTTCTTTAGTCAGCGAAACCCTGTTCCCACCATAAAATGGCTGGAAAGCAGCATGGTGCAGAGGAAAGAGCACTGGCCTGGGAGTCAGAAAACCTGGGTTCATTAATTCATTCAGTAGTACTTATTGAGTGCTTACTATGTGCAGAGCACTGTACTAAGCACTTGGAATGTACAATTCGGCAACAGATAGAGACAATCCCTGCCCATTGATGGGCTTACAGTCTAATCGGGTTCTAATTTGTCACTTGCCTACTGTGTGACTGTGGTGGTCACCTAACTTCTCTGTGCCTCAATTATTTCATCATAAAATGGGGATTAAGACTGTGAGTCCCATGTGGGACATCGCTGTGTCCAATCTGATTAACGTGTATCTATCTCATTGTTTAGCACAGTACCTGGCATATAGTAATGACTTAAACATATATCTTGAAAAGGGGCTCTGTCCCACCCACCAATGCCCACAATGGAATCCTTATGCCTGCCTAAGGCCTACTAGGATATGAATTAGAACCGCCACCAAACGGAAATGGTCCAACCAAAATGAGGCTCTTAGTCATGATACTATGTTGACAGTGTGATTCTGTTTCTGTATGTTAGGAGTCTTGTGTGACCAATCAATCAATCAATCAATCAATCAATCAATCAGTAGTGTCACTGTGCAGGGAACTGTACCAAGCACTTGGAAGTTGGAAGACACATTCCCTGCCCACAACGAACTTACAGTCTAGAGGATGTGACCAGTGACCTATTACCACCTTGTACTCACCATGTGCACACCAAGAGAAGCAGTATGGCCTAATGGGAAGTGCAAGGGCCTGGGAGTCAGTGGACCTCAATTCTAATCTGCCACTTGCCGGCTGTGTGACCTTTGGCAGGACACCTAACTTCTTTATGCCTCAGTCTCCTCATCTGCGAATTGGGGATTCAACACCTGTCTACCCTCTTAGATTGTGAGTCTCATGTGAGGCAGGGACCGTGTCTGACCTGATTAACTTGTATTTACTCCAGCACTTAGAACAGTGCTTGATGCATAGTAACCATTTAACAAATACCATTTAAAAAGATGATTCCATGCTGAGGTGTTGGGTTTGCCCTATACAGGTCCAGCTGCCTTGTCTGAGACTTCATCTAAGTCTGTAGTAAGCACTTAGCACAGAGCACTGTGTGCTCTGCACACAGTAAGAGCTCAATAAATACGATTGAAAGAATGGATGAATGAATCTGGCTCTCTTGCTCTCTTGAAGCCTGTGCTCGAGGAGGCTGGCACATCCACTAAAGGGGTCTCTGGAGCTGGGTTGCTGTGCTCTGGGCCCGGTGAGGTTTCCATGTTTCAAGACTTCGTTGTTGGCGATCCTGTCTTTTGGACTCTGTTCTGTAGCTGACGCTTGTGAAACAGTTCTGGAAACTAGATGCAACTGCTGAGTTCTAGGTCCAGATCTCCCAGGCAAATATGAAGGTTGGACACCACCACAGCTTGGTCAATCTTGAGTTTGTCAAGCGGCTTGGTGGCTCAAGATACCCAACAGTGATAACTGCTCAAAACCCACCTTTAATTTGGTTTTCTAGTTGTGAATCATTAGATAGTGTACTGCCTAGAGACCTGAATTCTCAGTGGCATAAAATTCTTTCATTGTTTCTAGGGCTTGCTGAGTACAGACTGGTACATAATCTTGGTTTTCTTTGGGCTCATTTTCTATCCATAGAGCTGCTGAACCTGCATTCCCCACACTGCTGCTCCACAAAATACAGCATGCGTAAGGAAGTTCTTTTAATAAAGAACAAGAGGTAGTCAGGAATTCGACTAAAAATAAAGGTAAATCAGGAAAATAGGAACACCATAGAAGAATATAGCTCTTAACAGCTCTAGCATGCCCGCATTCCACCAAATACAAGTAAATAGAGCTACAGAGCTTTCAAATAAAATTTAGTTCCAAACTGTAATCTGAAACATTTTCTTAAAACAGACTTCCATGGATTTAGGGGCCTAGCCAGTAGAGGCCTCGACCATCATAGCTGGATTCCTTGTGGCTTATTTGATCATAAGCTCCACGAATGACAGGGAATGAGTCTAATCCCACCTGTGTATGCTCTCCCACACTTAGTAGTACAGTGCTCTGTACACAATAAGTGCTCAACAAATATTATTACTACTATTGCTTTTCCTGGTATCTCTCTTGATATTGTGATGCTTCAGCCCACCCTACCTTGGCAAAGGCTGAAGGTTCCCTGTCTACCTTCTGCTTACCACTTTCTCCGGTTCCAGCACAAGCCCAATTGCTGATCCAGTTTTTGGTGCCCTGATGGTTCCGTCCAGATGGAGAAGCTGCACTCCTGGGGGTCTGTGTAGCCTCCCACCCTCAAGGGTAGAAGTTCAGGGGCTGAGGAACTGCGAATAACTTTCTCTGATGGCCTTTCATTCATTCATTCAATCGTATTCAGGAGCAACAAGGAGTCGTGGGAAGCAGCATGGTGTAGTAGATAGAACACCGGTCTGGAAATCAGGTGGTCATGATTTATATTCCCGGTTCTGTCACTTGTCTGCTGTGTGACCTTGAGCAAGTCACTTCACTTCTCCGTGCCTTAGTTACCTTGTCTGTAAAATGGGGATTGAGACTGTGAGCCCCACATGGGACAGGGACTGTGTCTAACCTGATTTCTATCCCAGGGCTTAGTACAGTGCCTGGCACATAGTAAGAGGCATAACCAATACCATCATTATTATTTATTGAGCATTTACTGTGTGCGGAGCGCTGTACTAAGCACTTGGGAGAGTACAGTACAACAATAAACAGAGACATTCCCTGCCCACAAAGAGTTTACAGTCTAGAGGATATCATTGTGATATCACTGTGTTCATTTTGTTTGGAATTGTCCCAGGCTGGAGAAAATGTCTAGGATCACTTAAAGAATAATAATAATAATATTAAAAATAATATTTCAAAGTGCTTAGTACAGTGCTGTGCACACAGTTACACCTTCAATAAATTCAATTGATTGATTAATAACAAAAATGATCCGTAGCAATCATTAAACCTGTCTCCCCCTCTAGACTGTAAGCACACTGTGGACAGGGAAGGTGTCTGTTTATTGTAATATTGTATTCTCCTAAGTGTTTAGTACACTGCTCTGCAGCCAGTAAGAGCTCAATAAATACCTTTGAGTGACTGACCGACTGACATACTCTATGCCAAAGTACTGTAAATTCTGGGGTGGCTACAAGATAAGTACAACAAATTCAGTCCCTGCCTGTCATGGTGTTCACAATCTACAATATAGGGGCATCAGGCATCTTATCCCTAATTTACAAATGAGGCATTTGAGGCACTGAGAGGTTAAGTGACTTGTCCAAGGTAATGGCAGAATCAGTGGTAGAGCTGGGATTAGAACGCTTTTTTAAAAAATGGCATTTATTAACTGTGTGTCAAAAGTGCTGGGGTAGATACAAGTTAATCAGGTTGGACACATTCCCCATGTCACATGGGGCTCCCTGTATAAGTAGGAGGGAGAGCAGGTACTGAATCTCCATTTTTAAGATAAGGAAACAAAAGCACTGATTCAAGTGATTTGTCCAAGGTCACACAATAGGCAAATGACAGATCAGGGATTTGAATTCAGGTCATCTGATTTCCAGATTTGTGCTCTTTCCACTAGACTATGCGACTTCCTGTCTTCTGACCCCCTAAACCCATATTCCTCACACTGGGGTACCCCACCCAAATCTTATAGTAGGTGGTTTCTGGCTAAAGCACTTCATCAACAGTCAGTTCTAGAGAAACTGTTTATTCTGAACAGATCCTTAAAGAGAGACTTTGGCTCACTCTACTCTTAAACAAGGCTTTTCCTGCCCTTCACCAAACTCGCTAATTGTTCAACAAGGAAACTTTTTATGGTATTTCTAAAATACTGTTCTAAGCACTGGGGTAGATACAAATTAATCAGATGGACACAGTCCTTGTCCCATATGGGAGTCAAAATCTAAGTAGGTGGGAGAACAGATATTTAATGCCCATTTTACAGATGAGGAAACTGGGGCTCAGAGAAGTGAAGTTACTTGCCCAGGGTCACAGCAGGCTATTGGCAGAACAAGGATTAGAACCCAGATCCTCTGGCTCCCAAGCCTGTGCCCTTTCCACTAAGCCATGTTATTTTGCTCTGCTGGACAAATACTCCTTAGTAGTTGCCTGGGTAGCCTGCCTGCCTGGGTGAGTACACTCCGGCCACTGCTCAGGAAACAGTCTCCGTCTAGGGGTAGCATGCAGAAAGTCAACTGCCTCAAGTTAAGCATTTCACAGAGTTCCCAACAATTACCAGCCAAAATGAAACTATGTTTCTTCAGCTCTGAAGATCCTCTCCTCTGCTGTGTCTATTGCTGCCTCCGGAATACCAAAATCTGAAAGCACAGATGAAAACCCATAGATGGTGAATCTGAAAGAACAGGTTGGAAATGATTGTGCTTTGTATTTCTAAACCAGAGGGTCACATGTTTAAACAGGCTGAAAGTCCAAACCCTGAACACCCTCTCCAAGAAATTGCATTTACCAACTTCTGCACCACAAGTATGACGATCTCTGTGTAGGAGTCTGAAAATACAATCCCAGAAACCAATTGTTTTAAAATTGCTCCATTCTATTGAAACCGCTGTGTTGCAAAGGAAATAAAAATGAAAGAAACACACAGAATCTCATGGCTGGTTTCCTAACCCTACAAAAAAACTGGAAGTAACCAGAGGAGCATTTACCGAGTCAATATTAGTAGTACATCTAGCTGTCCCTTGGATTCAAAAATGATACTACTCAGAGTGAAATTTTACAATGTAGTTGAGTGTGGCAGAGAAGATCAGTGCTTTGATGACAATGACAAGCCCATCTTGTGCTGATAACAATTGTTTCTTGCTGCTCTGTCACATTTTCACCCAAATTGGTTGGTGCTATTTTCATTTCTCCCTCTTGATGTCATGATAATAATAATAATAGTGGTGTTTGTTAAGTGCTTACTTTGTGCCAGTTACTGTTCTAAGTGCTCGGGTAGATATAAAATAATCAGTTTGGACTCAGTCCCTATCCCACAAAAGGCTCACAGTCTTAAACTCCATGAGAACTGAGCCACAGAGAAGTAAAGTCAGTTGCCCAAGGTCACGTAGCAAACAAGTGGTGGAGCCGGGATTAGAACACATGACCATCTGATTCCCAGGCTCATATTCTCTCCTCTAGGCCATGCTGCTTCTTAGATCTTCCCCAAGTCACTACTCGAGGTTGTCACCTCATTTCTGGATGCTGAACACTAGGCTGATCAATTTCCTGGGGTTCTCTCCCATAAGATGGGAGAACAGCAAGTCCCAATGGCAAGAGAATGGGACTCGGAGTTAGAGGACCTAGGCTGTAGTCCCAGTTTTTCCATTTGTCTGTCGAGTGGCCTTGGACAAGTCACTTAACTTCTCTGTGCCTCTTTTCTCTCATTTGCAAAATGGGGATTCACTACCTGTACACCCTGCTAAACAGGATGTGAACCCCATGTGGGGCCTGCTCATCTTGTATTTACCCCAGCACTTAGTATAGCGCTCCACACATTATAAGCACTTAAATATTATTATTATTATTATTTTCATCTGTCTGCTGCTCTGCTACATTGTTTGAGGTTTTGCTTTGTTGTGTCTTTATTTCTTCGGCTCATGGAGCGGATGTGTGGGTATCCTGCTGTTTTCCTTTTTCCTCGTATGCTCTTCCCAGTCTTGGTCTGTTGGGGCAACCATTGCTCATGTGTTGGAGATTGGCCTACATTCCATATTCTCATTGTTTGGGGTGGTTGAAATAAGCTTCACGGACTCTGCGTTGTGTTCAAGTGGGTATGTCAGAGACAAGATTATTGCTATTAGCGCTAGTAGGGAGCAGAGGTTGACTAGAAGAATTGCCTCTATTATGCAAGGCCAACTCAGTTCCAAGCAATACAGAGTTTCTTTATATGCAGTTGGTACAGCACTTGAGCTCCATCCTGTCTCAAGTCCTTGACATAACAGGCTTCCTGATAAGGCAGACACCTGGACAGGACAAGCAAAGGAAGGGAGGATATGTTTTGTGCCTGGTTTGAGTAAATGGCAGCTTGGCCAGACAAAATGGAGTCCAGGCCTAAAGGTCCATCACCTTCCATCCCTTGGTAGACTACCACTCCTAGGAATTCTAGTATCAGAGTTACTCTTGTTCACTTAAAGAAGATGGTTATGAGGTAATCAAGTGGGCCTGTGGGCTAAACAGCTCAGAGGGGATGGTCTGAAGAGAAGAGGCTAATCCAAGTTCCAGATGACTGTGCTTCTACAGGATCCATCTTTGCCTTGGGCATTAAGTACTGCATATAGGTAGAGTTGTTGGAACTGCTCTAAAAGATGAATAAGGCATCTGTGATCAATCAATTAGTAGTATTTATCAGCACTTACTCTGTACATAGGGCTGTTTTAAGTGTTTTAGAGATGATGATGATGACGATGGTATTTGTAAAGCACTTACTATGCACCAAGCACTGTTCTAAGCTTTGGGGTAGATACAAGGTAATCAGGTTGTCCCACATGGGGCTCACAGTCTTAATCCCCATCTAACTGATGAGGTAACTGAGGCACAGAGATGTTAAGTGACTTGCTCAAAGTCACACAGCTGATAGATAGCAGAGCTGGGATCAAAACCCAAGACCTTAGACTCCCAAGCCTGGGCTCTTTCCACTAAGCCACACTGCTTCTCTACAACAGAACTGTACAGAGTACAACAGAGTTGGTAGACATGTTCCCTGCTCACAAAGAGCTCACAGTCTAGAAAGGTTTTAAAAGATTTTACTCAGATTTCTGAAGATTCAGTGATGTCTTGTACTGTTCTCATTTTGGTCCCATTGGGAAGGACTTGGGAGATGACATGCAACAGCCTCCCTAAACTACAATGTGTAACTTACAATTAGTACCAGCATCTTCCTCGATAAACACTTGAAATATTCTTTTGAGTTATGTATTTATCTGAAATACTGCTCCCAGAGTGGTTTATAAAGCTGCAGTTGGATATTTTATCATACTATGAGGAACACAATTAAAATGTAGGCTAATATTTTACTAAGGCCAAGGAGGTAGCAGGTAGTTTAGTTTTGTAGGGAAATGCCACAGTACATTTGTGGGACTGCTTTAGTCAGTTCTATCCAACATGTTTTCATTTTGTGTTTTGGATAGAATAGTATGAGATAACTTTCCTTTGACAATGTGCATCACTGGAAACAGCATGATGCGATGTTGATAAAAATGATAGATTTAGGTCTCATGACATTAAGAAGACTGGATGCTGCAATTACCCAAAATGCCTTCAGTACCCTCTGAATCTTTGTTTTACACACACACACCCAGAAAAAAGAAATCATCATTTTTAACATTTTGCTGAATTGGTGCTGAATTTTCCCAACTTTCTCTTTCAACATTTTCATTGTTCTCAAAAGCTCATAAATCATATTTAATCCTCACCAGAATTGAATGAACACCACCTACACACAGAGGCTGGTAATCAGCACTTATGGAACACACAGACAATGCAAGTGACATGATGCCTGCCCTCAGGAGGAGCTGACATTCCTCTACATTCCAAATGGGAAGGTGGTCACATTTTCCCTCCAGGTATTCTCCATCTTCTCTGTAGCTGTGTGCCTAAGTAGGGATAGCTCAATGTTCTGAATTGTGCATGATGCATTAGAAACAGCAGGCTTTTGTGCTCTAGGAATAAATTAAACTAGGAATTAGTAGAACTAGTCACACAAATCATCTATTTTCAGTAACTCACTCAACTACACAATAGCAAATATTTCTTCTCCAATGCGTCTTTAACAATTGCATTCCTAATGCTATTATCAATTAGGAAAGCTCTATCAATTGTCGGCTTAGGAGACTATTTTCTAGAGAGAGCCATATGGTTCAAGGGGCTATGAAATGATAACTGAAAACACACCTGACAGAAAAATGCTAAAGCCGTCAATATAATATGACTTTCGCTGTGGGTTCCCTCAAATTGAGCAAACACCTGTGCTGACTGGAGCTTCTCAATGTCTCCCTGGACCAGGGAGACTTCAAATGAAGAGATCTCTTTGACAGGCTAATCATTCTTTGTCTGGGAGTGTGTGAGTTGAAACAATGGAATATGGTATTTTCCCCCTCTAGACTGTAAGCTTTTATGGGTGGGGAATGTGATTGCTTCTTCTCTTGGATGACACTCTCTCGAGCACTTGGAACAGTGCTCTACACATAGTAAGTGTTCAATAAATACCACTGATTGATTAATTGATTGGAACATGTCTGTTAATTCTGTTGTTTTGTACTCTCCCACGTGCTTAGTCCCCTCTCAGGATCACACTTGGAGAGTTTCCAGTACTCTACCTATCTCGACTATGGGAGGAAAAGTCAAACAGAGGTATACCTATTCCATTCCTAGTATGGACAGTGGCTAATAATAATAATAATTATGGTATTTGTTAAGTGCTTACTATGTGCCAAGCAATGATGTAAGCACGGAGGCAGATACAAGGTAGTCAGGTTGTTCCACATGGGGCTCACAGTCTTAATCTCCATTATTCAGATGAGGCAACTGAGGCTCAGAGAAGTGAAGTCACTTGCCCAATGTCACACAGCAGACAAGTGGCAGAGATGGGATTAGAACCCATGACCTTCTGACTCTGAGGCTCATGCTTTATCCACTACACCATGGAAGGCAATCTGCTACAAGTCAAAACTCACCTGTGCTGGGCGGCAGTGATATGAGAGAGAGTCAACGGCAGAGACATACGTTGACTGCGTAGAAGAAGGCAACGATAAACCACTTCCATATTTCACCAAGAAAACTGTACGCATTTGCTACCAGAATGTTTGCAGATGGAGGTGGATATTCTCAGAGAGATGTGTCCATGGAGTCTCTATAGGTTGGAGATGACTCGATGGCATAAGCCAAGACAAGAAGCGCTTAGTACGATACTCTGAACATAGAAAGTGCTCCATAAAAACCACTAATCCATTGATTTCCAACTGAAAAGCCTTGAAATCTCCTACAAAATGGAGATGCAATGAAGTCTCGTGCAGAGTCAAACCGGTGGAACATGGATAGGATTCTAGTAAGCCATCCAGCTGATGCGCAGATATTCGGTTAAGGCGGCTTGTCAGTAACCTTCATAGTATCAATCGCCCAAAGGCTGCAAACTGAGAACAAGAATTTATTCTGCAGGGCTGAGATACACCCCATGGGGAGGAAGAGTGCAGGCAAAGGTCGGAAAAGAGAAAATTTATGAGGCAGATAAAAATCAGAACTGATACCGTCATGGGAATTTTAGCAATATTTATAATATAATCAGAGGTTTCTGCTCAGTTCAGCTCTCTATCCCTCACTCTACCTTCAACATCCCTGCTTCTGGGCCTCGGGATGCAGGGTCAGACAAGTTCACTCTGGCCATACGGAACGCTGCTGTCACAGTGATGCCATCTCAGCCCTCCTGAGATGAGAACGGGATGCTTTCTCCACCATCAGGTCTGACCTGTGGATAGAACCATTTCAGATCATGCTCTTCTCATTCATTCATTCATTTGATCGTATTTATTGAGCACTTACTGTGTGCAAAGCACTGTGCTAAGTGCTTGGGAGAGAAGAATATAACAATAAACAGACACATTCCCTCCCACAACAAGCAAAGATCTCTGTGAGCAGAGGGCTTTCTCCAGCTATAGGCTTAGGGGTTAACCCGGTCAAAATGCAACTTCTTACCTGGATTATTTCTCAACTCAGGGGTATGAGCCAAACTGGCTGGCTGTCAAAGCAAACAATTGGAAAACCATTTTTTTGCGAAACCAGGCCATAATGATAATAAAAATTGAGATATTCTCTAAGTGCTTACTATGTGCCAAGGTATGTACTAAGCACTGGGGTAGACAGACACAACACTACCAGATCAGACAAAATGTTTGTCCCACCTTGATTACTGTGTCAGCCACCTTGCTGACCTCCCAGCCTTCTGTCTCTCCCCACTCCAGTCCATAGTTCACTCTGCTACCCAGATCATTTTTCTACAGAAAATGTTCAGGACAAATTTCCCCACTTCTCAAGAAACTCCAGTGATTTCCCAACCACCTACATATCAAACAGAAACTCCTCACCACTGGCTTTAAAACACTCAGTTACCTTGACCCCACCATACCCACCTCGCTACTGTCCTATTACAACCCAGCCTATGCACTTCGCTCCTCACAATCTTAATCCCCATTTTGCAGATGAGGGAACTGAGGCCCAGAGAAGTGAAGTGACTTGCCCACAGCCACATAGCTGCCAAGTGACAGAGTCGGGATTCAAACCCATGACCTCTGACTCCCAAGCCCAGGCTCTTTCCACTGAGCCACGCTGCTTCTCTGGGACAGCACCACCATCCTTCCTGTCTCACAGGCCCATAACTTTGGCATTATCCTTGACTCGTCTCTGTCATTCAACCCACACATTCAATCCATCACCAAATCCTGTCGATCCCACCTTCACAACATCGCTAAGATCCGCCCTTTCCTCACCATCCAAACTGCTACTATGTTAATACAGCCACTTACCCTATCCTGCCTTGATTACTGCATCAGCCTCCTTGCTGACCTCCCAGCCCCCTGTCTCTCCCCACTTCAGTCCATACTTCTCTCCTCTGCCCGGCTCTTCTTTCTACAAAAATGTTCAGGACATAACACCCCCCCTTCAAAAAGTCTCCAGTGGTTGCCCATCCACCTCCGAATTAAACAAAAACTCCTCAGCATTGATTGGCTTTTAAAGCAGTCTATCACCTTGCCCCCTCATACCTCACCTAGCTTCTCTCCTACAACCCAGCCCGCACACTGTGCTCCTCTGGTGCCACTAACCTTCTCACTGTTCCTCAATCTTGCCAATGTCACCACCGACCCCTGGCCCACGTCCTGCCCCTGGTCTGGATCGCCTTCCCCCCTCAAATCCCACAGACAATGACTCGTCCCCTCTACAAAGCCCTCTTGAAGTCCCATCTCCTCCAAGAGGCCTTCCCAGATAAGCCCCACTTTTCCTCATCTCCCGCTCCCTTCTGTGTCTCCCTGACTTCCTCCCTTTTCTCTCCCCCCACCCCAGCCCCACAACACTTATTGTGATTATGTTGTCTCGTTTTTGTCCATCCGTCTCCCCTGATTAGACTGTGAGCCCGTCATGGGGCAGAGATGGTCTCTATCTGTTGCCGAATTGTCTATTCCAAGCGCTTAGTACAGTGCTCTGCACATAGTAAGCACTCAATAAATACTATTGAATTGAATGAATGAATGAATCCTTTAATGCTAACCTTCTTACTGCACCTCAATCTCACCTATCTTGCCACCGAGCTATTGCCCACTTTCTGCCTCTGGTCTGGAATGTTCTCCCTCCTCAAATCCTACATACAATTACTCTCTTCCCTTTCAAAACTTTATTGAAGGCACATCTCTTCCAAGATGCCTTCCCTGACGAAGTTCTCCTTTCCACTTCTCCTACTCCCTCTCTGTCACCCTAGCTTGCTCCCTTTATTCATCTGACTTCTCAGCCCCACTGCACTAATGTACATTATCTGTAATTTATTTATTTATATCAATGTCTCTCTCCCCCTCTTTTACTGTAAGGTCACTGTGAGCAAGGAATGTGTTTATTGTTATATTGTAGTCTCCCAAGCATTTGGTAGGGTGCTCTGCACGCAGTAAGCACTCAGGAAATACAACCGAATGAACAAGGGGATCCCATTCTAGGAGGAAGAGTTGGAATTTAATTCCCATTTTACAGATGAGGAAAGGGAGACAAAGAAAAGTTAAGCGATTTGCCCAAAGTCACCTAGCAGATAAGTGGTGGAGCTGACTCACAGGCCCTCCGTCTTTCCACAAGACCGTGCTGCTCCTCCAGGTTGTGACAGGGAGAGATGTCAAAATCCTGCAATGTTCTGCAGAGGGAAAGGTAGGCAACATTCTCTTTAGAACCATTTATTTCTTTCCTCTTACAGCTTGGGCATAAGTCTGATTCTTTTCCAAAAATGTTTGTGGCTTGAATTTGTAGAGAACTTCCAATTCTATATTCCAAATCACTCCTCCATCAGTGATGTCTTTCTGTTCCAAAGCATTTGTAGGCAGTTGGGAGAGGAAGGTAGTATTTTTTCTCTCCTCCCTTGCAATTAATCAATGACATTTATTGAGTACTTGCTGTGTGCAGAGCACTGTACTAAGCACATGGGACACTACAATATAGCAGTAGAAGAGACATATTCCCTTCTCATGATGAGTTTACAGATACACCCTTTAAACATTTGGTAGTCACCCCACCCTCAGCCCCTCACCACTTAGATACCATTGTTCTAGTCTGCCTGTCTCCCCCCGATTAGACTGTAAGCCCATCAATAGGCAGGGATTGTCTCTGTTGCCGAATTGTACATTCCAAGCTCTTAGTACAGTGCTCTGCACATAGTAAGTGCTCAATAAATACTATTCATAAATACTAGTCAGAGGTCATGGGTTCGACTCCCAGCTCTGCCACTTGTCAGCTGTGTGACTGTGGGCAAGTCACTTCACTTTTCTGAGCCTCAGTTACCTCATCTGTAAAATGGGGATTAACTGTGAGCCTCACGTGGGACAACCTGATTACCCTGTATCTCCCCCAGCGCTTAGAAAGTGCTCTGCACATAGTAAGCGCTTAACAAATACCAACATTATTATTATTATTATTACTATTGAATGAATGAATATCTGTAATTTATTATAATGTCTATCTCTCCCTCGAGTCTGTAAGCTCCTTGTGGGTAAGGAATATGTCTACCAACTCATGTTATATTGTACTCTCCCTTGTGCTTAGAAACAGTGCTCTGCACGGAGTAAGCACTCAATAAATATTATTGATTGATTGATAACTCTCATTTAACAGATGAAGACACTAAGGTGTAGCGATGTTAAGGGTGACAGCCACAGGTCTACCTAGTAAACCCCATGGGGAAAGAATTCTGACTACAAATTCTATTGTAGTGTACGTTCCCAAGCACAATACAGTGCTCTGCATATGGTAAGTGCTCACTGAAAACCACTGATTGATGGATTGGAACCATATTTTGTGAATCTCAGATCTGTAGTCTTTCTACTGGGCTATACTGTCCTTCCCAATTCCTCTCCAAGATTTCTGCCTCATCTAGATGTATTATTATTATAATTATTATTATTATGGTACTTGTAAAGTGCTTATTTTGTGCCAAGCACTGTCCTAAATGCTGGGGTAGATATCAGGTATTAGGGTCTGATACAATTCCTGTCCCACATGGAGCTCACCATCTGAATAGGACGGAGATCAGGCACTGGATCCCCATTTTATAGATGAGGAAATGAGGCCTGGAGAAATTAAGTGACTTGCCCAAGATCATACAACAAGCAAGGGGTGGAGCTGGGATTAGAACCCAGGTCCCCTGATTTCCAGGCTCACGCCCTTTCCTCTAGGCCATGCTCTTAGTACAGTACTTGGGGTAGAGTGAGCAGTTAATGAACACTATTAATTGAATGATCATCTTGGAAACATCCTTAATATAGGGAATATTAAGAACCTCAGGATGTGTTTGGTGGCTGACAGTTTGGTTATCTGTTTGTCAGTTCTGTTTTCTCCACTTTCCACTTTCCAATAAAGTCATCCTTGGGATGATCCAAAATTAAGCTTTCCGTTAACTTAATGGAATGGAGCTATTCTGCCTCTATAGCCTCTGACAATCCTTGGACCTCTGGAATATAGACCCATTGACAGCTCCTTGATTGTCCACCTCCTTACCTACCCTCCCACCTCTCAGCCAGATCCATCAGTGTAGAGCACAGCCTAAATCATGTTTCCATTCTGTTCTCCCGCTAGTCACCCTTTCTGATGGCTGTCTTTTAAAGTTTTTCATATCTCTGGCATTCCTCCTCCCTGATACCACTAATCACTGGGCATCATTTCCATTTCCTATGGCCCTGAGCTTTTCTCTATATAAATTTTATTCCTGTTTATCAATAATTGCAAAATTCTCCTAGTGATTTTTCTCTTGATTTATCTGATTCTCACTTTACCCTTTCCTTCTACCCCTCCTTTCAGTTGCACTTTCTTAGTCTCATTTGTCCCGGTAATAGAGAATGTCCAGGAGGGCAGTTAGCACATGGTTCCTTCAAGGGCCCTGGTGTCCTGTCGGAGATGGATTCCTATAATGGATGGACTATGGATCTGACTTGATAGGGATACTATTCAGTATCATCCTTTCTTATTTTTGGACCCTTCCAGTCTCCTAACTTGTTAGTCTTTGTTTGAAAATGTTCCCCTTCCCCCTTTCCTTTTCTGACATTCCCCTTTTATTTGTACTAGATAAGACATATACCTTTCCTCTTGACACCTCCAACTTCCGCTAACTGGGAAGCCCAGAGAGAATAGCTTGAGATCTCTTGTGAAATTCCAGCGGGAGCAACCGACAGACTCAGTTCATCTGATGGTTCCGGCAGTCTAACTCCAGGCCATTTCATTTCCATTTCACCTCGGGCTCCTCTGTTAGGAGAAATGGTGTGGTAACCATCAGACTCTGAAGGCTTTTCTGTCTGCTGTGATGGATGACAGACTCTTCTGTCAAGAATGCTGAATGGACCTCACTCCTAAGACTTCAGGACTGAGAATCTGGGAGTAGGAATTGCCTAGAGTGGTTTGACATTAAGCCATTCACACTCTCTCCCTGCTGCAGGTCGTGTTTCCACTGGGACGTGCAATTCAATGAGCTAATTGGGGAGAGTGCAACCGACTACAAAGTGCACAAGGTGGTTTTTGTACATAGAAAAGCTATTTCCAGCTCCTGTGATTGCAGTCTAGTATTAATACTGAACTCAGTCATCAGTGGTATTTGTTGTGCACTTCCTGGGTGCAGAGCACTGTACTAAGAGATTAGGGGAGTACAGTACAACAGAGATTGTAGAATGTTGCCTGCGCACAGCGAGCTTAGAGTTTAGAGGGGAAGCCAGACATTAAAATAAATAATTGTCATGCCATTACCATGTTAAATGATTTTTTTCAGGATTTCCGTGGGGCATGTCCATCTGCCCTAGGTGGGATCTTCATTCAGAAACTGCATCACGGATGGCATAGCCTCAGTAGGTAGAGTAGAGACCAGGAACCCAGGTCTTTTGATTTCCAGCACCCTTCTCTTTCATTGGACCAACAGTACGGTGCTCCAGGGATAGGCACCTGCTGAGGTCTCTGAAGACATTTCCTGGTTATCATCAGCCAGGTTGGTGGGATACTGCTGAATTTGAATAAACGGCACACAAAAGCTCTAGAAAGCAGAAATAAATTCTGAAAAACAGCCCCAGCTTTTCAACACAAGTTGTACAATCTGAAGGACACGAAAGCTCATATAGCCAAGGTGCCTTCACCTATGATCTCACGGATTCATCTGGGGCTACAGTCTTCTGGCTCATAGCATGCTCCTGGCAAGCTCTGTTTGGAGTTGCCAACTCTAAAAACTGGTCTGGAACTGGCCAGTGTGGTACTGACTGCTATCTTCACTTCTATCAACACCTAATCAAGCAACTATTGATTTCACTTTTAAAAAATGCATTTTCTTCAAGACATTTATCTTGACTTAATAAGAAAATCTGGGGCCATTGATCATGTTAAAGCCAAACACGCTGAGTAAACAAACACCAGCACGATAGCTATTCATGGAGGTTGAAAGGGAAACTAGAGACTAATGGGAACATGAATGTAGCAACCCCTTCTGTCTCTGGGCAACCTGAATGCAAGGGACTCCTCAAGTCCTAAGGAGCCCCAAACATGGGAAGCAACAAATCCTTGCCCTTTCCAAGTGCCATAACTTCCCCTGACTGCACCACCGGCTTCCAATAGGGGACTGGAGACCTGGTGAATCTATTTTGCAAGGTATGGTTTGAAGAATGTGTTTAAACAATCAGTGAGTTGTTGATGAAGCTAGGACAATAACTGGAGTCCATGCAATTCTCAATCCCATCAGTCAATCAATCAATCGTGTTCATTCAGCACTGCTGTATATGTAGAGTCCTGTACTCTGTGCTCAGGAGAGTAAAAGATAATTAGTGAACATAAGCTCTACTCTCAAGGAATTCATAATCTAGAGAAAACAGACACTAAAATCAATTATGGATAGAATGAAAAAAGAAAAGGGTAATATATGTATATTTTTTGCTTGTTTTATGGTATTTGTTAGGCATTTTCTATGTGCCAAGGACTGTTCTAAGCTCTGGGGAAGGTACAGAGAAATCAGGTCCCATATGAGGCTCATGGTCTTAATCCCCATTCTATAGCTGAGATAACTGTGGCACAGAGAAGTTAAGTAACATCCCCAGGGTTACACTGCAGAGAAGTGTCAGAGCCAGGATTAGAACCCAGATCCTTCTGACTCGCAAGGACATGCTCTATCCACTATGAAATGCAACTTCTAACTAATGAATTAATTAGAATATGTAAATATATGAACTAGTGTGAACATTTGAACTAGTATTTAAGTGTGGTTTTGAACTAATGCTTAAGTAATGGGAGAGACAAGATGCATACGCAAGTTTTATGAGGTGAAGACTACTTGAGTGAAAAAAGATGCTACCAAAGTGATGATCTGGCAACTGGGGAGAGCAGAAATTGACTGGGACAATGTGACTTCATATGGGCTTTGAAGGTGGAGAGAGCTGTGAATTGTCAGAACCTAAGTGGGAGGGAGTTCCAGGCATGTGAATAAGAGGGAAATAGTAGGAGAGATGAGAATGAAGTCCAGTGAGTAGGTTTTCTTGAGAGGAATGAAGAGTGTGAGCTGGGGTGAGGTGTGAGTAGAATATGGATGTGTAGGAAGGAGAAAGGTTGAATGTCTTAAAGCCAATGAATAGGACTTTTTGCTTGATGTGGAAAGAAGTCATTAACCACTGAAAGTATTTGAGGAGTAAGGAAACATACAGAATGCCATTTTAGAAAAATAATCTGGGCAACTAGGTGAAGTATGTATTAAGAAGCAGAAAGACTGGAGACAGGGAGATCAATGATAAGACTGAGGCAGTAGTCATCACTAGACAGTAGATAAGTGCCTGGTGCTGGGACCTTTGGGATGGAGAGGAAGGAGAGGATTCTGGAAATGTGTGTAGGAAAAACCAACAGGATTTGGCAACAATCTAAACAGCGCCCATTTTACAGATGATGTAACAGAGGCACAGAGAGGTTAAGTGACTTGTCCAAGGTCATACAGCACAGACATGTATCAGAACCAGGATTAGAACACAGGTGCTCTCTGATTCCCAAGCCCTTGCTCTTTCTACAAGGCCACACTGCTCTTCTGTAGTCTGTAGAAACCTGGTTTTCCAGGAATCCTCCATTCTAGCTATTATTCACCAAAGCATCACAAACTATGAGCACAAAGCTGACAGCCCCCATAGCACTCAAATCAAATGATGATGATTACACCCTGTGCAACTTCACTCTTTTTAAAATGAATCATAGGTAGTTGGTCTATCCATACTGTCACAGCATTGATATTAATTCTTTAATATTTAAAGAAATAATAATCAGCGGCAGTGCAAGTTTCGTGAGCCAGCTCACTAGCGAAGTGTCAAAAGAACACAAATGCATTATGTGACACATTGATCTATCCAAATTTGTAACCAAGTATGTTTGATGTGGTGAATCTAAAAAAAAATATGCTTTCTGATCAGTTAAAAAGTCTTTACAGACAACCATGGCTTGCCTGCACCTGGTATACCATCTGCAGTTCAGTTTGCCACATCCTAGGAAGAACCTAAGAGAGCAAGCACAGAAAAGAACAATCAAGATGACTGAGAAGCATCGGTAAGAGGACAGATGGAAAAATTAGGGCTCTCTAGTCTGTAACTTTGAAGTCTGAAAGGGAACATTATTGAGGCTTGCAAAGTCATGAAGGAGGTGGGAATTGCAAACTCAGATTTCCTGTCCTATAAATCAATCATTCAATAAATCAATCAATGGTACTTACTCAATTTTTACTTTGTACAGAGCACTGTACTAAGCACTTGGGAGAATAAAATACAATAGAGCCGGTAGACACGTTTACTACCCACACAGAACTTAAAGTCTAGAGGGGGAGAAATACATTAAAATAAAAGATGGTTATTTTAATGTGTTATGGGGTGAGCGTGAGCTGAGTATCAAGTACTTAGAGAGTGCAGACCCAAGTATACAGATGATGCAGAAGGAAAAAGACATCAGGGAACGAGGGTTTAGTTGGTGAACTTCTCTTGGGTTAGTAAGGCTTTGAGGGTGGGGAGAATGGTGGTCTGTCTTTTACGAAATGGGAGTGAGAGTTCCAGGGAAGAGGGAGGATGGGGGCAAGGGCTTGGAGGCGAGACAGACGAGATCAAGGTGGAGTGAGTAGGTTGATGTTATAGGAGCCCACTGTGAAGGCTGGGTTACAGTAGGAAATCCATGAGGTAAGGTAGGAGCCGATTGAGTTCTTTAAAACCAGTGAATGGAGTTTCTATTCAATATTTCTATTAAAACATTTCTATTTTAGTATTTCTATTTACTATGGAGGTGGATGGGCAACTACTGGAGATTCTTGAGGAGTGGGGAGACATGGACTGGATGGTTTTTTTAGGAAAATGACGTGAATATCAGAGTGAAGTAAGGACTGGAGTATGGGGAGACAGGAGGCAGGGAGGTAAGGGGGTTGGCGCAGTAGACAAGGAGGGATAGTGTATTTGGAGCAATGTGGTAGTTGTATGAATAGAGGAGAAAGGCTGAACTCCAGTGATGCTGTGAAGGTAGAACCAACAGGATTTGGAGACAGATTGAATATATGGTTGAATGAGAGAGACAAGTCAAGAATAACGCCATGGTTATGGGCTTTGGAAACAGGGAGTCTAGTAATGTTCTCTACAGTGTTGGGAAAGTCTCAAGCAGGGGAGGGTTTAGGTGGGAAGATGAGGAGTTCTGTTTTGGACTCGTTAAGTTTGAGGTGTGATTGATTTCAAATCACCAGGGCCAGGAGGCGTCTGCTAAAAATCTCTCAATTAATTTGAGATGTCCTACATTTCAGAAGCATGATTTGCTTAAGGGTAAGCAGGTTCTATACCAAGGAAATCAAGTAGGTTCAGGTTTCCTGAGGTATGATTGCTGAGAGCATATTATTGATATTTAATGCTTCATCATTTGTTCAGTTAATATACGTTATAGCACAGCGTTATTTTTCACGTTTGTATTTGATCTATAGCCCTTTGCATCACGTTGTATACATTATTATTATAGTGTATATTCTCCAATTTTTTAAAGGAACATTTTTCCAAAGGCTTGATTTGCTAGGAATGTGACTTTTATGTTGGCCAGGGCCTTACTATGGACAGAAATACTCTTAAGTGATTCATCCTTAATTACAACAATGTGTGGCCAAGAGACCAATTATCCCCTAATTCTTCCAAACAACCTTCTGTCACTTTTGGAGATAAAATACTGGGCAGGATGGGCCATGGCATTCTACATGTTCTTGGGAAGCAGCGTTGCCTAATGGATAGAGCAAGGGCCTGGGAGTCAGAAGGACTGGGATTCTAATCCCAGCTCTGTCACTTGTCTGCTGTGTGACCTTGGGCAAGTCACTTCACTTTTCTGTGCCTTAGTTACCTCACCTGTAAAATGAGGATTAAGACTGTGAGCCCTATCTGGGACAGGGACAATATCCAAACTTGTTACCATGTATCTACCCTCAGTGCTTATTACATACCTGAAACATTATAAGCACTTAATAAATACAAAAAAAAAAACCCAAACATGTTCTTGGGAAGGTTTAGACATCATGTTCCATCTGTTAGCACAACTAAGGGAGGATTCTTGGGAGAAGAGGCTCCTTCAATAATTACCTTGGATCTTTCAACCTGTCCTGAAATAGGAAATGTGGAACTTTCCTGGCCATCTCCACTCGTGATCATGGAAGAACCTGTAAGGGAAATGTTCAATCACCTTTTGGAGGACTGAAGGGAAGCAGCATGGCCCAAAGGAAAGAGCATGGGCCTAGGAGTCAGAGGACCTGGGTTCAAATACCCACTCCACCACCTATCTGTTCTTTGAGCATGGGCAAGTCACTTAACTTCTCTGTGCCTCAATTACCTCATCTGTAAAAATCGGGATTAAGACTATGAGCCCCAGTGGGACATGGACTGTATCCAACCCAGTATCTATTCCAGTGCTTAGTACAGTACTTGGTACATAATAAGCGCTTAAGAAATTTCATTAAACAAATGTACATATGCTTATACATACATACATTTTCCGGTGATTCTCTACTCCTGGGAGCCACATTTTTTGAAAGAGGCTTTATTCTACTTTCCAGAATCTCTGGCAGATAGAAATTATTTGGGAGAAGGGCTAAGTTCAATCAGCAGACACCTGCTTTTCCACTCTTCCATTGTTTCAGAGACCTGACTCTCAAAGCTCTCCCCGAAGTTTAACACACACGACTCTGGATGTAGTTTAAATTCATTATCCATTTCCCAGTTCTGTTCACCTTGGCATCCACTTTACATTCATAATGTTGTTGCACCTGTGAATGCAGAAGCCCATCCAAGAGATGGGGTCCATTTCACCGCTGATGACATTTTAAAAAATAAAGTAGAGTATGAATCAATAGTTGTAGGCGGAAATAATAGAAGAATAAAAAGAACAGTACAAATATTATAATGAGAGATAACAATATAAGAACATTTGGGAAGCCACGAGGTGATATATGGTTCAAATTCTTTACTGAAAATGTCCCTCATGTTATACCCCATAGTGAAACAGTAGAAGCCATAGATTCTTATTGTGATGGTATTTGTTAAGCATTTATTATGTGCCAAACTGCACTGGGCTCTGGGGTAGATACAACATGATCAGTTCAGATCCAGTCTCTTTCCCACTTTGGGCTCAGGGAGTAAAGGGGAGGGGTAATGGACATTTAATCCCCATTTTAAATCCCCATTTTATGACCCCACAGAGAGGTCATACAAAGGGAAAGTGGCAGATCTGGGATTAGAATCCAAATCCCCTGACTCCCAGCCTGTACTCTTTTCATGAGACTACACTGCTTTTATGGCTGGAATACCACCATAGTAGGCATAAACTGGAAGGATCTGGTTAGACAAAGGGAACGAGATCATGTGTCCCTAGAGATTTCTCTCTCTACCTTGACCTTCTGGGACTTCAACTCAAAAAGCAGGACAGTCTCAACCCTAAACAAATTCCCTAAAATTTGCTTAGGATATCTGTGGGGGGATTTTTTTATTAACCAATGCTGATTTTAATTGCCAATCATCACTGTATTCCTGTGACAGGAGGCTCGGTCCATTGATTGGTTGAGGGAGAACTTAGTCCTCAAGGATCAAACTGGTTTTCAGAGGTTGCTGTGGTTTTGCCCTATGACCTCAGTGTCCACTGCCCACCTGAACATCTTCTGAGCCTCTGTTTTCGTCACCTCTTTGGACTCCCAGTCTATACTACGTCATTGTAATCACACTCCCTTTTGAGGCTCATGAAAGGTTAAGTATGGCCAATCATCCAATTTGATTTGATCTTTCTTCTGTCCAGTTCAGGTGTCAAGTGCTATTAAATTTGATACTTTGATCTTAATCCCCAGGCCTTTCTTTGATTCAGCTCCTGCTGCAGTTCCATGGCTTTGAGGTGGTCCCCATGTACACAAGGAACTGGAAAAGGAGGTGGAAGTTCCTGGACTACCTATACTATCAAGCGTTTAGTACAGTGCTCTACACATAGTAAGCACTCAATAAATACTATTGAATGAATGAAACCAGCCTGGGGATCTGTAAACTCCTCCTCTGGGCTGTAAACTCACTATAGGCAGAGAGCACGCATGGCTAAGCGGATAGAGCCTGGGCCTGGGAGTCGGAAGGTCATGGGTTCTAATTCCAGCTCCGCCACTTGTCTGCTGTGTGACCTTGTGCAAGTCACTTCACTTCTCTAGGCCTCAGTTACCTCATCTGGAAAATGGGAATTAAGATAACCTGATTACTTTGTATCTACCCCAGTGCTTAGAACAGTGCTTAGCACATAGTAAGCGCCAAACAAATACCATCATCGTCATCAACTCCATTGTATTGTAATCTTTCCAGAACTTAGTACTGAGCTGTGCAAACAGTAAGTACTCAGTAAATACCACTGATTGATAGACTGTAAGCCCGTCAAAGGGCAGGGACCATCTCTATCTGTTACTGATTTGTACATTCCAAGCGCCTAGTACAGTGCTCTGCACATAATAAGCGCTCAATAAATACTATTGAATGAATAGATTGATTATTCAAGTGGCCTTGTGGCCTGTTGGAAAGAGCATGGGCCTGGAAATCAGATGATCTGGGTTCTAATCCCATCTCTGCGACTTGTCTGCTGTGTGACTTTGGGCAAGTCTCTTCACTTCTCTGTGCCTCAGTTACCTCATCTGTAAAATGAGGATTAAGACTATAGACCCCAAGTGGTACATGGACTCTGTCCAATCCACATCTACCCCATTACTTAATACAGTATCTGGCATATAGTAAGCACTTAACAATTACCATTAAAAAATAGTGTACATCTTTCAAACGGCATGTATGATGTCACCATGTTCAGCTTCGTGCCTGGTGAGTTTCATTGTCCAGTGAACTTTAGGGGTATCAATGACCTCCCTAAAAAGTCTTTTGCCTTTGGCAGCTTCTGTTTTGTTCTCAGCCCTCTATCATCATCATCATAATCATCTTCATCATCATCATTATTTTGTAGTCGGCTCAGCTCTATGGAAAGTTGAAAACTTAGGGTTAAACCAAGGAAAAGTTCTAGCTAGCAGTAAGAAAACCTTAAACCCAAACCGAGATTTTCCTTGGCTATATTGTAGTGAAGGGTGTCATGTGGTTTTATGATCCAAACAGCCACTGTCCAATGACACATTAAAAGTCGAAATATCCAAACGAAAATCTAGAGTATCCTCTGGCAGACCTTTCTGCAGAAAGAATTACAGCATAGCAAGAGACTAAGTGGGCTTGTGATGGTTATACATCATTCTTTTCACAATCTCACATCAAAGGGAACATTTCCCCATTGGTGGCATGATGAGTGTATGCACAGGGTCACTCTGCACTTTCTATGAGGCCCAAGAAATAAAATGACACCTCCATTTGTCCCTACTGTTGATTCAAGTAGGGTGTGAATCCTCTGTGAGGAATAACAGAGAAGAGTTGATGCTTTTGAAACTTGTGTTTCCTTCTCCCCCTCCTCTGGACTGTGAGTCCCACTTGGGACAGGCACTGTCTTCAAGCTGATTAACTTCCCTAGTGCTTAATACAGTGCTTGGCATTCAGTAAGCACTTGACAGATGCCATAATTAATTTATTTATTTTGTGGGAGAACTAGCGTTGGATCTGCTCAGCCTACTGAAGAATGAGTTTGGGAGACTGGGGCTGACTGCTGTGGCCTGTGTCATTTCTGGCTCCAGTCACACTGGATGCTTAGTGCACCAGTCAGTCAATCCATCAATACTATCTCCTGAGAATATATTTCATTCAGAGCACTGTACTAAGCACTTTGTAGAGTACAATACAACAGAGGTGGTAGACATGCTTCCTGGCCACCAGGAGTTTATAGTCAACACTGACACAATCTCTTTTTCACTGAGATTGTGGCACCCTTGGTAATCTGAAACTTTTCAACACAATTCAACACAATTCAAAATCCCCAAATCAGCCCTTTTTACATAGGGGAGGGCTCATATTCTATTTTCATACTACCAGTTTGCATTCGTTTTAGAACAAGCATGTCACCATGACACTCTCCTTCTGGCTCTGCAGTGTGGCTTAGTGGAGAACACACAGGGTTGGGAGTCAGAAGGACCTGGGTTCTAATTCTGGCTCCTCCACTTGTCTGCTGTGTGACCTAGGACAAGCCACTTAACTTCTCTGTGCCTCGGTTCCCTCATCTGTAAAATGAGGGTGAAGATTGTGGAACAAGGACAGTTTCCAAAATGATTAGCCTGTAACCTACGCCATTGCTTAGAACAGTGCCTGGCACATAGTAAGCACTTAAAAAATACCTTAAAAAATAGAAGTAAAAATCTTTCTCCCAATGAGGGCCCTGGACGAGGCAGCACCCTATGTAATAAAGAGATGATTAGGCTTGGAGACTGGACTCCTGGGTTCTATTCCTGGCAGATCTGCAGATTTACTTTGTGACTGAGAGCCAATCACCTGACCTCTCTGGGGCACTTTTGCTAAGGACGGATGGGAATGTGGCCATTTAGTCTCTTTTCTTCGAAGCCTATTTTAAGGAGGAAAATGTGCATGAGGACAGACTGTAATCAGTAATCTTTACCTCCTCTGGGAAGAAAAGGATGCACTTTTTTGACCCTTTGGATCCTTTCTTCCATGTGGCTAAAGCACTCTCCCTCTCTTTTAAAGAGTTTAATGGTTTTCCTGGAAGAGATGATTTAGCTCAGACAGAGGAGCTTTGTTTCCAACAGGAAAGGTATTTGAAGGGCTGATTCCATGGCAGCAAGAATCTTTTCACCTTCTTCGCATATAGCCCCTGCCTCCATAGAAAGATCGGAATTTCTGGCTGCATTTCCATTCCCTCCAACAACTGAGGACCCCCAGCCCTAATCTTACCCTTAGCTCTCCCCCCACTAGTGGGCACGCGTTTCATCCTTGTGATACACTCACATCCGGGCCCCTGAGGTCAAGGCCCATGACGAGGGAAATGTGGTAAGTGCTGTAATAGAATGGGACTGGGGAGTTAGAGTTCTACTCTGGCTATATCTACTTGTCCTGTGCCATTTTGCTGCTGTTTCGGAGGGGTTCATCCCTTCTGGCCCAAGGAGAATTTTCTCCAACAAATTTATCTCACACGTGTGGGCCTTGGGCTCCCTCTATTTTCTTCATCTCCAAGGGGTGATTCAACCCGTTTCCCAGTTACTCAGAAATTCCCTTGAGCCAAGAGTTATTTTTGCCAACAGTGTGTCAGAGCAACCTTAGCAAGCACTTCTCTCCTCCGGCTCTGAAATGAAGTGGCAGATGGGTGTCTGATCTTCAGGAGATACACTAAAGATTTACTTTCCAAAGAGGTATAGGACAAGCCAAGGTTAGGATCTAATGAACTAACACATAGTATCCGCAGTTTCATACCTTCCATCTCTGACTGAGCACCTGCCATGTAGAGAACGCTATAACAGGCGGCTAGAGAGCACACGGAAGAATCAATAGATATATAATCCCTGCTCCTGAGATGCCTGCAGTCTATGGGGAAGCCATCAGACATAAATGGACACATATACTAGAGCTAAGAATGATATACTAGGTAGTGTTACTAGGCCCATGTGAATAAATAAATAAAAACTACATACCCAGATAAATCCAAAGGTGACTGATAAGATGACAATCAGAAGAGTGAACACCAGATTGATAGACGGCATCAGCTAGGCCCATGTGAATAAATAAATAAACAATACATACCCAGATAAATCCAAAGGCGACTGATAAGATGACTTAATCAGGAAGGTGAAGGGATCAATCAGGGAATGCCTTGTAGAGGAGGTGACATTTTAGGGGAGCTCTGAAGGAGGAGAGGGATATGGTTTGTAGTGGTTTGGTGAAGTGGAAGTAGAAGTAGAAAATGTAGAGGGTGAGGGGAACAAGGCAGGGCAGTGTGTCGGATGGAGTCCAGAGAGAAGAAGAGTTAGGAGTTTTGCTTGGGGGACGCAAATAATCACGGTGCAGAGAAGTGAAAGATGAGAACAGATGGGCAAGATGTAGTCAGCTGAGATAGTCAACCCTTAAATCTGGAAGCCAGTGGTGAGAATTTTGTTTTCCATGATTGTCCACCCAGCTTTCAAATTCAGATACTCCCTTTGCTACCCAACCTATTGTTAAACATTTCACAAATGCTACATCTACATCATCTGTGGAAGAGAGAGAAGTCTAGAGGAGTAGGGGGAAGCCCAGGTTATCCTCTTCTTTAGATGGTTGGGGAGAGAGAACATAAGTTTTCTTAGAGGCCCAAGCTTTCTGCTGAATTTCCCTTCTGACCTTTGACACACCTCATCTACTCCCAGCCATCCCCAGATCATTCAATCCATTTCAGTGGTATTTATTGAAAGCTTCCTGAATACAGAACACTGTACCAAACACTTAGGAGAGTATAATGCAACAGAGTTGGTAGACAAGATCCCTGCCTTGAAGGAGCTTACAATCTAGTTGGGGAGACAAACACTAAAATAGATTATATATAGGGGAAGAAACAGTGTATAAAGATCAAGTGCTTAGTACAGTGCTCTGCACATAGTAAGTGCTCAATAAATACAATTGAATGAATAAATATGTATGTAAGTGCTATAAGCCTGGGAGGCTTTAAGACTTTAAGAATCAAAAAACTTAAAAAGTACCAATCCAAGGGCATAGGTAAAGCAGAAGGAAGGGCCCAGGAGTCCAAAGGACCTGGATTCTAATCCTGGCTCCTCCACTTGCCTGCTGTGTGGCCTTGGACAAGTGACTTAACTTCCCTGTGCCTCACTTACCTCATCTGTAAAATGGAGCTTAAGACTGTGAGCCCTATATGGGACAGGGACTGTAACCAACCTAATTATCTTGTACTTACCCCAGTGCTTAGTACAGTGCCTGGAACATAGTAAGTGCTTAACAAATACCAGAATTGGTACTATTATTAGGGTGGCGAAATGAGAAATTTAGTCAGGGAAGGCTTCTTAGAGGAGATATTTTAATGAGGCTTTGAAGATGAAGAGAGTGGGAAGGGGGAAAGAGTTCCAGGCCTCAGGGTGGACCTGAGCCTGGGGTTGGTGGTGAAAGAGATGAGATTGAGGTACATACAGTGAGTAGGTTAACATTACAGGAGTGAAGAGTAAGGTGGGACATGAAGGAAGATAGGTAGGAGGGGGAGAGCTAATTGATGTATGCTCTCCTAGTGTTGACTAATGATAGTCATTCACTGAATGAATTTTCACCTCCAATAATAGAAGAACCAAACTTGGTCTACATAGGTTTCAATAAAAGAGCCCCTGTACTCCTTAGCAAAGTTCTCAGGTTTATGAGTATCTGCACAGGCTAATGGAAGTTTTCATCATATACCCCAATACTTACACTTCCATGATCACAGAAACACATCCACGGAGATACTAGCACGGTGATTTCATCCCCGGCTCCCAGCCCCACAGCACTTATGCACATATCTGAAATTTATTTCTATTAATGTCTGTCTCCCCCTTTAGACTGTAAGTTCATTGTGGGCAGGGAATGTGTCTGTTTATTGTGATATTGTACTCTCCCAGGCACTAAGAACAGTGCTCGGCACACAGTAAGCACTCAATAAATAGAATTGAATGAACTGAATGAAAGATTAGAGCCTAGGATCACCAAGTCCCTGGACGCCTGAAAATGCACCCCTTGTAACACCATAACTTTTGTTTTCCCAACCACTTAATACTAGTGCTGTGCACACATTAAGCACTCAATAAATACCACTGATTGAACAATTAATTTGCTGGGTTCTTGAATGCCAACTACCACCACCAGGAATCATTTATTCTAGCTCTGTTGTGCAGCATTTTGACTCATTATAATTAGAAATGTTTGATGTTCAGAAGAAAGCTTGAATTTTGCAAAATTTGCTGAAATTTTTTTTGTTTTTACATGAACAGGCAAGAGTAATATAAATTAATACCACAGAATAATTGCTCTATCTGCCCTCAAAACAACAGCAGCTGTAAACATTATGTTGCTGGCAGGCCGCAGTTGAATCTCAGTATGACTAAATTGTTTCAAAACCCAGATCCAACAGTACCCATAAACCACAAGAAAATGTACTAAACCACCAACTGATGTTATGAAAAAAAATGTTCTTGCTGACGGAGACCTTCTGAGTGCCAATTAGTTGACTCTTAGTAGGAGAACAGGAAAGAAAACAATAGAGTTTAGGTGCACCTTCTAGACTTTTCCCTAGATGCTTTGCAAATCATGGCAAAGCTCATGCAAAGTGTATTTACAAAAGCAAATTGTAAATCTAATCTTGGCCTCCATTAACTGTAGTGGGGTAGAGAAAACTGAAGGTCACTACTGGGGACAGACCTTCAAGGTGCACAACCATCAAAAAGGAAGGGGCTTTCTTTGAGCAAAAGTTTGCATGGAAAGAGAGAAAAGAAGGCCTAAGAGAAAACAGCTTCAGATACTGAGAATATTTTTGTGTGCAAAATGTGGTCATGACTCATAGGTGAATTTCACCATCATCGCTGTCTTTTAATATGGACAGCTATAATTTTTGCCCAAACTAAAATTACTCATCCATTCCTTTTCCCCAGGGACTTATTGCAAGCCTATTTCCTTTTCCCCAGGGACTTATTGCAAGCCTATTTATCATTATTAATAATGATGATTATTACTGTTATTATTGTTATGTTAAGTAGTGGTATTTGCTAAGCACTTAGGCGTCAAGCATGGGAAAAATACAATAAAACCAGATCAGACTCAGTACCTGTTACACATGGGGTTCACAGTCTAAGGGAGAGGGAAGGCAGATATTTAAATCCCATTTTACAGATAAGGAAACTGAGATTCAGAGGAGTTTAGTGATTTGTCCAAGGTCACCCCGCAGGCAAGTGGTGGAGTTGGGATTAGAACCCAATCTCTTGACTACCAGTCCTGTGTTTTTTTCATTAAATTATGATCCCGGACTCCTTATGGGCATGTCTACCAACTCTGTTACTGTGAACTCTCCAAGCACTTAGTATGGTACTCTGCACACAGAAAGCATTCAACAAATGCCATTGATTGGAACCAGACCAGATGGAGAAATAAGTAAAAGAAGTGTCCACAGCTTTCCAGGATTTGGCATGGACACTGTGCATACCAGACCATCAGTTCTCTCAGGAGAAAATAATATATATATTTGGAGAACTCATGACTATTTTTTCCTTCACTGAGTCTAGCGTATGTGATCATAGATTTCCTTGACTTGGGCAAATATCATAGGACATTAGAATTCACAGAGAAATAACAACTTTCAAAGGTTAGTCCAGACACCCTTTCAAGATGAGGACAGCGACAAATCATATGAAACTAAATGACATAAAGTCAACCATCGCTTCATTCCCTCAATCAAAATGGACTAACCAGCAATCTCACCAGCAAGTGGCCAAGTCCACTGTTCCATCCTGGCTCAGACCCAGGGCTTTGTGTGTCTGCCAAAGTCATGGTAAGAACCAGGGAGGCTTCTTGTGCTCTACACTGGAGACGGAAAGTTGTCCTCTCCTCTCAAGGGGGTAGGGAGATATACCAATTGGAGCAGGTTCCTCATTCCCTAGGAAGCATCATTTGTTGGAGCAAAGAAAGCTGCTCTCATCTCTTCTCTAGACTGTAAGCTTATGGGCAGGGAACTTGTCTGTTTATTATCTTGTACTGTATTCTCCCAAGTGCTTAGAACAGTGCTCTGCTCATAGTCAGCATTCAATAAATACCACTGATCGATTGAGTCTCATGTTAACACTTGGTTGAGTGGTGCACCACAGTTGACTCCATGAGCAGAATTCATGTACATCTTTGACCATGCCAAGTTTAGTTAGCCAGTTTAGTTGTGGTGCTCCCCATGACCCAAAGAAATCACCTCTTTAAAACCAGCTGCTAAGAAAATATTTCCATTTAAAACCTTTTTGAATTTCGGTACTATCCTCTCCTTCCTTCCACCCTCCAAGATACCATTGCTTTCGAGCTTTCCTCTGAAAATGGGTTCTCGTTAACCTCCTCACAACAAAGTAATCCCCACTGCAAATCTCTGCTGTGAGGACCAGGCTTTTGTACTGAAACTGTTTTACAGTGTGGGCTTGTACTTCAGACTTCCTGGTTTTATCTCAGATGCAGCTTGAGATATAAGCTACAAGAAAATCAAAACTTACCCCAGGCAATGTAGCCTTCCTTAAGTCTCTCAGGACAGGACTCTTAACTCCTCCTGCTCAATTCCCAGAGAAAAAAGAGTTTTTCTCCCATCAGAGTTTTCTTCCACTTTCCCCATCAGAATTCAGGTCTACTAACACTGGGAGTGCTTTTCAGTTCATTGACCAAGAGTTAATTCCTTTCCAGATTATTCCAAAACACCCTAGAAAGGTAGAAAATGGGGGGAAACCAGGTCATCATTCCAAACACCTTGGTGGCCATTCGTGGGCCTAACACCTTCCTGCGAAGAAGTTTGCAGTCAAGCCCTTAATGAAAATATAGAAAGATTACTGATCAAGAACCTCAGATTATCTGTTGCCTGGATCTATGTAGCAAACCAGGAGAAGATAAGAGAAAATGGTATTCATTAGGTGTAGCTCTTTGTTATTTCCCTAGGTGCTTTGGAGATTTTTTTTGTGGTATTTGCTAAGCACTTACACTGTGCCAGACACTGTACTAAGTGCTGGGGTAGATACAAGATAATAGGGTTGGACATAGTCTCTATCCCACTTGGGGCTCAATCCACACTTTACAGATGAAGTAACTGAGGCACAGAGAAGTGAAATGACTTGCCCAACGTCACACAGAAGACAACTGGAGGAGATGTGATTAGAAGCCTTCTGACTCCCAGACTCATGCTCTATTCGCTAGGTTATGCTGCTTCTATGCATGTCATGCAGATGAATGTAAAGTCTATGCAAACCACTAATAAAAATAATAATAATAATAATAATTGTGGTATTTATTAAGCGCTTATTTTGTGCCTAGCCCTGTACTGAGTGCTGGGGTAGATACAAGATGATCAAGTCCTCACAGTCCAAATAGGAGGCAGAACAAGTACTGAATCCCCTTTTTGCAGATGAGGGAACTGTGGCACAAAGAAATTCATTGACTTACCCAAGGTCACATAGCGGGTACATGGTGGAGCTGAGATTAGAACACAGGTCCTGACTCCCAGACCCATGCTCTGTCCATTAGGCCACACTGTTTCTCTAATTTGAGGAAGTAAATCTTACGTAGAGCTTTCTCCTCCATCAACTGCACTTGGACAGCATTCACCAGACTAAAATTACCCACCATTTCCTTTCCTTAGGGTACTCCGCCTGGAGTTCCACTTGATATGTCCCTGACGCCTTGTTGCAGTCAGCAGAAAGTGCATTGGTTTGAAAGTACAAGAAAAACTGCGGGCCACTCACAGTTCTATTTCATTTGCTCTGATTTTCCAAGAGAAAATGCTTTCACCCTGGACTGTCGAGTAAAACACGGTGGGAAAGAAATGCACTAGGAAAGATAGGGAGGCAGTTTTTAAATAGGGTGAAATTAATCCCTTGACAAGATTTAACCGCAGCTGGAAGATCCTACACCCATTGTGTGGAAAACATGATTTTCCCCTTTAAAATGCTTTAAGCTCTATTACATTATGCTATTTCAATGGGTTCTCCATTGTCAAGAATATTCAACTTGTATTTTGGTTACTCGCTCTGCCCAGGCAGTTAAAGTTGCCGTCTTGCGAAGGAACAAATTGTGACCAGGAGAGATACACGGAAACTATTAAGATGTGGACAGTTCAAAAGGAATATATTCAAGTTTCTCAGATAATGGGATTCCTTTATTCTAAGTACATGCTAATCCCTCATTCTTCTAATATCTTCTCACCCCAAGATACGTTCTTTTCCTTCATGGTCCCGTGAGCGCCATAACTAACTGACTCATCTAAGGCAGCTGGGTCGGCTTAAGCCAGCCATCCAGGATGGCTGGGATGGGCCACACATCCATAATAGTGGTTGTGGTAATTGGAGTTTCAGCAGCAGCCATCCTACTTCTGCTTGGACGTGGAGGGCTGGGCACAAGATACTTCAAAGAGCTGCACAGCTCCCGTTCTTGTTTCAGAGAAGCAGCGTGATCTAGTGGAAAGAACATGAGCCTAATTCAGGCGATCAGGCTTCCAATCCTAGTTCTGCCACTTCCCTGCTGTGTGACCTTGGACAAGTCACTTCATTTCTCTGTGCCTCAGTTTCTTCACCTGTAAAATGGGGAGTCAATACCTGTTCTCCCTCTTACTCGGACTGTGATCCCTGTGGGTGACAGGGATTATTTCCGACCTAATTATCTTGTATGTACTCCAGTACTTAGTACAGTGCTTGGTACATAGTAAATGCTTAACAAATACCATTATTATTATTATTATTATTAGCCTTGTTGTTGCTGCTGTTGTTGTTATTATGCTCATCAGGAACTATCGTCTCTCCAGACCATTACGGGCCACTGTTTTTGGGGCGGGAGCACTAGAGCGAATTGGTGGTTGGAAGGCGTGAGATCAGCTCTCACTAATGAGGTCAGCCTAGTGATCACAAGGCTTGGTTGTTGCTATGGATATATTAAAAAACCCACCTCTTGGGCAAAGGGGCACAAAATTTCAGAGAGAGCTTTTATTCAAAAACACAACCCTGTAAATCATGGGACACTCACCCCAAAGGAACAAATCTACATAGTACTGTATGATAAAATAGCACCTTGGTTCATTTTTAAATTACAGCCAATATTTTCTGCTTATGGTAAGGATTATTCATTCTGTGTAATGTAAATGAAAGACAATCTGTCTTGAATGGTAGTCAAATATCTCTAGACAGTTCATTACACATTTAATATTTGACTACTATTTCTTTTCCCCTTCACATATAATTTCAGCTCCCCTTAGTTCATTACATAATGTTCCTTTTTCGCAGATTCTTTGCACACCGTAATTATTTCTTCATCTAAATTCCATCCCATTGCTCTCAAACTTACCAGCTATAATGTTGTTCTGTTTCTATTTTCTGTTCTCTTCATGTGTGCCATGAGCACTTTTAGCTTCATAATTCTTTTCTTAGAAAAACAGCAAGCAAACACAAGAATTCAGTTTCTCCTTAAAGAAAATGAGACTCAGAAGGTTGAAGTGATTTAGATAAGTCATTTCAACTCTCACCCAGCCTCCTAGCAGAAAGTCACCTAAGACATTACAGGCAGAGGGGTATTTGTTTTATCCTTAAAGATGTCTAGCAAATCCCCAACTGGCATTCTGTTTGTTGTGGGAAGGAAAACTGTCTACCAACTCTGTTGTATTGTACTCTCCCAAACACTTAGTACAGACCTCTTCACAAAGTAAGTGCTCAATAAATACCAATGATTGGTTGGTTCCACACCCCTCGCAAACAGGAGATATTTTCTTTTTATTTTATGTTACAAAAATCAACCAATTAAAAACAGGCCATAATAAAAATTAACATTGATTTTTAAAATTACAATACTATGCCCCACCCCCTTCCTCCCTCCAAATTACTGTTGCTTTTTCCATCATCTCATGATGACTTTTGAGCTTTCCTCTAATAGTGGTGTAGTGGATAGAGCACGGGCCTGGGAGTCAGAAAGAACTGGGTTCTCATCCGGGCTCAACCACTTGTCTACTGTGTGACCTTGGGCAAGTCACTTCACTTCTCTGTGCTTCAGTAATGACATCTGTAAAATGGGGATTGAGATTGTAGGCCCCACGTGGGAGAGGGACTGTGTCCAACCTAATTTGCTTGTATCCAGCCCAGTGCTTAGTAGAGTGCTTGGCACATAAAAAGTGCTTAACAGATATCATTATTATTAATAATAATAATGATAATTTTTAAAATGCCCTCCTATCAACCCCTCCACATCAAATTCAGTCCTATTACAATCCTCTACTGTGAGGTCCAGTCCTCAGTTATAAACTGTTTTATAATTAAGGCTTGCACTTCAGGCTCTTTGGTTTTGGATTCTTGATTTCCTTCTTCTTGTCTCTCCCTAAATCTTTCCCCAATGGATAGTCTGACAACAGGTCTTCTTGTGTTTCTATTCCTGTACATCCAATCTTTGAGTGTGTTTCAGCACTAATTCTCATCTTCATGTTCGATCGCCTCACAACTCTCCTCGCATCGCTAGCTGGACAGTCTCTGTATCCCACTTGGGCTTGAGGCACTTAACTTCATTTAAGCCTCTTTAGATTTTACCAGTATATCCACCGGTGTTCTCTAAAATCTCTTCATACAAAAGAGACTTCACCTTGTGATCAATCAGTCATTTAATCATTCCAGGTCAGGCCTGGAGATCCCCTCCCCTTTTGCATTTAGGGCAACTTTTGGGCCATTATTGTCCATATGAACTCCACTGTCTCGCTCCTCTGTTCTTGCTTTGCCAAATCCTTCCACTGCTCCAAAGTCACAGTTTTTATACTACAGTTTGGGCTTATTTCATTTGTTCTTTCTCGGCAAGCATTAACTGATCACTATTCTTAGGTACACATCTGTAATTTATTTATTTATATTAATGTCTGCTGCTCCCTCTAGACTGTAAGCTCCCTGTGGGCAGGGAATGTGTCTGTTTATTGCTGTATTGAACTCTCCCGAGTGCAGTGCTTGACACGCAGTAAGCGCTCAATAAATACGATTGGTTGAATGAATAAATGAATAAATATTCTTGACATGACCTCACTGCTTCCACTTTAAGGCCTCCAGTGGCTGAGCCTGGTGAGGTCCAAACCACTGTTCACTGATTAGAATTCCAAACCCAAGTATCTGTTTATGGTAAAAAGGAAACAGCCTCCTTTTAATAAAAACTGTGGTGCCTGTTAAGCAGTTACTATGTGTCGAGCACTGTGCTAAAAACTGGAGCAGATACCAGACAAGTAGATTGGACACAGTCAATATTCCACATGGGGCCCAGAGTCTAGATGGGAGGGAGGACTTCTCAGTCAACTGATTTGCAACCGACTCTTGTTGTTTGTCATTTTTACTGATTAGCTGAACTGCATTTGTTTGATGGTGTAAACACTGGCTTTTTTTTCTGCTGTGAGTTGGTAGAGTATTGATTGACAGGAATCTGCCTGCTTGACATTATTGCCCAGAGTCTGTTGACTAGCTGAGAAATGCCTGAGAAGTAGATTTGTCCCATTTCCTGAAAGAAGAGCAGTAATATTAATAGTTGCAGTAACAGCAGTAGTAATAATAATAATAATAATATCCTACTCTCATCCCACCCTCAGCCCCCCAGCACTTCTAAACAAAACCATAATTTATTTTAATGTCTATCTCCCCCTCTAGTCTATAAGCTCCTTGTGGACAGGAAATGTGTTTACCAACTATATTGTCTTCTCCCAAACACTTAGGACAGTGTTTTGCACACAGTAAACCCTCAGTCAGTGCCATTGATTGAGGGATAGACTGATCAAATAGTACTTTTTAACACGGCGTGCAGAACACTGTCCTAAGTGCTAGGAGAGAATACACAGGTGGAAATTAGATACAGGTCCTGTCCCTCAGGGAGGTTTACAATCTAAGAGGATCATTTATCTTCCTGAATGTCATTCCCCTTTCTCCCACAGCACTGATGCTACTGCTGATGATGGAACAGTGTTCTCTTCTTCCACTCCCTTCTGTGTCGCCCTTGCACTTGACCCTGGGCAAGTCACTTCACTTCTCTGACCCTCATCTACCTCATTGGGAAAATGGAGAATGTGACTGTGAGCCCAGATGGGACAGTGTCTGACTTGATTTGCTTGTATCCACCCCAGTGCCTAGTACAGTGCCTGGCATGTAATAAGCACTTAACAAATACCACAGTTATTATTATTATGTATATATCTATAATGTATTCATTTATATTTAATGGCTGTCTCCCCCTCTAGACCCTACTTCTCTAGTACTCAGGGAAAGTGTCTACCAACTCTGTTATATTGCAGTCTCCCAAGTGCTTAGTACAGTGCACTGCAGACAGTAAGTGCTCAATAAATACGATTGATCGATAGACTGATCAGGAGAGTGAGGTTCATGCAGAATCTTTCTTGCCCACTTACACTCACTGTCCATGAAAGTATGGTTGAATGCTGCTCAGACAACATTGGTTCAGAGGGGACAGGTATGTCCTGCTGCCGGCAGGACATAATAGTAATAATAATTATGGTATTTGTTAAGCGCCTACTATGTGCCGAGCACTGTTCTAAGTGCTGGGCAATGTTCTAAGCTCCAGGCACTGTTCTAAGAGCTGGGATGAGCTCAAGCTGTTTTTTTAGCAATGGGGATGGCTTGCAGTGAGTCATCCGCATTCTCTCTCATCTGGTCCTGTGTCATGCAATGCACATTGAGGGGTTACACGTGGGCCCGGGATCTCTGCTCCCCTGGGGGTAAGTCTCAGACCGCCGGGCCCCCTCTTCCCAGCCGAATCGACCACCACATGGACTCTGGAGCTCTCCTCCCAGGCGGTGGTTCCTTGGGCTGCCTGCCCCCCGTTTCCAGCCTAGCTCTTTAGCAGCCTTTTGGCCACCGACCGCCGACTTTAGCGGCTTTTTGGCCGCCGACCGCCGACTCATCCACGCCGAGACCACCCCCCCTCTCCCGGGAAGCTGAGCCTTGTCATCGCCCGGACCCTTGGAGCCATTACCGCATGGGCCTGGGATCTCTGCTCCCCTGAGGCGCAGCCTCGGCCCACCCGGCCCCTGCCCCGATTCCCGACAAGCCCCCCTTCGCCTACCGCTCGCTGACTCATCTGCGCTTCCTCCGCCTCCACCGGGGTGCTGAGCCTCGGACCGTCCGGACCCACGCCCGCCTCAGCCTTTCACAACCTGGATCTCCGCACCCCCGCTCGGGAACTCCGACACTACGGATCTTCGCCCCCACAGACCCCCAGCCACCAGCTTCCAGTCCACCCCCCCCCCCCCCCCCCGCTCGGGCCCGGGGACATTCCGCTCCCCTTCTCGATCCTGGGGACATTGTGCTCCCCTTCTCGGCCCCAAGGACATTGTGTCCTCGGGGGACATTGTGTCCCCCTGCTCGGGCCCGGGGACATTGTGCTCCCCAACCGCTCCCCCACTCCGCCCGAGGCGGCCATTTTAGGAAGCCCCCACTCTGCCTGAGGCGGCCATTTTGGGAAGGCCTCACTCCCTCTTCCCTCTTGAGGTGATTCATCCCTCCCGCCCCCGCCCCGGGCGACGACGTCCTTGTTCTCACCATGTTACCTTGCCTTAGCCGCCGCCTAGGGCCGCCACCCACCCCAGACAACCTCAGGGCCCCCCCGCCGCCACAGGGTTATTTGGTCATGAGCTCTGGGACACTCTCGGCCGCTGGCCGCTTGACTTGGAGTCTGATCGGGTAGGGTCGGCTCGTCCCCCGACCCTGGTCATCACCTGCTTATTAACACTATTGTAGTGTGCCTTACTGTAGCATGTTGCTATATTTGCGATCTCGCTTTTTATTGTTTATTGTCGTCAGATTTTGAATTTGATCAGGTCGCCCCTTAATCGAGTCTACCCCCGACCCTGGTCATCACCCCTTTTATTAACACGACTATATTGTATCATACTGTATCATGTTGCTATATTAGCACCACTGTATTGTATCATATTGTATCATGTTGCTATATTACCGATTTCGTTTATTACTGTTTATTGTTGTCAGTGCTGCCACCCACCTCTCTGGCCTCGCCATGTCCCTCCTCCCCCCCTCCCCCCTCCCGCCCCTTCCTATCCTCCCCTTCCCCTTCCCCTTCCCCTCTCTCGCTCAGCTCTTTCCCGCTCTCTCCTCTGTCTCCTCCCCCCCTCCTCTCTCCCGCCCTAGAACCCCACTTTACCAGCGCTACCCCTCTTCCCCCTCCCCCTACTCTTCCCCCCACCTAACCCCCTCTTCACCCCCTCCCCCCTTCTCTCTTCCCCACCCACGCCCCATCCCAGTCCTCTTGTCCCACCGCCACCCCTCATCCCCCTCTCCTCGTCCAGGGCCCCGCCACCTCCTTCCCATCCAAACCCTCCCCTCCCCCCGCCCCTCCCCCCCTCCTCCCCTTGCCCCCACAGCTACTTTCAAGTGTGGCCTCTGGAACCCCCGCTCTGTTACAGGCAAGCTACCTTTCATCCATGACCTTTTCCTCTCCCGCTCTCTCCTCCTCCTCGCCCTTTCGGAAACGTGGCTCTCTCCCGAAGACACGGTCTCCGCCGCCGCTCTCTCTGGCGGAGGCCTCTCCTTCTCCCACTCCCCCAGACTCACCGGTAAGGGAGGAGGCGTCGGCTTCCTCCTCTCGCCCCGATGCCGCTTCCGCACTATCCCTCCTCCCCCCTCCCTCTCCTTCCCCTCCTTCGAAGCCCATATCATTCGCCTCTACCACCCACTCCAGTTACTTGTCGCCGTCATCTACCGCCCTCCCGGTCCACCTCCGACTTCTTCAACCACCTTGACCCCTTTCTCACCTTCCTTCTCTCCTTCTCTCTGCCCACTCTGATCCTTGGAGACTTCAACATCCATACGGATGTACCCGACGACTCCTCTGCCGCCCGCCTGCTATCCCTCCTCGACTCTGCCGACCTCCTCCTCCACCATACCGCGCCCACTCACCGACTCGGTCACACCCTCGATCTTGTCATCTCCTACCGCTGCACTATCTCCTCACTCACCGACTCTGAAATCCCTCTCTCGGACCATAACCTTATCACCTGCCTCATCTCTCACACTCCCTCCCCCTGCAAATCTTCGCTACTGCCCCACAGAGACCTCCGCTCTCTCGATCCCATCCGTCTTTCCAATAGCATCTCGCCTCACCTTGCCGCCCTGTCCTCTCTTCCCACTCTCGACGATCAGGTCTCCGCTCTCAACTCCACCCTCACTACTCATCTCGACTCTCTCGCCCCCCTTTCCCTCCGCCGCTCTCGCGCCACTAACCCACAGCCCTGGATCACCTCCTCCGTCCGCCTCCTACGCTCCTATGCTCGAGCTGCTGAGCGCCGCTGGCGAAAGTCCAAGCACCAAGCCGACCTCACACACTTCAAATTTATCCTTTCCTGCCTTAACTCTGCCCTCTCCTCCGCCAGGCAAAGCTTCTTCTCCTCCCTCATCGACACCCATGCCTGTCACCCCCGCCGATTGTTCCGGACCTTTAACTCTCTCCTTAGGCCCCCTGTTCCTCCCCCTCCCCCATCTCTCACCCCTAATGATCTGGCCACCTATTTCCTCACGAAAATCAACACGATCAGGTCTGAGCTCCCCAAAGTCACCCCTCCGCCTCTCCCCTCCCCCCCAACAACCCCCTCCCCTACTTTCCCATCCTTCCCTGCAGTATCCTCAGAGGAGATCTCCTCCCTCCTCGCAAGTGCCACCCCCTCCACCTGCGCCTCGGACCCCATTCCCTCTCACCTTCTTAAAACCATCGCCCCTGCCCTCCTCCCTTCCTTAACTTCTATTTTTAACCACTCAATCTCCAAGGGCTCCTTCCCCTCTGCCTTCAAACACGCCCACGTCTCCCCCATCCTAAAAAAAACCCGCTCTTGACCCCACTTCCCCCTCCAGTTATCGTCCTATCTCCCTACTACCCTTCCTTTCCAAAATCTTAGAACGAGTCGTCTACAATCGATGCCTAGAATTCCTTAACTCCCATTCTCTCCTAGACCCCCTCCAATCTGGCTTCCGTCCCCTCCACTCTACCGAGACTGCTCTCTCTAAGGTCACCCATGACCTCCTTCTTGCCAAATCCAATGGCTCCTACTCCATTCTGATCCTCCTTGACCTCTCTGCTGCCTTTGACACTGTCGACCATCCCCTCCTCCTCCGTACCTTATCTCACCTTGGCTTCACGGACTCTGTCCTCTCCTGGTTCTCCTCTTACCTCTCTGGCCGATCATTCTCGGTCTCCTACGCTGGAGCCTCCTCCCCCTCCCATTCTTTAACTGTTGGAGTTCCTCAAGGGTCAGTTCTTGGCCCTCTTCTGTTCTCCATTTACACTCACTCCCTCGGTGAACTCATTCGCTCTCACGGCTTTGACTACCATCTCTACGCAGATGACACGCAGATCTACATCTCCGCCCCTGTCCTCTCCCCCTCCCTTCAGGCTCGCATCTCCTCCTGCCTCCGGGACGTCTCCACCTGGATGTCTGCCCGCCACCTAAAACTCAACATGAGCAAGACTGAGCTCCTCATCTTCCCTCCCAAGCCCGGTCCGCTCCCAGACTTCTCCATCACCGTGGATGGCACGACCATCCTTCCCGTCCCGCAGGCCCGCAATCTCGGTGTCATCCTTGACTCGTCCCTCTCGTTCACCCCACACATCCTATCCGTTACCAAGACCTGCCGGTTTCACCTCTACAATATCGCCAAGATCCGCCCTTTCCTCTCCACCCAAACGGCTACCTTACTATTACGGGCTCTCGTTATATCCCGGCTAGACTACTGTGTCAGCCTTCTCTCTGACCTCCCTTCCTCCTCTCTCGCCCCGCTCCGGTCTATTCTTCACTCCGCTGCCCGGCTCATCTTCCTGCAGAAACGATCTGGGCATGTCACTCCCCTTCTTAAACAACTCCAGTGGTTGCCTATCGACCTCCGCTCCAAACAAAAACTCCTCACTCTAGGCTTCAAGGCTCTCCATCACCTCGCCCCTTCCTACCTCTCCTCCCTTCTCTCTTTCTACCGCCCACCCCGCACGCTCCGCTCCTCTGCCGCCCACCTCCTCGCCGTCCCTCGGTCTCGCCTATCCCGCCGTCGACCCCTGGGTCACGTCCTCCCGCGGTCCTGGAACGCCCTCCCTCCTCACCTCCGCCAAACTGATTCTCTTTCCCTCTTCAAAACCTTACTTAAAAATCACCTCCTCCAAGAGGCGTTCCCAGACTGAGCTCCTCTTCCCCCTCTACTCCCTCTGCCATCCCCCCTTTACCTCTCCGCAGCTAAAGCCTCATTTTCCCCTTTTCCCTCTGCTCCTCCACCTCTCCCTTCCCATCCCCACAGCACTGTACCCGTCCGCTCAACTGTATATATTTTCGTTACCCTATTTATTTTGTTAATGAATTGTACATCGCCTTGATTCTATTTAGTTGCCATTGTTTTTACGAGATGTTCTTCCCCTTGACGCTGTTTAGTGCCATTGTTCTTGTCTGTCCGTCTCCCCCGATTAGACTGTAAGCCCGTCAAACGGCAGGGACTGTCTCTATCTGTTGCCGACTTGTTCATCCCAAGCGCTTAGTACAGTGCTCTGCACATAGTAAGCGCTCAATAAATACTATTGAATGAATGAATAAAAGGTGAATGGGCTGGTAAGGAGAACAGGTGCATTCAGAGGTCACCTCTCCAACAATACTTATATACTCTACTTTTCCCCTAATTCTGTTGTATTTTGATGTTCATCTCTACCTACTGACTGTAAGCTCCTTGTGGGTAGGGATTGCACTTACCAGTTCTGTTGTTTTGTACTTTCCCCAGCACATAGTACACGACCATTTACTGAGCGATCTCCAAATCTGACAATCACAGTGGCTGGTAAGTGTTGCAGTGGGGGGCGGGGGAGGATATTTTCTTCCTTCTTGTGAAAAAAAGGGGAAGACCAAGGAAGCCAAAACAAACAAAAAGAAAATGAAAAACATCAGCTACAAAAAGATGCATAGTTGGCCTTCACAACTCCAGGCAGACTGGTGCTAGAACAAAGCAGGACCATCCGTGCAAGACATATGTTCATTCCACCTCTTATTTCCACATTCTCCCATTTCTCTGAATCCGCTAATCAAGTCAGTGTGAACACAGTTAACTTCCCACTCTTCTGTCAGTGCTTCCCCAGAAGAATTCATCCTCCTCCACCCTTCCCACAATGTCGCTCCAGTTTTCTTGTGCTAATAATAATGGAATTTTTTAAGCACTTACTACGTGCCAAACACTAGTGTTGATACAAGACAGTGCTTTGCACACATTAAGTGTTCAGTAAACACGATTGAATGAAATAAGATTGATTGACGACAATCAGGTTAGACACTGTCCCTGCCCACAAAGTATGAAGGAAAACAGGTATTGAATCCCTATTTTACAGATGAGGAAGTTGAGGCACAGAGAAGCTAAGTGACTTGCTCAAGTTCACACAGCAGGCAAGTGGCAGAGCTGGGATTAGAACCCAGGTCCTCTGACTCCAAGGCCTGTGCTCTTTACACTAGGCTATGCTACTTCTGAAGATATGGTAAGAAACATCTTTTCCCATTGGAAGAAGCTTCTCTCAAACCCCATGAGCTGTCTCAAGTTACATAGTTTCAGTTCCTTTGTCCTTCCCTTAAAGAAAACCTTTATCCCAGATTTTCTCTTCTTCACCACCTCCAATAGGTCCACAGTCCTTCTACATCGTGGGGAATTCCAAAAGGGACAAATTACCCTAATGTATTCAGTCTGGAAGCTAATTGAGTGTGCACGTCTTCTGTCTTCACTTTAATGATTTAAGGCCAAATGGAGAAAGATTCCATGCGGGTAGGCATTTGTGGCTCCATAGTCATCATTTCAGACTCTTCTCCCTTCCCCTGAAACACTGGGTTAATAGAAATGCAGAGATCATTTTGGTGTAAAACTCCTGCTGGTCCCCAAACAACCGCTTCTTCTGCAGGAGAAGACAGCCAAAGGCTGAGGGGTGTTCAGAAAAAGTGGTCAAAACAAATAATATTCAACTGATGAGGAAATCAGAAAAAAAGCAAAGTAAAATTGTCTTTTTAATAATGTTATTTGTTAAGCGCTTACTATGTGCAGAGCACTGTTCTAAGCGCTAGGGTAGACACAGGGTAATCAGGTTGTCCCACGTGAGGCTCACAGTTAATCCCCATTTTTTTTACAGATGAGGGAACTGAGGCACAGAGAAGTTAAGTGACTTGCCCACAGTCACACAGCTGACAAGTGGCAGAGCCAGGATTCAAACCCATGAACTCTGACTCCCAAGCCCGGGCTCTTTCCACTGAGCCACGCTGCTGCTGTTAGAAACAAAGGACCCTAGGATCCAGGCAGAACCACTGTCATTGATTGAGAAATGCCCACTGGACTATAAGCTCCTGCATTGGGATAGATGCAAACTATTCAGATAGAACAGTGGGTTCCCATATAGGGCTCAGAGTCTAAGCAGAAGGGAGAAAGGGTTTGAATCCTCATTTTATAGTTGAGGAAACGAGGCACAAAGCAGTTAAGTGACTTCCCCAAGGTCACACAGCAGACAAGTGGTGAAGCCAGGATTAGAACTCAGGTCCTCTGACACCCAGGCCCATGCTCTTCACACTCACTAGGTCATGCTGTTTCTCATTCTTCAAAGCATTATGTTTCACTTTTGCTTTTACTCTCCAAAGCATTCAGCACTGTGCTCTGCACATAGTAAATGTTCGATAAATGCCATTTTTTTAAATTAATCAGTACCATCTGCTGAAGATGTATTTATTATATACAAGTCTGTTCATTAGAGCCACAGTGCAAGTACTAGTTCAGCTGAACTTCTTGGGTATGGCATTTGTTAGCAAGAAAGGGTCTCAGGTCTGGGGCCTAATAACATCACATGGACCTGCCCCTTCTTCTCAGTCCTATCCAATTCTCTGTCTATATTTGCCAAGTTCGCATCACCAGGTTTCCTGCTCCCCATATTCTTCCCCTTGATAGCCTGACTTAAATGTTACCCCCAAAACATTTGACCTTAAGTATCACTCAGATAATGTTGTTCTGCTCCTCAAAACTCTCTGCTTACCCATTCATAAAACACGTGACCTTGGACTTTATGAGTCTTTCAATAGTTGACCTCACAGTCTCTTGATAGATCTCACACTCAGCTCCAAGTAGGCATGATGGCATTTTCCCAAATTATCCAAATTCAGCTGCTTAACAGCCAAGGATTGCCAAAAACAGGGAATAAACAATATAAATATTCAACATCCACTTGCCAACATAATCATAATCAAAATCAGCTGCCAACAAACTGGACCAATCTTGTCCTTCTGGATCCAAATAGTCCATGGACAAAGTCATTTAGGGCAGGAGCCACAGTGCCAATTCTGGGGAAGGGAAGGGGCATTTAAGTAATTGTCGCTATCACCAGTGTGCCCCCTGAAATTGGAACCATACCTCTCCCTTTCTCCATGCATGTAGACCATCACTCTCCCCACCTTCAAAGCCTAATTGCAATCACCTCTCCTCCCCCTAAGCCCTCATTTCCCCTACTCCCTCTCCCTTCTGCATCACCCTAGTACTTGGATTTGTTCCTTTTAAACACTGGGTTATTCATCCCACACTCTGTTCCACAGCAGGTATGTACATATCTGCAATGTATTTTAATGTCTCCCCCTCTAGATTGTAAGCTCCTTGTTGGCATGTCTACCAACTCTGTTGTATTGTACTCTCCCAAGCACGGAACAGTGAGTGGCTCAGCAAATATGACTGATTTATTGATGGCAATCAGATGTCCTGGAAATATTTACTTGCATTGAATTGTAGTGACATTATTAATTATTATTATTATTAGTAGTAGTAATACTTATGGCATTTGTTAAGCATTTGCAATGTATCAAGCACGGTTCTAAATGCTGGGCTAGATACAAATTAATCAGTTAGATACAGTCCCTAACCCCCATGGTGCTCACAGTCTAAGTAGAAGGGAGATCAGGTACTGAATCCTTATTTTACAGATGAGGAAACTGAGGCACAGAGAATTTAAGTGACTTTGCCCAAGGTGACACAGCAGAAAAATGAGGCAGTCTGAATTGGAACTTAGGTCCTCTGACTCTCAGCCCTGTGTTCTTTCCAAAAGGCCAAGAATGCAGTAAGTGATGTTGTCTCGGAAGATAGCTTTGTGATTAGAGTAACTTAAAAAATTAGAGGTTTTAGAGATGATAAGAACTCTAAATTATTGAAGTGAAGAGCTTTCCAAGCTCACAGCCCTCTGTTTTAAAGGCCTAGGCATACTGTTGATTTTATAGACAAAAAGAAGTCTTATGTGCTTCACAAGAAAGAAAGTTTGAAAGTTCACCTCTCTCCCTCCTGGTCTCCCTACAGTCTGTTTAGCCATGGATGTGGAGCCCCCTCCTCCCTCAGAACCGAAAAACAAACACTTATAAAATGTAAAATCCATTTAACAGTTATGAACTCTTCTGAAGAGACGATTTAATAGGAACAGTGGGAAACTTAAAATTGGAGTATTGTTTATCGCACTCTCCCTTTGAGGCTGATTGAAAGGAGTAGGGAGATTGAGGCACACTTCTATTTCTTCCTTTCCCTTCAGCGGTTGCTTTGGAGCTATACTTTTTTCTCCCTTTTCTCCCCTAGTTTTCCACTTGGCGATTATGGAAAATGCTGGCAGGATCCAACCTTTGTCCGAGGGGGGGGGGAGAGAGAGTGAGGGAGGAGAAAAAGAGACAGGAGGAAGAGGAGAGAAAGGAGGAGAAGGAGGGGGAGGAGGAGAAGGAGAAGGAAAAGAATAAAAAGAAGAAGAACAAGAAAAGAGAAGAAGAAAAAGAAGGAGGAGGAGGAGGAAAGGAAGAGGAAGAGGAAGAGGGAAAGAAAGAGGAAGAGAGTGTGAAAAAGAAAATGCACATGGGATAGAGACTGCCCGTGCGAGAGAGAGTGCCCACCAATGGTTGAACAGCAGTGCTATATGCCAATTCACATTAACTCTGGCCTACAGGAAATATAATTTAGAAGAGTGGAACTCACTGGAAGCTCACAGAGAGTCATTTTAAAGCCACAGGGCACAAACTTACATTTATTTTAAGTCAACCTTTAAAACGGCACTCATGAATTTGTGAAAGGCTTTGTGGACAAAGCATTTGTATTCAGTGGAAACCCCATATCTAGAGGCATCGAGAAGCTCTGAGGCTCATCCGCAATGAGAAACATGGCCTAGTGGAAAGATTATGGGCCTGAGACCTGGTTTCTACTACTGTCTCTGCCACTTGCCTTCTGTGGGACTTTAAACAAGTCATTTATAGAATGAACACCTAGAACACCTCTGCCCCTCAGTTTCCTCACCTGTAAAAAGGGGATTCAATACCTGTTTTCTCTCTTACTTAAATATTAAGCCCCTTATGGGACAGGGATTGTGTCTGATCTGGTTATCTTACATAATAATAATAATAATAATGTTGGTATTTAAGAGCTTACTATGTGCAGAGCACTGTTCTAAGCATTGGAGGAGATACAGGGTAATCAGATTGTCCCATGTGAGGCTCACAGTCTTAATTCCCCTTTTACAGATGAGGTAACTAAGGCAGAGAGAAGTTAAGTGACTTGCCCACAGTCACACAGCTGACAAGTGGCAGATGCAGGATTCGAACCCATGACCTCTGACTCCCAAACCCATGCTTTTTCCACTGAGCCATGCTGCTTCTCTTACATCACCCTCAGTGCTCTGAACAGGTCTTGGCAAGTCATGTGACAACCAGTTCCACTGGCCCTGACACCCAGGAAGGAAGAAGAAGCCAGGAGAGTCACTCCTTGGTGGCCCTCCCTGAAGTGTAAACCGAATCAATAGGAGAGAGGGATCGGGAAGTTCTTGGAAAATAGTAAGTGCTTAACAAATGCCCAAATCATTATTATTATCAATTATTAATAATAATAATAATGTTGGTATTTGTTAAGCGCTTACTATGTGCAGAGCACTGTTCTAAGCGCTGGGGTAGACACAGGGGAATCAGGTTGTCCCACGTGGGGCTCACAGTCTTAATCCCCATTTTACAGATGAGGGAACTGAGGCACAGAGAAGTTAAGTGACTTGCCCACAGTCACACAGCTGACAAGTGGCAGAGCTGGGATTCGAACTCATGAGCCCTGACTCCAAAGCCCGTGCTCTTTCCACTGCGCCACGCTGCTTCTCTGGACACAACCCAATCTTATTGAAGAATGTTCAAAGCCACTTGTTGCCCTTGTCCCAGCTACAGCTCAAGTCAGTGCCTTGGGATTCTTCAGATCTGGTTACTAATATCTGTCCTGCCAGTAGGCTGTAGCTGAGAGGGTGATAGCTCATTCTCCCTATTTGTGGTGTTTGTTAAGTCCTTACTAGGTACCAAGCCCTGTCCTAAGCATGGAGGTGATAAAATTTAGACAGATGGGACACAGTCCCTTGAGTATGATAATAATAATAATATTTAAGTGTTTCCTATGTGCCAAACATTGTTCTAAACTCTAGGGTAAATTCAAGCAAATCAGATTGGACACAGACCTGTCCCACTTGGGGCTAACAGTCTTAATCCTCATTTTACAGATGAGGTAACTGAGGTCCAGAGAAATGAAGTGACCAGCCCAAGGTCACACAGCAGACAAGTGGCGGAGGCAGGATTAGAACCCAGGTCTTTCTGACTTCCAGACCTGGGCTCTATCCACTAATCCACACTGGTTTTATCACCTTCTGAGGCAAATGTGTGACACATCATGGGGAGGCCCTCACTGAGGATTCTGTGAAGGAAGCGCCTATGTGGACAGTGATCCTGCTATTGATGAACCTTTTTCAGATTGACAGCATGAGCCTGAGGTAGCAGGCTGACTCAGTGTTTTCCCAAATCAGATTTTTATTTTAAAATATGCATAATAAAAACTTTGCAGTCCAAACAGGTCCATCCAGGGAACCAGAAAATTTCAGATTCAAAGCTCACTCTTGATGGGGCCGTGTGGCTGCAGTCACACTTTAGCGAAGCACATATTTCTCTTACCCTCTCAACGAGACCACTGGCAGTTCTCCACAGGGAAGTCACCAATCTGACTGGCATATCTGGATCCAGATGCCAAGCAAGGACTTCACTCTCATGGTCAAAATAGCCTCCCCCACTGTACCTTTACATTATAAGCTCGTTGGGAGCAGGGAATGTGCCTGTTTAGTGTTATATTGTACTCTCCCAAGAGCTTATTACACTGCTATACATACAGTAAGTGCTCAGTAAATATAATTGAAAGAATACCCAAAACACCAAAACAGGAAGCAGTCAGCCCCATCCTCTGCCAGCCCTCCCGATTCCCCCGAAAGCCATGTTCAATTAAAAATGACTCAATTATTATGTAACAACTCCCTCCCACACCAAAATAGTTAATGTTTCCAATGCACTGGGTAAAAGGCTCTGGTGCACAGTAATTCATTCTGACTCTTAGTTAATGTCGTAAGACGAAAATTAGCTGGAAAAAGACCCCGAGTCATTTGTTACTGGTGCCTCATAATAAAATAATTATCCAATGTAATTAATTGCACATTCAATTAGTAATTAATTACATACAAGAGAGACAAATGTTTTATTTAGGACAAGGACAAAAATTCATCATTTAGGCTTTCCCCAGCCCTCCCTTCTTCTGCCTGTGAACCCTTGGAGGAGATAGACTTGGAGCAAGCAGTTCCATGAGAACTTGAGCTACACTACTGGTTTTGTCCATATCTGAAGGATCAAAAACGCTGGTGTCCCAACTCATTTAAGATGGTTCCCCGCGCCTCAAAGTGCTCCTGGAAATCGAGAGAAGAGTGTAATCATCAGAATGACAGGTTTCTGGTTTCCAATGTCCCCTGAGAATGGAGAGAGGGTGGGAAGGGATAAAGGATTGTTACGACAAAACTGGGAGAATGAGGTCACTGGCCATATCTCAACTTGCTCCCAGAGTGAGATCAGCTGAGACCAGGGAGTAAGGGAGGGAGCAGGGTCCTTGCTCTTAATTAGAATTGATGAAGCCCAAGGTTCAAGAAGTGGTATCTCTTAGAGAGAAAGTCTCAGGACTTGGGAAAAGATTGGGAGGGATTCATGTTTATTCAGAGAATGTAAATCTCCTTGGTTACCTAGATTGGCCACAGAAGGTCCCCAAGTAACATGGTTTCCTTCTGTTCCCGCCCTCTGGACTGTAAGTTCCTGGTAGGCAGGGATCATGTCTCTCAACTCGGTTGTACTGTATTCTTCCAAGCACTTAGTACAGTGCTCTGTCCACAAGATGTGTTCAATAAATACCCCTGGGTGATTGATATTTAATTCCATTTCCCCATTAAGGATCCAGCTCTTCCAAAGCCTATCAACTGAGAAATATTGTTATTCAGGGATGAGAGCCATTAGATCTATCCGATTAGGATTACTTTCATGAGATGAGGGCAGAAGATTTGGTCTAAAGACTGATCTATCCAGAAAGAACTCTGAGTCTCCAAAACACCTTTATGGGCACCCCCTTCATGGAATTGATGCTAAAGCTTTAGAAGAGCCACACTGTCCATCTGCCACCTACTCCAGCTGGAAGAAGTTACATTTGGCCATATATGGAAATTCCCAGCACGTGGCAGGATGGATGGCTAGAGATCTCAATGAACTTTTGTAACATCAAGTCTAGGAAGACCTCAAAAACTCTTAAAATATTCCACTGCTCCAGTGGCAATGCCCCCGATTAGGGAGTGTTTCCAGTTTGGAAAGCCCCCATTTAAAAAAATTGTGCCCCCACTCAACCCAACATAAACACATACACACACACGTGCACGCGCGCGCACACACACACACACACACAGAGTACTGGAGCTCTATGGCATGAAGGATCTACAAAATATGAAGTGTGATTGAGACTTAGGCATTTGGGTATTTAGGTATTTAGGAGAGCAATTCCCCTTTCTGCTGAATTCATTCAAGCAACCAATCTATTCTATTTACCTAGCACTTACTCTGTGCAAGACCACCTACTAAGCTTTTGGAAGCAAACAATGAAACAGGGCAGGTAGACACATTCCCTGCCCACAGGGAGCTTATTCTTGTTACACCTCCTCTTGCCATCCTCCCTAAAAGAATGTGAAACCAACCCAGTGTTTGGATAAACCCCGCTGCCTGTCCCCATCAGAAACTGGAGGACAACCACCTGTGGTTATTTGGTGTCTGTTTATTGTTACTTTGTATTCTCCCAAGCACTTAGTACAGTGTTCTGCACACAAAAAGTGCTTGATACGTTGAATGAGTGAATTAATTAATTCAAGGAGATAAGAGCATGACATAGTATTAGTGGAGGGGAAGGATGCATGAAATCCAAATCCGCCAGTTCAAACAGTGTGTTCATTTTCTGATATGATCACAGATTGAGAGAATTTGGCATTCCATTTCTGATGACATAATACTTGGCCTCTGGCTCTTGTCTGGGCTTAATAAGATCCAAAGAGTTTCAGCAGCTGCCCATGTGTGATCCTAGCTGCCACGCACAACTACTGTGAAGCTTCTGTGTGTCACTGTGCATGTACAAGGTACAATTCTCATGAGCTGGGTTCGTTCACTTGCTCCTGAAAGAACTAGAATTTGGTGAAGCTATTTGCACTAGAATGATCTGCTCAATCAGTGATTCAATCAAAATTATGTATCAAGCATCTACTGCATGTAGATCACTGTTTAGGAGATTATAATGAAGTTAAGCATTATCCCTGCCCTCCAAGAGTTTACAATTTAGCACAGAAAAATATTCTAAATGATTTACAGATAGGAGAAAGAAGGAAAAGAAGATATGTACACAAGTTGGTACTTAAACAGTAGGGTATAGAAGATATGGGCATAAATGCCTATGTTGTGAGGATGTAAACACGCAAGAATTCAGGAGGTGCAGAAGTGCTGAAATGACAGTTGACAGGCTATACCTGGGGAGGTTAGAAATGCACCAGGCAGAGTCTCTTGGAGGAGATGTGATTTCAGGAGGACTTTGAAGATGGAGAGGGTTGTGGTCTGTCAGATTTGAAGGGGGAAGGAGTTCCAGATGAGGAGACAGTGTACACAAGAGATTGGCAGCTAAAGAGATGAGAACAAGGCACACAGTAAGTGGTTAGTTGGAGGTGAAAGAAAATTGCTATTTAGGAGAAAGAGACAGAAGAATGAGTGCCTCTTAGAAGGAGAGCCCCCCAAGGGATAGGGACCATGTTTCATTCTTAATTGTGCATTATTTCCCAGTGCTTGGTAGAGTGGTCTGCACATAGTAAGATACTAATAAGTAAGAGCTTACTGCTACTACTTAAAGCCAGTGGTTAGAAATTTATGCTTAGTGGGGAGAGGTGTGCAGAGTAATGTTTCACAAAGCTGATTTGGACAGCAGAATGAAACAAATACTGGGGAAGAGAGAGACTGGAGGCACGGAGGCCAAGAGGAGGTTGTTATCAAGCCAGGCCATGACAAGTGCACGGATTGGCTTGGTGGCCATTTGGATGAAGTGTATCATGGCTATATTAGGTAAGAAAAACTGACGGAATCGGTGACAGACTAAATATGAAGTGGAAACAAAGGGAGAAATAAAGGATAAACCCAAGGTGTGGTCTTCAGAGGCCAAAAGGATGGTGGTATTGTCAGCTATGATGAGGAAGTTAGGTGGAGAAGAGTATTTGGAAGGGAGGATTAGGAGTTTAGGTTTGGACATAGCTTTGAGGTGGTTATCAGTGAAATTGCAGGAGGAAATACTAGATTGCAGGGAAGGAGAGAGTTGGGGCTCGCTAGATAGATTTGGTATCAACCACATAGAGATGGTGGCTGAATCTATGGAAGCAAATAAGCAAAGAAGAAAAGGGGACCTAGAATCACATCTTTAGGAACACCTACTATTAAGGGTGAGAGGCAGTGAAAGAGACTGAGAAGAAGCAGCCAGTATTCATTCATTCATTCATTCAATAGTATTTATTGAGCGCTTACTATGTGCAGAGCACTGTACTAAGCGCTTGGGATGAACAAGTCGGCAACAGATAGAGACAGTCCCTGCCGTTTGATGGGCTTACAGTCTAATCGGGGGAGACGGACAGACAAGAACAATGGCACTAAACAGCGTCAAGGGGAAGAACATCTCGTAAAAACCGATGGCAACTAAATAGAATCAAGGCGATGTACAATTCATTAACAAAATAAATAGGGTAAAGAAAATATATACAGTTGAGCGGACAAGTACAGTGCTGTGGGGATGGGAAGGGAGAGGTGGAGGAGCAGAGGGAAAAGGGGAAAATGAGGCTTTAGCTGCGGAGAGGTAAAGGGGGGATGGCAGAGGGAGTAGAGGGGGAAGAGGAGCTCAGTCTGGGAATGCCTCTTGGAGGAGGTGATTTTTAAGTAAGGTTTTGAAGAGGGAAAGAGAATCAGTTTGGCGGAGGTGAGGAGGGAGGGCGTTCCAGGACCGCGGGAGGACGTGACCCAGGGGTCGACGGCGGGATAGGCGAGACCGAGGGACGGTGAGGAGGTGGGCGGCAGAGGAGCGGAGCGCGCGGGGTGGGCGGTAGAAAGAGAGAAGGGAAGAGAGGTAGGAAGGGGCAAGGTGATGGAGAGCCTTGAAGCCTAGAGTGAGGAGTTTTTGTTTGGAGCAGAGGTTGATAGGCAACCACTGGAGTTGTTTAAGAAGGGGAGTGACATGCCCAGATCGTTTCTGCAGGAAGATGAGCCGGACAGCGGAGTGAAGAATAGACCGGAGCGGGGCGAGAGAGGAGGAAGGGAGGTCAGAGAGAAGGCCGACACAGTAGTCTAGCCGGGATATAACGAGAGTATGATGAGGGAAACCGGGAAAGTATCAAATCAGTAAAACCATGGCTATATATCTCTTTCTAAGAGATGCGGAGTGACCCACAGTGTTGAAAGCAGCTGAGAAATTGAGCAAGACTTTTACCGTGTAGCATCCATCAGATCTAGCAGAAAGGAGATTATGGATGACCTTGAAGAGTGAGGTCTCAGTGGAGTGAAGGGGTAGAAAACCAGATTGTAAATGATCAGTGAAGGGAACTGGTGGAGGAAGGGAGTGTTGGCAACCCATTAGAGAGATCTGAATAAGAATGGGAGGAGGGAGATGGGGCAAAATCGGAGGGTGCAGTGGGGATTCAAAAATATTTTTTGTAGAATGAGAGAAGTATGTTTGGAGGTAGAGGGGATGGAGCCATCAGAGAGTGAGTGGTTTAAATTGTCAGTATTAGAGAGAAGAGGAGTGGGCACAAGTGTTATTAGTTGATGAAAAGGGATGGGGTTGGAGACACAGCTAGAAGGGTTGATTTTCAAGCAAACAGGAGAATTCCTCTTGAGAGATAAATCAATCACCTTATATAACCCAGCTCACTCTCTTCTCTCAAGATAATGGTCAAATTACATCTCCCTTATGACTCTCTTGTGATTGACCCATTACTTATACCTTTTCCCTTGTAATCAATTATTAGTATCCCCTTGTCCCATCCCACCTCAAGAACATTATCCCCCAACCACCAGCCACCCTACCTACAATGTCCAGATTTGCAGTCAATTTACCTGTATATTTTGTGCTGAGCCTAACACACCTTGAAAACTCAATAAAGATGAACTTTGTCCACATTGGAGATAAATAATAATGGTCATCATAGCAGAGATCCTCCCCAAATAATAATAAGAGGTCCTGCACCAATTAAGTAGGGCATTCTTAACCACAAGCCCTTTCTCTGGTAATTAACTGAAACAACATCTAGAAGATGCTTGCTATTACACAGAAGGGTGACTAGGTTAATGACTGCATATCCAGTAGTCAAAATGGCTCTTTAGTAGTGGCACATAAAACCCCAATGCAGAGAAAAGAGCTGGAAGAAATTTAATTAGTGGTGAATTTCCCTCCATTTTCTCCTTTCTCTCTTTTTTTAGTGGCATTTTTTTAAGTGCTTACTATCTGCTAAGTACTGTATTAAACATGGGGGTAGATACAAGATAATCAGGAACTCAAACCTTTAATCCCCATTTTACAAATGAGGTACCTGAGAGGCGGGGAAGTGAGATAACTCGCCCGAGATCACTCAACAGACAAGTGGTAGAGCCAGGATTAGAACCCGGGTTCTCTGACTCCCAGGTCCATGCTTTTTCCACTAAGCTATGCTGGTTCTCAAAACAGATCCGCTCTCTCCTCTGGGATAATCACAATGCGATGAAGAAACAAAGCCAGTGCCTGACACTGTATAGTAATTGTAGTGTAGAATTAGAAGGAGTAGCATTTACTGAGCATTTGCTGGGAGCAATACACTGTGATGAGTACTTGGAAAGTATAAAGCAAGCGTTTCATTCCCTGCTCAAAGGGAGCTTAATACCTTGGTTTGCATTAAATCCTTTCATTGCCAAAGCCCTCTCCCATTACTTATCTCCTTTTTGCTTAGACCTTACCTCATTTTTATCTCATAACTTACACTCTAACATCAGAGACAGACATAAAATAATTTCCAAATAGAGTCATCAAAATATATAATTGAATGTACCACTGAATAAAACATATAGTAAGACCTACTGAGGATGAGTTGAGGATGGGAATGAATAAGTATAGAGGTGCTAGAGATGGCTGCTGAGTTTATATGATTTAGGGTGCTGGGAATTAACTGGGGAAGAGGCTGGGTAACAAATGCAATAGTGAAGCAAAAGACAATCTGCCTATGTACACAATGATGACGGGAAGATCAGCCTTGCGGTGGCCTTATCAGGCACTAGCACACAGGCTGAAAAAACCTCAAGTCAATAGTTTTATCTATGAACTCAAAGGAATTCTAGATATATAGAGATACATTTATCCTGGGGAATTTTGCACATGAATGTTAAATCCCATAGAGAAGAAGGAGAGAGAACTCAGGGCAGGGAGCAGATGGAGAATATGGGGGAGGCCCTATCCAGGAGCATCCCTCCTCCATAGTCCCAGGGTAACATAGTACATTGGACAGTGAAGTGTTAAGATGTTGTAAATTCCACTTTTGCAATTAGAAAGATGTCTTTCCTCCACATGCAGCTCTCCCCTGTTTTGTTTAGGTTATTTGTAAAGCACTTACTATGTGCCAGGCACTGTATTAAATGCTGGGGTAAATACAGGAGAGTCAGGTGGACAAAGCTGTCTAAGCCCCATTTAACAGATAAGGTAACTGAGGCACAGAGACGTTAAGTGACTTGTCCGAGGTCACACACTAGACAGTTGTCAGTTCATTCATTCATTCAATCGTATTTATTGAGCACTTAATGTGTGCAGTGCACTGTAGTAATTACTTGGAAAGTACAATAAAGCAATAAAGAGAAACAATTTCTGCCCTCAATAGGGTTGCAGTTCAGAAGCAATTTGAGATTAGAACCCAGGTCTTTCTGATTTCCAGGCCTGTGCTCTACGGACTAGGCCATGGTGCTTCCCACTTGAACTTCTTCCCCACTGATTTCTAGGAAACTCATGTATCCCCAGGCTATCCACCGGAACTGGAATTTACCTGAGCAACTGCTGGAGGAAGAGATGAATAGCGGAAGCCCTGGAAACAGTGAGATAGGTGGAAAAGGAGAAAACAGGAAGAAGACAGAGAGTCAATGAAAGAGCATCTCATCAATAGGTCATTGAATCAATGGTATTTACTGAGCACTTAGTGTGTTCAGAGCACTTTATTAAGCATTTGGGAGAACACAATAGAGTTGGCAGAAGTGTTCCTTGCTTACAGGGAATTTACAGTCTAGAAGGAAGACAGACAATAAAATAAATTACAGGAAGGGGAAATGTCAGAGAGCAAATTATCTACATAAGTGCTGTGGGGATGGGGTGAGTATCAAGCTACTTAAGGGACACGGATTCAAGTGTGGATGGGGTGAGTATCAAGCTACTTAAGGGACACGGATTCAAATGCATAGGCAATGTATTCATTCATTCCATCATATTTATTGAGCACCTACCGTATGCAGAGCAGTGTACTAAACGCTTGGGAGAGTGCTTACAATACAACAACAAGCATTCCCTGCCCACAATGAGCTGTAGAAGGCAGGAGTGATTAGGGTGGGGAAATATAAGGAGGTGAGAAGCTAACCATAGAGGGCTACTGGAAAGGAGGGAAAAATAGGGGGAAAAAATGCTGATACTAAACTCCCTGGATATACTACTAGAATGATTGCAGATGGAGGTGGGGCGTTTTGGGATAGATGTGTCCATGGAGTCACTATGGGTCAGAGACTACTCAATGGCATAAGACAAGACAAAACAGTTTACTGTGTCAGATAGACTGTTTTCCCCATTGCCATGAAGTATACTTGGAAACCACCAGTAGCAACTGAGTTCTGGAAATATTAAGGTTGTATCGGATTCATCATAGATAGTGTGTCCTAGTGGAAAGAGCACAGGCTGGGATACAGAAGACCTGTGTTCTTATTTCAGCTCTACATTTGCCTACTGTGTGACCTTGTCATTGAACTTTTCTGTGTCTCAGTTACTTCGCCTTTAAAGGGGAGATTTAATATTTGTTCTCCCTGCTTCTTGGACTATGAGCTCCACCTGGGACAAGGATTGTGTCTAATCTGATTCCAGCCCTCAGTACACTGCTTGATAAATAGTAATAATAATAATAATAATGATTGTGGTATTTGTTAAGCTCTTAATATGTGCCAGGCACTATACTAAGAGCTGGGGTGAATACAAGCAAATCCGGTTGGACATAGTCCCTGTCCCACATGGTGCTCCCAGTGTTTATCCCCATTTTACAGATGGGTTTACTGAGCCATAGAAAAGTTAATTAGCAATAATAATGGTATTTGTTAAGGACTGACTATGTGCCAAGCACTGTTCTAAGAGCTGGGGGAAATACAAGGTAATCAGATTGTCCCACGTGGAGTTCACAGTCTTCATCTCCATTTTCCAGATGAAGTCACTGAGGCACAGAGAAGTGAAGTGACTTGCCCAAGGTCACACATCAGACAAGTGGCGGAGCCAGGAGTAGAACCCACGACTTCTGACTCCCTAGCACAACCTCTGACTCCCTAGCCCGTGCTCTTTCCACTAAGCCACACTGCTTCTCAAGTGATTTCTCAAATGATTTGCCCAGGGTCACACAGCAGACAAGTGGATGAGCCAGAATTAGAACCCAAGTCTTTCTGACTCTCAGGCCTCTGTTCTATCCGCTACACCATGCTGTAAGCACTTAACAAATACCACTATCATAATTATTATTATTACCAATAATAACAAAAAATAATGATAATAATAATAACAATCATCTAAGATTGAGAACTCTGGCATATTTTATAAGGCCTTCATTACTAAATAATGATGACTCTAATAAAAAAAAAAACTTTCTAAATTCCTCAGTCCCCTAATCTTGACCCTTAGCCCTTTTTGCAGGCTTTTCTCCTGCAGGATTTCACCTTCTCCTGCCTGCAGGTTAGACTGCTCTGAGATCTCCTAAGCAGGTTAGGTTTTCCCTTCCTGTCCCAACTATGAACTAGGAAGATGATCCCATAGCTTCTTGTGGGAGCCTGCAGGGCACAGAAAGACAAAGCCTTACCTGAAGTGTCTTTTGGATTCTTTTTTTCCCACATCCAATCTCTCCTGATGCAAAAAAATCCATCTCCTCTTGTTCTGGTCTCTGAGGAGATGGTGGATAGCTGGTTGTCATCCTTCAAAGTCTAACTGTCCCATTCCTTGACGATGGTCATTAAAGTCACCTCTCATCCAGGCATGCTAATCCCAAATCTTTCCGCCTGTCCTCCAAGGTCCCATTCAGTCTTCCGTTTAATCGTATTGGGCTTTCCTCTGGACTGTCTTCTCATCCCTTCACCAAGGCCCCTGGAAATGAATGGGTTGGTAGAACGGTATTGCCAGCCCGTGTTATCGTTTCTATCATCGCTTCGTTAGCTGCAACATCGGCTCTATCTCTGGGTCAGTGGCACTGATCTTGATGGAACTCTTGGTTGTATTGAATTGATCCTCAGGGAGTGAGGGGAGATCTCTGGGAAAAAGCCTGTCCATTGATTTTATTGTTGGATGTCAACCTTCATTTGACTTGGGAGTTAAGGAAAGGCCTCTGCAACACCCCTTTTAATAATAACAATAATAATAATAATAATAATCAGTAGAAGTATTATGGTATTTGTTAAACGATTACTATGTGCCAGGCACCGTAGTAAGTGCTGGGGTGGTTACAAGGTAACTGGGTTGGACATAGGCCCTTGTCCCACGTGGGCTTACAGTCTCAATCCCCATTTTACAGATGAGGTAACCGAGGCATAGAGAAGTTAAGTGACTTGACAAGGTCACACAGCAGACAAGTGGCAGAGCCGGGATTAGTATCCATGACCTTCTGACTCCCAGGCCCATGCTCTATCCATTATGCCATGCTGCTTCTTACTTAGAATCTGCTTCTCAATGAAGAATGCCCTTTTGAAGAAGCTAAGGTAAGACATAACTAAACAGGATTTGTAAGTGCCCTGAGGGTAAGATCCATGCCCCAGCTTCTTACTGTATTTTCATTACTGTTTAGTACAGCACGTGAATAGAGCAGGCACCTATTAGAGTGCTCTGTGTACAGTGACTAATCAATCAATCAATCAATGGTAGTTTTTGAGTGCTTGGGAGAGCACAACAGAATGAGCAGACATATTCCCTGCCCATAACTGGTTTATGGTCTGGAGCGGGAGACAGATATTACTATAAATAAATAATTTATCATATATAATTTATCAATATGTAATAAGTGGTGAGGAGATGGGGTTGGGCCAAATATCAAATGCCCAAAGGTCACAGAGCCAAGTGCATGGATGATGGAGAAAGGAGAGCGAGCCAGAGAAAAGAGGGTTTAATCGAGGAGGACTTCTTGGAGGAGATGTGGATGCAATCTCCCATGAGGAGAAGGGATGTTTCAGGTCCAGATATTTCAGGACCAAATACTTCTGCAGAGGAAATGACTACAGTGCTGTTGATTTTCACAATCTACTCATACTTGGTTCTCTCAGCTAGTCAGCTTTTACTGGTATATGGTATGCAAGAAGTTTATAGGCAGGCAGAGATAACTCAATCAAGCAATCAATCGATGGTGTTTATTGAGCACTTACCTTGTGCAGAGCACAGAACAAAGTACCTGAGATATAGCACATAGGGAATTTGCATTTGCAGACTTTGGCTTTGTTATCCTGTTTACAGGTAGAATTGGGACTAAACCCCAGGACTTCTGATTCCCAGAACAGTAGACCAAAAAAATAATAATTGGGTTATTTATTATGCTCATAGCAAGGACCAAGCACTCTATTAAGCACTCAGGTTGAGACAAAACAATCAGGTTGGACACAATTACGGTCCCACATGGGAATCACAGTCTAAAGGCGGGCTCCTCACATGGTAAGCGCTCAATAAATACGATCGAATGAGGATAGGTAGTTTATCCTCATTTTACAGAAAAGAAAGCTGAGGTACAGATAAATAAAGTGATTTGACCAAAGCAGGGAAGTGGAGGAGTCAGAGTTAGAACTCAGGTTCACTGACTTCTAGGCCTATTCTCTTTCTACTAGGCCACACTGCTTCCCTTAGGCCATATTAGGTTACTCTGAATGTAGAAGGTACAAAATAAATACTGATGCTGAAAATGTCTTCGTCACCTCAGCTGAGTTGTTTTCTCTCTTTTTTTCATGGGTCTAAAGTGTCACAAGGTTAACATTGGCCACTGAGAAGTCAGAAGGGAATGATCATCTATCAATCAATCAATAAGTGATCACTTTTGAGCATTTACTGTGTGCAAAGCACTGAACTAAGTGCTTGGGAAGGTACAATACAAGAGTTGGTAGACAGGTTCCCTTCCCACAAGAAATGTACAATCTAGAGGGGAGATGGATGTTTTAAAATAAATTACAGGTATGTACGTAAGGGCGATGAGACTGAAGGTGGGGTGAATATCAAGTGCTTAAAGTACAGAGATCCAAATGCGTAGATGATGAAGAGAAGCAGCATGGCTCAGTGGAAAGAGCCTGGGCTTGGGAGTCAGAGATCATGGGTTCAAATCCCGCTCAGATGTTTGTCAGCTATGTGACTTTGGGCAAGTCACTTAACTTCTCTGTGCCTCAGTTATCTCATCTGTAAAATGGGGATGAAGAATGTGAGCCCCATGTGGGACCACCTGATCACTTTGTATCCAGCGCTTAGAACAGTGTTTTGCACACAGTAAGCGCTTAACAAATGCCATCATTATTATTATGAAGAAAAGAAAAAGAGTAAGGGAAATGAGGACTTAGGGACAGACTCATGGATGAGGTGAGATTTATATAAGCTTTGAGGGTGAGGAGAGTAGTGATCTGCCGGATGTGAAGGGGGAAGGGGCTGCAGGACTGAGAGAGGATGTGGACAGAGGGTCAGGCTCAAGGTAGATGAGATCAAGATGCAATGAGTAGGTTGGGGTTAAAGGAGTTAAATGTATGGACTGGGCTGTAGTAGGAAATCAGTGAGGTAAAGTAGGAGGAGGTGAGCTGATGGAGTGCTTTAAATCTGATGGTAAAGAGTTTCTCTTTGATGCAGAGGTGGCTGGGCAACCACCGGAGGTTCTTGAGGAGTAAGAAGACATAGATTGAATTTTTTTAGAAAATGACCCAGGGAATAGAAGTAAGGATTCTCCCCCTCTGGACTGTAAGCTAAGCTCCTTGTGGGCAGGGAACATGTCTACCAACTCTACTGCATTGAGCTCTCCCAACTGCATAGTACATTGTTCTGCACACAGTAAATGCTCAATAAATACCATTGATTGATTGACTGGAGTGAGGAGGAACAGGAGAAAGGGCAGTCAGCGAGGAGATACACGCAATAGTCAAGGTGGGGCAGGATAAGTGCTTAGATTAATGTGGTAGCTATTAGGATGGAGAGGAAAGGGTGGATTTTAGAGATGTTGTGAAGGTAGAACCGACAGGATTTGGTGATGAATTAAATATGTGGGTTGAATGAGAGGAATAAGTCGAGGATAATGATCAGTGCACATTGGATGATAATAATAATAATGGTGGTATTTTAAAGTACTTTCTATGAGCCAAACACTCTACTGTGGGCTGGGACAAATACAATGCAATCAGACTTGACATAGTTCCTGTCCTTTATGGGGCTCACAGTGTAAGGGGGATGGAGAAGAGGCATTAAAACCCCATTTTACAGAAGAGGAAATTGAGGCACAGAGAGGATAAGTAACTTGCCCAAGGTCACACAGCAGGCAAGTGGTAGAGGCCGGATTAGTCCCCAGTTCCTCTGATTCCCAGGTCCATGATGTTTTTTACTGCTTTAGGGCCATTTTATTGCTTCCTTTCTCCACCCTGTCTAAGTCTGATAGTCACAGAGACAGGTCTGCAACATTTATCAGATGTTCAACGGAACTACTTGGTTCCCCCATTTCACAGAGGAGAAAACAGTAGCCCAAGGGAGTTCATGTACCATGACTTGCCAGCTGGACCTTGGCAACAGGTCCTGGAGAGCTTCAGAATTCCCTGAGACTCATTTTTCACAGCCAATTATACTCTTTCTGTACTGAAACTACTGATGTTCCCATTGGAGCAAGTGGAAGTACCCATCAGCAGGTACCAATCATGCGAAGTAGATCTTGAGCGTTCCAGTACAGGTGCTGATTCTATGGGGGCACTTGGGGCTGTTGTCCCTCTCCACCATCCCAACTTCCTGGGGTGGGGCAAAGGCTCTGTTTCTTATACAGCGGGACTCCTATCCTCACTAAAACTCACGTCTTCATCCTGACCTGATAGCTTCTGAATGGAACTGGTAATTCCCCACATCGAATCTTCCTGCTACTCTCAAGACCCATCCTACTCTGTCCTCCAAGGAGCTCTGCACTCATGCACACCCACATTCCGAATACAAATTTGGCTCCTCCATTGCCATAATTTGCCATAATCCCTCACCAAATTGGCCAATGGTCTAATGCTCCATCACTATGGTAGGTGGGAGATCTCGGAGGGTTGGAACTTTGGGTGCCGAAGGTGCTCGTGAGATGCAGGTGGGCAGAGATCAGAAGGATGACTCTAGGGGACATTTAAAAGAGAAAGAAAACCCGTGTGGGAAGGAAAGGAGAGAAGAGGACCCCAGGAAATATTCAGGAAGGAAAGAGCCACTTACTGTGAACAATGATTTATAAAGGGATTGGATGAAAAAGTGATTGAGGGGCAGATATTCCAGGGAAGATGCACCAGCAAATGTTAATGGAACGGTTCTATATCTCATGGGATGAACGGCGCTTGCTCCCAGGAATTCACCAGCTGACCACAAAGCATGAAACAAAAAAGAGTTGTCTTTATTAGAACTGCATTCGTACTAAGGACACCTGAAAAACTTTAAACAATGGCTCATCACTTCCCAAGCTGTGTTAGATTTTGCTGTGTGTAAAACCTGTCATAATTCATCTTCATTTCCTCAGAATAATCCCATTCCCTTTGTTTGCTTTCTTCCTGACTCATGAAGCCTCCTCATTCAGACCTTCCCACTCACTAAATTATCAAGCAAAATATTTTTAGACTGAAGTAAACATGGATTGTTTATGTTCTTAAAAATTAAGTCAGACAGATGGGAAAAACATCTATAGGAAGGGGTTATTAATGCACAACAGAAAACACATTATATTCGAATGAAATTTTTGATTCTCTCCTATTGCTGAGTCTTCACTTTAGCATTTAAACCCCACTTGTCAGGTAGCTCCTGGAAACTATTGCATACCAGTCAGGATTGAATGACCTTGCAAAAGAAATCTTGCTTTTCCCTTCTCTGCTCTTCTATTTGAGCTGCTTTCTTCCTATATTTTCCCCCACCTAAACAGAAAAAAAAACAAAAAGAAGATTTTAAGACGTTAAAGTAGGTTGTAAAGGATTCTTCTTTTTCTTTTGGTGAATGACCTGCTGTATGCCTAGTTCAGTGCTCTACACCCATTGGATATCCAAGAAATAGTGAAAATGACAAAGATGATGATGATGACATTGATGATAACAATGACAATCAATCAATCAATCAATCAATGATACTTATTGAGTGCTTACTATGAACTAATCCATCCTCCTCCTAGTTAAAAATATTGACCTTGGCTTTTCTCTGCCTTTCTATGGGGTGCTATCTGTATGACATCTCACTAACTGATAGAAAATCTATAATGTTGGGAAGTATTAATCATGCATTCAGCTATGAATATTTCTGTGAAATTTAATGTCTGGCTGAACGCTTGTCCAAAAGATGCTGTGCTCTTTTTTATTGATTCTGGCCATTAGAAATGTTCCAGGAGACTTTATTCATTTATTCATATTGATTTACTCAATCGTATTTATTGAGTGCTTACTGAATGGAGAGCACTGTATTAAGTGCTTGGGAGAGTACAATATAACAATAAATTGACAAGTTCCCTGCCCACAGTGAGCTTACCATCCAGACCTACCTGCATAGCCAACTGGGCTTTCCATCCTGGATGTACATGGAAGATTTTGTGGCCCACCAGTTGGGAAACCCTAATCTTGTGGCTGGTACACGTTATGATAACTGATGATAGGGACTCCAGGATGCCTTTAATTTCCGAAGTGATACAAAAGCCATTTTTCATTTAGGTGAACCTTGACTGAATTGTAGGGGAGGAGTCTAAGAAGCCAGCAACCCCTTGAGTTAGGGGGCAATTTATTTCCCATTGTTGCTGGGCAACAATTCCGTCTTGTCCATCTTCAGGCTGGAGTCCCTGAGTCTACTTCTTTTCCCACTCTGACAAGGCTAGTTCTTCAGTCAGTCTGAGCCTGGATTCCAAACTTCAGAGGACTTTCCCCTCTCCCTTGCCTCATCCCCTTTCCAGGAAAGTGCTCATATAGTACTTTCGGCTATGCTTAGGCTATTACCAAATTGCCTTATTACTTTTCCAGTTTCATTTCTCTACCACTAACAATAGAAAACCATGAAACTGGGTTGTCCAGTGAGCTCACAGTGATTGGTAACATATACTAAGAACCAATCCTAGCACCTTCCCAGGGTGAATTCCTCTGCACCATCCATCAGCTAGTATAGTACTCCCCAGGTCTAGACGGCTCCCTGAAATCTGCCTTCAGAGTTCTAAGGGCAATGGGCTATTTTAAACTCTAATACCTTCTAATTATCCTTGCTTTTAAACTGTAATAAAATGTTTCTGAAAACCTTATCTAAGGTTCTATCTCCCAGGGTGAAGAACTTCTATTGGAGCAAGTTTCCTGCCAAGCAAGCCTGGGAAATGTGTGCCTCCCTCTTTTCTGCGTGGGACAGAAAGAGAAATACACCTCTGATTATTTTTTTTACCCATGCTTACATTTTCAGGAACTTCCCCCTTTTGTCAGATTTCCTCATCAGTTTTGGATGTCACAGTTCCCACCAGCTCACCCTCCGGGGAGAGGGAGAGGAACGGGAATGAGATTTAGCTGGATTGGAAAAGAAGATAAAGTTTGGAGAGTTTGAAAGAAGCCAGACAAGCTTAAACTCTGCACATGGCTGCTTTTTATCATAAAAAAGGCTCAGGACACAAGCTAACAGCTAAGTCCTCAATCTTTTCATGACTTTACCTGGGATACTTTGCATTTTGATCATCAGATTTGGGGAACTCCAATCTTTTCCTGGATTTTGCATGATAACACTTCCTGTCATGCCCAGTGACCCTGGCTTCTGTTCAATCCAGACTAGCTAACAAGCAAAGAGCTCTAAAATAGGACTTGGGGGTTCCATCCCCTGGCCAACTCCTAACCTCTTTGGCTGCTACTCTCTAGCTCTAGAGAAAAGCCCTGACGTGGCTTCCCTGGAAACAATGGGCTTCATGTAATTTTGTCAGTATGAAGTGAGAAATATCAAAGTTTATGCCTTATAGCAAGATGGTATCATCAGAACCTCACTGTAGATCATCAAATTCAGTTCCCTGCCTCCGAGCAGATTTGCGGTTGGCTCCACTCACCCCATATTTATCAATCAATAGTATTTATTGAGCTCCTAATGTGTGCAGAGCACTGTATTAAGTGCTTGGGGGAGCACAATATGAGTTAGTAGACCCTCCCCCTGGATTACTCCCAGCCTCCTGGCTCTCCCAACTCCAGTCCATACTTCACTCTGCTGCCTGGATCATTTTCCTACAAAACGTTCAGGGCATATCACCCCACTCCTCAAAAACCTCCAATGGTTGTCCATCCACTTAATTGTACTTTCCAAGCACTTAGTACAGTGCTCTGCACACACTAAGTGCTCAATAAACACGATTGAATGAATGAATCCACCTCCACATCAAACAAAAACTCCTCACCATTGACTTTAAAGCACTCCATCTTTCCCCCTCCTACCTCACCTCACTTCTCTCCTTCTACATCCCATACTGCACACTTCTCTCCTTTAATGCTAACCTTCTCACTGGACCTTGATCTTGCCTGTCTCAATGCTGACCCTTAGACCACATCCCGCCTCTGTCCTGGAACATCCGACTTCCTCATATCCGACAGAGGATTACTCTTCCCCACTTCAAAGCCTAATTGAAGGTACAACTCTTCCAAGAGGTCTTCCCAGACTAAGCCCCACTTTTTCTCATCTCCCACTCCCTTCTGCATCTCCCCGACTTGCTCCCTTTACACTTCCTGTCTCCCCCCACAGCACTTATGTACATATCTGCAATTTCATTTTATTTATTTTTATTGATGTCTGCCTCCCCTTCATAGACTGTAAGCTCATTGCAGGCAGGGAATGTGTCTGTTTACTGTTGTAATGTACTCTCCAAAGTGCTTAGTACAGTGCTCTGCACACAGTAAATAAATATAATTGAATTAATGAATAAAAGATCTCTGCCTATAAATAGCTTATAATAATGTTGGTATTTATTAAAGCTCTTATTATGTGCAGAGCATTGTTCTAAGCGCTGGGGTAGATACCGGGTAATCAGGTTGTCCCACGTGAGACTCACAGTTAATCCCCATTTTACAGATGAGGTAACTGAGGCACAGAGAAGTTGTGACTTGCTCACAGTCACATAGCTGACAAGTGGCAGAGGCAGGAGTCGAGCCCATGACCTCTGACTCCGAAGCCCAGGCTCTTTCCACTGAGCCACGCTGCTTCCCCAGCTTATAGACCAGCTGGGAAGAATCTAACCCAAGAGCCTCCAAGCAGAGCCCAAGGGACAAAGAGGATAAATAAATGGAAGCCAACAGTCCCTGCCTGACACAAGGTCTTTCCAATTCTTCTTGAAGATTCTTGGATCTATTCACAAATTATGTACTTCCCCTTTCCCTTCTCCTCCCTGTGCCTTGGGCTGGGTCTGCCTGTCTGGGTTACGATAATAATAATAATAGTATTTGTTAAGCACTTACTATGTGATAGGCACTGTACTAAGCACTGGAGTGGATACAAATAATAATGTTGGTATTTGTTAAGCGCTTACTATGTGCAGAGCACTGTTCTAAGCACTGGGGTAGATACAGGGTAATCAGGTTGTCCCACATGAGGCTCACTGTTAATCCCCATTTTACAGATGAAGGAACTGAGGCACAGAGAAGTTAAGTGACTCGCCCACAGTCACACAGCTGACAAGTGGCAGAGCTGGGATTCGAACCCATGAACTCTGACTCCCAAGCCCGGGCTCTTTCCACTGAGCCACTCTGCTTCTCAGTATCGGGTTGGACACAGTTCCTGTTCCATGTGGGGCTCACAGTCTCAATCCCCATTTTTCAGATGAGGTAACTTAGGCACAGAGAATGAAGTGACTTGCCCAATGTCATACAGCAGACAGGTGAATGAGCTGGTTATGGGTAGGACCCCAGTGACTGTTTCTACCTACAGCACCTGGGGACTGAGGACCACTGTCTCTGATTTCCCGGTTGCTGTTTCCTTCACTATTGACATCTCTGCTGGACTACATACTCTCTTTCCCAATACTACCTAGATTGCTTTGAGGGCTAGTGTACTAGTCTACTGCCCACGGCCATTGGACTGGGTTGACTTCAGTTTTCTGGGGTTTGTAGGACAAAGTACCTCGCTAAAATCCCTGACTCCATTTGGAACCACCATCTTTCCTCGCCTGTTTTTCCATTGCTTATTAGCCCTATTAATAATGATAATAATCACCATGGTGTTTGTTAGATCAAAGTCCCTGTCCCACCGGGGCTCAAAGGGCATTGGATAACCATTTATAGATGAGGAAATTAAAGCACAAAGAATTGAATGACTTGCCCAAAGTCACACAGCAGTGAAGTGGGGGCCGTGGGACTAGAACCCAGATCTCCCATGGGTTAGGGAGAAGCACCATGGCTTAGTGGAAGGACCACAGTCTTGGGAGTCAGAGGTCGTGGGTTCTAACCCCACCCTGACACTTGTCAGATGCATGATGTTAGGCTAGTCACTTAACTTCTCTGTTTCTCAGTTACCTCATCTGTAAAATGGGGATTAAGACTGTGAGCCCCATGTGGCTCACCTGATAAGCTGATAAGCTTGTATCTATCATAGTGCTTAGAACAGTGCTAGGGACATAGTAGGCACTTAAATACCATAGAGAAGCAGCATGGTTAGGTGGAAAGAGCAATGGCTTGGGAGTTAGAGGTTGTGGGTTCTAATCCTGGCTCCACCACTAATCAACTGTGTGGCTTTGGGCAAGTCACTTAACTTCTCTGTGCCTCAGTTCCCTCATCTGTAAAATGGGGATTAAGACTGTGAGCCTCAGGTGGGTCATCTTGATTACCTTGTCTTCCCCCCACCCACAGCACTTAGAACAGTACTTGGCACATAGTAAGTGCTTAACAAATACCATCATCATCATCATTATCTCCTGACTCCCAGCCCTGCACTCTTTCCACTAAGCAATGCTGCATCCCCTTTAGAAATTACTGGGAAAACACTACCCCTTAAGAAACCGGCTGCATCATTCCCCACACTGAGAATGAAATATTGGGACCCACAAGTGGGAGCCAGCCTGGGGCAGCAAAATGAATCCATTAAGGGTTGCCATCGGAAGCACGAATTCATTTGGGTGACTACCCACAGGCTGGTCCAGAGTTAGTGAGTCAGACATGAAAGGACTTTTCATTACACAGGTAATGGCCCTCGGGCACCTGTTGCAGGAATGAGATGAGGTTCGCATCTGCCAGAAGTTGTTGGGAATGTTAGCCAAAGCCTGCTTTAGGGCATACACAAACCACCACCCATGTTTTTTAGCACCCTGGTTGGCCTTCTAAAAACCTCTAGGGGAAGAATGGTACATTAGAAAGCAGCATGGCCTGGTGGATGGAGCACGGACCTGAGAGGCAGGAGGAGCTGGGTTCTAATCCCAGCTCTGCCATTTATCTGCTGTATGACCGTGGACAAGTCACTTCACTTGTCTGTGCCTCAGTTACCTCATCTGTAAAATGGCTGTGAGCTCCATGTGGGACAGGGACTGTGTCACCTTGTATCTACCCCAGTGTTTAGAACAGTGCAACTTGACACAAAGTAAGTGCTTAACAAATACCGTCATTATCATTAAGGTATTTCTGGCTGAGGTGGGGAGAGAGAGAGAGAGAGAGAGACCCCAACAGCCGAGGTAGCAGCACCTGTACATGTGTGTAGGTCTGCGTGTAAGCATGTGTGTGTGTGTGTGTGTGCGCGCACACGTGTGCAGTGGTATAAATTTGTATGCATGAATCTGCCACAGCTCCTCTAGTCTCCTTCTCTCAATCTCTCCTTTTCTTCCTCTTTGTGTCTGAACCCTTTTTTCTGTCTATGCCTCCCCCATCCCTATTTCTGTCTTTGTTTCTCCCTGGCTCTCTCTCTTTAGGTCTTCTTTTTCTGCTCTGTGACTCTGCCCTCATAGGCTCTTTCCCCTTCCCCATGCTGAGCTCCCAAATTTGTGTCTCTCCAATCAATCCATGGTATTCACTGAGCACTTACTTTGTGCAGAACACTGTGCTAAACCCTTGGGAGGGTACAGTACAGTAAGTAGGCACAATCCCTGCCCAAATGTGTCCACTAATTCTGTTGTATTGTACTTTCCCAAGCTCTTAATACAGTGCTCTGCACCTAGTAAGCTTTCAATAAATACCCTCGATTGACTTGATTGATTGAAGGAGTTTCCTTTCTTCGATAGAGTAAGAGGAGACAAGTTATTTGTGGATAAAAGAATGAAAGCCCCAGAGCCTCAACAGAGAGGGGAGACAACTCTAAGCCGAATTCTGAGTTGTTTTTTCTAGACCCAATAATGATAAGTGGAGGTTTGGTTTCCCAGCCTTGCTAAATCAACGTTTTCCTTAACTGTGTCACGTTCCTTAATTGACTGACACCCTCACTGATATTTCAAATGATCCCCATCCTTACCCTGCTTCTACTCTAAGGAATATTAATCACGACTTCATTACGTTTATCGGAAGAGAAACCTGGCAATTTACATTTGTGATTTATAATTACATGTTAGGGAGATAAACAAAGAACGGTGTACAGCAGAGTATTAGTCACTGGCATTAGTGACTTGGAAAGAGAGAAGAAAATATATACCCAGCAGTAATTTCTCTCCTTTCCCTCCCCAACCCTATGCTACCCTAAACCTGGATTTCGTGAAACCAGATAAAGTAAGACTTCCAAAGTTAGTGTTCAGTGATTTGGAATGAGGGAGTCTTTTCACTGCAGAATCTGAGCTAAGCTCAATTAGAGGGAATATTAGTGTCATGCAATGCTTTTTGAAAATGGCTTTATGAAGTTATGAGTCAAACAACAGCACGGCAGCTACTGGACCACAGTTCTCAGTATGCCCTCTGACCCACCTAGCTGGAAAGTGATCAAATTCCTTTTGTAGATAGAGGATCGGTGGGCCATGACATTATTTTTCTATTTACTTCAAGAAGAGTCAAGAGATCTTGACTTTTCTATAAATGAACGAGAAGCAGCAAGGCCTAACCCAAAAAGCACAGGCCTGGGAGTCAGAGGACTTGAGTTCTAATCCCAGTTCCACCAAGTACCTGCTGTGTGACCTTGGGCAAGTGACTTAAATTATCAGTGCCTCAGTTTCCTCAAAACTAAAATGGGGATTAAATCCTCCTCCCTCCGATTTAGACTGTGTGGGACAGGGACTGTGTCTAGCCTGATTATACTTTACTCAGATGTTTAGAACAGTGCCTGACATGTAATAATTGCTTAACAACAACAACAAAAAAGGCCATAGGGTCCTTCTAGCTTGTTAGTTCCTTGAGGGCAAGGCTGGGTCTTAGCTTGTCTGTTAGTCTGTTCCTCAGTCATTGGAAATGGTCCTATGCATAAGATAAATCATCAGTCATCCCTGTGGGTGATTATAAGGTTGATGAAAGACTTCTGAATAGACAAATTGGGAAGCAGTTAAACGAGTAGCCTTGGGTATTTGAGGAATTGCTTTTGCCAGAAGAGATTCAGGTATTAGCTCCTCCTTTGTCTGGTAGAAGAAACATGCAGTATCTTGAGTAGTTTCTCCAGCATCGCCTTAAGACCAAACTCAACATCAAATGGCAGGAACACAGTCAGCTCACCAGTCGGGAGGCAGTGCTCCCAGTAGAGCTGGGGAGGATGGGTAAGGAGTTCTCCCTATCTTAGACAGTGTTTTTGTTAAACAGTACTTGTTTAGGGCTTACTAAGTATTAAACCCTGTTCCAAGCGCTGGGATAGGTACAAGTCAGTTAGGTCAGACACAGTTCTTTGAGGCTGCTGCTTCCCAGCTCACACGCTTTGCTACTCCCAAACTCAGTTTTTCATTCATTCATTCAATAGTATTTATTGAGCACTTACTATGTGCAGAACGCTTGGAATGTACAATACCTAGCTCTCTAATCTCCTGACTGTGACTCCCTGCTCACACTATTCTCCCAGCCCGAGTCTCCCTTCCTGTCCAAATCCAACCAACCCCAGCGATCCCCATATTCGCCTTCCTAAAATCCTTCCTCCTGCTGGAATTCCATTTTCAATAATTCATGATTAAATTAATAACCCAAGTGGGGGCTCAGTAAATATCTCTACTACTGTTCCTACTAGTATTATTACTACTATTAAATCAAGCAATCTCCCTTAACACTTGGGTATTTTATTCTTACCCTCTCTACTTATGTACTTGTGTACGTATGTTCAACTATTTATTCAGTCCCCAGGACGCACCTCCTAGTGTATCCCTATTCTTGCTCCTGCTCCAATAACTTGTAAATAAATTTTGAATTTTTGATTCCATTATTAGAGAATAAGCTCTCCTGATAGCATAGAACCCATGTTGCTACCTATCTAGGAGAGAAGCAGCATGGCTTAGTGGATAGAGCACAGGCCTGGGAGTCAGAAGGTCATGGGTTCTAATCTCAGGTCCCCCACCTTGGCCAAGTCACTTCAATTCTCTGGGCCTCAGTTTCCTCATCTGTAAAATGGGAATTAAGATGGTGAGCCCCATGTAGGACAGGAACTGTGTCCAACCTGATAAATTTGTATCTACCTCAGCATTTAGAACAGTGCTTGGCACAAGTGCTTAACAAGTACCATTATTATAGAATCTTTATCTTGTTCTGCCATACCCTCTCAAACACCTGATACAGTGCTTTCTTCTCAGTAGATGAACAATAAAGAGCTCTGATAGATCAACTGAGGAAAATGGATGATAGCAATATACCAATAAAGCTGCTGTATAATGAACTGAAAGAGGATATACCCAAAGAGAGAGGGAAGAATAAATGATTTAAACATAAAATGAAGCACAATCTTAAATAATGTGACATGGTAATGCACTGTTAGGAGATTACTGCAGCAAATAGGCCAGCCTCGTTGACAGCGAAAGGGAGAGGGGATCCTCTCATTGAGCAGAGGTTTGGGAAAGACCAAATTACCAAGAGGCAAGAGTGGAAAGCCAAACCATTCCATTTGCAATCAATAGAGTTTATTGAACACTTCTTATTTGCAGAGCACTGAACTAAGCTTGAGAGAGCACAATACATGATTCCTGCCCTTAAGGAGCTTAGAAATCTAGCTGGGGAGACAGACATTAAAATAAATTACAGGTAGTGGAAGCTGCAGAGTTTAAAGATATGTACATAAATGTTACCTGGGCCAGGTTGGGGGTGAGCACCCAAGCAACTGCTGAAACAACAGTTGGTTAGGTGGTAAGGGGAGGGAAATGCAGTGGGGAAAGTGATGTGATTTTAGAAGGCCTTGAAGGTGGAGTAAATGGTCTGGCAAAAGTGAAGAGAGAGTGCAAGGAGAGAGACCAAAATGAGGCACAGTGAGCTGGTTATGACGAGAGGAATGTAGTATGCAAGCTCTGTTGTGGGAGAAGAGTGAGGAGAGAGAACTGAGTGCCTTAAAGCCAATAATCAAGAGTTTCTGCCTGATGCAGAGAGAAGCAGCAGCATTTGAATTTTTTTGAGGAGTGGTCTGAGACCTTTAGGCATTTGTTATTTGTCCCACCCCAAACATCACAGCATTTGTGTACATATCCTTAAATTATATATCATAAATTATTTATTTATTCATAATAGTGTCCATCTCTCCTCTAGACTGTAAGCTTGATTGAGTGGGGAGATGTGTGAGAAACAAACTCCCTCCCCAGTCATACCCACCATACCATGCCCCTCTCCACTTTTAAAGCCTCCTAAAATGCCACCACTTCCTGGAGGCATTCCCTGATGAATTCTCACCTGCCAGGGTCATGCTACTCCTTGAATGGTCTTAACACTCTTCTATGGATCTATTCATTCATTAATTATTCAATTGGTCACTTTTGTTTGTGGTCATATGTGACCACAGGGTCCATTACAGTGTTGTTTATGTAACAGGCACAGAGTATATGCTAGTAGTGATGATAATCCTGTTCCATGGCCTCTCATCCCTTGCACTCAGAGAGTTCTTCCTAATATCTAACCTATCATGCCTCTTGCTGCAGGTGAAGGCCTCTCAATCTAGCTGCAAGGAACAGTGTGATGCAATGGGAAAGTATGGCAAACTCTTGTTAGCACTGCCATCCGCTCTCTTACGTGTTGCTTAAAAAGAAGGGCTTACATACGGCTTCCTGTCCAAATATCCCTCTACTGGGGAGTGAAACAGAATCACCCTGATCCCAGTGAATGTTGTAGACTTCTGAGGGTGGAAAGCATGATCTCTAGGAGAACTCTCACTGAGGGGATAACAGTAGTAAAGCCGTGATTTTTTAAAAAGCCCCAGAGAATCAATCAATCAATGGTATTTATCTAGCACTCTACTAAGCGCTCTGGAGAGTACAATATAACAGAGTTGGTAGATACGTTTCCTGCCCACACTGGACTTAGAGGAAGGGAGATGTTCAAGGAGCTGATGGTTTTGCCTGCAACTATCCTCAACCTGCCCTTTCTGACTCAAACCACAGTTCACACACACAAACACATAAACACACACATGAAATACAACATGCCCCCCCCACACACACTCCCACAGTGTCAATCCACAATTCACACACACACACACGAAATACAACATGCCTCCCCTGCCCCGCGATCACACACACTCCCACAGTGTAGCCTGCCTGAATCTGTGGTTCAAAAGAATGCTCCCAACCTCTCTTAATGATATTCGTTGGATGATGAGCTTGCTACAGATATCCACTGATCAGCAGGCCGACTCTATATCCTATTATAATCTGCCAGGTAGAAATAGATAAATCTATTAGCTGGAGCCCAGCTTGTTTTATCATTGTGACAGCTTTCCCTGAGCCTGCATTCATCAGACGCCTTCCAAACAGCCAGCCCCCACACCAGCTGACAGCTACAGCTCCATGAACGAACTGCAGGTTAATAGATCTTTAATCTCTATTTAATTACTCATTAATAATCTGGCTCTCAATCTCCCCCCCTACACCCCGCTTTTTTAAATTGTTGTGGGATTGTTTATTGGGAGTGGGGGAGAGGGGTTGACAGGAAAATTCCTGCAGAAGTAGACTCTTAAATGAGTCTTTCTGCCATGCGGAGAATCAAAATGAAGTAAAAAAAAAAATATGCTCCCCTCTTCCTCCTCCCTCAGTGGATGCAGATCAAACAAGCTGACAAATAAGTAGGTGGCTTCAGACTGCAAGTAGAGGTTCCTGGGAAGGAAGAGAAGGTAGATGTAAGACTAGAGGTCAGAAGGTTATGAGAAAAGATAATTCTCCCTTACAGCCCAGTCCTTTTAATTCTTCTGGGGCTATGGGATGTGCTATGGTAAAAAATTCATTCAATCATATTTACTGAGTGCTTACTGTGTGCAAAGCACTGTACTAAACTCTTGGGAGAGTACAATACAACAATAAACAGAAAATGGCCCCCATAATGCCATAGTTCGGTATAACAACCCCCAAATGTTTTCTTCTAAATACATGCACGTAAGCTGCTTACTTAGCCCAAGTCTAACCCACTGTTTGATGATTGGGTCACAGTCAGCTGCTGGCCAACAGCCAGGAAACATGGTTGAATTTTGGCAAGGAAAAGGCAAGGATGGAAAAACAAAACAAAACTACATATCCCAGAAAGCAAAAGAGTCTGATTGCCTAACATTCCCCAGCAGTCATCATTGCTATCTGGAGTTTGCCTTCCTGCTAGGGTTGGAAATTACACCACGTCTGTATTAGAGCTAAGCTTTTAGAATTAATTGCTGAGGCTCCAAACTTCTCCTTCACTTTCTGCCTGCTTTGGGCCCTGTAACGGCTTAGTCCTTCCAGTTTTGTTCCTGATTTGGCATGAAGCATAAGGGTGAGATTTTATCAGTTTGTTGAACCAATACATTTAGTGAAAATAGATCAGGGGCAAAAGGACTTATTTTCCATTCTTTTTCTTGGCAAAATCCTTAAAGTCAAAGTACTCGTAGGCTCTGAGGATCTGGACTGAATTTCAGGTAAGGAGCCTCAGTAAATCAACCGATCAATTTTTGTGTGTAGATTTAAAGCTCAGTTGCTGAATCTCCCATCATCATTTTGATTAGAGGTGAGTTTTTTGTTATGGTAGTTGCTAATCATTTCCTATGTGTGAGACCCTGTACTAAGCACTGGGATAGCTACAAAATAGTTTGGACACATTCCTGTCTCACATGGAGCTCATGGTCTATGTCAGAAGGAGGAGAATTTAATCCCCTTTTAACAGATGAGGTATCTGAGACACAGAGGAAATGAAATGATTTGCCCAAGGTCACACAGCCAACAGGTGGCAAAGCTGTGTTAAGAATGCAGATCCACTGACTTCCAGGCCCATGCTCCTTCCATTAGGCCACACTGCTTCTCTAGGTGCTGGTCCTCATTCTACCAGGGAACTCTGGGGGTTATCATTTTCCAGGACTTTTCTAGAGCACCCGTTCTAATCGTGGCTTAGCTTGCTCCTCTAATTCTGGATATTCTGAAGGTCAGCACAGAGCTCTCAGTATCTTAAATCATGTGAGTCAACATTCGTTGTCCTTTTATTTGGGTCCTTACTCTAGACTGTAAATTCAGGGTGGGCAGGCAATGTGTCTGTTTATTGTTATATTGTACTTCCCAAGAGCTTAATACAGTGCTCTGCACGCATAAGCGCTCAATAAATACCAGGGAATTGAACGAATGAATGAGAGCCACCCCTACTTCCCCTGCCTAAAGGTCTCAGCCCCTTACAGGAGATAAAGAAAATTTCAAACCCTCATAGAACATGTTTATTTTCTGGGCTGACCCCTTGACCCAAGGCTTCAGAGCCTGCCTCCCTCTCAGCAGTTGGGGCAGGTTGAACAGGTTTGAAAGGTGGTAATAATAATTATGGTATTTGTTAAGTAGAGAAGCAGTGTGGCTTAGTAGAAAGAGCACAGGCTTGGGAATCAGAGAACGTGTGTTTTAGTCCCACCTCTGTCACTCATCTGCTCCGTGACCTTGGGCAAGTCACTCAACTTTTCTGTGCTTCAGTTACCTCATCTGTAAAATGGGGATTAAAAGTGTGAGCCCCAGGTGGGACAACCTGATTATCCTGTATCTACCTCAGCATTTAGAATAGTGCTTGGCGCATAGTAAGTGCTTAACAAATACCATGATTATTATTAATACTTATTATTATAGTTGCTGCAAGCACTATGCACTATGCACTAAGCACTATGGTGGATACAAGTAAATCAGGTTGGACATAGTCCCTGTCCCATGTGGGGCTCATAGTTTTGATGCCCATTTTAAAGATGAGGTAACTGAGGCACAGATAAGTTGTGACTTGCCCAAGGTCACACAGCAGACAAGTGGCATTAAGCCAGGATTAGAACGCATGACCTTCTGATTCCCAGACCCATGCACTATGCATTCATTCATTCAGTAGTATTTACTGAGCACTTGTGTGAAAAGTACTGTACTAAGGGCTTGGGAGAGTACAATATAACAGCAAGCAGACATTCCTGCCCACAATGAGCTTCCTAAGCAATGCTGAAAAGCAAGCCAAAACTGGAATCCCTGGCCCATTCCCTGACTGGGACAGAGTCGAGAAAGATATGTTTGGCATAGAATCAAGTTACCACTGTAGGTTCTGGAATTTGCCTACTCCTGGTGACCTTCTCTTGCTCCAGGGTGAAGATAGTATGTGGCTGAGCCTGAAGAGACTGCCGAGTCCCTGAGGAACCCATCCTTCCCGTCCCGCAGGCCCGCAATCTCGGTGTCATCCTTGACTCGTCCCTCTCGTTCACCCCACACATCCTATCCGTTACCAAGACCTGCCGGTTTCACCTCTACAATATCGCCAAGATCCGCCCTTTCCTCTCCACCCAAACGGCTACCTTACTATTACGGGCTCTCGTTATATCCCGGCTAGACTACTGTGTCAGCCTTCTCTCTGACCTCCCTTCCTCCTCTCTCGCCCCGCTCCGGTCTATTCTTCACTCCGCTGCCCGGCTCATCTTCCTGCAGAAACGATCTGGGCATGTCACTCCCCTTCTTAAACAACTCCAGTGGTTGCCTATCGACCTCCGCTCCAAACAAAAACTCCTCACTCTAGGCTTCAAGGCTCTCCATCACCTTGCCCCTTCCTACCTCTCCTCCCTTCTCTCCTTCTACCGCCCACCCCGCACGCTCCGCTCCTCTGCCGCCCACCTCCTCGCCGTCCCTCGGTCTCGCCTATCCCGCCGTCGACCCCTGGGTCACGTCCTCCCGCGGTCCTGGAACGCCCTCCCTCCTCACCTCCGCCAAACTGATTCTCTTTCCCTCTTCAAAACCTTACTTAAATATCACCTCCTCCAAGAGGCGTTCCCAGACTGAGCTCCTCTTCCCCCTCTACTCCCTCTGCCATCCCCCCTTTACCTCTCCGCAGCTAAAGCCTCATTTTCCCCTTTTCCCTCTGCTCCTCCACCTCTCCCTTCCCATCCCCACAGCACTGTACTCGTCCGCTCAACTGTATATATTTTCGTTACCCTATTTATTTTGTTAATGAGTTATACATCGCCTTGATTCTATTTAGTTGCCACTGTTTTTACGAGATGTTCTTCCCCTTGACGCTGTTTAGTGCCATTGTTCTTGTCTGTCCGTCTCCCCCGATTAGACTGTAAGCCCGTCAAACGGCAGGGACTGTCTCTATCTGTTGCCGACTTGTTCATCCCAAGTGCTTAGTACAGTGCTCTGCACATAGTAAGCGCTCAATAAATACTATTGAATATTACGGAGAGCTTGTGTGATGAGCTCTCCTCTTGCATGATAAGTACTGAAAGACCCCAAGCCTTAGAGTAAGAGAGCCCGGGTTCTAGTTCTGGCTTTGTCACATGCCTGCTGTGTGACTTTCACTTCTCTGGGCCCGAGTTTTCTCATTTGTGGAAATGGAAATTCAACTCTTGTTTTCCCTCCTACTCAGACTGTGAGCCCCATGTCGGGCAGGGACTCTGTCTGGACTGATTATCTTGGTTCTATCTAGCACTTACTACAGTGCTTGGCACATTGTAAATGCTTAACAAATACCACAATTATATTTGGGTAGCACTGATCCCCATCCAGGGGCATCATGGAGCTGTTTCCACTAGTTGCTGCAAGCATGTACTACTACTATTAATAATAATAATATTTGTTAAGTGCTTACTATGTGTCAGGCACTGTACCAAACACTGGGGTGGATACAGGCAAAACCGAGGGGACACAGTCCCTTTCCCACAACAGGCTCACAGTCTTAATCTCCATTTTACAGATGATTCATTCATTCAATAGTATTTATTGAAGTCATTTAGCTTCTCTGTGCTTCAGTTACCTCATCTATAACTTGCCCAAGGTCACACAGCAGACAAGTGGCAGAGCGGAATTAGAACCCAGGTTCTCCTGACCCCCAGGCCCATACTCAATTAGACCCTGCTGCTTCCCGAATATAAAGCACAGCAATCAATCAGTGGTACTTACTAAGTGCTTACTGTGTGCAGAGCACTGTATTAAGTGCTTGGGAGAATACAATAAAACAGACTTGGTCGATATTTTGTTCTGTGCCTACAACGAGCTTACAGTCTAGAAGAGGAGACAGACATAGATTCAGGTAGTCTAAAAGGATTAACACCCTTAGTCTGTGACTGTACCTTTCCTCACCAAACTGTGAGACTCTTTGCCCCATGACTGGGACAGGATAGAAATGACTCCAACTTTTCCCTTCCTATCCCTTGTTCTCCCCCTTCTGCAATCACCAATATCCCACACCTCACAAGACAGTCTCAGTTTTCAACTTCTGAGTGAAAACAAATTTGAGGTGAGAAAATTTCCCCCTCTACTTTCCTTTCCCTCTTCTTCCCCACACTATTCTCCTCTTTCTTCTTTCCTTATCCCCCAGCTCCCTTTTCCATTCCCAACTTAACCCATTCCCCATCTTTCCATTCTTCTCCCCCTCCCCCCATATTTTTCTCCCTTTCTCTCTCTCCTCCAGCTGTCTTTCCAGCTCAATACTGTATCCTGCCTTAGTTCAGAGAAACCTGCTCAGCTCTCTCCCTTCCTCCATTCCTAATTCCTTCCTTGTCACCCACAAACAGCTCTCCTACCCTATTGGGTAAGGACTGCAATTTACACTTAAATTTCTTACAAACTAATCAAGACAGAGGGGAGAAATGGGCTAGCATTTCTGGGGTAATAAGCTCCTTGTGGGCACAGATGATGTCTACCAACCCTACTAAATTGTACTCTCCCAAGCACATAGTACAGTGTTCTGCTCACAATAAGCACTCAGTAAATACTATTGATTGATAAGATTTTTCAGATGAGGACTTCAATCTGAATTTTACTTTACTTCCCATTTACTTCCTATACTTCCCCTGATTTTTGGAACCAACTTGAACAAACAGGAGCAGGCAGCAAAATAAATACACAAACTGGCTCTGTGCTGGGGCCTGGAGAGAGGCAGGTTAACTGATGGGAGCTCATATGTCATGAAGTAAATCCCAACTGAGCCTCTTTGCATCATGAGAAATGCCAATCTCCTCGGCCCCTATATTAAAGCCACCCCCATGTCAATTGGATGATACCAGGCAGGAGAGAAAAGCAGTTGACATTTAAGATGCCCGCCTAATCCGCTGAACAATTAAATCACAACATCCCCCATGAAATTTGCCTTTCCAAATATTGTCTCTGCTCAAGTCAGGGTGAAGATGGGAACCTGGAGAAAGCATTGGTTTGGAAATCAAGTGGCCCCTCTCTTTCGATCAAAGTGATTCCTAGCTCCCAGTCAGCCCCTCACCCATCTCTGCCCACTGCCCAAGCTTTTAATTCTCTTCCAAAATCATTTTCTCCTTCCTGCTCATGAAATCGACCATTCAGAAAAATTCCAAGTTTTCCAAGACTTTCACCTGTCCCTCAGTCACACCCATAGCTTTTTACCTGCCTTTCTATTTTCAGACTCACTGAAATTAATTTATCTTTGTTCTATTTCTGCTGCAATATTACAAAGGATAATGCAAATGATGCTCAAGCTTATATTTAGTTCTCCAGACTTGGATAATGATAATAATAATAATTTTGATATTTAAGTGCTTACTATGTGCCAAGCGCTGCACTAAGCCCTGGGGTAGATAATAATTATTATAATTATTATGACATTTGTTAAACATTTACTTTGTGCCAAGCACTGTTCTAAGTGTTGGAGTAGATACAAGGTAATCAGGTTATCCCACATGGGGCTCACAGTCTTAATCCCTATTTTACTTAACTGAGTAACTGACTTAACTGAGGCCCAGAGAAGTTAAGTAGCTTGCCCAAGGTCTCACGACAGACAAGTAGAGGAGCTGGGATTAGAACCCATGACCTCTGACTTCCAAGTCCGTGCTCTTTCCACTAAGCTATGCTGCTTCTCATAATAATGATGGTATTTGTTCAGCACTTACTATGTGCCAGGCCCTAGGCTAAGTGCTGAAGTCGATAACAAACCAATCGGGTTGAACTAAGGACTGGGATGGTTACAAGCAAATCAGGATGTGATTCCTGCTGTCAAAGAGCTTACATTCATCTCCAGTCACCCCCTGGGTGGGTGGGGATAAGCTGAACTCCAGAGGGAAACAGACAGATCCAGCCAGTTACAGAGAAATCCCAGTACAGAAGGCAACTTCAAGATTCTGAAAAGAAAGTAGAATGGAAACGGGATAGCTGAGGACTGTGGTCTGCCCTGAATTAGAGTTCAGACCCATATGGAGGAGTTTTTAAAATATTGTAAGTGGGCCCAGGACTTTGGGATAAATAGTCATTACCATTACCTCGCTCATCCTCTGGATCCACCTTCACTTAGGCTGCGATGGGGAAGGCCTCCCCTATCCACCTCTCGTTAATGATGATCATGGCAGTCTGAACTCCCTGTGGCCATTCTGGAGCCTGAATTTCCTAGCTGCGGGGAGGCAGTGACTGGGTACTGCTCTATTTCCACCATAATCAAGGTTTAAAAGTGGGTCTATAGACCCCCAAAGAGAGCTTTAATAGTGTGTGATTCCACTCCACCCCATCAATTTAAGGCCATCCCCACTTAATTTAATGCAGCAAAACTTTTAAAATTAAGCCATGGTATTTATTGCACGCTTATTTGTGCAGAGCACAGTACTAACCACTTAGCCCTCAAATGAACATTTTCCATCACTTAAAAAAACCCTTTTAACAAATAACTCACATTTTTGGTGGGGAAGACAGTGTATTCGATGGTGATATTGAGATAAAACAAACCAAAAAAAACCCTCAGTGGTATGGAGGACCCAAATGTTTTCTCGGAATCAACAGATTTTCCTGCTGCTTTGTGTCCATGTGCAAAATGCATGAAGCACAGCTGGTGTTTTAGCCTTCACTGTCTCAGTCTTCTTAGCGATGCTACTGCTACCCACAGGATCCCTCCGATCACCTAGTATTCCCCGATTCCCTTTCCAATCTGCACTCCAGCCAAAATAAATGAAGAATTCTGCCTTTCACTTGTCATGAGCCATTACAATTTTATTTCCCTTTGGAACTGGGTACCGTTTGGGCCCACAATGCAACATAAAAAGTTCCCGAAATGGGTTCCTTTGAATAGGTTACAAAGATGTCTTTGTGGTTTTCCAAATATCACTGGAGTATTAACTGCCACGATTTAAAGACAATCTGAGAAAGAGAGAACTTTAGGTGTGCATCGTGGCCTTTCATATTTGAAGACGATACTGCTGGTAGTGAATTTACAATGATAACGGCATTTGGTAAGTGCTTACTCTGTGCCAAGCCCTGAAGTAAACATTCAGGAACTCATTCATTCAATCATACTTGTTGAGTACTTACTGTGTGCAAAGTACTGTTCTAAGCTCTTGGGAGAGCTCAATATAACAACAAAATACAGGCCACTCCATACACTCCTTTCATTCATTAGTATTTATTGCACTTACTATATGCAGAGGACTGTACTAAGTGCTTGGAATGGACAATTTGGCAACAGATAGACACAATCCCTGCCCATTGACCGGCTTACAGTCTAATCTGGGGAGACAGACAAAAACAATAGCAATAAATAGAATCAAGGGGATGTACACTCCTCTGCCGCTAATCTCCTCAATGTGCCTCATTCCTCGATCCCTGACCCACATCCTACCACTGACCTGGAATGCCCTCCCTCCTCACATCTGCCAAACTAACTCTCTTCCCCTCTTCAAAGCCCTACTGAGAGCTCACCTCCTCCAGGAGGCCTCCCCAGACTGAGCCCTCCCTTGCCCTCTCCCCCTCCTACCCTCCCATTGCCCCTACTTCCTCCCTCTGCTCTACCCCCTTCCCCTCCCCACAGCACTTGTGTCTATTTGCATATATTATTTATTACTTTATTTTATTAATGATGTGTATATATCTATGATTCCATTTATCTATTTTGATGGTATTGATCCCTGACTACTTGTTTTGTTTTGCTGTCTGTCTCCCCCTTTTAGACTGTGAGCCCGTTGTTGGGCAGGGATTTTCTCTATCTGTTGCCAAATTGTACACTCCGAGCACTTAGTACAGTGCTCTGCACATAGTACCGCTCTCGCTCCACTAACCCACAGCCCTGGATCACCTCCTCCGTCCGCCTCCTACGCTCCTATGCTCGAGCTGCTGAGCGCTGCTGGCGAAAGTCCAAGCACCAAGCCGACCTCACACACTTCAAATTTATCCTTTCCTGCCTTAACTCTGCCCTCTCCTCCGCCAGGCAAAGCTTCTTCTCCTCCCTCATCGACACCCATGCCCGTCACCCCCGCCGACTGTTCCGGACCTTTAACTCTCTCCTTAGGCCCCCTGTTCCTCCCCCTCCCCCATCTCTCACCCCCAATGATCTGGCCACCTATTTCCTCACGAAAATCAACACGATCAGGTCTGAGCTCCCCAAAGTCACCCCTCCGCCTCTCCCCTCCCCCCCAGCAACCCCCTCCCCTACTTTCCCATCCTTCCCTGCAGTATCCTCAGAGGAGATCTCCTCCCTCCTCGCAAGTGCCACCCCCTCCACCTGCGCCTCGGACCCCATTCCCTCTCACCTTATTAAAACCATCGCCCCCGCCCTCCTCCCTTCCTTAACTTCTATTTTTAACCACTCAATCTCCAAGGGCTCCTTCCCCTCTGCCTTCAAACATGCCCACGTCTCCCCCATCCTAAAAAAACCCGCTCTTGACCCCACTTCCCCCTCCAGTTATCGTCCTATCTCCCTACTACCCTTCCTTTCCAAAATCCTAGAATGAGTCGTCTACAATCGATGCCTAGAATTCCTTAACTCCCATTCTCTCCTAGACCCCCTCCAATCTCGCTTCCGTCCCCTCCACTCTACCGAGACTGCTCTCTCTAAGGTCACCCATGACCTCCTTCTTGCCAAATCCAATGGCTCCTACTCCATTCTGATCCTCTTTGACCTCTCTGCTGCCTTTGACACTGTCGACCATCCCCTCCTCCTCCATACCTTATCTCACCTTGGCTTCACGGACTCTGTCCTCTCCTGGTTCTCCTCTTACCTCTCTGGCCGATCATTCTCGGTCTCCTTCGCTGGAGCCTCCTCCCCCTCCCATCCTTTAACTGTTGGAGTTCCTCAAGGGTCAGTTCTTGGCCCTCTTCTGTTCTCCATTTACACTCACTCCCTCGGTGAACTCATCCGCTCTCACGGCTTTGACTACCATCTCTACGCAGATGACACGCAGATCTACATCTCCGCCCCTGTCCTCTCCCCCTTCCTTCAGGCTCGCATCTCCTCCTGCCTCCGGGACGTCTCCACCTGGATGTCGGCCCGCCACCTAAAACTCAACATGAGCAAGACTGAGCTCCTCATCTTCCCTCCCAAACCCGGTCCTCTCCCAGACTTCTCTATCACCGTGGATGGCACGACCATCCTTCCCATCCCTCAGGCCCGCAATCTCGGTGTCATCCTTGACTCGTCCCTCTCGTTCACCCCACACATCCTATCCATTACCAAGACCTGCCGGTTTCACCTCTACAATATCGCCAAGATCCACCCTTTCCTCTCCACCCAAACGGCTACCTTACTATTACGGGCTCTCGTTATATCCCGGCTAGACTACTGTGTCAGCCTTCTCTCTGACCTCCCTTCCTCCTCTCTCGCCCCGCTCCGGTCTATTCTTCACTCCGCTGCCCGGCTCATCTTCCTGCAGAAACGATCTGGGCATGTCACTCCCCTTCTTAAACAACTCCAGTGGTTACCTATCGACCTCCGCTCCAAACAAAAACTCCTCACTCTAGGCTTCAAGGCTCTCCATCACCTTGCCCCCTCCTACCTCTCCTCCCTTCTCCATTTCCACTGCCCACCCGGCACGCTCCGCTCCTCTGCCGCCCACCTCCTCACCGTCCCTCGGTCTCGCCTATCCCGCCGTCGACCCCCGGGTCACGTCCTCCCGCGGTCCTGGAACGCCCTCCCTCCTCACCTCCGCCAAACTGATTCTCTTTCCCTCTTCAAAACCCTACTTAAAAATCACCTTCTCCAAGAGGCGTTCCCAGACTGAGCTCCTCTTCCCCCTCTACTCCCTCTGCCATCCCCCCTTTACCTCTCCGCAGCTAAAGCCTCATTTTCCCCTTTTCCCTCTGCTCCTCCACCTCTCCCTTCCCATCCCCACAGCACTGTACTTGTTCATTCATTCATTCATTCATTCAATAGTATTTATTGAGCGCTTACTATGTGCAGAGCACTGTACTAAGCGCTTGGGATGAACAAGTCGGCAACAGATAGAGACAGTCCCTGCCGTTTGACGGGCTTACAGTCTAATCGGGGGAGACGGACAGACAAGAACAATGGCACTAAACAGCATCAAGGGGAAGAACATCTTGTAAAAACAATGGCAACTAAATAGAATCAAGGCGATGTACAATTCATTAACAAAATAAATAGGGTAACGAAAATATATACAGTTGAGCGGACGAGTACAGTGCTGTGGGGATGGGAAGGGAGAGGTGGAGGAGCAGAGGGAAAAGGGGAAAATGAGGCTTTAGCTGCGGAGAGGTAAAGGGGGGATGGCAGAGGGAGTAGAGGGGGAAGAGGAGCTCAGTCTGGGAAGGCCTCTTGGAGGAGGTGATTTTTAAGTAAGGTTTTGAAGAGGGAAAGAGAATCAGTTTGGCGGAGGTGAGGAGGGAGGGCGTTCCAGGACCGCGGGAGGACGTGACCCAGGGGTCGACGGTGGGATAGGCGAGACCGAGGGACGGCGAGGAGGTGGGCGGCAGAGGAGCGGAGCGTGCGGGGTGGGCGGTAGAAGGAGAGAAGGGAGGAGAGGTAGGAAGGGGCAAGGTGATGGAGAGCCTTGAAGCCTAGAGTGAGGAGTTTTTGTTTGGAGCGGAGGTCGATAGGCAACCACTGGAGTTGTTTAAGAAGGGGAGTGACATGCCCAGATCGTTTCTGCAGGAAGATGAGCCGGGCAGCGGAGTGAAGAATAGACCGGAGCGGGGCGAGAGAGGAGGAAGGGAGGTCAGAGAGAAGGCTGACACAGTAGTCTAGCCGGGATATAACGAGAGCCCGCAATAGTAAGGTAGCCGTTTGGGTGGAGAGGAAAGGGCGGATCTTGGCGATATTGTAGAGGTGAAACCGGCAGGTCTTGGTAACAGATAGAATGTGTGGGGTGAACGAGAGGGACGAGTCAAGGATGACACCGAGATTGCGGGCCTGCGGGACGGGAAGGATGGTCGTGCCATCCACGGTGATGGAGAAGTCTGGGAGCGGACCGGACTTGGGAGGGAAGATGAGGAGCTCATTCTTGCTCATGTTGAGTTTTAGGTGGCGGGCCGACATCCAGGTGGAGACATCCCGGAGGCAGGAGGAGATGCGAGCCTGAAGGAAGGGGGAGAGGACAGGGGCGGAGATGTAGATCTGCGTGTCATCTGCGTAGAGATGGTAGTCAAAGCCGTGAGAGCGGATGAGTTCACCGAGGGAGTGAGTGTAAATGGAGAACAGAAGAGGGCCAAGAACTGACCCTTGAGGAACTCCAACAGTTAATGGATGGGAGGGGGAGGAGGCTCCAGCGTAGGAGACCGAGAATGATCGGCCAGAGAGGTAAGAGGAGAACCAGGAGAGGACAGAGTCCGTGAAGCCAAGGTGAGATAAGGTATGGAGGAGGAGGGGATGGTCGACAGTGCCAAAGGCAGCAGAGAGGTCAAGGAGGATCACAATGGAGTAGGAGCCATTGGATTTGGCAAGAAGGAGGTCATGGGTGACCTTAGAGAGAGCAGTCTCGGTAGAGTGGAGGGGACGGAAGCGAGATTGGAGGGGGTCTAGGAGAGAATGGGAGTTAAGGAATTCTAGGCATCGATTGTAGACGACTCGTTCTAAGATTTTGGAAAGGAAGGGTAGTAGGGAGATAGGACGATAACTGGAGGGGGAAGTGGGGTCAAGAGTGGGTTTTTTTAGGATGGGGGAGACGTGGGCGTGTTTGAAGGCAGAGGGGAAGGAGCCCTTGGAGATTGAGTGGTTAAAAATAGAAGTTAAGGAAGGGAGGAGGGCAGGGGCGATGGTTTTAAGAAGGTGAGAGGGAATGGGGTCCGAGGCGCAGGTGGAGGGGGTGGCACTTGCGAGGAGGGAGGAGATCTCCTCTGAGGATACTGCAGGGAAGGATGGGAAAGTAGGGGAGGGGGTTGTTGGGGGGGAGGGGAGAGGCGGAGGGGTGACTTTGGGGAGCTCAGACCTGATCCGCTCAACTGTATATATTTTCGTTACCCTATTTATTTTGTTAATGAATTGTACATCGCCTTGATCCTATTTAGTTGCCATTGTTTTTACGAGATGTTCTTCCCCTTGACGCTGTTTAGTGCCATTGTTCTTGTCTGTCCGTCTCCCCCGATTAGACTGTAAGCCCGTCAAACGGCAGGGACTGTCTCTATCTGTTGCTGACTTATTCATCCCAAGCGCTTATTACAGTGCTCTGCACATCGTAAGTGCTCAATAAATACTATTGAATGAATGAGTAAGCGCTCAATAAATACTATTGAATGAATGAATGAATTCCTGCCCACCTTGGGGCAGGTTTCTCTCCATGCCAGAAGAGCATGTTCTAGGCCCTCACCCAGAGCAGGCTTCAGACCATCCTGATGTGCAGAAAATTTTGCACATGGAGCAAGACAAAATAATGCCACTGTAGTAGGTTCGAATCCCTGAAACTGAAGCATTCCTGCTAGTAGCGAGGGGTGAGAGTAGGATGCTTAACCCTTGACCTCATACTTTAGAACCACTGCCTAACCTTTTGCCCCACAAAGGTGATCTTTCCATCAGATGGGTGCCTTTCACTTTTTACGTCCCAATCAATCAGTTCATTAATATAATAATGGTACTTAAGCGCTATGTGCCAAACACTGTTCTAAGAGATTATGTAATTTACCCATTTTGCAATTAAACACAGTTTAAAGAGGGAGAGCTAGCTGTCCCATTAGAAAGCAAGGTACAGATGCTCTGACATTCGCAGGCTAGTGCGCAAGCACACACCCGTGGTCACCTACCCTCCCCCTTCCAGGGCAGGCACACAGGCAGATCCTAGGGGGAGGGGAGAGACACAATGGATGATGTCATGCAGCCAAGACAAGCTCTCCCACTTTAAATTTCGATGATAATAATAATAATATGATATCATTAAGTGCTTATTATGTGTCAAGCACCGTCCTAAGCACTGGGGGAGATAAAAGCTAATTGGGTTGGACACAGTTTATGTCCCAAATGGAGCTCACAGCAATAATGCCCATTCTACAGATGAGGTAATCGAGGCACAGAGAAGTTAGGTGACTTGCCAAAGGTCACCCAGCTGATAAGTGGTGTAGCCATAATTACAATCCAGGTCCTTCTGACTCCCAGGCCCATGTTCTATACACTTTATTGAGCCCTAATATTGTGCAAAACACTGTACTAAGCACTTGGGAGAGTGCAGTAGTTAGTTGACATGATTCCTGCCCTTAGGGAGCCTATAAATCAAGTGGGGAAGACAGTCAGTGGTATTTACTGAGTGCTTACTGTGTGCAGAGCATTGCACTAAAGTGATCAGACATACACTAGACTAAATTACAAGTAGGAAGAAGCAATAATTACTCATCCGGGGAGCTCCTCAATGGGGAATTTTGAAGCAGTTTTTATGTTTGTATTTGTTAAATGCTTACTATGTGCCAGGCACTGTTCTAAGCACTTGGTAGATACAGACCCTATCCCACTAGGGTTCACAGTGTTAATCCCCATTTAACAGATGAGGGAACTGAGGCATAGAGAAGTTAGGTGACTTGCCTAAGGTCACACAGCTGACAAGTGGCAGAAGTGGGAATAGAACCCCAGTCCTTATGACTTCCAGGCTCTATCCATTGGGCCAAGCTGCTTCTCAAAAAGCAGCTGCCTCACCCGCTTACAACCTGTTGCTGGCCTGTCCTTATTCTGTTGGGATGAGCAGTTCATCTTTCAGAAGGGCTTATCAGATGCTGAAGATAGAAAAGCAGCGTGGTTCAGTGGAAAGAGCCTGGACTTGGGAGTCAGAGGTCATGGGTTCGAATCCCAGCTCTGCCACTTGTCAGCTGTGTGACTGTGGGCAAGTCACTTCACTTCTGTGCCTCAGTTCCCTCATCTGTAAAATGGGGATGAAGACTGTGAGCCTCACATGGGACAATCTGATTACCCTGTACCTACCCCAGTGCTTAGAACAGTACTCTGCACATAGTAAGCGCTTAACAAATACCAACATTATTACAGAGAAGCAGCGTGGCTCAATGGAAAGAGCCCGGGCTTCGGAGTCAGAGGTCATGGGTTCTAATCTCGGCTCTGCCGCTTGTCAGCTGTGTGACTTTGGGCAAGTCACTTAACGTCTCTGTGCCTGTTACCTCATCTGTAAAATGGGGATTGATTGTGAGCCCCACGTGGGACAAACTGATCACCTTGTATCCCCCAGCACTTAGAACAGTGCTTTGCGCATAGTAAGCGCTTAACAAATACCATTATTATTATTATTATTATATTGCCAAATGACCCTGCTGCCCCTTCAGCCAAGATACCGACCTGCTGCTGCCCACTTATGCAGGGCTCGAGGTGTGGATTTGGACTTGTGGGGAGAAGAGGGAATATCTCTCCCATCCATTAGTTGTAAACCAGGCACTTGAGTTGCTACTCCAGCTATGCTGAGCCAACCACATTCTCTCTCCCCATCTCCTTGCAGCCAAATACACACTTGACAAGCAACTGGCAGGAAGATTGTTTCTGGGTTATAGCTTGATGCTTTTCGCTCTGAACTTACACTGTTGCCATCTTGCTATAATTAGTGTGAGGAGGATTTCTACCCTTGGCCTATTTTAAAACGCCCATCTCTTTGGGAGCAGTGGGTACAGCCCAGCTTGGAGTCAGAGAACAACTATGCAACGGAGGGCTTGCCCCATCCTGGGGAAATGTGGGTGCACACGGACAACGACCATCCAGAAATGGAGGCTTGATGGCGTTGGCTTCTCCTTCCTTGAATGGATGGTGATGAGATTTTTGCCAGCCTAATCAGGGAATGTTTTATGATCCAGTCTACTGAATCAGGTTATTTTCTAGTAGGAAAAGGATATTTGAAAAGCCACAAAACTTGCCACCATATTTTTATTACTAATAATGATAATAATGGCAATAGTACTTGTTAAGCGCTTACTCTGTGTCAAGCTCTATACTCAGCTCTGGAGTAAATACATGATAATCACATCCCACGTGGGGCTCACTGATTAAATAGGAGGGAGAACAGGTATTGAATCCCCATTTTGCAGGTAAGAAAACTGAGGCTCAGAAAAATGAACTGACTTATCCAAGATCACACAGCAGACAAGTGGCAGAGCTGGGATTAGAACTCAGGTCCTCTGACACCCAGGCCTGTGCTCTTTCCACTAGCCCATGCTGCTAATCAGTATGTACATTAGCTATGTATTGGTGGCATAACTCAGCATGGCTCAGTGGAAAGAGCATGGGCTGGGGAGCCAGAGGTCAGGGGTTCTAATCTTGACTCTGCTACTTGTCTTCTCTGTGACCTTGGGCAAGTCACTTAACTTTTCTGGGCCTCAGTTCCCTCATCTGTAAAATGGGGATGAAGACTGTGAGCCCCACGTGGGATAAACTTGTATCTACCCCAGCGCTTAGAACAGTGCCTGGCACACAGTAAGCACTTAACAAATAACCAACATTATTATTATTATAACTTGGAACTGCCTGTTCCAAGAAACCAAGGTAGAATGAGAACCACCAGTTGCCTGAGAGAGGTTCAGTTGACCTAGATGGTACAGACACTAGGCTTAAACTTCTATAACATAAGCTCCCTGTGGGCAGAGAACATGTCTACCAAATCTGTTGTATTGTATCTCCCGAGTGCTTCGTACAGTGCTCCACACATAATAACCCATCAATAAATACATGTGATTGATTGGCTGGGAACTTTGAAAAAAGTCAAATCATTCTGCCTGGGGGACAGCATTGGAGCAGAGCATGTTAGTATCCCTGGTACTCTTCAAAGATGATATCTTGCTGAAGATGAAGACAATAGAAAGAAATCCAGGATTCTAACTTCTCCAGCTTCCTGATCAATCAATGGTACTTATCGAGCATTTACTCTGTACAGACCACTGCACTAAATGTATGAAAGTAAAGAATACAACAGAGTTGGTTTACATGTTCCCTGCCCACAAAGAGTAAGGAATCCACACATCACAGAAAGGTTCCAAGGTCATAATCTGTTCCCACAGTTCTCTATAGCACCTACTCCGCTGTTTCCATGAGCCTGAGGGGGCAAAGAGACTGGAAAAATGGGTTGTATGTCATTTCAGCTTGTCACTGAACCATGTGCCTTGGTGGCCTGGGAAAGGCAGTCTGGACAGGAGCAGCTGCAGATCACTGCATTGTCTGAAAATCAGTGCATCAATGAGTAGCCACTGCAATTTGCAAACTCTTGCCACAGCACCATTCCTGCTCAGAAGCTCAGTGTGCATCCTTTATGTCTCTCTCTGTCTCGCTCACCCTCTCTCTCTCTGGCGGTGGAATCAGTAGGGATGCAGAGATTTGAGGTTGGCTAGGCAGAGATCCACAAACCTGCCTATTCCTGCAGTGGGAAAACTAGACTGTGAGCCCATCATTAGGCAGGGATTGTCTCTATCTATTGCTGAATTGTACATTCCAAGTGCTTAGTACAGTGCTCTGCACATAGTAAGCGCTCAATAAATACTATTGAATGAATGGATGGATAGCTTTCAGTGGAGGCTAACCAGAAGTGTAGGCCCTTCCACAGTGACTCTGGGAAGTCACAAACATCACATCTTCCTTGGTATTCCTCACTCTCTCTCTCTTGCTCTCTTTCTCTCTCTCCATCCTTCCCCACACCCATCTGTCTCCTTCCTCTTTTCCTCAGAGAGCACCTACCTGGGAAGTGTTAGTTCATATGAATCTACTATGACAGGCCTGGACTCCGTTTTGCTTAGTCAAGCTACCATTTGCTGTAGGCAGGCATGTAACATGCACCACAAGCCTTCCCCCAAATCGCAGATGCTGTTGAGACACCCCCAACCGCAGCTGCTGGCAGTGAGGAAAGATAGGGCACAAACCCCAGATTAGCAGATGCCGTTGGGACACCCCTGACTGCAGTTGATGATGTGGGGCAAGGAAGGGAGCCCCTGAGATCAACAGATACCACTGGAGACCCTCACTGCAGATGTGGATAAGAATGAAAGAGAGGGAAGTGGTATTCACCCATGCCCCATGATTAATGAGCAAACAGGATAGAACACAGTCACTCCAGGCCCCATAAAAACTGGCCTTAGGGAATAGCCACCTGTAGTGGGGCGAGACTTCTGTCAGTTGGTCTAACACTCTTAGCTATCCAGAGTGGGAGACACACACTCTGTGATTGAACTGCTAGGAAGGTTTGGTGCCTGGTTGGTCCATGGCCTGGTGTGTATAAATAGATCTTGTTTGAACCCAGTGCCCGGGTAGCTATGGCCCCAATTCACGCCATAGCACATTGGACCTAGGTGATACCGATGGCTTGGGACTGTTTAATAATAATAATAATGTAATAATGTTGGTATTTATTAAGCGCTTACTATGTGCCGAGCACTGTTCTAAGCGCTGGGGTAGACACAGGGGAATCAGGTTGTCCCACGTGGGGCTCACAGTCTTAATCCCCATTTTACAGATGAGGGAACTGAGGCACAGAGAAGTTAAGTGACTTGCCCACAGTCACACAGCTGACAAGTGGCAGAGCTGGGATTCGAACTCATGAGCCCTGACTCCAAAGCCCGTGCTCTTTCCACTGAGCCACGCTGCTTTTATAGTAACTTGCTTCTGCAGTTAGCACAGTTGGACTTGGACGAACGGGTAACTGGGGCCTGTTTGAAGTAAGTTACTTTCAGAATTAACGTGGCTGGTCCTAGGTGAGCCCTGTGGCTTAGATCTGTTTGTCATGACTTTTACTCTGAATGTTAGCGTACCAAATAACTAGGTGAGCCTGGCCACTGTGCCCCATCGTGATGAATTATATTAGATGATGTTGGGGAGCCCGCTTGTTGAGCCTTGGCTTTCTGCTTCTATCTTTCCATGATTTTGCTCTTGCTTGTGTGTGAGTGGGACCAAATAAAGACATCAAGATTCTCATTTTAAATCATCTGGGCTCATTCTGTCTAACCTCCGACTCATACAGGCAGGCATAAGTGGGATCCTGGAACCCAGGTGTTAATGACGGGTGACACCCACAACCTTTCTCTGACCTAACAAGATGCCCTTTGACCAGCAGAGTGCCCCTTATCCTGGCTATCAGTTCATAATGTGACTTTCCACCCACCCCTGTCAAGAACAAATGTTTTCCATGGAAAAACCCAGTTACGGTATTTATCATCGACACTTGCACAAAATTAGCACCAGCTGAAAATCCAGCTAAGCATAACCATTCTGAGAGTGGTCATGGCAGCAGCAGCTGGCAGGGAGAAGGTGTGGTGAATCAGAGAGATCAGATTATCGCCGGGCTAATGGAGAGGAAGAGATGGACTGCAATGCTATAAATCAATGGAAAGAGAGTGATGATTAATAAAATGGCTCAGAGAAGCTTGAGCGCTTTCAGACATCATCAGCTCCCAGAGACTGATTTATAATTTCAGTGCTTTGTCTCTTCCTGGGCCATTATTTTTTTGTTACGTAGATAAAACCACAGATAGAAATGTGCTACCATTTTTAAAATTAAAAGTAACATTTATTGAACGGACTTGGGTTGTTCGCTGTTGAACTCGGGGATTTGAAAAGCTCATCTCATCAATACGAATAACGCTCAGAAATATTGCTGCTGGAGACTTTCTTAGAGTTGTGCCACTGATAGTCTCAAGGTCATTGATTTGGGAGCTAAGGGGTACCAGCTGGTGAGAACCCCTATCCTCTCCATCCAAACTGTTACCACACTGATCTTTTCCCACCTTGACTACTACATGTAGCTTCTCACTGACCTCTCTGCCTCCAGTTTCCCTCCTCTCCATTCCATACTTAATTCTGCTGCCTGGATCATTTTTCTGAAAACTTATTCGGTCCATATCTCCCCACTCCTCAGAAACCTCCGGTGGTTGCTCAATATGCCTCCCCATCAAACAGAACCTCCTTACCATCAGCTTTGAGGTACTCCCTTCCTACTTTACCTCACTCATCTCCTACTACAGCACAGCCTGCACACTTGGTAACTGTGATGCCAGCCTACTCTTTCATTCATTCATTCATTCAATAGTATTTATTGAGCGCTTACTATGTGCAGAGCACTGTACTAAGCGCTTGGTCTGATCCATAGCAATGCCTTGGATACATCTCCCCTAGAATGCCCCACCTCCACCTGCAATTGCTCTGGTAGTATATCCATAGAGCTTTCTTGGTAAAACAACATAAATGGCTTACGATTGCCTTCTTTCATGCAGTAAACTTGAATCTCCACCCTCAACTCTCTCCCATGCCGCTGCTGCCCAGCACAGGTAAGTTTTGACTTGTAGCAGATTGCCTTCCACTCACCAGCCACTGCCCAAGCTAGGAATGGAATGGGTAGGCCTCTGCCTGTCTCTCCCTCCCAAAGCTGAGACTGGTAGAGTATTGGAAACACTCCAGGTGCGACCCTGAGAGGGGTTGCTGTCCTATAGCATTATGTAAATAACCTTACATTCTATGATTTCCCCTATATGTAATTTATTTTAATGTCTTTCCCCCTTGAGATTGGAAGCTCCTTGTGTGCAGGGATTGTGTCTACCAACTCTTCTGTATTTTACTTTTCCAAGTGCTTAGTACAAGTGCTCTGCACACCGAAAATAATAAATACAACTGATTGACTGAGGAGCAGATGAGAAGGAAGACATCCCCTTTCAAAACAGGCTAGATATTGGCAGTGGAAGGTTTGCTATTGCCTGGAGAATTAGGGTTCCAAAACAGACCAAATTGTCCATTTGGATCCCAAAATAAATCCCCTTGTATGGTATAGTCCTAGTCAGTATGTTTTGGCAAATGAAAAAGCATCCCTTCTTTTCCCCTGCCTTTTGCAAAAAAATGCTTCTAAAAGTTAGAGTCTCAGGGCTTTGACGAAGCTGTGAATATGTTGGGGATCCAATCCATTTAAGCAGTTAAGCCCAGAATCAAAAACAGGGAAACGCTGAAAGTCCATGTTCTGATTAGATTCTGACCGCTGACGGGCTTCCATTCACACCTTGAATAGGTAAACGCCACTGTACAAACTGCATTCAGAAACCATGTTAGAGACACTAACCATACCAGGCGTTGAGAAATATAATTTCAAAATATAACGCTGTACACACCAGACAGGAACATTTTGCCAGCTGCAGCTGTGTTCAAGCCTTAAATTGGACATGCCCTGAAGGATAAATGGATTTATATTTCTCAGATACACTTGAGGTCTTCCCCTGAATAAAATTCTTCAGATAAATCTTGGTTCAATTGGACACAGCAGCAGCCACATCCTCCCAGCATCTGAGCCATAAAGAACTTCCATTTTGAACTCTGAAGAAAGTGGAGATAAGCAGGTTAGGGAGAGAAGGTGCATTCCCCCCTCCAGAAGGGAATCTCCAAGGGCAATGAACTCCATTTCTGTGATTCTCTTTTGGTGAATGGCAGAGGGATGAGTACATGGTCGGCCCCACAGTGATGATGACAACACAACACAGATATGCTCTTTAAGTCGATCATTCAACTGAACTGTGGAAACCCTTGCCCATTTAGAATTGGAAGGATGAAGCCATTTGCGGGCTTTTGCCCTCCGGAAGGACCTAGATGACTCTTCCATTTGGGGCTCTCGTGGAACTTTGAGTCATAAAGCTTTATTAATTTCAATATTTAGCTCTGTTACATTGGAAACAGTAATGATATTTGTCAAGTCCCTACAATGTAAAAAGTACTGTATTAAACTCCAGGAAAACATAAATGAGAATTAGGCATGTTCCCTAATCTGACTGCCTTTTATCTACCCTGGTACTTAGCACAGTGCTTGGTACATAGAAAGTGCTTAACAAATACCACTAATATTATTATTATTATCATTATTATTATTGAGCTCACAGTCTAACAGTAAGGCAAGGAGAGAGGGTTGGCATCAGATACATAACCAATCATACTTATTAACCTACATACTTACGGTGTGCAGAGCACTATACCAAGAACTTGGGAGAGTAAAATACAACAGAGTTGGTATGCATGTTCCCTGCCCACACCTAGATTGAAACAATCAAAACACACAATCTATAGCCAATGAGAGATACATTAGAGCAATAAATCACTGTAGCTAGAGGAGTTTCAGGCTCCTTGCTGCTCAAGTCCAACTTTCACAAAAGTCATAGCACAGCCCAGAAGACTGTGAGCCCATTGTTGGGTAGGGATTGTCTCTATTTCCTGTTGAATTGTACTTTCCAAGCGCTTTGTACAGTGCTCTGCACAGAGAAAGCGCTCAATAAATACGATTGAATGAGTGAATGAATGAGAGGATGAGATGACCCTTGGGGGATTGCAGGTTTTCCAAATTATAAATATTGAGAAGGCATCATGCTGCTAGTATCTCTTAATAATAATGTTGGTATTTGTTAAGCGCTTACTATGTGCAGAGCACTGTTCTAAGCGCTGGGGTAGATTTACAGGGTCATCAGGTTGTCCCACGTGAGGCTCACATTCTGAATCCCCATTTTACAGATGAGGTAACTGAGACAAAGAGAAGTTAAGTGACTTGCCCAAGGTCACACAGCTGGAAAGTGGCAGAGTTGGGATTCGAACCCATGACCTCCGACTCCCAAGCCCATGCTCTTTCCACTGAGCCACGCTGCTTCTCGCTGCTCCTTTCCCTGCCCAGAACAGGAGCTGTTGGGAAATTATGATGGTGTGGAGACAAGGCACCTCTGTCCCAGGATGTAGGCCTTGATGGGTGGAGGGAAAAAAGGCTATTAGGGGTAAGCTGACAAGGGTCATGGGTTCTAATCCTGGCTCTGCCATTTGTCAGCTGGGTGACCTTGGGCAAGTCACCTAACTTCTCTGTGCCTCAGTTCCTTCATCATTATTATTATTAGACATAATATGGGAGTTGTATCTCGTTTGGTCTCCAAGAAGAGAAGCAAACATGATTAAAGGCTTGAAAAATAGTTCCTGTGAAGAAATGTTAAAGGAATTGGGGCTTAGACTGGAGAAAAGAAGGTAAAAGGGTGACTCGACAATTGTCTTCAAGCTTCTGAAGAAATTTTATGGGATAGATAGATAATGACCTGCTCTTCTCCATCCCTGCAGAGAAGGGACACGTGGACCTTTTCAGGATCATGGTTGAGGAGTTTAGCTATTGCTAACTTCCTAACACAGAAAGACTGCAATTACTTTAAGGACAACTGGACATTGGAATGGTCTTCCATAGGAAATAAGACTGTGAGCAATGGGCGATTTCAATCTGTCCAACCTTTCATTGGTCCTTTTTTTTCCATCACAAAGCTGAAAGGAGCTCAAAGGAACAGTGAGATAGTTGCTCTCTTAAAAATGCATCCTCAGGATTAGGAATGAATCTAACAAGTCAAATTTCCACACTATACACCATCCTTTTTGACCCCAAATCAATAAATACTATTCATGGAACTTACTGTGTGTGGAGCCCTGGACTAAGAATTTGAGAAAGTACAATACAATTTGAAGATATGATCCTTTTTATGGGATTTGTTAAGTGCTTACTATGTGTCAAGCACTGTTTTAAGCACTAGGGTAGATACTAGTTAATCAGGTCAGACACAGGCCTTGTCTCCCACAGGGCTTACAGTTTAAGGAGAAGGGAGAATAGGTATTGAATCTCCATTTTACAGTTGAGGCAACTGAGGCACAAAGAAGTTAAGTGCCTTGTCCAAGATCACATAGCAGGGAAATAGCAAAACTGAGATTAGAACCCAAGTCTTTTCACTCCCAGGTCCATGCTCTTACACTAGGCCATTGCTGCGGTTTAGGGAGTGGACAATCTAGCCAGGGAGACAGACAGTAAAATGAATTACAAATGGGTGAGAGAAAGAACCATATGGCTGTGATGGCCACTGATACTGGGCCTGTTCAGCTGTCTTTTATAACCAATTCCACCCATGATGATGTGGAACTGCTTTCTTCCCTGGAGATTTGAACGAATAGATTGAACAGCCATCTTTGCTAGATTGAACAAGTGGGTGGCTCAATGGTAGGAAGCAGCACGGCTCAGTGGAAAGAGCATTGGCTTGGGAGTCAGAGGTTATGGGTGCGAATCCCACCTTTGCCACTTGTCAGCTGTGTGACTGTGGGTGGGGAAGTCACTTAACTTCTCTGTGCCTCAGTTACTTCATCTGGAAAATGGGGATGAAGACTGTGAGTCTCACATGGACAACCTGATTACCCTGTATACCCCAGAGCTTAGAACAGGGCTCTGCACATAGTAAGCGCTTAACAAATACCAATATTATTATTATTATTATTAAGGTGCCTCTCTGAATGAGCCTGAAATTCTGCTCCACCAGTCATAGTAATCTACTGTTCTTTGTTTCAGATTTGTATATTCATTCAGTTGTATTTATTGAGCGCTTACTGTGTTCTCTACATTGGAAAAGTACAATTCAGCAATAAAGAGAGACAATCTGTTCATATCTTGTTGTTTTATCTGTCCTTACGTGTCTGTCACCAGCCCATTATATTTTTAGATTGTAAGCCCCCTGAGGATCAGGGACTATGTCTAATTCCACCTGCTAATGCTTTCCCAGTTCTTGGTATAGAGCTTTGCACACCGTGTGTGCTTAATAAATGATTTTACTACTACTGAGATTCGTCTTGCCTTGCAGGCATTGTTGAGGACTGATTCTTCCTCAGACAATAACACTGCTTCACAGCCATATGCTTTTGCCTCTCACAGTCCAACCACCACAAGCCCCAAGAAGTTTGCAATTTCTCTTGAAACAGCAAAGGGGAAATAAAGAAATGGGATAAGCACTTGATGCTCCACTGGAGAGGACTTTATACAATCATAATAATAACCAAGAGGAATAATAACCTGTCCGATCACCACAGGCCACAGGAAAGCTGAAGCCTGAAGGAAAGTCTCCTCACCAGAGCACTAAATTTCATAGTAGCCAGGGCCCAGGGTCAAGAGCTGGGCTTCTTGGTAATCTATTTATATTAATGTCTGTCTGCAACTCCAGACTGCAAGCTCATTGTGGATAGGGAATGTGTCTGTTTAGTGTTGTATCGTACTCTTCTAAGCACTTAGTACAGTGCTCTGCACACAGTAAGCACTCAATAAATAGGATTGAATGAATGAATATATTCTGGGTTAGTTCCCTCCAGCAGAGAACAACCAGACCACCCCTCCTCTCTGAGCTGGAAGCTAATGCACCTGGCAGAGCACCACCCAGGGATGACCCTGGCATCTCAGGACTTTCAGCCCAATTGGCTGATGCTTTTAGCTCCATTCAGTCACATGAAACAGCTCCCCTCCAGCTCCCCTCCACCTCATCCCCTTAGCCTTTTCTTCCCTCAGCAAGCATCTATCATCTTCCAGATCCCAAGGCCCTTGCAATCTGACACCGTGTCAGCATCCCACTGCTACCATAGAGAAGGTCCTTCCGTCCCTGAGACTCCCACCCGATTGGTACCATCATTAAAGTATGTTATGGGTTGTGTTCCCCATAGCGAGATGAACTGCTGCGTTAGCCATCTCTGACTCCAGGAACCGAGAGGTATCGGCCTAGTACTTAAAGACTGAAAATGAACTTAGAACAAGAAAAATGTTCTGCAGCTTAGACTTCTGGGGGCAAAAATGTGTCCGAGGCTATTACTCCAAAGGACAGTCACTACTGAATCAAAATTAATTAAATGGGTTTAGTGTTATTTAACAAACATTGAAGTGTGGAGAAAAGGAAGAAATATGATGGTTTCCTTAGTAGGGAAGACCTCCAAAATCCATTCCACAGCACTTTCAATTATATGTCCAGTTTCCTGCTTAGACTGTTTACCTAATGATTTATTTCTTACATTTTTGTGGCAATTTACCTGACAGTGAACTATGTCAAAACAAGGAAGAACTAGGAAATGGCATTGTCAAGGGAAAATAAGATTTTGTGCCAAGTCCCAAAGGGCTACAGGAGTCTCTTAACTCATGGTACAAGGGAGAAATTGGTGCCTTCCAAAGCCAGACTGAGAAGCCGTAGAGACAGTTTTGCGCTTGGACAAATCAGAAAACAGGAAACAAGAATGAAATCGAGTTTGCGATTTGTCTTGACTGCTCAATATGATCATAAGAATAATCAAAAGGAATAATAACTGTAGTATTTCTTAAATGCTAACTATCTGTACAAAACACTGCCTAAGCACCGTTGGAGATACTAGATTGTCAGGTCCGACACAGTTCATTCATTCAGTCGTATTTACTGAGCACTTAATGTGTGCAGAACGCTGTACTAAGCACTTGAAAAATACAATTCAGCAACAAATAGAGACGATCCCTGTGCACAATGGGCTCACAGTCTAGAAGGGGAGGGAGTTACTTTCCTACATGGAGCTCACAATCTAAGGGGGAGGAGGAACAGTTATTTAGCACCCATTTTACAAATGAGAAAACTGAGTGACTTGCTGGATCAGAAAATAATGGGAAGTTTGTGGCCAGCACTGAGATGAGCAATACACCCTTCCTGCTGATTTAACCAAAGGTTCACTGTCCCCTACACTTTACATATGAAACCCGGATTGAAAATTCAATGGCAAGCTGGCCAGGTGGAACCTCGGTGAATCCAGTGTCACCAAAGCAGGTGAAGTGTCGACTGAGTTGCAATAACCCTTACCACGCCAATTCACACTGGCTCAGAGGGTAGCTACTTCAGGAATTCAGGATAGGGAGATGTATGTGATATTACACACCTTATCCCAGACACACAGTATAACATGATGACATAGCAGAAGCCATCTTGTGGAACTAAGCTCTAAGTTTGGCCAATTCTCGGGCATTCATTTTTCAGGGTCCCTGACTCCCCGGCTTGAATCAAGAGTCTTTGCATCACACTGCCAGGTCCGAATGAATGTCAGAGCTAAAACAGAGCCATGGAACCCAGGAGCAGGAGCTTCAGTCAGGAGAACTGAAAAAAGGGCATGAAAGAATCTGGTTCTGAAATGTCCCTGGACAGAGGATAGGTTAACTGCTAACCCAACTTTAGTCTGTGAGGTCCTTGTGGTCAGGGATTGTGCCTACCTACTCTATTGTACTTTCCCAAGTGGCTAGAGCTTGGGCCTGGTAGTCTGCTGTGTGACCTTGGGTAAGTCACTTCACTTCTCTGGGCCTCAGTTACCTCATCTGGAAAATGGGCATTAAAATTGTGAGCCCCATTTGGGACATGGGTTGTGTCCAACCTGATTTACTTGTAATAATAATAATAATAATAATGTTGGTATTTGTTAAGCGCTTACTATGTGCAGAGCACTGTTCTAAGTGGGACATACAGGGGAATGAGGTTGTCCCACGTGAGGCTCACAGTCTTCATTCCCATTTTACAGATGAGGGAACTGAAGCACAGAGAAGTGAAGTGACTTGCCCACAGTCACACAGCTGACAAGGGGCCCCAGAGCTTAGTACAGTGTCTGACACATACTAAGATATTAAAGAATATCCCAATTACTATCCCCTCTAGACTGTAAACTACCTCTAGACTGTAAGTCCATTATGGGCAATGAATGTGTCAATTTCTTGTTGTATTGTATTCTCCCAAGTGCTCAGTACAGTGTTTTGCACACAGTAAGCTCTCTATAAATACTACTGAATGAATGAGTTCTCTGCACATAGTAAGCAATCAGTAAATATCATTGATTGATTGATTGATTGATAACCAGACTGGGTAGAATAAGACTAGAAAAATGCCCACTCTATTGGCACGTTTCCCCTCTCAGGGTGGCACCTGGAGAGTTTCCAGTCCTCTACCAGTCTCAACTATGGGAGGGAGAGAGAGGCCTACCCATTCCATTCCTAGCTTGGGCAGTACCTAGCGAGTGGAAGGCAATGTGCTACAAGTCAGAACTCACCTATGCTGGGCAGCAGTGGCATGGGAGAGAGTCAAGAGCTGAGACTCACGTTTATTGCGCGGAAGTTGACAATGGTAAACTGCTTCTGTATTTTTACCAAGAAAACTTTACGGATACGCTATCAGATCGTTTGAAGATGGGATAGATGTGTCCATGGCGTCGCTACGGGTCGGAGATGACTCGACAGCATAAGACAAGACAAGATTGGCACATCTAGCAGTCCCGGGGAAGGGTCTCTCACCTGCCGACACCATCATGAGTGGAACCAATGCAGAGTGAGGATAGAGATGGAGGACCAGGAAGATTTGAAAAGCTACTGGAAACAATGTGTTTCTCTGTACCCAGGATCCAGCCTAACCCCATATGTCCATGATGCAAGGCTCGGATCACATGGAAACCAGCAATGGGGTTTATACATGATTTGGGGGAAGCCATAACCCCTGGTTTTGTTAAGAAGAAAAGGCTAAGGAAATCCGCTCTTTCACTCAAATGTGTTTACCCTACATCAGATCATATACTGATGCCATCTTACAGCCACTGTAATAGATTGTTATTAGAGATTTTCTATTGATGAATAAATACTTTTCCAATATAAAGGGAATGCCCATTTTACAGATATTGGTGAATAAATACTTGTCTAATATAAAGGGAGATATTAAATCCCCATTTTACAGATAAGAAAACTTGAGGCACAGAGAAGTTAAGTGACTTATCTATGGTTACACAGCAGGCAAGTGGTGGAGCCAGGATTAGAACACGGGTCCTCTGACTCTCAGGCCCAGGCTCTTTCCATGAGGCTGCTCTGTTTCCCTGTGTGTCTGAGTGGTGGGAACTCATGCCGAATCAGATTGAGACAAATTAACCTGGGAGAGAGGTTAAGTTTCAGGGAACTCTTCCAACCCAGCAGAGCCCTGGAAGATATCGTCTTTCATTAGGTTGTGGGTGGAGAACTGTCAATCGTTTGTATTTATTGAGTGCTTACTGTATGCAAAAGAACAGCACTATGCTCTTGGAAGAGTTTGGGATAACAGAGTTGGTAGACACTTTCTCTGACCGCAAGGAGCTAAAGACACAGGATTATGGTAGCCGTTTACCTGGTTAATACCGGGACCCAGAAGCATTACAGGAATAGTAAAGACTGGATGGACCAATGTTGCCATTCAATCCCTGATGGATCTAGTAGGGGAATAGCCTGGCTCTGCTGGCAGGGGTAGTCTGGTTTCAAACTGCCCCCTTCTGCCTGGTTCTGCCTACCTCTGTCGTGACCATAAAACGGGCTTCAAGCCGGGTATTTCCCGACCCATGGGATACCCTTTGCTATCCCAGTGGGTAAAACATCAGTGGAACATTCTCTGTTCTCCCAGTTAATTGGTCATGGGAGGATATTTCTCCTTGGGAGGATGCTGCCCATGGTATCTCGGTAATATTTCACGCTGTCAGAACCAGGGAAAAGGGCTCATTCTCAAGCCTTCAAACTCAGTCTGCTTTCTATTCAGCTGCCTGATGGTTCTCAAAGTTTATCTTCATTTCCGCTGGAATGAATCTAAAATTCTCCCCTCCCTGCCACCAGAACAATAGCACCGGTCAGCTAGTTAAGCTTCCAGAGACGGAGAACTGCCGGCCCACTCTCAAACTCCCAACATCATCTGAGCCTTATGTGGATGCCCATCTGTCAGGATGGCACGGCGCCCTGCATAGAGAGAGGACCTTGCCAGGGAAAATGAAAAGAACGCAGAGTCAGCAACTCAAGAAGTCTATGAACAAAGGCATAAAACATGGCTGTGTTCTTGCCAACAACAAGAGTTTTCTCAGTCCCGAAGAGGGGTGATGTTTATTCATTCTTTTACTTGTTTATGGCTAAAGAACTGAAACAACATACAAAGTTGGCAGGTTGAATTAGTGAGGAGGAAAAAAAATGGCTGTGGCTTTCTGTCCTGTCCCTGACTTTTCCATCACTGTAGACGGCAACACCATCCTTCCTGTCTCACAAGCCTGTAACCCAAAGTCACCCCTTCCCCTTCTCCAACACCCCTGCTCTCAACCCCCTCCTCTACTTTCCCATACTTCCCAGCAGTATCTTCAGAGGAGATCTCTCTCCTCTCAAGTGCCACATGCGCTTCGGACCCCATTCCCTCACACCTTATAAAAACTCTCACCCCTTCCCTCCTCCCCCCTTAACTTCCATCTTCAACTGCTCACTCTCCAACGGCTTCTTCTGCTCTGCCTTCAAACATGGCCACGTCTCCCCCATCCTCAAAAAACCCTCCCTTGACCCCACTGCCCCCTCCAGTTATCGTCCCATCTCCCTCCTACCCTTCCTTTCCAAACTCCTAGAGCGAGTTATCTACACTCGCTGCCTTGAATTCCTCTCCTCTAACTCTCCTGGACACCCTCCAATCTGGCTGCCATCCCCTTCACTCCACCAAAACCGCCCCTCGAAGGTCACCCATGACCTCCTTCTTGCCAAATCCAATGATTCTTACTCTATCTTAATCCTACTCGACCTGTCAGCTGCCTTTGACATTATCAACCATCCTCTTCTCCTCAACTCGTTATCCAACCTTGGCTTCATGGACTCCATCCTCTCCTGGTTCTCCTCTTATCTCTCTGGCTGGTCATTCTCAGTTTCCTTCGTGGGCTCCTCCTCCCCATCCCATCCCTAACTGTAGGGGTTCCTCAAGGGTCACTCCTTGTTCCCCTTCTGTTCTCCAACTATACTCATTCTCTTGGTGAACACATTCGCTCCCACGACTTCAACCATCATCTCTACGCAGATAATATCCAAATCTACATCTCCTTTTCTGTTCTCTCTCCCTCCCTCCAGGCTCATATTTCCTCCTGCCTTCAGGACATATCCTCCTGGATGTCTGTCCACCATCTAAAACTAAACATGTTTAAGACTGAGCTCCTTGTCTTCCCTCCCAAACCCTGTCCTCGCCCTGACTTTCACATCACAGTGGACAGTATTACCATCCTTCTTGTCTCACAATAACAATAATGTTGGTATTTGTTAAGTGCTTACTATGTGCCGAGCACTGTTCTAAGCGCTGGGGTAGATACAGAGTCATCAGATTGTCCCATGTGAGGCTCACAGTTAATCCCCATTTTACAGATGAGGTAACTGAGGCACAGAGAAGTGAAGTGACTTGCCCACAGTCACACAGCTGACAAGTGGCAGAGCTGGGATTCGAACTCTTGACCTCTGACTCCCAAGCCCATGCTCTTTCCACTGAGCCATGCTGCTTCTCTTCACAAGCTTGCTTCACAAGCCCACAACCATGGTATCATCCTTGACTCTGCTCTCTCATTCACCCCACAAATCCAATTCGTCACCAAAACCTGCCGATCTCACCTTCACAACATCGCCAAGATCTGCCCTTTCCTCTCCATCCAAACCACTACCTTGTTAGTACAATCTCTCATCACATCCTGACTGGATTACTGCATCAGCATCCTTTCTGATCTCCCAACCTTCTGTCTCTCCCCACTTCAGTGTGTACTTCACTCTGCTGCCTGTATTATTTTTCTAGAGAAACGCTCAGGGCATGTCACTTCTCTCTTCAAAAATCTCCAGTGGTTGCCTATCAACCTCCGCATGAAACAAAAACTCCTCACTATTGTCTTCAAAGCTCTCCATTACCTTGCCCCCTTCTACCTCACCTCCTTTCTCTCCTACAGCCCAGCCCACAAAATCTGCTCCTCTGCTGCTTCTAACCACCTCACTGTGCCTTGTTCTCATCTGTCCTGCTGTCAAGCCCTGCCCCATGTCCTATCTCTGGCTTGGGAATGCCCTCCCTCCTCTCATATACCAAACTAGCCCACTTCCCCCCTCCAAAGCCCTACTGAAAGCTCACCTCCTCCAGGAAGCCTTCCCAGACTGAGACCCCATTTTCCTCTGCTCCACCTCCCTCCCCATCGTCCCTACTCCCCCCTCTGCTCTACCCGCCTCCCCACCCCATATCACTTGTGTAGATATGTACATATTTATTATTCTATTTATTTCATTAATGATGTGTATATATCTATAATTCTATTTATTTATATTGATGCCTGTCTACTTGTTTTGTTTTGTTGTTTGTCTGCCCCCTTCTTGCCTGTGAGCCCATTGGTGGGTAGGGATTGTCTTTGATGCCAAATTGTACTTTCCAAGCACTTAGTACAGTGCTCTGCACACAGTAAGCACTCAATAAATACAATTGAATTGAATAAATGAATCAATGAATGAACCTTGGCATTATCCTTGACTCCTCTCTCTCATTCAACCCACATATTCAATTCATCACCAAATCCTGTCAGTCCCACCTTCACAACATCGCTAAAATCTGCCCTTTCTACTCCATCCCAACCTGCTACTGCGTTAATACAATCACTCATTCTATCCCACCTGGATTACTGCATCAGCCTCCTTGCTGACATCCCAACCTCCTGTCTCTCCCCACTCCAGTCCATACTTTACTCTGCTGCCCGGAGGAGCTTACATTCTAGAGGATTAAAGAAAAGAATTTGAGGCAACGCTACAGTTTTAACCGTGGGATTTATGGAGTGTTTCCTATGTGCTATACACTATGCTAAGAGTTGGAGTAGATACAACACAAGGAGACAGGTCACAGTCCCTGTCTCTAAAGGGGCTCACAGTCTAAGAGAGAGGGAGAACAGGCATTTAGTCACTCTAGATTGTAAACAATTTGAGGGCAGGGATTGTGTTTACCAACTCTATCATATTATACTTTCCCAAGCACTATTCATTCATTAATTCATTCAATCATATATATTGAGCGCATACTGTGTGCAGAGCACTGTACTAAGTGCTTGGAAAGTACAATTCAGCAGTAGAGACAATCCCTACCCACACCAGGCTTACAGTCTAGAAGAGGGGAGAAAGACATCAAAACAGGTAAACAGGCATCAATATAAATAAATGAAATTATAGTTATATACATATATGCATAAGTGTCGTGGGGCAAGGAGGGGGTTAGAGACAAGGGAGTGAGTCAGGGCAGCACGGAAGGGAGGGGGATCTGAGGAAAAGGGGGGGTTTAATCTGGGAAGGTGCTGGGAGGAGGTTTGAAAGGGGAAATGTGATTGTTTGGTGGATTTGAGGAGGGAGGGTGTTCCAGGCCAGAGGTAGGACTTGGGTCAGGCAAGAATGAAGCGTAATGAGAAAGTTAGCACCAGTTAACCAGTTAACATTTAGTACAAGCTCTCAATAAATACCACTGATGGATTGACTGGATCCTCATTTTACAGATGAGGAAATTGAAGCACAGAGAAATGACTTGCTCAAGGTCACATAGAGGGCAAGGGTTGGAGTCGATATTAGAACTCAGATCTCTGGACTCACAATCCTGTGCCCTTTCTACTAGGCTATGCTGTTTCTATGGTATTAGGTGATAAGTCATTGTGTGGGCAAGTGAGGGGTGACATTTAGGGTCAACTAGTCAATTATATTTATTGAGCAATTACTGTGTGCAGAGCACCGTACTAAGTGTTGGGGAGAGTACAACATAGCAATCTAACAGATACATTCCCTGTGATAGCTGGAGGATATTATGCCTATGGCTTCTGTGGTTAGGGTGATCCTTGCTGACTGCTATCCTTCCACCATCTTAATACAGCTGAGAAAGCAGCATTTTAGCACTGTGATCCAGACAGGAGCTAAACCAGCTGCTCCTTAGTGAAACAGGCACAAACCCACTTCCAGCAGAGATCAAGGGATGGGCCAGAGGGATGCATGCTTTAAAAAACAGGAGACTTAAGACAGGATTTCCTCTAGGATACTGGCATCAATCATTTTTAGCTTGGACCTGAAAGAGTTGGACAAAATCTTCATCACCTTGGGCATATAAAAATAACAATAATAATAATAATGTTGGTATTTGTTAAGTGCTTACTATGTGCAGAGCACTGTTCTAAGAGCTGGGGGAGATACAGGATAATCAGGTTGTCCCACGTGGGGCTCACAGTCTTCATCCCCATTTTCCAGATGAGGGAACTGAGGCACAGAGAAGTAAAGTGACATGCCCACAGTCACACAGCTGACAAGTGGCAGAACCGAGATTTGAACCCATGACCTCTGACTCCCATATCATATCACATATCATATCATATCACATATGTAGTCTCTGCCTTTGAGGTCTCTGACTGGGGACTTTGCAATCGACACAAGGATAGTAGATTGATGCCATATCCTACCACCAGGGCTAATCAACCATTTTCATTTCAAGTTCTTCTCAATAAAAGTGGTTTCAGGGAAAGTTGGATTTCCAGGTCCCAAGGGGAATAGAAGCTGTGAAGTGGCTGAGAAGGTACTAAGCGTTTGGTGAAAAATCGCCAGGAGCATTTCCACACTGTTATGACCGGAACACAGATCTGTGAAAATAAGCCTGGGGTTTTGGAGTCTAGAGCTGCTCATGATCTTTCCTCTTTCATGTTTACCTCCCCAGCAGGAAGGAGGCATCGGGGAATACCGATATCTGGAGACAGACTCCTCCTCTGAGGATGCAGCCACTCCAACCTACTCTTAAGGGTCAGATGCTCAAACTAGATGAGGAGAAAAATCAATCAAGCAAAACTATTTATTGGGCACTTACTGTGTGCAGAGAACTGAACTAAGTACTTGGGAGAGAATAATGGAGTTGAGTTGAAAATATGAAGCACTTCCTCAAGAAGCTTACAACTTATCAATAGAAAAAGACACAAGTGATAGATTGGGGGAAAAAGAGAATAGGAAAATGGGTATGTGGATGATGATTAGGGTGTGAAAGTATTAGGTAAATTGGGAGAGTACATAAGACTGTATAGGCAGAAATGCTGTGGGTTTTTGCACATGCCTGAGTGTGGAGGTGGTATTTCAGAAGATAGGACTTGGGGAGATGAACAGTGAATCAGAGAAAGCCTCCTGGCTTTCATAAGGGCTCTGAAGATGGGGATCATTCTGGTCTATCAGATTTGAAAGCCAAAGGAATGGTGAGAGTAAGGGATCAGAGACGAAGAGATGAGGACTAGGCTTAGTGAGTGGGTTAGCTAGCCAGGGACAGAGTGTGAACTGAAAAAATATTGGGGAGAGAGCTGATGGAGTGCTTTAAAGTCGATGGTGAGGAGTTTCTACTGTAGCGAAAAAGAAATTGCTATATATTGCAGTTTCTGAGAAGAGGGGAGACATGTGCGGGATGATGTTTTATAAAAATGATCTAGACCACAGAGTGAAGTTTAGAGTGAAAAGGGGAGAAACTAGAGACAGGGAGGTCAGTTAAGAGACTGATACAGAAACCTAGTCAGGGTCTGGACCAGGGAGATGGCCACTGGGAAGGAGAGGAAATAGCAGATCTGAATAGGAAAGGTGACGAGAGAAGGAAACAATCAAGGATAATTCTAAGGATGCTGATCTCAGGGACAAGAAGGAAGTAGGCTTGCCTAGTGGAAAGAGGATGAGTCTGGGAGTCAGAGGCCCTAGTTTCTAATCCGGCTCTGTCACTTGTCTATTCTTTGACCTTGGACAAGTCGCTTAACTTCTCTGTACCTCAATTGCTTCCTATGCAAAATGGGGACTAGGTACCTGTTCTCCCTCCTACTTAAACTGTGAGCCCCAAGTGAGACCTGATTATGATTATCTTGTATCTACCCAATACTTACTTAAGTGCTTGGCACAGGGTAAGCTTTTACAAATTCTACTATAATTATTACCATCATAATTGTAGTGTTGTCAACTGTGGTGGAAAACAGTTACATGAGCACTTGCGAAGGAAGTGTTTTGAAAATTAGTCAATCAGTCAATGGCATTTATTGAGCATTTACAGTGTGTTTTGGAGAGTACAATACAAGGAGTTGGTTAAACATGTTCCTGGCCAATAAGGAGCTTACAGTCTAGAGGGGGAGACTGACATTTATTTTAATTTTTTAATTTTTTGCTTTTTGTTAAGCACTTACTATGTGCTAGGCATTGTACTAAGTACTGTGGTAGATATAAGCTAATCAGGAAGGACACAGTCCACTCCCCACATGGGGCTCACAGTCTTAATATCCATTTTACATGAGGTAACTGAGGTAACTGAGGCACAGAGAATGAGGTAAATTGCCCAAGGTCACAAAGCAGACTAGGCATGAAGCCGGGATTAGAACCCAGAATCTTCTGACTCCCAGACCTATTCTCTGTACACTAGTATATGCAGATATGTACTTAAATGATGTGGGGCTGAGTGGGAGGATAAATATCAAATGCTTATCCAAGTGCATAAGTGATGCAGAAAGGAGTGCGAGTAGGGGAAATGAGGGCTTTGTTGGAGAAGGCCTCTTGGAGGAGGTGGGATTCTAATAAGGATATTAAGTGAGTGTTGGACTTTCAGATATGAAAGAGGTGGTTAACCCAGGCCAGAGGGAGGATACAGACAAGAAGTTTGTGGTGAGAGAGATGACATAGAGGTACAGTGAGTAGGTCGGTGAAGTGTGTGGGTTTTGTAGAAGGAAAACAAGGTAAGGAAGGAGGGGGTGAGTTGATTGAATGCTTTAAAGCCGATGATAAGGAGTCTCAGTTTGATGCAGAGGTGAATGGGCAACCAGTAGAGATTCTTAAGGAGTCAGAAGACACCGATTAAACTTTTTTTTAGAAAAATTATTTGTGCAGCAATGTGAAGTAATGACTGGAGTGGGTAGACAGGGAAGGCAGAACTGTCAGTTTAAGAGGATAATACAGTAGTCGAGGAGAGATCATCATCAGTGGTATTTTCTGAGTGCTTATCTTCTCTTCCCATCCCTGTCATCCCCCTGACTTTTCCATCACTGTAGATGGCACCACCAACCTTCCTGTCTCACAAGCCCATAACCTTAGCGTTATCCTTGTCTCCTCTCTCTAATTCAACCCACAGAGTCAATCCATCACTAAATTCTGTCGGTTCTACCTTCACAGCATCGCTAAAATCCGCCCTTCCCTCTCCATCCAAACTACTACAACGGTAATTCAGTCACCTATCTTATCCTGTCTTGATTACTTTATCAGCCTCCTTGCTGACCTCCCAGCCTCCTGTCTCTCTCAACTCAGGTCCACACTTTACTCTGCTGCCCAGATCACTTTTCTGCAAAAACTTTCAGGACATATTTTCCCACTCTTCAAGCAACTCTAGTGTTGCCCATCCACCACCCCACCAAACAAAAACTCCTCACCACTGGCTTCAAAGCACTCAATCACCTTGTCCCTTCCTACCTCACTTTGCTATATGTGGCTCAGTGGAAAGAGCCCGGACTTGGGAGTCAGAGGTCATCGGTTTGAATTCCGCCTCTGCCACCTGTCAGCTGTGTGACTGTGGGCATGTCACTTAACTTCTCTGTGCCTCAGTTACCTCATCTGTAAAATGGGGATGAAGACTGTGAGCCTCACTTGGGACAACCTGATTACCCTGTATCTACCCCAAGGCTTAGAACAGTGTTCTGCATATAGTAAGTGCTTAACAAATACCAACATTATTATTATTATACTCCTACTACAACCCAGCCCACACACTTCACTACTCTAATGCTAACCTTCTCACTGGCCCTGGATCTCGTCTATCAGCGTCACTGAGCCTCACACACGCCCTCCCTTGGATCCAGCTTGGGGGCTGAGGATAACTGGGGTCATTCTCTAAACAACTCTTGTCTGTCCCCACCATTCAATTTGAAATTCCTTGAGGGAACAGAGGGCAAGCATTTTGCTATTTTTTTACTCTCCCAAGTACTTAGTACAGTGTCTAGCACTCAGTAGATGTTTGACAAATGCCACTGACTGTGACCCTGTGGAAAGAGCCCAGGTCTGTGAGTCGGAGGACCTGCATTCATATTCTGGCTCCCCTACTTACCCACTGTGTGACCTTGGCCAAGTCACCTAACTTCCCTGTGCCTGTTTCCTCTTCTGTAGAGAAGCAGCATGGCTTAGTGGAAAGAGCCTGGGCTTGTTAGTCAGAAGTCATGGGTTCTAATCCACCTCTGTCACTTGTCAGCTGTGTGACTTTGAGCAAATCACTTAACTTCTCTGTGCCTCAGTTACCTCATCTGTAAAATAGGGATTAAGACTGTGAGTCCTACTTGGGACAACCTGATTGCCTTGTATCTACCCCAGCGCTGAGAACAGTCCTTGGCACATAGTAAGCGCTTAACAAATACCATAACTAATTAATTAATAGCTGTTTTCCCTCCCCCATAGGTTGTGGGGTAGGTACTATGTCTGACCAGATAATCTGATGTGATAATCTTGTCTCTACTCCAAGATTTAATACAGTACTTGGCACATAATAAGCACTTAACAAATACCACAATTATATTGGAGGTTCTGATAATACTCCTGTTGATAAAGGGATAGAAAGAGAGAGAGAGAAGCAGTGTGGGTTAGTGGATAGACCACAGGCCTGGGAGTCAGAAGGACCTGGAATCTAATCCTGGCTCCACCATTTGTCAGCTGTGTGACCTTGGGCAAATCACTTAACTACTCTGTGCCTCATCTGTAAAATGGGGTTTAAGACTGTGAGTCCTCTATGGGACAGGGACTGTGTCCAACCTGATTCTTTTATATCTGCCTCAGTGCTTAGAACAGTGTCTGGCACATAGTGAGCACTTTGCAAATACTATTATTATTATTATATGAGCATATATAGAGACTATGCCCAACTCCTGTTTCTTTATCTTTCATCCTTTATCTCCTTGGCAGTCTGCTCCTCAGGGATCATTCTGGACCTGGAGCAGAACTGCCTTTCAGATAATGTTGGAGAAGTAGCGTGGCTCAGTGGAAAGAGCACGGGCTTGGGAGTCAGAGGTCATGAGTTCGAATGCCGACTCTGCCACTTGTCAGCTGTGTGACTGTGGGCAAGTCACTTAACTTCTCTGTGCCTCAGGTACCTCATCTGTAAAATGGGGATTAACTGTGAGCCTCACGTGGGACATCCTGATTACCCTGTATCTACCCCAGCGCTTAGAACAGTGCTCGGCACATAGTAAGCGCTTAACAAATACCAACATTACTATAATGTTCAGGGTGGTTACTCTCCACTCCCAGAAGGGGACTGGAGTGATAGTATGAGGAGAGACAAAGGAAACAGAGGAGAGGGACTTCCTTCCCCAGCCATTTCAAAAGCAGTCCCGGGCTCTAACCAATCAGAATGGTTTGTGTTTTAGTTCATATTGTACTGCAGTGGGAAGGTATGTGTGTAGTCACACTGCTGAGAGTGTGTGGATGTGCGTGTATATCTGCATGATCAATCCATAGTATTTATTGAGCACTTACTGTGCACAAAGCACTGGATTAAGAATTTGGGAGAGAACAATAGAACAGACACATTTCCAACCTAAAATGAGCTTACACTCTAGAGGGGGAGATGGACATTAATGCAAATAAATAAATTACAGATATGTACATAAGCATTGTTGGGCTGAGGGGGTGGTGAATAAAGGGAGCATAAGGGAATGGGAGCAAAGGAATGAGGGCCTAGTCAGGGAAGGAGATGTGCTTTCAATAAGGCTTTGAAGGTGGGGAAAATAATTGGCTGTTTAGAGGGAGGATTTTTCAGGCTAGAGGCAGGAGGTGGGTGAGAGGTCTGTGGTGAGATGGATGAGGCGGAGGCACAGTGAGAAGGTTGGCATTTGGCATTAAAGGATCAAAGTGTGGGGGCTGGTTGTAGTAGGAGAGTAGTGAGGTGACTTAGGAGGGGGCAAGGTGATTGACTGATTTAAAACCAGTGGTAAGGAGTTTCTGTTGGATTTTTTGTGTATGAGTGTTTCCGTGTGTATTTGTGGATGTCACTATGTGTGCACTGCTCTTTGTGTGTGAGAGTGTGTACTGAATGGGCAGGCACCCGCAGGAGCAGATGTGAACATTTCACAGTATGTGAACATTTCTGTGGGTTCAAGTGGGAGTATGCTCAAGTATGTATGGATGCTTTTTTCTGTGTACGGGAATATTTTTGTATGCATCGACGAATGGACGGGTCGGGGGGGGGAGGGGGTGCCTCTGTGTGTGTGTGTGTGTTGTGTTTATATGCATAGTTGAGCATTTCTGTATGTGTGCTTGCAGAGAGAAAGGGAAAAGAATGACTGAAAACAACAAAACCAGAAACGTTCCTTGAAGGGAACGAGAAGTTGAAGCTTTTTTGTGCTTAATGGGAGAAACCAACGTGATAGTAAAAATCTGTAAAGTGCATACTATCGAAACCCATAGATGAGTATTGTCCAGAGATGAACATGCACAAGTGGCTTGTATTTGTCAAGACTGAATAAAGCATCATTCAAAACCCCAGTCTCCTCCCTCTAATCTAAAACAGATGTCACCTCCTTTGACTTTCCACATTCCTCATTCTCCAGAGAGCCTATCTCTAGCCTGGTCTCTGAATAGAACTGACAAGGCTGAGGTTGCTGCAGATGACTGAGGTACTGAGAGACATTTCCCCCACTAGATTGTAAATTCCTTGTGGGTAGGGGGTTTTGCCTACCAAGTGTACTATACTCTCCCACGTGCTTCGTACAGTGTCATGCCCACAATACATGTTCACTAAATACCACCGATTGATCACAATGGTGTTGGGTTAGTGTGGGCTGTAGGTACTGGAATTCCCCTTCTCTTCAAAAGTAAAAGGGAAGCTGCTTCCTCTCTATGCTCCTGGCTCCTGGCACATGACCAACTATTTCCTGAAGGAAGCAAGGACGAGAAAGGTCATGTTGCTTACCCAAGATGCCCCATTAATGGTGGGTCCAAGATGAGAAGACTGAAAGGAGTGACCTTGTTCAACCTGCTGACTCTAGACCAGAGCACAGAAAAATGGGAGGAACCAGCATAGCCTAGAGGAAAGAGAAGAGGCCTGGGAACCAGAGGACCTGGTTCTAATTCCAGATCTGGCTCTTTGTCTGTTGTGTGACTTTGGGCAAGTCATTTACCTTCTTTATTCCTCAATGTTCTCATCTGTAAAATGGGGATTAACTTCAACTCCCTCTAACCTAGCCTGTGAGTCCCATGTGGGATAGGGATGGAGTCCAACCTGATTATTTTGTATCTACCCCAATGTTTAGTTCAGTGCTTGGCACATAGTAAGTGCTTAACAAGTACCTTTATCCTTGTTATTAGGTTATGGTTATCATTATTTTGTTCAGACAAATGCCTTTCTAATGGTCCGTGATGTCAGCATAGATGATTCCCAACCCCTCATTAAGGCAGACGTGTCAATTTGGTGCTTTGCTTATGGTTACCATCCGATGACCCAACTAACTCACAGTGGTCTTCAGTGCCAAGAATGACGATGCGCAAAGAAATTCAATCCAAGACCCATTTTGTTGCCTGCTCTGTTCCAGTTCTGAGTTGCTTTTGCCCTGCATTCCCCAATTTCCTCTTATTATTATTGACTGATGCTTCCGTTAATATAATGAACCTTATTCAGAGCTCTGACTGATTCCTAGATTTCCTTTTTGTGCTCCAGATGGGAAGGAGCATGCTCAGTTGGTCCAAACTTTCACTGTCCCCCTCCTGGGATTGCATTAAAAAGAGAACGGAGGAGGTGAGGGGGAAAATAGACAAATGCACGGCAGGCTTTGTCTCCGCTCAGATTTACAGCTTCGTTTGTTAGCGGAGGATACTGTTTTCACATCCATCCAGACCCCAGGAAGAGCCTCACCTTTACACTTACACTTACACTTTACACTTGGCTGTCACGGGGAACAGCTGTAAATTACCATGGATAACATGCCACTGTGAAGCGTGAAATCAAGTGCCTGATGCAGCACTCTGGACATTTTCTCCTTAACGGTGAATGCCTTCCAGAGGACACGGGTGTACAAGCCGGCAACGAGAGAGAGAGAAGAAGAGAAAGAGACTCATAAGTGAAAAAAGTAAGAGAAAAGTTCAGGGAAATGAGAAATCGGACAATCTGAAACAGGGGGACTTTGTATCATTCTTTTTCCCAGATTGCTTTCAAATTACTGACTGCATTTTTGTCCTCACAACATCTCTGGGAGGTGAGAGAGGTTGGGATTTGACATCTGAGGTACCTGAACCCCAGAGAGGGTAAGAAACTGGCCCAAGACCACACTGCAGGACACTATCAAAGTTGGAACTAGAACCCAGGACCTCTGACTCCCAGACACATATCTGTTTACAAGGCCACACTGGCGCTCGTGTATTAATCTCTCAGGCAAATAGATGCAATCATTTCCACCCACAATTTAAAAATTTGTTTTCAGAGAATGCTGGATGTTCAAAGTGAAAAAGACCCAGTCTCCTGACCTTGAAGAGTTTACCCAGTGCCTCATTCCCAGAACAAGGCAAGGAAAATACAAACAGGGAGACGTATTAGAATGTGAGACCTGGACAGGTGGAACATTCAATTTCATGGCAGACAAAATATCGTTTGGTTAATATTCGGGTATGACGAAAGGGTGGTTTCCTTTATGCAAGGGGAGCTGGCAAATGGGTTGTGCTGTTCATATAAAGAGTCGTCCTTCGTATTCAAAGATGACATCATAGACATTGAAGTTAATAATAATGCTGGTATTTGTTAAGCACTTACTATGTGCAGAGCACTGTTCTAAGCGCTGGGGTAGACATAGGGGAATCAGGTTGTCCCACGTGGGGCTCACAGTCTTCATCCCCATCTTAAAGATGAGGGAACTGAGGCACAGAGAAGTGAAGTGACTTGCCCACAGTCACACAGCTGACAAGTGGCAGAGCTGGGATTCGAACTCATGACCTCTGACTCCAAAGCCCGGGCTCTTTCCACTGAGCCACGCTGCTTCTCTAAGTTCACCTAGGAGTGTGTGAGTGTGTGGCTAAAAAGGCCTATGTGGAATCCACAGTCACGGCTCCATAAGGCACACAGAAAGGCTCTCTCCTGTTGTGTTGTTTGCAGTGCCTACCACTTTCTGTTTTGCCTCCTTATCATTCATTCCATAGGAAGCTTTTGCTCAGAGAGAGCCACTCCTTTTCTGATGGCAGTGCACCATACAGCTCTGTCCTCAGCAAAATGATTCCCAGTTTTCAGCAGATCCTTGGCCTGTGGGGTTTTTTTTGTATCCTTAAAACACATCCTTTGCCCTCCATGTTTTTGGGTTCCCCGTACAGCTCCATTTCAGCTCTGTAAACAGCAGTTCTTTGGATACCCTGCTGTCGTTTATTCTCACACGCTCCTCCCAGCATAGCTGGGTTAAGGTGAGCATAGCTTCCATCCTAGGAGACAGACTAGGCTTCAAATTTCATTGTTTGTGATCTTTTTTTGCCTTTTGGTATTGAGCCTGTCTGGTAAGTGATGCTCAAGGAGTCAGATGTGGCACCCATGTGAGGCCTAGGGCTCTCACCCTAGAAAAGGTTGGACAACGCTACAGCTCTGTAGACCTTCAGATGTTTAGAAAACCCTTAGAGAATCCACTGAGGTGTCAAAAGTCACCACCTCTTTTACCCATTGCAACCAGCTCAGTAAAACCTGGGAAACCTAGAGAAGCAGCGTGCCTTGGTGGATAGAGCACGGCCTGGAAGTCAGAAGGACCTGGGTTCTAATTCTGGATCCACCAGTTGTCTGCTGAGTGACCTTGGGCAAGTCACTTCACTACTCTGGGCCTCAGTTACCTCATCTGGAAAATGGGGATTAAGACTGTGAGCCCTATGTGGGACAGGGACTGTGTTCATCCTGATTAACTTATATCTACCCCAGTGCTTACAGTGCTTGGCACATAGTGAACACTTAACGAATACCATTTAAAAAAAATTAAAAATACCCACAAAAGTTGATAGCTGAGCAGCCACTCCGTCTGTCAGAATGTCCACCTCTGGTCAGAAAATGGTTTCCTCTCTGGTGACATCATCACTGCTTCTCGGATACCCAAGAACAGATAATTCAGTTCACAGAGGGGTCATCTCAGTTTTCCTCTTGGTTACAGACTCCGGTAATAATGCATTGCCTTATCCATTCCACTGGCTGTACACTAAGCTCTCATTTCCCGCTAGGAGAGCAATCAACACTCTACTTTGCCATTAGCACTGAGTTTTCCCTCCAGTGATTTCTGATTCTTAGCTGACAAAGAAAGCCCATTTCAAGAGCACATACTCTCCAAACAGAAGCACAGCAGACTTTGCATTCCTATCATCAGTAGCATTGATCAATCACTTGCTATGTGCAGAGTACTATAATGGGTGCCTCTTGGATTCCTACTGTGTGCAGAATGCTTTTCATAGTGTCTACTTTGGTGCAGAGCACTATATCAGACACCTATCATATGCAGAACACTGGGGTGGGCACCTAGTGTGTGGAGAGAAGCACCATGGTTTAGTGGAAAGAGGACAAGCTTGGGAGTCAGAGGTTGTGGGTTCTAATCCCGACCCCGCCACTTGTCTGCTGGGTGATCTTGGGCAAGTCACTAACTTCTCTGGGCCTCAGTTACCTCATCTGTAAAAATGGGGATAAAAAAGTGTGAGCCGCCCATGGGACAATGTGATTACCCTGTATCTACCCCAGTGCTTAGAACAGTGCTCTGCACATAGTAAGCGCTTAACCAATACCATAATTAATTAATTAGAATGCTGCAATGGGTCCCTATTGTTTGCCAACCGCTGTCTTGACCGTCTCCTATGTGCAGAGTGCTGTTCTGAGAGCCTTACTATATGCAGAGCACTGTACTGAGGACCATTATGTGATCTTGGGCATGACACAACTTCTCTGTGCCTCCCTTCTCATGTTCTCCCTCCTACTTAGACTATGAGCCCCATGTGGAACAGGAGCTGTGTCTGACCTAATTAACTTGTATCTACCTCAGTGCCTAGAATCGTGCTCAACACATAGGAAATGCTAAACAAATACTTTAGAAAAAACCCCACGAAAGTCACTCCCTTCTTGATGGCAGTGGGTGATGCAGATCTATCCTCAATAATCAACTCTCAGTTTTCAGCTGATACACAATATTGTCTAAATATCTAATGTATACAGGGCTCTGTTCTGAGTGTCTATCATGTTCAGAGCCAGGTACTAAGCAACTACTCTATATAGACTGCTGTAATGGAGAGTACTGCTCTAGATGTCTATTGTATGCAGCTCTCTACAGAGCACTATAATAAACCCCTACTGTGTGTGGAATATTGTGCTGGAAAATTAATTTGTACAGAGCGGAATTTCTGTGTCTATTTTGCTTTGTTTTGCTGTCTGTCTCCCCCTTTCACCCTGTGAGCCCGTTGTTGGGTAGGGATTGTCTCTGTCTATTGCCCAATTGAACTTTCCAAGCACTTAGTACAGTGCTCACTTCTCACTCTAGGCTAAACTTCTCACTCTAGGCTACAAGGCTCTCCATCACCTTGCTCCCTCCTACCTCTCCTCCCTTCTTTCTACTGCCCACCTGACATGCTCCGCTCCTCTGCCACCCACCTCCTCACCATACCCCGTTCTAGCCTATCCCCCGTCTACCCCTGGGCCACATCCTCCCGCTGTCCTGGAATGCCCTCTCTCCTCACCTCCACCAAACTAATTCTCTTCCCCTCTTCAAAGCCCTACTTAGAACTCACCTCCTCCAAGAGGCCTTCCCAGACTGAGCTTCCCCTTTTCCCTCTGCTCCCTCTGCTGCCCCTCTACCCCCCTTCACTTCCCCTCAGCTAAGCCCCCTTTTCCCCCCTTTCCATCTGCTCCTTCCCCCTCCCTTTCCCTCCCCTCAGCACTGTGCTCGTCCACTCATTTGTATACATTTTTTATTAACCGATTTATTTTGTTAATGAGATGTACATCACCTTGATTCTATTTATTGCTATTGTTTTAATGAGATGTACATCCCCTTGTTCTATGTATTGCTATTGTTTTTGTCTGTCTCCCCCGATTAGACTTGTAAGCCTGTCATTGGGCAGGGACTGTCTCTATCTGTTGCAGATTTGTACATTCCAAGTGCTTAGTACAGTGCTCTGCACATAGTAAACGCTCAATAAATACTATTGAATGAATGAATGAATGCTCTGCACACAGTCATCACTCAGTAAATATGACTGAATGAATAAATGAATGAATGCTATGTACAGGAAAACTTTCTAGGGGCAGAGCACTCTACCACGCTCCTACTCTGTTAGAACAATTTGAGAAGTGCAGAGCACTCCATTAAGCACTTGTCAATCAATCAGTAGCATTTATTGACTGCTTACTGTGTGCAGAACACTGTATTAAGCACCTAGGAGAGTAAAAGGTAACAGAGTTGGTTGACACGTTCACTGCCCACAATGAAAGAACATTCAACATTCCAGGCCCCCAGGGATCTTCTAATGGGGGTGAGAAGCCAAATATACAATATGGACCAAAGTTAGAAGATAGATAAAAATAAGAGAAAATGAAAACAGGTAAATAAATAAAACATAGATCAAAAGTGATTAGAGATGTAGCTGATTGCTAAGAAGGCTGGAGGGGTGGCAATGACAGAAAGGTAGAAAATGATCTTGCAGCATGGCTCAGTGGAAAGAGCACGGGCTTTGGAGTCGGGGCTCATGAGTTCGAATCCCAGCTCTGCCACTTGTCGGCTGTGTGACTGTGGGCAAGTCACTTAACTTCTCTGTGCCTCAGTTCCCTCATCTGTAAAATGGGGATTAAGACTGTGAGCCCCACGTGGGACAACCTGATTCCCCTATGTCTACCCCAGCGCTTAGAACAGTGCTCGGCACATAGTAAGCGCTTAACAAATACCAACATTATTATTATTATCTTGGTGCGGAAGATTAGAGTGAGGAAGCTCTCTAGAGGGTGAAACATTATGAATTAGAGGTCAGATAAAGAGAGCTGAGAGTCAAATACAAAGATTTGCTTGGGAGAAAGGCAGAATGTGAACCAGTGTCTAGTGATTAGTACATAGAACTCTATTCACCTAATTCTTTGCAGGTCAGGAGTATTCAGGGGAAGCTCAGAAAGAACACAATCATAATATCCTAGAGTTGAAATGGGAGTTCTGGAGGTCATCTGTTTAATTTCCCTGCCTCCAGATATGATAAAGTATGAACCATCCCAGGAGGTGAACGAGTATTTATCAAGCTCTCCAGAGAAGCAGATTCCTTCACTTCTGTTTCATCATCTTTTCAAACATAAGTGGACCTTTTTTTTGTGGTACTTAAGCACTTACTATGTGCCAGGCACTGAACTAATCACTATCGTAGATGCTGGCTAATCAGGTAAGACAAAGTTCATGTTCCACATGGGGCTCACAGTCTTAATTCCCATTTTACAGATGTGGTATTTGAGGCACAGAGAAGTTAGGTGACATGCCTAATGTCACACAGAGACAAGTGGTGGAGTCAGAATGCGAACCCAGGCAGGTCCTTTTGACTCTTTGACTTCTTTGTCAAATGATTAGTAATAATAATACTGGTTAAATGTTTATTATGTGCCAGGCACTGTATTATACCCTGGTGTAGATACAAGCAAATTGGGTTGGACACTGTCCCTGCATCACATGGGTCTCATAGTTTTAATCCCCATTTTACAGATGAGGTAACTGAGGCACAGAGAAGTTAAAACACTCACCCAAGGATACCCAGCAAAAACCTGGCAGAGCCTGGATTAGAATCCAGGTCCTTCTGACTCCCAGGCCTTTGCTCTATTCATTAGGCTGTGCTGCTTCCCACTTTGAAACCCAAATATGTCCACTCTTGCTAATAAGTCACTGAAGTTGTAAAATGTCCTGGAGGTGACTTTCTGAGCCAGGGAGTTGAATTCAGAGAAAAATGGGTCACTTGAGCATTTGTGTTAGGGACATGGATTCATAAAACACTAGACTTATTTTAAGGGACACTGTTATTGCAGCCTCAAGATAGCCATTGTGATTTACTGTCAATTCCTATAGATTTGATGTCTATTTCATTCTGGCACTTACCAACTACAACAACAAAAAGAAATAAGTTTCCCTAGCAACTGCTGCATCAAACATACACCATTTCTGAGAGGCAGAACCCAGAAACAAAGAAGATTAACTGAAACAGAGAAAACCATTTTTGCCATCTGCCAGAACTCATGATGGTACTGTCCAATCTTCTGCACAGGAGGTGAGATTTAGATATAACAGAAACAGTCTCAACAATAAATCCAACCCAGTAATGTGGCCAAGAACTGCCCTTCATCAGCCCCATAGTGGCGTTTCTGTTAGGGAAATCCTCTTTAAAACAAAGAACCCATCTATTGACCCAATATAACTTAGGAACGAGATGACATGTCTAGAGGTCCAAAGTGCCACAGTTTACCGGATTGTCCCCCAATGGTGTAAAGACCAGTGAGCTCCACTCCAGTCAGTTAATCATATTTACGGAGTGCTAACTCTGTGCAGAACACTGTACTAAGCGATTGGGAGAGTACATGATAACAATATAACAGACACATCCCCTGCCCACAGTGAGCTTCTACTCTAGAGGACTGAAAGCTTAAAGAAAAGCCTGCTGTGCTCCCTTTTGTCCCGCTAACATCACTTGCCCCTCCCTGGTTTTTCCTTGAAGGTGGGTTTCCTTGCTTCTGATGTCACTTTGGGTAGCCTGGGGTATACCTGAGGTCTGCCTGCATATTTTGGGGGCATCCCATCATTGAGAATCTGAGCAATCCTTGCAAACTTAGTGGTCAGGACCTTTGTTCTTAGAGAGAACTCCGATCTGATTGTCCAGAGAAGTGGTGAAATCTTCTCCCCCTACTGCCGATATTGTTGTTTTCAATACTCTTCCTGGAGATGATGGAATTATCTATTCTTGTGCCTGACCTTTTCCCATCCATATTTAGTGTTTCATGCTGCTCCTTGTAAATGCCCTGGTCTCACCATCCTGCCTTTTGGGTGTTATTCACTGCTGTCCTACTGCCGGTGGCTGCCCCATCCCACCCTCAAAATAGAGTTTGAGTGTCCCAAACCTTCACCATAACTAGTAGCACTCACAGTGCAGTCCTGAGGTAGTCAGCACACCAGCATCCAAGCAGTGTTTGTCCATCAATCGATCGTATTTATCGAGCACTTACTATGTGCAGACCACTGTTCTAAGTGGTTGGGAGATACTATATAACAGAATTAGGAGACAAGTTCCCTGCCCACAATGATTTAATAGTCTAGAGTGGAAGACAGACATTAATATGAATAAATACATAATTTATAATATATAATTTAAAGATATGTATTTAAGTGCTGTGGGATTGGGGTGAGGTGAATTACGAATGTCCAAAGGTCACAGATAGAAATGCACAGATGATGCCGAAGGGAGAGCAAGCTGGGAAAAGAGGGTTTAATCGGGGAAGATCTCTTGGAAGAGGTGACATCTTAATAATGCTTTGAAGGTTAGGAGAGTGGTGATCTGGCATAAAAGAACAGGAAGGGAGTTCTAGGCTTGGGGGAGGATGTGGGGAAGGGGTTGGCAGTGAGATTAAATGAGAATGGGGCGCGGTGAGTAAATTGGCACTTAGTAGTGGAGAGTATAGGCTGGGTTGTAGTAGGAGATTAGTGAGTAGAGGTAGGGTGGGGCAAGATGATTGAGTGTCTTAAAGATAATGGCAAGGAGTTTCTGCTTCTCCTCCCTTCTAGACTGTGAGCCCGTTGTGGGCAGGGATTGTCTCTTTGTTGCTGAATTATACTTTCCAAGCGGTTAGTACAGTGCTCTGCACACAGTAAGCACAATAAATATAATCGAATGAATAAATAATTTTCTTCATTATATCACCCCTTCTCTTCATACAGAACACCCAAAGAGTTGCTCTTTGGGGAGGTGAAATATATATATCAATACCAAGGAGGAGGATAAATGCATAAGTGTTAGATGTGGTTATGGTGACTGTGGATTAATTGGAGAAGGATTTCTGGAAGAGGTGGGATTTTAGGAGAAAGTTGACCATAGAGGTAGTGGAGGTCTGGTAGATTTTGAGGGAACAGAGTTCTAGAAAATACTGCTTTCACCACAGCCATTGCACCACTACTCCCATTCCCTCCATTTCTGCCCATCCCATTTCAAACAAGGAAAGAAAACAGTGATAAAGCAGAGAGGGAAAGAGACGAGATGCAAGGTGAGCCAACTTGAAGTAGCGTAGCTTAGTAGAAAAAGCATAGACCTGGAGTCAGAGCACTGGAATTCTAATCCCAGCTCTGCCACTTGCCTGCTGTGTGACCTTGGGAAAGACACTTAATTTCTCTGGGTCTCAATTCATTCATCTGTAAAATGTTACTTACATCTTACTGCGTCTACTTAGGCTGAGTCCCATGGGGGATGGGGACTGTGTTCTAGCTGATTATCTTGTATCTACCCCAGAAATTAGTACAGTGCTTGGCATATACTAAGTGTTTACAAATACCAAATTCATTATTATGAAGACTTGGCCATGGGCCCAGGGACTGTTCAAGTTGTGGGGTCACAAGGGAAGTGGGATTTGATTTGGATAAGCATAGATCTATGCTACCCCTCAAGGCTTTGAGTCCTGTGCAACTCATTAATACAAGTCATTATATTTATTACAATTCTACTGATTGCAAGGAACTGTACTAAATGCTGGATTATTGCTTTTTTATATTTCGTTTTATTATTTCTGGGTCAGCCCAGACTATACAACGCTTTTTCATGGCAAGAACCACAGAAGGTTTGTTATTGTCTGTTCCCCTCACAATCTTTCTGTTATCCTTATTTCTACTGACATTAAAGGGTAAATACTGAAACACGACTCTGAAGCATCTCATCCTGTTATTTCTGATTTGGTCAAAGACAGAAAGGGCAAGCAGCTTCCTGAGAAGAGGCTTTCCTCGGTGTTTTCCCGATAAGCCGCTGAATTTTTAGATGTCATTTTTCCAAATGGTAAATCCACATATTTGAGATTCCTTCATTCCTGTTTTAATCCCCAGACTTTGTCCCTGTGATAACAGTGATATCACCTTGACTTGGGAGAGGCTTATTTCCAGCTTGATTTTCTCCTCCAGGATACATTTCTGTACCCTGTCTCCTTCCCTTTTTCTGCTTACATAGTTCGCAAAGTTCTAGGTACCATGGGCTCTAATTTTTTGAAGAGTCATTTTATTACTCTCCTTATCACTAAAGTCTTCATACACTAAAGTCTTCATATCACTAAAGATGTGTGGTTTCTTGGCAAAGGATGACCCTTTTCCTAGCTAAACTCTGCCGTAGGCCACAGGAGACTATTGGACAAGTTTTGCCTCAGATTGGATTAAAACTAAATTCATACCTGGGTCCCAGGTCTCTATTCAGAATTCCAGGGGAGGCAAAAAGCCGTACAATCAATACAGTTTCCCAAGCTCACAGCAATGCCTAAAACCAGCACCCTTAGCTGGCTTAATGAAGTCCTTTCAAAATGGCGGCACTGAGGAATTGTGTTCTAGGCAGGGACTGTCTCTATCTGTTGCCAACTTGTTCATCCCAAGCGCTTAGTACAGTGCTCTGCACATAGTAAGACCTCAATAAATACTATTGAATGAATGAATTGAATGAATCCTTCCTTGCCTAGTTCTGCTGATGCCTCAGAAAACCCCAAATCAATGTCTGTTGAACAAAGTACATGAAGGAAAGGGGAACTGCATTCCTGTCCTCTCTCTCTTTCTCTCCCCCCCTTCCAGAGTCAAAATTAATGTTCCTTTACAGAAAAGAAGTCACAATTCAAATTTTAAAATATGGCATGAAAAGCAGTTTTGTTCTCAAAAAAGTGGATGTTTTCAGGGAACATTTTTTGAGAGTTGAATAAGATTGCTATGCTAGGTCCTCAAGTGTTCCGTCTGATTGGTTCAAGAAACCTACTGACGGATAACTGCTGCCCTAGGGCAATGGCGCTCTGATTTTTTCCTCACCCCACTGCATAGAGCCTGGTTCTGCCATATTGTTCCCTCAGGATGGAAAAACTGGAGCTCTTCTCTGTCAGCTAGATGGACATGCTGACATCAAGGTCCTCTGGGTAGGCTCTGGAGGAGGAAGAGGACTAACACGACCCTCACAAAATGTTACTAATGTCTACAACATATTGGATTTGTGCTAAGGGTGAGATTTGCCCCAGGCAGATTGAGATCTAAAACAGTGTGATTTACCAGCTGAAAAAAGGTCCCAGGATTCTGATCGAAGATGTGGCCTTCTAGGTGTTAAAAATAAAAAGCAAAAGACAAAAAACATTTAATCAGGCCTGAACAGCCTTACCAACTTTTGCAAATCCCAATCCTTATATGATATGTGTATATATATTCAAAGATATAGGATGGAGAGGGAGAGGGGAGAGGAAAAGGGAGAAGGAGAGGAGAGAGAGGGAGAGAGACAGAGAGAGAGACAGAGAGCAGCATGGACTTGTGGAAAGGGCATGGGCCAGGGAGTCAGAAGACTTGGGTTCTAATCCCATATCTGTTGCTTGCCTGATGTGTCCTCTTCTGTAAAATGGAGTTAAATACCTATTCTCCCTCCCACTTACATTATGAGCCACAAGTGGAACAGGGATTGTGTCCAATTGTATTATTTTATATCTACCCCAGGGCTTAGTATACAGAGTGCTTGGTACATAGTAAATGCTGCACAAATACCACAGTTTGTTATACCACAGTCTGTTTTTTTTTATGTGAGAGAGAGTAAATTCTTTCAAGTTCTAACAGTGAAATGTTAACTGTGTATGAGTACGACTGAAAGACCAATGTGTTATCAAGAATTATGCATTGTGAGCAAATCAATCTTATTTATTGAACACTTACTGAGTGCAGAGCACTTAGAGAGTATACTATAGCAGACTTGGTAGACATTATCTCTGACTGTAACAAGCTTACAGTTTAGAGATGGGGACAGACATTAATATGGATAAATATATTTTGGATATGTGCACAAGTCCTGAGGGGTTGAAGGGGAGCAGTGAACACAGCAGAGAAGGGGAAAAGAGGAAATGAGGGTTTAGTCATGGAAGGCTTCTTGGAGGAAATATGCTTTTAATAAGGTTTTGAAGGTGGAGAGAGTGATTGTCTTTCTGGTTACATTGTACTTTCCCGAGCACTTAGTACAGTGCTTTGCACACAGTAAACACTGTGTGCTTCAAATATGATCCAATTAATATGAACTGAGAAGTAGAATGGCCTAGTGGAAAGAGCACAGCCCTGGGAGTCAGAGGAACTGGGTTTTAATTCTGGCTCTTCCACTTGTCTGCTGTGTGATCTTGAGAAAGACACTTTAACTTCTCTGTGCCTCAGTTACCTCATCTGAAAAATGGGTATAAAATCCTACTCCCTCCTACCTAGACTGTGAGTCCCATGAGGGAATACCTTGTATCTACCTCAGCACTTAGAACAGTTCATGGCACATAGTAAGAGCTTAACAAATACCATGATTATTATTATTAATCACTATGTGAACAGGTAGGGCTTTCCAGGCCAGGAGCAGGATGTGGGTTAGAGGTTGGAGGTTTGATAGATGAGATTGAGGTATAGCGATTAGGTTGGCAGTAGAGAAACCAAGTATGTGGACTGGGTTGTAGTAGGAAATCAGAGAGGTAAATTGGGAGAGAGCAAGATGATTGAGTGTTTTTATGCCAATTGTAAGGAGTTTCTGTTTGATGCAGAGGTGGGTGGGTAGCCACTGGAAGTTCTCAAGGAGTGGGGAAATATGGACTGAATAGTTTTGTAGAAAAATGATCCGGGCAGCAGAGTGAAGTATAGGCAGAAATGGGGAGAGACAGGAGGCAGAGAGGTCAGCAAGAAGACTGATGCAGTAATGAAGGCGGGATAGTATAAGAGCTTGGACTAATGAAGTATAAGTTTAGAGCATCCCAAACCTCCGGCTATACAGAGGAGAATACACCTTAAGTATCTGATGGATGGGAGTGGGACTGCTAGCTGAGGTGTAGTAAGAGAGTAGCAAGGTGCAAGTCACTTTATTTGTGCCTCAGTTTGCTCAACTGTGAGCTCACTGTAGGCAGGGATTGCCTCTATTGCTGTATTGTACTTTTCCAAGCACTTAGTACAGTGCTCAGCACACAGTAAGCACTCAATAAATATGATTGAATGAATGAATGGAGAGAAAAGGGATGAATGAAAGAATGGAGAGGAAAGGGTGGATTATAGCAATGTTGTGAAGGTTGAACTGACAGAATTTGGTGACAGATTGAATGTGTGTTTTGAATGAGAGAGATGAGTCGAGGATAACACCAAGGTTATGGGATTATTAGACAGGGAGTATGGTGGTGCTGTCTACAGTGATGGCAAAGCCAGAAGGACAGGGTTTGGGTGGAAAGATGAGGATCTCTGTTTTGCACTTGCTAAATTTGAGGTGTTGGCAGGACATCCAAGTAGAGGTGTCCTGAAGGCAGGGGGAAATACGAGTCTGCAGACAAGGAGAGAGATCAAGGCTGGAGATCAGAGCTGGAGGGATGGAATCATCCACAGAGAGATGGTAGTTGAAGCCATAAGAGTGAATGAGTTCTCCAAGAGAGTTGATGTAGATGGAAACTAAAAGAAGACCTAGAACTGAGCCTTGAGGGACTCCTACATTTAGGCGTGGGGAGTCAGTGGAGAAGCCTAAGAAAGAGACAGAGAATGAGCAGCCAAAGATATAGGGGGAGAATCAGGAAAGGACAGTGTCAATGAAACCAAGGTTGGATAGCATTTCCATGAGGAGGGGTAGTCGGCAGTATCGAAGGCAGCTGAGAGGTTGAGGGGGATTAAGATGGAGTAGAGGTCGATGGATTTGGAAAAATGGAGATCACTGGTGACTTTTGAGATGGCAGTTTTGGTGGAGTGGATGAGGCAGAAGCCAGATTGGAGAGGGTCAAGAAGAGACTGGAGGAGAGGAAATGGAGACGGGGGTGTAGAAAACTTGCTCCAAGAGTTTGGGGAGGAATGGTAGAAGGGAGATGGGACAATAATTAGAGGGAGCTGTTGGGTCAAGGGAGGGTGTTTTTAAGATAGGGAAGACATGCACATGTTTGAAAGCAGTGGAGAAGAGGTCACTGGAGAGTGAACATTTGAATGTGGCAGTCAGGGATGGAAGAAGAGCTTCTGTTCTGCTATCTCTTACTCATTTCCCCTTTCGCACAAAACTGTTAGCCCTCCCCACCGAGACCTCCAATCAGGTACTCAACAGCCTTGCTTTTTTCCCACCTTACCTCCTCCTCCACCCCTTTTTGATAGAATCAAAATTAATCTGAAGGAGACTTGAAAAGTGGAAGAATTGCTCTGTAAAGCATACTTTGAGTAGCGGCATAGCTCAGTGGAAAGAGCCTGGGCTTGGGAGTCAGAGGACGTGGGTTCTAATCATGGTTCTGCCACTTGTCTGCTGTGTGACCTTGGGGAAGCCACTTAAATTTTCTGTGCCTCATTTACTTCATTTGTAAAATGGGGATTAAAGCTGTGAGCCCCATGTGGGACAACCTGGTCACCTTGTATCTACCCCAGCGCTTAGAACAGTGCTCGGCACATAGTAGCACTTAACAAATACCATCAGCATGGCTCAGTGGAAAGAGCATGGGCTTGGGAGTCAGAGGTCATGGGTTCAAATCCTGGCTCAGCTGCTTGTCAGCAGTGTGACTATGGGCAAGTCACTTAACTTCTCTGTGCCTCAGTTACCTCACCTGTAAAATGGGGATTAAGACTGAGAGCCCCACGTGGGACAACCTGATCACCTTGTATCCTCCCCAGTGCTTAGAACAGTGCTTTGCACATAGTAAGCGCTAAACAAATGCCATTGTTATTATTATTAAAGCCCCCTGTAAGATGTTAACAGGTGACACTATTAGCCCAACACACTAATCGCTTTTGACAAAGTTGGCTCAGCTGTTATGGTACCTATGATGTTGATGCAAAAATCCATGACCTTAACACTGCTAGATCCACTGAATGCAACTTCCCTGAATCCCTCTATCCATCTGGGAGCAGCATCTGGGAGAAGCAGCATGGCCTGGTGTATAGAGCATGGGCCTGAGTGTCAGAAGGACCTGAGTTCTGATTCTGGCTCCAGTACTAGTCACTTAGCTGCTCTGTGCCTCAGTTACCTCAACTATAAATGGGGATTAAGACTTTGAACCTCATGTGGGACTTGGACTTTGACCAACCTGATTAGCATGATATAGCTCAGCTCTTACTAGAGTCCCTGGCACATAGTAAGCACTTAACTAATACCATTAAAAAAACCCTGAACAATGGATCACCTCCACAGTAAGGTTCCTCTTCTTCTATGCTAACACGGCAAATAACTGCTGGAGGAAATCTCAGCATCTGGACAACTTTGGCCTCTTCATTGCCAAATCTCTATCCCAATTCTTCTCAACTGCTCGGCTGCATTTGTCATCATGAAACATTCCTTCTGGAAAACCTACCTCACCTTGGTATTACCTTTATTCTCTCCACATTTTTCTCCTTATACCTCTCTGGCTGCTCCTTTTCAATTTCTTTTGCAAGTTCTTTATCCTTCTGTCATGCATGTGAGTGTCCCTCAAGATTCTGTTCTGGGTCCTCTTTTTCTTCACTTTATACCCCCTCCCAAAGGAGTTCACCTGCTCCCTCTCTCTTTCACTTCTCCTTTTTGTTCTGTTTGTAAAACCTAAAGGTTTTCTTCAAAAAATTTCCTATATTCACCCCTTCCTCTCCATCTAATGACCCCCATCCTGGTCCAGGCACTCTCATATCCCGACTAGGCTACTGTATTGGCATCCTTACTGGTCTCCTTTTTTCCAGTCTCTAGTCCATATTTCACTCTCTTGCCTGCTGCACTTTTCTAAAACAGTAGTCTGAACAAAAATCTGCTCCTCACAATCCTCTAATGGTTCCATTAAATTTTGCATCATGCAGAAACTTCTACCACTGGCTTTAAGGCACTCCTTATGTATCCACCCTCTTCTCCCACTACAACCCAGTTCACACTCTCCATTCCTGCAAAGTTCATCTTCTCACTATGCTTCACTCTCAACTCTCCCTCTTCTAACCCCTGGCTCATGGTCTAGCTCCCTTACTTAGATGTCCTTCTTCTTTCAAACCCACCAGACCACAGCTCTCTCTGTCTTCAAAACTCTCTGAAATCTCAGGTCCTCCAGGAGACTTTCCTGATTTTTTTCCTGTCAATAGTATATAAAATATACTATTATATTAATTTTGCATCACTTCATCACTCACTAATTTTCACTGTATTTCCTCTTATTTGTAAATGATCTTACATATGTCCCTTCCACTAAATTGTAAGCTTCTTATGGAAATGGACTGTGTTTTCTGTTACATTCTCCCAACAGTACCTTACCACAGTACATTCCCAATGTAGAGTATTGATTGACTGATTGAAGAGCACAGCTTGAATGCTGGTGAATGGACTGCATTTATTCTGATTTTGTGCTTCAGAGAGGCAGAATAAACTATAAAGATATCTCCAGTCTAACCACTCCACTCTACTTTTTATTTCCTTCATTCAGCAACCATCACCTATTTCTTCCTGGGTCATCCAGAGTGCAAGCTCTGGTTTGCAGCATCTCACTTCAACTTGCTAAGTTCACAGCACTCATATAGAGGGTTTGCCCTGAGAAGGAAAAAAAATCACAGTGTTGGAAGAGGAGAAACGAGTTCACAAGGGTGCTGGTTTCTTTTGCCAGCTGAGTCTGTCTTTGAGGAAGAATTGACATCAGTATTTTAATAAAGTAGTATTGACATAATCATTCTCCTTTGCAAAAGAAGGATGGAAGCAGCCCTTTGCTTCGACACTTGGAAATTCAGAGACTTGTAAACCAAGTAATCCAAAGACTCTTGGACAAGGAAAGTTAGTCTTCCACTCCTCAAACCCGCACCCCCACCCAGTCTGCTCTCAAGAATCCGGACCCATCAGATTCACTTGGCAAAAGAAAGATTTCCCGGTTCTTCCTGACCCCCTTCCACGGGACAGACACTCTTTTCCCTGTCAGTGGGAAGTGTATTGTTATTTTCCTTCCGAGTTTCAGCATTCAAGTCAGCATGACTGTTCCATCTGGTTGGAGTAACGCAGTTTGTCATTTCTGATCTCTGGAAAATGCTCGGCCTTTCCAGCCCATCCTTCAAACAGCCCCAGGAACTGTTTCCTCTTCTGGCCATCCGGCTCAATCTGTCACTCTGACCTAGGGACATAGGTTTCTTTTTCCCCTTCTGGAGGGTCAATTATGACCCATCCTGCCTGGCCAAGAGTACATCGTGGTCTCTGACTTTCCCCCTGGTTTCCTCTCTCTCAGATGATTTTCCACAGATTCTGCCTCTGAAGAACTGCCTAGTTCATGTTTCATAAATCAAGTTGTGGGACCACAAGCACTGCCAATTTACCAACCTGAAATTATACGAAGTCTGCTAATCAACCAATTAATCAGGAGTATAGATTAAGCACTGATTCTGTGCAGTGCACTGTACTGAGTACTTGGGATAGTAAAACAACAATAGTAGACACAATTCCTGCTCTCAAAGAGTTTGTAACGTACATTGGTGCACCATGTAAAGGCCCTGTCAACTATTGTCTCTTCAGATTTACAGTGAATTTCATAAAGTAAAGACAGTAATTTCCGTGGTAATCTGGTGGCCTCCTGATGCCTAAAGTGAACATAAATGGATGAGAGTAGAGTTGAAACAGGCTGGAGTAAAATACCCTGAATTAGGGTCAGAAGAACCAGATTGCTATGTGCCTTAATAGCTTCTAAGCTCGATTTTCCTGCATCAGTAAAGGCGGTTGATGAAACCATATACAACCCAGAGATATGTTGAGAAAGAAAGGTGGTGAATAATCTCCTGATGCTAATCCTGTGTGACTCCAGTGAAAACAAGAGCACCAAAATCAGGTTAAGATTTGAAAAACAAAACCCATCTTTTCTTTAGATTGCCCTGAACAAAATAAGCGGATGTTTCAAAGACCATAGCAATAGAGATTAATTCATATCAGTGATCTCCTACTACAACCCAATCCATACAATCCACTCCAATCTTTTTTCATATATATAATATGGTACTTGTTCCTCTTCTCACGGTTGTAACTGGAGAGTTTCCAGTACTCTACTATTCTCGATTTTGGGAAGGAGAGTCAAGCAGAGGCATATAATAATAATAATAGTGATGGCATTTGTTAAGCGCTTACTATGTGCAAAGCACTGTTCTAAGCGCTGGGAAGGATACAAGGTGATCAGGTTGACCCACATGGGGCTCACAGTCTTAATCCCCATTTTACAGATGGGGTAACTGAGGCCCAGAGAAGTTAAGTGACTTTCCCAAAGACACACCGCTGACAAGTGGCTGAGCCGGAATTTGAACCCATGATCTCTGACTCCCAAGTCCGGGCTCTTTCCACTGAGCCATGCTGCTTCTCATTCCATTCCATTCCTACCTTGGGCAGTGGCTAGCTATTGGAAGGCAGTCTGTTACAAGTAAAAATTCATCTGTGCTGAGCAGCAGCAGCATGGGAGAGCATTGAAGGCAGAGACTCAAGTTTACTGCGTGGAAGGAGATAATGGTAAACCACTTCTCTATTTTTACCAAGAAAACTTTATGGATACACTACCAGAACCATTTCAGATGGAGGCAGTTGTTCTGGGAGAGATGTGTCCAGAGCATCACTATGTGTCGGAGACGACTCGACAGTAAAAGACAAGATGATGGAATTTTTTAAGTGCTTACTATGTACCTGGTGCTACACTAAGTGCTGGGGTAGATACATGCTAATCAGGTTGGACACAGTCCCTGCCCCACCTGGAGCTCACAGTATTAATCCTCATTTTACAGGTGAGGTAACTGAGGTGCCGAGAAGTGCCACAATTTCCCCTAGGCCATGCTGCTTTCTATTACTAAATGGCAGTAATAATAGAAGTATTAATGTTTAATACTCTTCTATGCACAAAGCATTGTTCTAAACATACAGGTCGATCAGCCAGCCAATCACATTTACTGAGTGCTTACTGTGTGCAGAGCACTGTTCTAAGTGCTGGGAGAGTACTATACAACAATATACTGGAGAGAATTAGGTAGAGCCCTAATTTCCCAAGGGCTTTGTAATCTGAGGAATGAGAGGGAGCGGGGAATGGGGGAATGGGGACGGAGGATAGATCCCTAAGGAAAGATGAAATAATCAAACACTAAACAATATAATAGAAGGTAAGGACAAATACACTAAAGATAAACAAAAATGCTGCAGGGTGTTGTAGGTAAAGGGAAGGAGTTTCAGGCTCTTCAATGCTCAGGGTCCATAGTCTTGATCATGGCCTAGGCATCAACCACAGCTACAGCTTCAACTGCCATAATCTTCCCGAGTTTCTAAATTGTGGAGAGACTGCAGGTGCTTCTGTCCTTTGTGCTGGCACTGGGAGTGAAGGCCCGGGATGGCAGGGGGGGTACACACCAGCCAGTTGGGAAAAATAAATCATTTAAAGACCCAGTAAAACACCATCTCATAAATGGTAACACAGCAGTGAACTGTGGGAAGTTTCACTGCTGGAGATGGGTCAACTTGACAGGAGGTAAACAGGAGAGAAGTTGGTATCTTTGAGCAAAAACTTCAGCAAAACTGAATACCAAGAAGCAGTCTTGAAAGCATGACAAGCCCTGAATGTGACAGGTGCATCAGCACAGCACAGAACTATCTTTCCACGCTCATGGCGTGGAATTGACTGTCAGTCTTACACAGGTCTTTCCAGCAACACCTGCGTGAAATGATAGGATCTCACCATCAGCAGTGTATCCACGAACATGAAGGACAGCTTTCTATGTTCCCATTAATTCTGATATGTGTTTTGGCTGTTTGGGGATATTGGTACAAAATCCTCAATAGCAGCAAGGTATTTTCTCAATTCACCAGGACCAGTAGCACCGACTGAGCTTGTTAAAATTGACAGCCTTAGTCCTTCTCCTAGGAATACAGCTCAGTGCCTCTCCCTGGAGAAGAAAATTCTCAACTTGGTTTTCTCCAGTTAATTATTAATCCAGAAGTCATAGATTGATTCATTATTGACTGATTTTAGCAAGGGACATTTTTGAATGAATCCCAAGATCTTGCAATCATACCTCCAGCATCAAAGCAATACTGTCATATTGCATCATCATGGAGTAGGACATGAGAGGAAGATGGATGACAGTGGGATACTCAAGTGGATACTCTATGGTGCTCCCAAATGAGGAAAACCATACTATGTGGATGAAGAAACTGATACAGACTAACATATCTGGGTGCGAGAGAGTCCCTCCCTCCAGGAATTCCGATCAGAAGAGAAGATATTCAGAACCTTCCTCTGTTTATAGGTGGTAAGATTTCTGACACACCTCTGTGCTCTTTGCCCCATTGGCATCTGTTTCTTCCTTTCTCTTCTCTGGATAGATGGGCAACCAGTTAGGGGTCTGCTGAATATGTTCCAGACAAAAAATCACCTAGATTGGAGTCAAAGTTCTCAGAGGAGAATGATACTTGAACTTCCCTTCACCCCTTTGTTCTGGAGTCTCTGACACTGGAGTTTTCTTTCTTGGATCTCTTCCCTAACTCTGCTCTTGGCATTTGAATTTCTCCTCTCTCTTTTTGGCTTTAGGTCTCCTTTAGAGATCAGCCTGTCACACACATCACATGAATTGCTTATTCATTCATTCATTCAATAGTATTTATTGAGCACTTACTATGTGCAGAGCACTGTACTAAGCTCTTGGAATGAACAAGTCGGCAACAGATAGAGACAGTCCCTGCCATTTGACGGGCTTACGGTCTAATTGGGGGAGACAGACAGACAAGAACAATGGCAATAAATAGATTCAAGGGGAAGAACATCTCGTAAAAACAATGGCAACTAAATAGAATCAAGGCGATGTACAATTCATTAACAAAATAAATAGGGTAATGAAAATATATACAGTTGAGCAGACGAGTACAGTGCTGAGGGGATGGGAAGGGAGAGGGGGAGGAGCAGAGGGAAATGGGGGGAAAAGAGGGTTAAGCTGCGGAGAGGTGGAGGGGGGGTGGTAGAGGGAGAAGGGGAGCTCAGTCTGGGAAGGCCTCTTGGAGGTGGTGAGTTTAGAACTGGTCAGTAAGCCACCTTCTTCCCAGCTTCTTTTCCACCATTGGTTCCCATAGCAGAGAGTGTCATGGAAAAAAGTCTCTGAGATCAGGCACAACCTCACCATTCCTCTGCTCTACTCCCCCAGATCAGGAGGCTTGGCTTCTGACTCAAAAGTCACATGATAATTGGCTATCAGTAGTTCAGGTTCATGTCATGTTCATAGAGAATCAGCACGGTCTAGTGGATAGAGCATAGGTTTGGGAGTCAGAAGGGCATGGGTTCTAATCCCAGCCCTGCCACTTGACTGTTGTGTGACTTTGAGCAAGTCACTTAACTTCCCTGGGCCTCATTTCTCTCATCTGTAAAATGGGGATTAAGACTGTGAACTCTATGTGGGACAGGGACTATGTCCAACCCAATTATCTTATATCTACCCTAGTGCTTAGAGCAGTTGCTGGGACATAGTAAGTGCTTAACAAATACTGTCATCATCATCATTATTATGTCTTTTACTGTGACAAATTGGCAACTGCCACTGTTGTGGTCAACAGCACTGTCTCTGAGGAGATTGTTCCCCCAGTGGGCTGCAACTTGATGTTGCCAATTAGTCAATCAATCACTGGTATTTACTGAGTGCTTACTGAGTACCCAATACTGTACTAAGTGCTTGGGTGAGTACAATACAGCAGTAAACACACATTTTCTTTGTCTACAATGAGTTTACAGTCTAGAAGGTGAGACAGGCATCAATGGAAATTATGGATATGTATATAAGTGTTATGAGGTTGAGGGAGGCGTGAATAAAGTGTTGAAGTCCAAGTGCAAGGGTAACACAGAAGGGAGTGGCAAAAGAGGAAATGAGGTCATAATTGGCTAAGGCCTCCTAGAGGAAAGGGACATTAATAAATGGTTACTAATGAATTGATAGTTAATAAATAATAGCAGCAGTAGTTGTTAAGTATATTCTGGGTGCTAAGCACTGTACCAATGGGGTAGATACAAGATAATCAGGTCCGACACACAGTAAGCACTAGAGAAATACAATTAATTGATTGATAGGGTTCACAGTCTATAGGACCTGGGTGGGGGATGGAATAGGGGATGTGAACATTCCTGAGCAATTGGAAATTAGAAATTGGGGGAAATTTCTGGAAACAAGGAGATAATTTCACAATATCAAATTCTGCACAACCCAGCTTGAGACCTCCTCCCTTGCCCTCCCTTCCGTACACACATATAATTAAAGTACAAGTGTCTCCTTGAAAGCAAGACTGCTGAAACTTAATTATTCATTCCTGGAAAAAGGAACTTTACTGAATTAGTCAACAGTAGTCTCTGCCCCTTCACCTTTAACAGCAAACTAAATAGAAGCAAGGATACTTCCATCTGAAGCCCTCCCAGAACAGCTCTGTAGTTCAACTTTGGAATTCAGTTTGGTGGAAATGAGTTGGAAAATGCTTGTTCTTTCCAACTAAACTAACTTTAGTACAATTAGACCTCTCAAAGGCCCAGATATGCCCTTTAGAAATCCAATTCTCTCTTAGTGGACAAATTCTCCCCACCCAGAAATGCTTTGTAGCAGTGAATGAATCGAGGACACTTTTCATCTTCAGTCTGAAAGTTGGAAAAAATGGCCCCAGAAGGGAGCTTTAAGCCAGGTGGTAATATGTTAATAGAGTCTGAAGTTTAACAACATTGGGAACTCACACATAAAGAGTCTTCTAACAGTGTGTATTCAGATTAATGAAAATCAAAGTTCAAGGACTCATTTCAATTCCACAGAACAATGTGGCTATTTGTAAGGATTTATGGGCAAGCTGGGAATAGTAAGGATTTGTGCTTCACTTGGACTCTATCATTGTTTTCCAGCCACATTTAATTCCTTCTCCATTCCTCTCTTCCCTTAAAAGGCCTTGACATGATATTCTTCGATGAAACAATCCCAGCACATTCCCTCTTCATTCAACCTCAACCGCCTCTAAATATCTCATCTGGAGGGAAGACTGTTTTCCATTCAAAAGGTTTTTTTTACTCTTACTTAGGAGATTCTTGTGCTTGCCAAAGTCACTTCCTTGCTTTCTTTCTTCCTTCGACCTTTATTTAAACTCAGATGATACTTTTGTATTTTACAAAGGGAACAGAAAGATACTTCTGTTCGGTGGTAAATATCTAAGTTGTGACTAGGAACCTTTTTATTTTTTAGTTTCCTCCTCTTCCTTCTCCCCTTAGTTTCTTCACATAATAATAATAATAATAATAGTATTTGTTAAGTACTTACTATGTGCCAAGCTCTGTACTAAGAGCTGCAGTGGATACAAGCAAATTGGGTTGGGCACAGTCCAACTATGAGTGAAGCTCATAGTCTCAATCCCCATTTTACAGAAGAGGTAACAGGCACAGAGATGTGGAGTGACTTGCCCAAAGTCACAGAGCAGACATGCTGCAGAGCCAGAATTAGAACTCATGACCTTCTGACTCCCAGACTTGTGCTCTATCCACTACACCAAGCTGCTTCAGATGCTTCTTCCCCCTTTCTCTTTTCCACCCATGAAGATCATGGCATGCAAATAAGTGCCTCAGAGCTGTTCCCAAACACATGGACTTTTTTGAGTAAAATGATCTCTAAAATTAAAAAAATGAATCCAGACCTGAAATGGAAATTTCTGTTTTTCCTGTTTTGCAAAGGGGAGCAAAGGAACAAAGTGGTTAGACTCACTAAAGGATAAGGGGAAGAGGAAAGGCAAGAAAAAAGAATTATAAATAAAAATAAATCATCTCAAACAGCTTGGATTTGTAAATAGAGCCGTTCTAATTCCTCATAATTAATAGCTCCTAGTAATGCCTCTTAGCCTAAGATTTCATGGGAGGGAACACTGTCACAGCGTTTTTAATTTAAAGAGTAAATCCACTTGGCCCACTCTATCACTGCTGTTTATATGGCATTTATTAAGCATTTTAATATGTGCAAAATGCTGGGGTGAATGACAATCAAAATGGACACAATCTCTGTCCCCACTTCACAGATGATGGCCCTGAAGCTCAGAGAGGTTAAGTGATTAACCAAGGGTCACATAGTAGACAGGTTGGGGACCTAGGACTAGAAACCTGGTCTTCTGACTCCCAATCCATTGCTCTTTCACTGGGCCATCTTTACTCAGTTGACTGATAACTAAGGCTATAGGGGTGTGGTCTTGTAGTCTTTAGGTATGCATGCCAAGTCATCACTGACTCCAACTGGGCCCCGAAGTCTACGGGAGCAAATAATAATTAATCATCATCATCATCACCATAATGATTGGTAGTTGTTAAGAACTTATGTGTAAAACACTGTATTAAACACTAGGATAGATACAAAATAATCATATTGGACACATGTCCTTGTCTTGCATGGGGCTCACAGTCTAAGTAGGAGAGAGAACAAGCACTGAATCCCCATTTTACAGATGAAGAAACCAAAGCCCAGGGAACTTAATTCACTTGCCCAAGATCACACAGCAGGAAAGTGGCAGAGCCAGAATTAGAATCCAGGTCCTCTGACCCCTAGCCCGTGCTCCTTCCACTAGACCACCCACTTCAAGGCCTCTGTTTCTGGCTCAGAGGGCCAATCCTATTTACAGCCAGCTGCCTGGGGAAATGATCAGCATCTGCCTTACTGTTACTCCTCTTTGCTGTGAATTCCCCCAACCCCAACTCTGAAAAACAACAGTAGGGCAGGAAAAAGAATGGTCAGCTCTGGATCTGGACCTGGACCTTATCATATCCTTCTTTGACTACTGCATCAGCTTCCTTGAGGACCTCCCCGACCTACCCACCTCCCATCTCACCCCATATCAATCCTTACTTCACTCTGCTGCCCATATCATCTAACAAAACAATGGGGCTCATGCATCCCTACTCTTCAGAAACCTCCAGTGGCTGCCCATCCACCTCTGCATCAATCAGAGACTCCATATCTTTGGCTTTAAAGCACTCAATCACCCTGCCTCCACTATCTTACTTCACTGATTTCCTACTACAACCCAGCCCACACACTTAGCTCCTCTAATGTGTGGCTTAGTGGACAGAGCCCGGGCTTTGAAGAGGTCATGGGTTCGAATCCCCGCTCTGCCACTTGTCAGCTGTGTGACTGTGGGCAAGTCACTTAACTTCTCGGTGCCTCAGTTACCTCATGGGGATTAACTGTGAGCCTCATGTGGGACAACCTGATTACACTGTATCTACCTCAGCGCTTAGAACGGTGCTCTGCACATAGTAAGCGCTAAACAAATACCAACATTATTATTATTAATGCCAAACTACTCACTGTACCACACTCTCATTCAGCTCGTCAACTCTTTGTCCATGTCCTCCCTCTGACTGGAGCCTCTTACCCCTTAATATACAACAGACCACCACTCTCTCCACCCTCAAAGCCTTATTAAAATTCCATCTCCTCCAATAAGTCTTCCCTGACTTAGCCCTCATCTCCTCTTCTCCTTCTCCCTTCTCTGTTGCCTATGCACTTGGATCGGTAACCTTTAAGGACTTGACATTCACTCCACCCTCAGCCCCACAACACTAATGTGGATATTTGTGTAATCTGTTTTAGTGTCTGTCTCTTGCTCTAAACTGTATTTTCCTGGTGATCCAGGAATATGTCTACCAACTGGGTTGCATTTTACTCTCCCAAACGCTCACTACATTGCTTTGCACAAAGTAAGTGCTCAATGAATACTACTGACTGATTGGTCTTCTTTCAGTGTGGGGGGAACTGCTTCACACTTCTACAGAATGCAGAAAATCAATTGTCTGTGCCCTTAGAGATGGGGAAATTCCTACTCCTCTTCTCCACGGAATTGCACCTCAGATTTCCCAGAGAAGCATTAAAAGCATCAAATGAACGAGTTTTCTCTCAACTGCCAGTTTCATCCTCACCACCTCTCAGCTCATTATAGCTAAGCTGTATTGGCAGCTGGCACTTCACAGCAATATCACCTCACACCTATATTGCACTTTATAGCCTCAGAGATCTCTGCAAACATCAATTAATCCTCACACCACCCCTCTGGGAGAGATGAAAAATATCATCTCTCCTTTCCAGGGAAGGGTACTGCCTCAGGGTAAAGAACTGATCAGCCCCTGCTCACAGGCTGTGTCAGAGGTGGGCCCAAAGTTAGACCCAGGATTACTAACTTCCTGGTAGCAGGCTGGCAACATACTCTCTAATACCTATTAATACCTATTTCCTTCAGTCTGAAAGTCAGAGGTCCTGAATTCTAATCCCTGCCCTGCCAACTTGCCTGCTGTGTGACCTTAGGCAAGTCACTTATCTTCTCTATCAGTATCCTGTAAAATGGGGATTCAATTCCTGTTCTGCCTCCCTCTTAGACCCCATTTGGGTCAGAAACTGTGTCTGATCTCTTTGCATTGTATCTATCCCAGCATTTTTAGTTCAGTGTTTGACACATAGTAAGCACTTAACAAATACCACAGTTTTCCAGTTATTATTATCATGATTATTATTCAGCACTGCCAAATAATAATAATAATAATGTTGGTATTTGTTAAGCGCTTACTATGTGCAGAACACTGTTCTAAGCGCTGGGGTAGATACAGGGTAATCAGGTTGTCCCACGTGAGGCTCACAGTCTTAATCCCCATTTTACAGATGAGGTAACTGAGGCACAGAGAAGTTTAGTGACTTGCCCACAGTCACACAGCTGACAAGTGGCTGAGCCAGAATTTGAACCCATGATCTCTGACTCCCAAGCCCGGGCTCTTTCCACTTAGCCACGTTGCTTTCTCTATGAGGAGAAAATAGTGTGGTCTAGTGAATCAGAAGGACCTGGTTTCTAATCCCAGCTCTGCCACTTGTCAACTGTGTAACCTTGGGCAAGCCATTTCACTTTTCTGTGTCTCAGTTACCTCATCTGTAAAATGGGGATTAAGGCTGTGAGTCCTATGTGGGACACGGACTGTGTCCAACCTGATAATCTTGTAATTACCTCAGTGCTTAGAATAGTGACTGGCACATAATACCTCCTTAACAAATACCATAAAGTAAAAAAGCAGACTAGGGGCTAAACATAGCAATGGTAGATGGACATTTCTATTACTTGAAGAGTGATTTTATTTGGCATGCATGATTCACTTCGATTTTCTTGAGCCTGGTATGGGAACACAATGTCAGGTCTTCTGCCTCACATACCCTCCCTCATCACAGGCCCTCCCTCATCTTTTGTGGGTTTACCATTTGATAAGCACTGTTTGAAGTGCTGGGACAGGTGCAAGTTAATTAGGTTGGATACAGTCCCCATTCTAAGTAGGAGGGCGAACAGTTTTTGAATCCCCATTTTATAGTTGATTCCTGTTTACATTGAAGCACAGGGAAGCGAAGTGACTGACCAAGGTCACATAGGAAGCAATTAGAGTTAGGATTCAAATTCAGGTCCTGCAACTCCCTGGGCCGTGCCAGTAGGCCACGCTGCTTCTGCCTCATGTTACTTAAAAGCTAATTCATCTCACACAATCCCTCAAGATGTCCAGCATATGGAATTATCCCCCATCTACATATTTGCTTCTGACTAATCCTATGAACAAGGAGTGTCACAAAATGGATGTCGAAGTCAAAGTAATCACGGGGGAGATCTCAGCATAACGGGAAACTGAAGTCTATGGACAATAGAAAAGTATAGACATTTCATGTGACAACCGCCCAGAGAGGCAAGAAATCGATCACAATCATTAAAGATGGAACCAAGACGCATCCTAAGAGGAGGTCAGATTAGGTCCCTGGATAACATCAGAGAGACTTGGCGCTTCCACTTCCTTTACAGTTCCCTTTCCTGTGAAGGAAGAGGAGGAAAATGGGAAATGACAACTGGGAAACCAACAGGTCAGATCAGGTTGAGGGAAGACACGTGTCTATGCCTGGAAAGGCAGTGAAGCCGAGAGGCAGCTTGATGCCCTGATCCATCTTGGAGCTCCAGCAAGATCCAATGTTGGAAGAGGATCTATAATCTGGATAAAATAGCCCTTTGTGATGCAAACTTTAGTTCCTGTAAGTTTTCTTCAGGCCTGGACAGTTTAAGTAGAAGGAGCCAATTTTCATCCACCATTGGGCTAATGAAGGAACCATTGCCAGTTCTCTTTTTTCTGTGAGGCTCACTGCTTTCCTGACAGCCTGGTCCCTTTAATTTTGACACATGGGAGAGTTTTTGCATATAATCCAACACACAAGTAAGGCTTTTTTATTGACTAGTTACTCACCTTATCGTCCTTCCCAGTCCTCTCCTCTTTCCTGGTTACCTACTATTCCCCCACTTGACTTGGGGCTTAAATTTCTGACCCCAAGTCCTCCCTACATCCAGCCTTCCTGCTCCCCAAACCCAAGCCTTCCATGCATGACTTGTTTTTGAAATCTGGCCATGACACATTTTCTCCATCCCTTCCTTCTCAGGCTCCCAGCATGAGCATTTCCCCTTCAGTAGGTCAGGGTGATCCAGGGATAGGAAGGAGGGCAGCTTGGGAGGGCATCCCTGCTTCTTCCTACTCTAATCCCATAATAATAATAACAATATTTGTGGTATTTGTTACACGCTTACTATATGCCAAGCACTGTTCTAAGGGTTGGGGTAAATACAGGGTAATCAGACTGTCTCACAGGGGCCTCACAGTCTCAATCCCCATTTTACAGATGAGGTAACGGGCATAGAGAAGTTAAGTGACTTGCCCAAGGCCACACAGCCAAGTGGCAGAACTGGGATTAGAATCCATGACCTCTGACTCCCAAGTCCGGGCTCTTGCCATTAGGCCATGCTGCTCCTCCCCACTAACACTCTACTCTGGGGGACCAGTGGTGCTGATCAAAAGGGATCCATGGAACATGAAATGGACTGATAGCTATGGCAAGACAAGCAGCGTGGCCTAGTGGATAAACTATGGGCCTGGGAGTCAATAGGACCTGGGTTTTAAACCCAGCTCTGCCACTTGTCTGCTGTGTGACCGTGGGCAGGTCACTTAACTTCTCTGTACCTCATTTATCTTGTCAGTAAAAGGGGCATCAAGACTATGAGCCCTATAGGAAGCAGCCTGGCATAGTGGAAAGAGCACAGGCTGGGAGCCAGAAGGTCATGGGTTCTAATGCCGACTCCACCACTTGTCTGCTGTAACCTTGGATAAGTCACTTCACTTCCCTGTGCTTCAGTTGCCTCATCTGTAAAATGGAGATCGAGACTGGGAGCCCCATGTGGGACAGGGCCTGTGTCCAAATCGGTTGGCTTGTATCAACCCCAGAGATTAGTACAGTGCCTGGCACATAGGAAGTGCTAAACAAAGACCATAATTCTTATTCTTATTAAGTTCATTGTGGGCAGGGAAAGTGTCTTTTTATTGTAATATTGTACAAGTGCTTAGTACAGTACAGAGCACACAGTGAGTGTTCAATAAATACGATTGACTGACACACGGGCTATGTCCAACCGGATTAGTTTGTATCTACCCCAGTGTTTAGAATAGTCCCTGGCAAATAGTAAGTGCTTAACAAATACCACAAAAAGGCAAGGTTAAGACACAAAGATGCTGGGGTCAGTTGGAGCTAAGGGGTACAGGGGAGCCTCAGTGACTGGGATATAAAAGAGCTGTGAAGAAGGCAGAGAGATTGGAGACTGGAGATAAAAGGAAGCGGGGGGAAGATGGGGGGAGAAGCTGAATAAACAGTTTACCCTTTACTTGGTGACAGGTGCCTTTCCAGACTAAGTCCCCCCTTTTCCTCAGCTTCCCCTCCCCTCCCCATTGCCCCAACTCACTCCCTTTGCTCCATCCCCCTCCCTGCCCCACAGCATTTGTGTATATATGTAAATATCTGTAGTTCTATTTATATTAATGCCTGTTTACTTGTTTTGATGTGTATGCATCTATAATTCTATTGATTTATATTGATGCAAGTTTATTTGTTTTGATGTCTGTCTCCCCCCTTCTAGATGTTGTGGGCAGGGATTGTCTCTCTTTGTTGCTGAATTGTACCTTCCAAGCACTTACTACAGTGCTCTGCACAAAGTAAGCGCTCAATAAATACTACTGAATGAATGAATGAATGAAAGTGGGGCTGCTAACTGAAAAGTCCCAGGATAAACAGAGGTAGCAAAAGGGGCCCCTATAAGTCATTCCTATTTCATTTCCTTAGGTCTGCAGTGGTAGAGGGAGCCATACCCTGGGAGCCAAAGAGGAGACTCCATCCTACACTCTTAACTGAGCATCTTTGACCAGTCCTATCTAGCCCCATTCTCCTAGAAAACCTACTTGAGGAAGGGTGGATTGTTTTGCCAGCTGATAAATGAAAACAGTATGCGTGTGTGTTTGTCTGTGTGTAGCCCAGCTGTGCCATCCCATAGGGTTTCTTTCCCCCTAAATTTGATCTGAGGAGTCTTCCGGCTGCTTTGCATTCCAAGGAACTCTTCTTTTCTCCAGAGCTGATGTCCCTTGTCCTAGACAAATGTTGATAAATAAATTGATGTATGAGCTTCTTATGTGGACACATCTGTCCCTTCTTAAGAAGACTGATTCCCTGAAATGGCTATGGTGCATCCAAACTTGGATTCTCTCAAATGGAACTACAGCGGCTAGAGAAAGGATTTCCTTAAACAATTTGGCTTCACTGGCACATATTGATAAAATCTTATTGTGGTAGTGTCACCTCTGGACCAGACGGTCAAATTTTGTGTGTGTGTGTGTGTGTGTGTGTGTGTGCGCGCATGTACATATGTACACAGAATACCCCCATATCTAATTTTGAACTCCAATTTGCTCTCCAACATGGCAGGTTACTTCTCTAGGAAATCATTACTTCCCATGACTTCCTGCAGACTTTGAGCCCGCTTTTCTTATAGAAAAGGTGGTCAAAGGTTAGGAAATAAGAATAACACTCTTTCAAACAGTAGGGGCAAATCTCCTTTCCTTTCCCCAGAGCTCAAAGCTGCAATTTTCACTGTTTACTCTGAGGGAATTGATCGCTGTGTGTGCTCCTCTCCTGGAGCAGGATGTCATAAAGGCCAAGCAAACCTGAGGCCTTGGATTTAGGTACCTGTCCCAGGATATTCATGTAGTGGGGATATGCAGTCTGTGAGGGTATGGAGGCAGACAACTCAGGGAAGGAGTGACACCCCAAAAGAGGAGAATGCCTACTTTGCCTGGTTTGAAACTCCTATTTGTTGAATGGCACAATTGAAACGATGGGGTGACGTATAAAAAAGATAACAATTAACTATAATTATAATAATGACAATAATAAGCATAATAATAAACTGTTACATACTTATTATGTGCCAAGCACTGTACTAAGCACTAAGATCGGTACAAGTTAATTGTCAGATATAATTGCTTCTCCCACAGGGGCCTCAAAGTTTTAAATAGGGTGAACTAGTACTTAGTTTTACTGATGAGGAAAGAGAGGCACAGAAAAGTGACTTGTCCAAGGTCCCACAACAGGCAAGTGGCAGAGGCAGGATTAGAATCCAGATCTTCTGACTCCCAGATCCATGCTCATGCCATGCTACTTAGCAGAAAATAAAAAATTGAGTTAAGCAGGCTTTTTCCATTACAACAAACAACAAAATATGCCCTTTTGAACACAATCTTAGCTAGAATGAATACAGTGACGAAAGATAAGACCCAAATGGTGTCTCAGGTGCTAGATTGTCAGTTCACTGGGGGCAGAGATCTGGGTCTACTTATTCTATTGTCCAATCCTAAATGCTTGGTTCTGGGTTCTGCATAGAGTAAGCACTCAATAGAGTTGATTGAGTTAGTAAAAACATTATCTCATGCTAAATTGCTAGGTGCTTATCAACCTTCTTACTGGAACTTACAGAGAAGGTAGTCTTATTAATAAAATTTTATAAATAGCTCTTTGAACTGCAGACCTCAGAGAGATTTTCCCTCTCAGCTCAATTATTCTCGTACCTTAAGGCAGTTTCTGAACATTTTAACGGAAAGGCTTCTTTACCTCCTATTCTCCTAGAGACTCTTCTGTGGTCTGGCACTTCTCATTTCTCTGATGGCTGCAGGCATCTTGGAAGCAAATGTTAGAGTTCTACCCTGAGGTATCTTAATCCTCCTCATAATAGGACATGTGACCCTCAATGACCTTTGACTTTAGTTACCCTGTCGAAATATTTAGAGATCTGCTGCGTAACTGAGACCAAATGTTCAAATCACATCTTTTTGACATCAGTTAACCAATCAAGTTATTTATTGAGCATTAAGCTCTTGGGGAAGAGCTATAGAATTCAGAGACATGATCCCTGCCCTTGAGGAGTTCCAATCTAATGATTTGAGATAGATATTGTGCAGAAATAAGGATGAGATGTTGGATTTGGGGTTTGTCCAGAAGCACATCCCCATGCAAGCATTTTCCCAGTTACCCAGCGATTGCTTGGAAAAGAAAGATTTCAGTGTTGGGGACATAAACAAAGCCATCTGATAAATATTATTATCAAGTGCCATCGAGTCGTTTCTGATTTATAGCGCCTCCATGGATGTATTTTCTCCTTCATTCATTCAATCATATTTATTGAGTCTTACTGTGTGCAGAGCACTGCACTAAGCACTTGGAAAGTACAATATGGCATCAAATAGAGACAATCTTTACCCAACAATGGGCTCATAGTCTAGAATATTCTGCCTTGTGCCATAATCTGTAACCTTTCTAAGGTAGGTCATAATAATAGTAATAGTACTTAAGCACTTACTATATAGCAAGCTCTGTACTAAGCACTGGGGTAGATACAAGATAATCAATTTAGAGACATTCACTGTCCCATGTGGGACTCATAATCCTGGCTCTGCTACTTGCCTGTTGTGTGACCGTGGGTAAATCATTGAATTTCTCTGTACCAAAGTTTCTTCATCTATAATATGGGGACTCAAATACCTGTTCTCCTTCCTACTTTGACTGTGAGCCGATGAGGAACAGGGGTTCTGCCAGACCTGATTATATTGTATCTGTCCCAGTGCCTGGCACAGAATAAATACTTAACAAATATTATTATTATTAGTTATGGTATTTGATAAGTGTTTACTAGGTGGCAAACACTGTTCTATGTGCTGGGGTAGATATGAAGTTATTAGGCTGGACACAGTCAGTGTCCCACATGAGGCTCACAGTCTAAGTAGGAGGGAGAACAGGAGAACAGAAGCACAGAGAACTTATGTGACTTGCCCAAGGTCACACAGCAAACATTTGGCAGAGCTGGGATTAGAACTTAGGTGCCCTGACTATCTGGCCCACACTCTTTCCACTAGGCCATGCTGCTAACTCACCTTCCATTCCTGATCCAGCAAAATTAGAGTAGCTGGGCTCCTCATACATATTCCTCACTGCTGCTGTGGCCAATTGAAGATAAACATAGGAAGAGTGATGCTTCCCAATGATTGGCCTAATGGATGGGGAAGTATCATCCTGGAAGAGAGGAGGAATTGTGTAAGAAAGGCAGCGCCCTCTCCTTAGAAGCTCACCTGCTGGCTTCTGCCTTGGCCAGAAGGGCTGTCAACCACTACCTGGGTCTTTGATGCATCTGCCGTCCCCATCTGTTTGAAAATGCTCCTATCATTTCAAATGCCCTATGATCCTTCACCCAGTGCATCTTGGGAGGTTCATATAATGATTATAATAATAATGTTGGTATTTGTTAAGCGCTTACTATGTGTAGAGCACTGTTCTAAGCACTGGGGGAGATAAAGGGTGACCGGGTTGTCCCACGTGAGGTTCACAGTCTTAATCCTCATTTCACAGATGAGGTCACTGAGGCACAGAGAAGTTAAGTTGCTTGCCCACAGTCACACAGCTGACAAGTGGCAGATCTGGGATTCAAACCCATGACCTCTGACTCCCAAGCCCAGACTCTATATGGTTTCTACACCCCTTCAGAGTAATTTGCAAAATACGTTTCATTGTTTCTTTTAAGCAAATTAAAAGAAAGAAGAAAAAGAGTTACTGGTCATTCTAGCATATAAAATATTGCATCCAGCAGGTTGGAGAGAGCCACAAAATGCCATTAAGCTGGATGACTGCAGAATGGTAATGCAGCTACTTTGAAAGCCATGTGACCTCCCTCCCGGAATGGTAGAAGACCTCTGCATATCACCAAACCCACACTGGGCAACATATGAACATATCTTTAAAAAAATAAATTAAAAAAGGGAGCTCCGTCCTGGTGTTGGCTGACAAATGGGTCAGTTGTGTTTCAGAAGATTTTACCATCAGGGAGCAACATTTCTGTGACCAAGCTGAAGTCTTTGGAATTTCAATAGAGAGCAGAAAGCAAGAGCAGTTTAAGTGTTTGCCTCAAAACACAGAATGGATATTCAAAGAGTCCCTGGCCTACCTGTGGACTCTCTGAGCAGCTCAAAAAAGTCAGACATTTTTCCTGGATAGAGAAAACCACATCTTTCCCACCAAGTGCCTAGTAATAACTGAGAAGAGATGCAGTGGAAAATTGCATTTTTAGCTGCACAGGGTGAACAGAACACCAAGGACTAGTCTGCTGAGTGACCTTGGGGAAGTCACTTAACTTCTCTGTCCCTCAGTTACCTCATCTGTAAAAAATGGGGATTAAGAGTGTGAGCCCAGTGTGGGACAGGACTGTGTCCAATCTGATTAACTTGTATCTACCCCACCACTTAGAAGAGTGTTTGGCATATAGTAAGCACTTAAGTAAAAATATTATTAGTCAGCACTGGGCTAAACAGGCAAGAATTATAATTTTGGTAATACACATCCTGAACACACTTCTCTCATGGTTCCCTTCATGCCTCTCCAGCCAATCCTTCTCAATCTCTTTCCTCTGCTCTTCCTCTGCCTTCAACTCTCTTATGGATGTTGTCCCTTAAGACTCTTGCCTGATCCCCTTCTCTTTTCCCTTTACACTCCCTTGGGGGGCCTCAATGTCTCCCACTGCTTCAGTGATCACCTCCTTGGTCACCTCCTCATTAGCCGTGACCTCCTTTCTTCTCTGCAATCTCACATCTTTTCCTGCCTCCAGGATTTCTCTACTTTAATGCCCTGCCAGCACTTCAAGTTCGATATGTCCAAAACTGATCTCATCTTCCTTGCCGAATCCTCTCTGTTGACAACACTATTTTCCTCCCTGTCTTTCAAGCCCATACCTTTGGGGTTACTCTTGATTCTTCCCTCTATTTCAAGCTTCATATTCCCCTGCAGGCAATCTCTTGTTTGCAGAGGGGGGACTAGGATCTGATTCCCAGAGCCATGCTCTCTCCATGGGACCATCAGCAAATATCTAAAATGATAAATGCAAGAGAGTCCTATGGGTACTCTACCAGGTACTCAGTACAGTCTGTGCACACAGTAAGTGCTCGATAAATACCGATGATGATGATAATGGCTGAGGGGATAGTAAGAACACGAAGTCAGGGAATAGTCACTAAAGATATCCTGAAGGAGAGACATTTTAGCAGAGCTTTGAAAGAGAGAGTTGTAGTTTGGTGAAGCTGAGTGTAAGCTCATTGATTTACACCAAAATCTTGACAATCAGTGGTATTTTTGCATGCTTACTCTGTGCAGAGCATTGTGTTAAGTGCTTGGGAGAGTACAATGCAATACAGTCAGCAGACACGATGTCTGCCCACAGTGAATTTACAATTTAATGGAAGAGCTTAAGAAAGATCAATCATATTTATAAGATGTAGTATTTGTTAAGTGCTTACTATGTGCAGAGCACTGTTCTAAGCGCTGGGGTAGATACAGGGTAATCAGGCTGTCCCACGTAAGGCTCACAGTTAATCCCCATTTTACAGATGAGGTAACTGAGGCACAGAGAAGTGAAGTGACTTGCCCACAGTCACAGCTGACAAGCGGCCGAGCCGGGATTCGAACCCATGACCTCTGACTCCCAAGCCTGGGCTCTTTCCACTGAGCCACGCCGCTTCATGCTGCTGCTGCTCCTGTAGTGGAATGGTTCTTCTGTCTCTGGTAATAAAGGGGTTGAGATAAAGGTACTTTGGAAAAGTTTGGAGAACATTTTCAAGTAACAAAGGGAAACAATGCTTGATCTCATTGGCCTGGCCTTCCTGACCAGAGCTGTGGTCCAGAGGGCTTGTAGTCTCCTGTTTGCATTAGTGTCTTTCATCCCTTGGAAGCTTCTGATTTGAACCTTTCACAAATCAGGGACCCATAAGGCTTTGGATTTGTCTCATAACAATTGACCTCCTGATTTATGTCACTTTCCACTGGGAGATTGGTCATTTCCTCAAGCTGATGAGAGCAGCCCTGACCTCTTTCTAATATGACAGATTTCCTTAAGTAAAACATTTTCAGGAAAGAAGTTTTTCAAAGCAGAAACACATCAATGCCAATGACTGCAAAAAGCCAGCCACCCATCACTTGTTGACACCTCCAGAAGTAGTCTTTCTCCACACCTCTGCTCAGTCAGGTGTTCAGAGTTATCTTTTCTTCTTCAGCAACTGCCCAACCATTTTCCTGCAGTGAAATCACAGAGCAAACCAAGCTCTGAGACAGCCTAAGGAGGAAGGCAGAGCTGTTTGGAAAGACTGTATTTCCAGTAGGTGCTAAGACTGGAAGATCATCAACTGAGATAAGAGCATAGTGTCTCTTTTCAATTACCTGCAAGTGGATTATTTCCTCTGTGGACTGTCTATGGCAGGAATTTAAGTTCTCAACTTTGTTTACCTTCTCTTAGATCTCTTCATCCACTCTCATTGTCAATCACTCAATCAATCGTATTTATTTAGTGCTTAAGATGTGCAGAGCACTGTACTAAGTGCTTGGGAGAGCATACTATAACAGAGTTGGCAGACATGTTCCCTGCCCACAATGAACTTACAGTCCACATGATTCAACTAACTGCCCCCTTTTGTGTTATCTGTTGGTATATGCATTTCTACCCATGCCCCTCTGTGAATAACAGAGTTGTCTTCAACAGTTTTCCTACATGCATTCCAATTGTGGACTGAAATTCCCTCATCTGAATCAGGAATGGTTCCTTTGCTAAGGCAAGATTGCTGGGATTTTGTATTATTTGTTGTCTTGCATTATCCCCATCACTTCCTCACCATTAGAATGGAGAGTTCACAGTGTCTTTAATATGGATTTGTATTGCAAGGGTGACCTGATGTTCCGGAATCTGAATTAGGAATGGCTCCAAAGCTAAGTCAAGATTTGTCAACTTCTCAGTCACTCAATCAATCATATTTATTAAGCAATAAGTATGAGAATACTGTACTAAGTGCTCATTGAAGTACTTACTACATTTAACCAATTTTCACCCAAATTTTACTTGAACGGGTGACTAAAAGCAAGTGGGTCTCCTTCCCTGGAAATCTGCAAAATGGTAGTTGCCCCTTAGCTGCCTGTACTGAAAGGATTAGGAGCTACTGGCCTCTGAATCTTCTTGCAGATTTCTGGTTGGTGGATCCTGTCATCCTCAGAAGCAGCGGGGCTTAGAGGAAAGGACATATGTCTGGCTGTCAGGAGACCTGGATTGTAACCTCAGCTCCATCGCTTGCCTGCTGTGTGAACTTGGGCAAGTCACTTACCTTCTCTGTGCCTCACTTTCCTCATCTATAGAGATTCAATACCTGTTTTCTCTCCCCATTAGACAGTGAGCCCCATGTGGTATAGGGACTGTGTCCAATCTGATTACCCTGTATCTACTCCAGCACTTAGCCCAGTGCTTGGTACATTATAAGCATTTAACAATTACTATTATTATTATTATTAATAACTATGATTAAAATATAATAACAACAATGATAATAACCTGGATGAGTGCAGCCCTACCTATGTCCTCCAAGTCTTGGCCTGTTGACCTTTTGTTAGTAGCATAAAAGTTATTGCTTGATAGTAATCTTCACCATCATATGATTGTATGTCTCAGAAAAGGACCTGAAAGGTTACAAAAAAGCCCATATACCCACAAAGCACCGTGAATCTAAACCGCTGAATTTCACATACTTCTCTGCTCATGTCCTATTTTCTGGCCTTCTGTAACAAGGGCAAGACAATTACCAGCAGATAAATATTTGAGCAGATCTGACATTCCATTCGGACAGGGATCGTGGCGGACATACAAACGCACCAGAAACTGCATTAGAGCGTTTGACCATTTACAAAAGGATTCTGCACTCGTTTAAGCAATAGAAAATGCATAGGGCAAAACTTACTTTCTTTCCGAAATCGTTCAGCAGACAAGGACGATGTACTTTACAGAAACAAATCCATCCTTCCTAACACCCCTTGAAAGAAAAAAGTGAAAATGCCACACCAGAGAAGCAAATAAGATCCTTTGAATGAGTCAGGGAAAGATAGCTTTTCCTTAAGTGAAGTGAGACTCTTTTAAAAACTCCAGGGGGGGTATCTTGTTAAGGTTGGAATGCAGTTGCCCCAGTCACCACGCAATTAGACAAAAATCAATATCTTCACCTCCATCTCCAAGGATCAGAGAGGGTAAATTGAGAAGTTCAAGTTCTGCCTCTTCCTCCAATGCTTCTAGTAGGTCTACTTTTAGCTAGGCTGAAGGAAGGAAAAAAGCTCTAAACCCTGAAGCTCCCAGAGGTAAGGATGCAGTGCTCACATATAATGAGCCCATAATGAAGATTCAGCCCTATCATCATCAAAAGCGTTTGTAGGGCACCCACTGTGTGCTAGGCGCTACAATGAAGCCCACTGATCCCATGCTGAGTGCATGCTAGCAGGGAGTCGAGGATGAGAAGATCTCTTTAAAATGCCTCCTGGCACAATTGGTTCGGTCAGCACTGGGGGAAGGCTGGATGGAATCTCAACAGGCTCACAGGTGGGGGGTTCGGAATGATTTAGAGTCCATCCAAATTTCTCTTTAAATCTTTGGAAAGGGTCTTTAGTTTGTGGCTTCTGCTCCTCTGCCTGGGGTCAGGGTCAAGATCCTTTGAATAGAAGTAGCTTTCTGGGTTTATGCAAACCCAACCAGCATGGCTGGCTATGCCTGCATGGTGAGGAAAGGCAAAAGGAGGATGCGGGGTCCCTTCCTGCCTTAGGAAAAGGTAATCCGATAAAAAGCATTAGTAGTGCATCGAATTTTCTCCTCTCTCCTTGAACCCAGAGCTCTTTTTCCTTAGTTCCTAAAATGACTGTGCCCTGCTTTTCTGCTGAACAAGCATCTGCCTCAGACCTTCTCCCACAGCCTTCTCCCTTTAGCCCCTGGGTATCTACCCTAGTCCTACAGGATTTAAGTACAAAGCCTTGTACTCTACATTTTCCCCTATTGGTGATTTATTTCAATGTCTGTTTCCCCTGGTAGACTGCACAGTCCTTGTGGGCAGGGAACATGTACTCCGTTAAGTGCTTAGTTCCCGGGCTTGGGAGTCAGAGGTCATGGGTTCTAATCCTGGCTCCACCACTTGTCAGCTGGGTGACTTTGGGCAAGTCATTTAACTTCTCTGGGCCTCAGTCACCTCATCTTTAAAATGGGGATTAAAACTGTGACCCTCACGGGGGACCTCCTGATCAGCTTGTATTCCCCCACCAGTGCTTAGAACAGTGCTTTGCAAATAGTAAGTGCCTAACAAATACCACCATTATTATTATTATTAGTTCAATGCTCTCCACACAGGCAGCATCCTTTAATCAATCATATTTTTGGAGTACTTACTGTGTGGAGAGCACTGTATAAGTGCTTGAGAAAGTACTATATACTAGAGAAGCAGTGTGATGTAGGGAATAGAGCACAGGCCTACAAGTCAGAAGGACTTGTGTTCTAATCCTGACTCTGCCTCTTTTTTACTGTCTGACCTTGGGCAAGTCACTTAAGTTCCCTGGGCCTCAGTTACCTCATCTGTAAAATGGGGATTAAGACTGTGAGCTCCACATGGGACAGGGACTGTGTCCAACCTGATTACCTTGTATCTACCCAAGCACTTAGAACAGTGCTTGGCACATGGTAAGCGCTTAAGCAGCGTGGCTTAGTGGAAAGAGCCCGGGGTTGGCAGTCAGATGTCAGGAGTTCTAATCTTGCCTCAGCCACTTGTCTGCTTTGTGAATTTGGGCAAGTCACTTCACTTCTCTGGGCCTCAGTTACCTAATCTGTAAAATGGGGATTGAGCCCGTGAGCCCCATGAGGGAAAGGGACTGTGTCTAACCTAAAATGCTGTATCTACCCCAGCGCTTAGTGCAGTGCTTGGCACATAGTAAGTGCTTAACAAATACCACAATCATTATTATGAAGTAGCGTGGCTTAGTGGAAAGAGCACGGGCCTAGGAGTCAGGGGTCATGGGTTCTAATCCTGGCTCCGTCACCTGTCAGCTGTGTGACTTTAGGCAAGTCACTTCACTTCTCAGTGCCTCAGGTACCTCATCTGTAAAATGGGGATTAAGACTGTGAGCCTCATATGGGACAATCTGATTTCCCTATATCTACCCCAGTGCTTAGAACAGTGCTCAGCACAAAGTAAGCGCTTAACAATTACCAACACTATTATTATTAATAAATACCATCATCATTGTTATTATTAATTTATCCACTAGGCTATGCTGCTTCTCACTGATCTCTCCCAAGCATTTAGTTCAGTGCCCTGCATACAGTAAGGGCTCAGTAAATACGATTGACTGATGCCCAACTTGGTACTAGGCACAAAGTGCTTAAAAATAATGATAATAATAATAATAATAATGATAATGATGGTGGTATTTGTTAAGAGCTTGCTATGTGCCAAGCATTGTTCTAAGCGCTGAGGGAGATACAGGCAATCAGGTTGTCCCTCGTGGGACTCACAGTCTTAATCCCCATTTTACAGATGAGGCAACTAAGGCACAGAGAAGTTAAGTTCATTTAATTCATTCAATAGTATTTATTGAGCACTTACTATGTGCAGAGCACTGTACCAAGCGCTTGGAATGTATAAATCGCTAACAGATAGAGACAGTTCCTGCCCTTAGTTGAGTTGCCTAAGTGGGTTGCCTAAGGTCACACAGCAGACAAGTGGCGGAGTCAGGATTAGAACCCATGACCTCTGACTCCCAAGCCGGTGCTCTTTCCACTGAGCCATGCTGCTTATAATTTTAATTATTAGAGTCTGGAAGGAAGCCTCCAGGTATCAGTCCTGCCATCTTGCCCCTTGGAAGCAGCAACACAGGAGAGTGAATCTTGGGCAATGCTGATTGGAGTCATCTTTTCCTTTTTGTCCTTGCTGGGCCTTTCTGCACAGAGGAATAATATTCCTCCCTGGTCCCTGAGCAGGGTGCTTTTCACTCAGGTAATTTACAACCCTGCCTGGAGGCCAGTAAAACAAAAGGCCCAGCAAGAGAACAAGATAACACTCAATCAGGAACCATAAAATTTAGTGTTTCCCAATTCCCCGCTCTCCTCCCCCTTCACCTAACACTCCCCCCGCAGGGTTACAGTCCTGCTTGGCTGTTTGGAAGATACACGGGCTTGATTCAATAGCCTCGGACAGAAGAATTCAGAGTTGAGGATGCTTTTTGAACTATCTCAACCAGCTCAATATTTCTTCAACTCTGATCTCGCTTTAGTACCTGAGGACCCTGCTAGCTAAGCAGAATAGAAAAGACTGAAAACAAAGCCAGTTAAAGGTTTGGTTTTTTTTAATTTCATTTGATGTAAACCTCAAATGCTCATTTTTAGGATGTTGGCATTTGTTAAGCGCTTACTATGTGCCGAGCACTGTTCTAAGCGCTGGGGTAGACACAAGGGAATCAGGTTGTCCCACGTGGGGCTCACAGTCTTAATCCCCATTTTACAGATGAGGTAACTGAGGCACCGAGAAGTTAAGTGACTTGCCCAAAGTCACACAGCTGACAAGTGGCCGAGCCGGGATTCAAACCCATGACCTCTGACTCCAAAGCCCGTGCTCTTTCCACTGAGCCACGCTGCTAGGATGAAACCTTGAGACAATTTTAGTTCCTTTCAGAGTCCGTTTCTAAGAAAATTGAGTTTTGTGTTGAGTTCCTGGTCTGCTCCCTCAAGGACGTGAGTCTATCGCTGTTTTTCAGCTCTCTCTAACTGCTCTCTGATCTCCATCCAAGTCACCTGTCCAACCGGTAGGCAGCATAGAACCCTCTAAATTCATTTGCCCCATTCTGCAGTTTGGTGAGGGCCAACGTGGGCTGTTTGAGGGAACTAGAAGACAGTAGGATGCCACATGGGAACTCACACAAGCCGAGAAGGAAGAAAACATGATTCTGAGTTGAGAGAAGCACAGTATCAAGCACTGTGACTTAGCAAAAGACTGTTGGAAGACCTCCAATGTGGACAGAGCAGTCTGGCAGGCAGCAATTATGAGACGACTGGCTCTTAGAGCACAAGATTTGTACAGTTCAGGATACCAACAGGAAGACAGAAACGCAAAAACAGGTCCTGCATAGGCCAGATCCATTAGCAGAGCGAGGAACGATTTTTCTTGCAAACAATGTATTAGGGAATGTAAAACCTGCTTTACAGTCACACTCAAGGATAGGACCTCACTGTCAGTTAAGAAAGCTTCCATCACCGAGGACAAAAGATTAGACAGCTCTACTTAGTTATTCTTTCAGTAGCCCTCCTTCAATAGTCTGGCAGGAAGGACACTGGGCGGGGATTCAGAAGTCCCTGATTCTAATTCCCTTCTGACAGCTACCTGCTGCATGACTTTGAGCAAGTCATTTAACTTTTCTGTGCCTTACTTTTCTCATCTATAAAATGGGGATAACATCCCTGCTCTCCCTTCCGCTTAGACTGGGAGCCCCACCTGGAACAGCGGCTGTGTCCTTTCTGAAGATCATGCATCAGTGGTATTTTAGAGAAGCAGCGTGGCTCAGTGGAAAGAGCACGGGCTTAGGAGTCAGAGGTCGTGGGTTCTAATCCCAGTTCTGCCACTTGTCAGCTGTGTGACCTTGGGCAAGTCACTTAATTTCTCCGTGCCTCAGTTACCTCATCTGTAAGATGGGGATGAAGACTGTGAGCCTTACGTGGGACAACTTGATTACCCTGTACCTACCCCAGCGCTTAGAACAGTGCTCAGCACATAGTAAGTGCTTAACAAATGCCAAAATTATTATTATTCTGAGCCTTAACTGTGTGCAGAGCACTGTCCTAAGCACTGGGGAGAGTAGAATACAACAGAGTTGGCAAACAAGTGCCCTGACCACTAGAAGCTATGTTAAGCACCGTGTTTGGTCCATAGTACGTGGTTGACAAAGACAACAAATGTTGTTATATTATAAATATTTTCATTATGAATTAGTGTAGAACAAACCCTGAGGCTCTCTTTTGAAAGCTGCCATAAATGGCAGAGCAAAGCTGCAGATCTAGGTGCTCTGGGAAAGCTCTGAAATCTGCAACAGAATTAGAAGTCTTGAATGGATCAGTCTTAAAGACCAAGGGGGACCGGTGCAGTAGGGTCTTCCACTCTTCTCCCTGTCTCTTTGTCTGCAGCCTAATTCATACCCCCTGGTCCTTGGACTGAAGAATAGTCAGGGATGGCAACAGGCAGAAAGTAGCTCTGACACCTTAGAGACAGACACCTTAGGGGCCAGTCATCGTGCCTCCCTGTGTAAGAATGACAGAAGTTGGCTAGATCCAGCTATTTCATTCATTCACTTCTTCAATTGTATTCAATGAGCACTTACTAAGTGCAGAGCACTGTGCTAAGCACTTGAGGGAGCAAAATACAATAATAAACTGACACATTCCCTGCCTACAATGAGCTTTCAGTCTACAGAGGGAGAGATATTGCTATAAACAAATTGCAGATATATAAATTACAGGTATTTGATGATGATGGCACTTGGTAAGTGCTTAATATGCCAAGCCCTGTACTAAGTGCTGAGGTGGATCCAAGCAAATCACGTGGGACACAGTCCCTATCCCACGTGGGGCTCACAGTCTTAAACCCCATTTTATAGATGAGGTAACTGAGGCCCAGAGAAGTGAAGTGACTTGTCCAAGGTCACATGGCAGACAGTGTGAAGCAGTGTGAGAAGCAGCGAGGCTCAGTGGAAAAAGCCCAGGCTTGGGAGTCAGACCTCATGGGTTTGAATCCCGGCTCTGCCGCTTGCCAGCTGGGTGACTTTGGGCAAGTCACTTAACTTCTCTGGGCCTCAGTAACCTCATCTATAAAATGGAGATTAAAACTGTGGCCCCCACGTGGGACAACCTGATCACCTTGTATCCCCCCAGCGCTTAGAAGAGTGCTTTGCACATAGTAAGTGCTTAACAAATACCACCATTATAATTATTTTATAGAGGGGCAGCGTGGTTCAGTGGAAAGAGCACAGGCTTGGGAGCCGGCAGCGGAAAGAGCACGGGCTTGGGAGTCAGAGGTCATGGGTTCTAATCCTGACTCTGCCGCTTGTCAGCTGTGTGACTTTGGGCAAGGCACTTAACTTCTCTGTGCCTCAGTTACCTCATCTATAAAATGGGGATTAAGACTTTGAGCCTCCTGTGGGACAACCCGATTACCTTGTATCTACCCCAGCGATTAGAACAGTGTTCGGCACATAGTAAGCTCTTAACAAATACCAACAGTATTATTATTATTATGTAGTGGAGCTATGATTAGAACCCATGACCTCTGACTCTCAGGCCCATGCTCTATCCATTCATTTAATCATATTTACTGAGTGCTTACTTTGTGCAGAACATTGGAAAGCACTTGGAAAGTACAATTCAGCAACAGATAGAGACAATCCCTACCCAATGAAGGGCTCACCACTACACCATCCTGCTTCTCCACTGAGGCCCTCAGATTACTAGCTCCCACAGGGAAACCTAGGATTAGACATATCCCAGCTCAGAGCTCTTCTCTGCTGCACCAGAGAGGACAGGGGTTATCTGTCCATGTGCTGGTTATTCCAGGAAACCTAATGGTCTAACTGTGCAGGATGAAAGGCTAAATAGGTTTCAGCAAATGTTTGTCCCTGACTGGTCTTCTTTGCCCATATTCCACAAATGGCAGCCAATTATGTCTCCCCCCACGCCCCTGAGGGAGAGGTAAGCCATTAGAATAGGTAGTGAAGCAGAAGCATAGAGCCCACTGATTGGCGGGGGGGGGGTATAATTAGACAAAATGTAATTAGCCAGGTTGGAATCTGGCCAGAACACTGGAGATAAATACCTTACCTCAGCCACAGGGCGGCACATTTTATTTCTTCCCAACTCTAGAAGGAAGATCCTTTCCTTATGGGAAGGAAAACCAAAACAAACCAAAACAAAAAAACAACACCCTTCCCTCAGAAAAAAACTGGTAAATTTACCACATCATTTATACTTTTTCTAATGTACAGGCCTGGTCTTTGCCCAGGGGTCCCTGTCCCCTGTTCATATTTCTGTTTCACTCAGTGTTCTTACTCCTAGCAATCAACCAGTGGAATTTGTTGGATGCTTATTTTGTGTACTGGGGAAACTACAATTCAGTTGGTAGTCATGATCCCTGCTTTCAAGGAGCTTGCAGGCTAATAGGGGAGACAGACATTTCCTGGTCCTGCCTCTGCTTCAGACAGAGCAAATCTTTCTTCTCAGAGGCTGGTTCTGCCGATCCAAGCTTTCCCATCCGAGCTGCTCTGGTGGCTCTAAATCCTCATACTTCCTCCTCTTCCTCCCAGCTGATCCTATCCTTTTTGCCCATCCCCACTGGGCCCACCAGCTAATTGCCATGGGGGACCCACCTCCAAGTGAGTCAGAGGGCTTAGCTCAGTGCTGTTTCCTTATAATTAGAGATTCAGCACTCTTCTTCTTCAGGCTGTCCTGACTGAACCCAAGAGACAAAATGAAAATGACCTGGGGTGAAAAAAGGTGGGTAATCCAAAGAGGAGGAAGGTGGTCACAGTTCCAAAAAGAGGAGAACGAGAGCAGCTACAGCTGGTATGAGCAACAGAGGAAAAAAAAGGAGAGGAAGAGATCAGATCCTCAAGGCAGGACTGAAGGGGATTCAAAGCTGAAGAGATCTGGTTCTGAGGAATGATTTGCAGTCCGGCAAGGTGTTTGGGAAAAGCCAGTTCACAACCAAGGCGCTGGGAAGGCCTGAGGGGATTCTGGGACACGGGTATCATTTAAAGAATAATGATGCTCGGGGTTGCCACATGGAACAGAACTCAGCCAATTTCCACTGGCACAAAACTTAGTACTCAGCTGGGAAAGATCCTGTCAGCCATCAAGCTGAGTGCGCTTAGCTGAAGAAAGAGGACAATTCAGCGAGAAAGGAAGGAGAAAAATGAATCATAGAAGATCTGCACGGAAGTGGAACTCTCTCTCTGACAAATGCATTTTGTCAGACACCTACACATAAGCCACCCCCCAACCCCCATGGTTAGTACCTCTTTCAGAAAAGTAGCAAAACCAGAGTTCAAAAAGCTGATAGACAGATGTGTCACTTCACCGAAGCGAATGCTTCCAGCCACTGTCAAGGATAAAATATGTTCTGGTGGGTGACCCACTGTGCAGTGACCAATGAATTGAGGACTTAGAAAAGTACTTTGTGCAGCCATCCAATGCACATGGAAGTCCTTGTCTTAAGGACTTGATTGACACGAGCCAATCTGAAACAAAATGTCCCAGATCTTTTGGATGGATAGATATTGCTAGAAGTCTGGTAAAGTTGACATTCGCACAGCTTCCTTCCCCAAGAACCACTTTATAGGTAGAAAACTGGGGGGTCCCAGTTAATTTCTCAAACAGAAATTTTCAGTGAGCTTTAAATTTGACATTCCCTATGCATACTGCTGTGATGTAGTTATTTGTGGCTCTTTATCTAGTGAGATATTAAGCTAGCTTACTCACTAGCTATTTATCTATACCTCTACAAGTGACCAAGAGAATGGATGCAAGAAAGCTCTAGAAGCAGCATGGCCTAGTGGTAAGAGCACAGGCCTGGGAGTCAGAGGACCTAGACTGAAAATCTCGACTCAGCCATATGACTGCTGTGTGACCTTAGGCAAGTCACTTAACTTCTCTGTTCCTCAGTTATCTTGTTTGTAAAATGGGAATTAAAACTGTGAGTCTTATGTGGGACAGGGGCTGTGTGCAATCCAGTTATCTTGTATCTACCCCAGAGCTAAGTATGGTACCTGACACATAGTTTGTGCTTAACAAATATTATATTTTAAAAAAGAAACACTCCAGGAGACTCTTTGCACACAACAGACTGAGCATCATTCAAAGGGTTCCACAACAGGGTGGTGAATTTCATTCTGTGAAACATTATTCAGGCAAAATCTTTCAAGTTGATCTATCAAACAGGCATTTGTTAATTTCAACTGAATGATCCATTTCATAATTGGAATTATTAGGTCACCTTTCATTCATTCATTCAAAAATATTTGTTGGGAGCTTACAGAGTGCAAATCACTGTACTAAGCACTTGGGAGAATACGCTATAACAATGAACGGACACATTTCCTGTCCACAACAAGCTTACAGTCTAGAGTTCTAGATCTGGCAAGCACAGGGCCATGCCCAGGAAGATGGATGTGTGAAGCTAAGGAGGAAGAAACCCAGGCTGACATTGGGTACACATATGGTTTCCTCCAAAATGGAAGAGTATAATAATAATAATAATATATTCATTACTATAATTATATTAACAGAGAAGCAGCCTGTCTTAGTGGAAAGAGCCCGGGCATGGGAGTCAGAGGTCATGGGTTCTAATCCCAGTTCCGCCACTTGTCAGCTGTATGACTTTGGGTATTTCACATAACTTTTCTGTGCCTCAGTTACCTCATCTGTAAAATGGGGATTAAGACTGTGAGCCCTAAATGGGACAACCTGATTACCTTGTAATTACCCTAGCATTTAGAACAGTGTTTGGCATGTAGTAAGTGCTCAATAAATACTATTATAATAATATGATATAATAATAATGGTATTTGTTAAGCACTTACTATGTGCCAGGCACTGTACTAAGCACTGGGGTGGATACAAGCAAATCAGGTTGGACATAGTCCCTGTCCCACATGGGGCTTGCAATCTCAATCCCCATTTTACAAATGAGGTAACTGAGGCACAGAGAAGTGAAGTGACTTGCCGAAGGCCACACAGCAGACAAGTGGTGGAGCAGAAATTAGAACCCATTACCTACTGACTCCCAGGTCCGTGCTCTATGCATGACGCCATGCTGCTTCCCATGTGAGTAGGTGGGTGAACCTGGAATTGACCCCCATGGCGGGGGGACCCCATTTGGGACCTATGCCAGGTTGTGTGGGTGGAGATGCACATACCCACAAAGCAGGAAAGTGGCGCAAACAGAAGCAACGTGGCACTATAGCTTCTCAGGTGGGTTTCCCACTTGTCAGCCAGAAGCCAGGAAAGCACTGCAGGAAGGGAGGAAGCCAGAGCTGCCGGAGAGCTGCCGATGTTTACTGTCACCATGCCCAGCTTGTGTGGATGAATGGAGACACCTTTTCCCTTTCTCTGAAATAGGAAAGGGGCAAAAACCGAAACGGGAAGCACCTGCGAGAAGCCTGGTTGATTTCTGTTTATTTTGAAATAAATTAAAAATAATAATAATAATGTTGGTATTTGTTAAGTGTTTACTATGTGCCGAGCACTGTTCTAAGTGCTGGGGTAGATACAGGGTAATCAGGTTGTCCCACGTGAGGCTCACAGTCTTCATCCCCATTTTACAGATGAGGTCACTGAGGCACCGAGAAGTGAAGTGAGTTGCCCAAAGTCACACAGCTGACAGGTGGCAGAGCCGGGATTAGAACCTACAACCTCTGACTCCTAAGCCCGGGCTCTTTCCAGTGAGCCACGCTGCTTCCCTAAATAAATCCCCCAGGGCAAGCAGCTGTCTGAGGCAGGGGCATCTTCCCCAGACTGGGAACACCACAGCCATAGCCCAGCTCAGCAGAGCCACGAAGGCTTAAATTTGCTTTCTATTTATTTTTTAAAAAGATGAAAAAATGTGTTTTCTTTTCATTTATAAAACCCACAAAGAACTAAATCCACTGGGGCCAGCTGCAATCCAAGGTAGGAGTGAGGGGAGAATGTAGCTATTGCCTGACCCAGAGGGGCATGCACAGAGGGTGGGCACTGGGTTAGCATCAGAGTGCATCATATGACTGGGCTGGGAGGATGAAATGGTGCCGTGTTGGACAGTACTTCAACTCTTCCTCTTCGGGATTGGTAAAACTGATAGGTCAGCCACACAACTTCGTAAGGCAACCAAACGCCTCTCATGAAAACTGTGCCTCCATGGAATCCTAGAGACAATCACTGAAGCTCTGCTTGTCTCATATGATTGCACCATAGAGACATATATCCCCAAAGACACACAAATGATTGCAAGCCACCTCACCAAATCGCGCAGGTGTTACGGACTGACTCGAAGTCTAATGAAAATGGCAGTAATGGACCTAACCTGGCGGAATGAAACCCACGATCAAAAGCCTATACTGGCAATAAGGAGCTAAAAGTTGTCCTAAAATCATGCCACCTGGGCAAGATACTGACCAAGATGTAATGATAGATAGAAAGTATAACACTGAATCAAGAAGCTCTGGTGAGACATCCTCTGAGAGACTTTCGAAGTGTGATTTTAGGGTCCAGTGAAATATTAAAGACAAATACCACACCAGCTATAGGTTTACAGAGCTGCCATGCTGTCCAATCCTCTCTATGGTTAGGAGACTTGGACTCCCCACCGGCAATACACCTGAGTCCTTGAGCAGTTGCATCAGTGTCACATGGTCTCTATTCAATACCATATGGCAAAACAGGATTACAAATAATGAGGTTCTAGGGAAAAAAAAATCAGTCCTTTATCTTTGAAGTTATGCTTGCCCCAGTACAGCTCTACTGGACCATGGGAGAAGAGATGAGACAATCTATAAATCAATCAGCATTTATATTGAGCATTTACTGTGTGCAGAACATTGTACTAAGCTCTTGGGAGAGTACAATACAACCAAATTGGTAGACATGCACCCTGCCCACAAGAAGGAAGTTTAAAATAGGTGATATAAAATAAATTAAAGATATGTACATAAGTGCTGTGGGGCTGAGTATGGGATGAATATGAGATACTTAAGGGGGTATATATCCCAAGTGTACAGGCAATAATATTTATGGTACTTGCTAAGTGCTTATTATGTACCCAGCACTGTTCTAAACCCTGGGGTACATACAAAGTAATGAGGTTGTCCCACTTGGGGATCACAGTCTTAATCCCCATTTTACAGATGAGGTAACCAAGGCACAGAGAAGTTAAGTGGCTTGCCCAAGGTCACACAGCAGACAAGTGACGGAAAAGGGATTAGAACTCATGACCTCTGACTCCCAAGCCTGTGCTCTTTCCACTAAGCCACACTGCTTCCAACTGGTTACCTCATTAATTAGAGGCATGGAAGAAAGAAAAATGTATTAAGGACCCAGTAAGATAAACTTAGACACTGTTGGATTCTAAATGCAAACCTAGAGTTTAATTGTTACAGAAAGACCAATTCGGGCTACTGCAACCAGGAAAGCAGCAATCCTTATCAAGCTGAAGATCAGGCTTCATAAACCAAAGAAGCAAAGTCACAGCAGTGCCAGTTGTCACCAGCAGCTACTGACAGGACAAAGGACAGTCTGTGTGTGTGCAAACTACATTTAGAATTGTGGGCCTTGCACTGGCCTTTTCAGCCACACATGAGTTATAGATGAAGTTTACCATCACTGATATCTCTGAGCCCAAAGGAAAATTTATAGGCCTCCCCCGCCTACACATACTCATCTTCCTGATTTGCATACAATGTTACCAACAGTAAAATTTTAATCATTGTGAAAGGGGGTGAAGGTGATAAAATCAATGCATGATTAACCCTCTCCTTCCACATTGTGAGCAGATAAATAAAATTCCTTGTTGCACTTTTGCTTTTATTACCTTCAGTGTCGCAAACTTCTCAAAGCCCACCTACTGACCCAAACCAAGTATTCTATTTTCAACTGCCCACTGCCAGGCTGAGCAGTTTGACACAGTTGTCTCCCAGCTGTCTTTTGCTATGCTTACATTGCTTGAGATTTTTTTTTCCACTGAATCTCTAACACATTCCTTCTGGAAACATTTTCATATTTTATTTTCAGGCCATCTGAAGTGTCACTGCAGGCCACATTTGGCCCCTGGTTGCCTCCCTCACTTCAGGAACCAACTTAAGCCCAACACCCTTGGCCTCTTCTCACCAGCTACTTGAAAGTAAAGTTCAGACCTATATTTATACTCTAAGGCTAATCCATCTTAAATCTAAACCCATTCAAAGGCTAATCCAGAGCAAAAGTAACAAGTCAAAATATACATTAATAAAAGGAACCTGAGTTTCCTTCTAAAATGGATGCTGCTATAGAGACTGCCTGAGAGCCTGCCAGTCTCTCAGCCCAGCCAAAATGAGAATTCTGGGTCAGATAAAGTCTTTCTTGCTAGGACAGGACAGACTACAGGAACCACAATGACCTAACCCCAGAGCGTTTACAGACCTTCTGTGGAAGTAGAGGACCAGCTTTGAGGAAGCGGGAACTGCCGTTCACCAAATCCCATACTACCTCGAAGCTCAACTCAGTCAATTGGGTCAGTGATATTTACTGAGTGCACAACACTGTTCTATGCATTCAAAATCATACAGTATAATAGGATTAGCAGAAATGTTCCCTTCCCATAATGAGCTTATAGTCTAGAGGGGGAGAAAAACATCTATATGAATAATTTATAATAGATAATTTTAAAATATGTACATATATCCCACTGTCTCCAATTACTCTCCTCCAACTCTCTCCTTGACACTGCCCAATCTGACATCCATCTGCTTCACTCCACAGAAACTTCCCTCTCAGAAGTCAACAATGTCATCCTTCTTGCCAAATCCGAAGGTCTCTATTTCCTTCTAATCCTCCTTGACCTCTCAGCTGCTTTCAGTATTGTCAACCACACTTTTCTCCTGGAAACATCCAACAGTGGCTTCATTGACAATGTCTTCTCCTTTCATTCATTCTTTCATTCATTCATTTTTACTGAGCACTTACTGTGTGCAGAGCACTGCACTAAGGACTTGGAAAGTACAACTGGGCAACAGATATAGACAATCCCTACCCAATAATGGGCTCACAGTTTAGAAGGGGGAGAAAGACAACAAAACAAGTAGACAGGCATCAATACCATCAAAACAGATAAATAGAATTATAGATATATACACATCATTAATAAAATAGAGTAATAAGTATGTACAAATACACACAAGTGTTGTGGCAGGGGGAAGGGGATAAGAGCAGAGGGAGGGAGTAGGGGTGATGGGGAGGGGAGGAGAAGCAGAGGAAAAGGGGGAGCTCAGTCTGAGATGGCCTCTCCTGGTTCTCTTCCTTTCTGGCTGCCTTTTCTCAGACTCTTTCACAGGATCCTCCTCTGCCTCCCTCCCCCTAACTGGGGGAGTCCCTCAAAACTCAGCTCTGAGTCTTCTATACCTATACACACTCACTTGGAGAACCCAATCGCTCCCATGGCTCTAACTACCATCTCCATGTGGATAATTTCCAAATCTACAACTCCAGCCCTGATCTCTCTCTCCTGCAGTCTCATATTTCCTCCTGCCTTTAGGACATCTTTACTTGGATGTCCTGCTGACACCTAAAACTTCACTATTCCTCATATTCCCACCCAAATCCCATCATCCCCTTGATTTTCCCATCACCGTAGACAGCACTACTATCCTTTCTGTCTTATGCCTGCAACCTTGGCATTATCCTCGACTCAACTCTCTCATTCAACCCACATATTCAATTGGTCACCAAATCCTGTCAGTTCAACCTTCATAATACCCCTAAGACCTACCTTTGCCTTTCCAACCAGCCTGCTACCACATTATCCAAGCACTTAACCTAATAACACAACTTGATTACTTCATCAACCTCCTTGCCTACCTCCATGCCTCCTGTCTCTCCCTACTTCAGTCCATACTTCACTTTGCTACTGCCCAGATCATTTTCCCACATAAAAATTCAGTCAATGTTTCCCCACTCCTCAAGAACCTTCAGTGGTTGCCTATCCTCCCATCCTCCTCTGCATCCTACGGAAATTCCTTATCACAGGCTATGAAGCATTCTATCACCTTGCTCTGCCCTACCTTATCTCACTGATTTCCTACTATGACCCAGTCTGCATACTTCGATTTTCTAATGACAACCTATTCACCATACCTATCATTTATCTCAATACCGACCCCTCACCCACGTCTTGCCTCTGTCCTGGAACTCCTTCCCTCTTTATATCTCACAGATGTCCACACTCCTCATCTTCAAAGCCTTATCAAAAACACATCACCTCCAAGAGACCTTTCCATACCAAATCCTCATTTTCTTTTCTCCCACTCCCTTCTACATTATCCTTTGCACTAAAATATGTACACTTTATTTACCCCTCCCTAAGCCTCATAGCACTTATGTACATATCAGTAATTCAGTCAACTTGTTGGTATCAATGTCTGTGTCCCCCTCTAGACTGTAAGCTTGCTGTGGGCAGGGAAAGTGTCTACCAACTCTGTTATATTGTACTCTCCCAATTGATTACTACAGTGCTCTGCACACAGTAAATCTTAATAAGCATGATTGATTGAGGGTGTTAGATGTAAAACTAAGAAGAAAAAATTCATCAACCAGCAGCTCCCCCCTTCACCTCTCCGCAGCTTAACCCTCTTTTCCCCCCATTTCCCTCTGCTCCTCCCCCTCTCCTTTCCCATCCCCTCAGCACTGTACTCGTCTGCTCAACTGTATATATTTTCTTTACCCTATTTATTTTGTTAATGAATTGTACATCGCCTTGATTCTGTTTAGTTGCCATTGTTTTTACGAGATGTTCTTCCCCTTGACTCTATTTATTGCCATTGTTCTTGTCTGTCTGTCTCCCCCGATTAGACTATAAGCCCGTCAAACGGCAGGGACTGTCTCTATCTGTTGCCCACTTGTTCATTCCAAGCGCTTAGTACAGTGCTCTGCACATAGTAAGCGCTCAATAAATACTATTGAATGAATGAATGAAAAGCTTATGGAACATGGATATTGTGCTTGACAAAAATATGAGCAAGTTCCAGCAGAGTTTGGACAAACACATGGACAAAAAATGTAGAGGGTTATTAAAGGGAAAGCCATGAAATTGGATGTCCAAGGAGGGCAACCATCTCACTGTTACTCCAAACGGTGCCTTTTTTAGAGAAGGAGTCCTATAACCCAAATTGAACAATTAGCTCCTCTAATGGCAACCTACTCACCATTCCTCCATCTCATCTATCTTGCCATAGATCCCTTCAGAGACAGGGTCCTGAGCTGAATGTACTATTTTTCTCATTTGGTAATGGACTAATGTTCAAGGTCAGTGCCTCTGGAAATGGTTCAAACTCACCCTTCTTCTTTGCTACAGACCCTTGATAGAGCTGTAGAGGATAAGCATGTCTGGGAGCCTAGAGACTGGAGGCCCTTGGCCCTCTTGCATCTGAAAATGATGTTCTCACAGCTGAATGCAACTCTTCAGAAAGAGATGTCCAGGATTCCTGGACATTGACTGTGAGCTGGGAAAGCTGCCAAACAGGAGGTCTCCCCATGAACACTAAGGAGATTTCATCCCAGCCAGCCTGTTTCACTACTTGTGCCAAGGCGAACATGGACATCTGTCATTTCAATGTCAAAATACTATCTGTGACTTCTGACACTACGAGACTTCTCTGGTCAGGAGGGTGGAAATAAGTGCCCCTCACTTCCATAAGATATGGTGGGATAAGGGAGGGTGGAGATTGAATAAATGGAGGCCAGGAGCTGGAATGACCTAGGAACACATGTAATAAATACCTGTGGCCTCTGACCTTCTGGGTAGCGGATCGAGACTTGCAGCAGCTGGCTATATGTCACCTCTGCCCAGTGCGTGGGATGCCCACTCTGCCTGCACCAAGTGAGGAGCCCGTGGGATGGGTGAATGCGCCGCTGAACACTCTTGGGGCTTGAAGCTAGGATGCTTCAACACAGGTGTGTAACACATAAATGTATTCTTCATGGGTGGTAGCTAGATGACTTGCCACATGCTCACAAGGCATAAGTGAATTTCTCCCAGGTGGGAATTATTTGTGGGTGGCACCTAGGTGTTTCGCCAAACAAGTTACACATAAATATATTCCTCCCGATAGGGAAACTCTAATAGTAAATAATCATATTCCTGCCAAATGGGAGGTTTAATTCACTGTGTCCAAAATAATCAAATAATTCAATTGGCCTTTTGGAATAAATTTTATGTAAAACTCAGGCTTTCTGGCTCTGGTCTCTCACTCTCGCTGTGCTGATTCCCAAATTAACTCATCCCTGAGTGAAGGGTGGCATTGCTGCAAAACCGTCTACCTCCAGCAGCCCACCTGGATCCACTGGGGGAGGAGAGTGAGGTGCCTGTTTTCCCCATGCTGGAGTAGGAAGCCCAAGAACTAAACTTCCACGGAGCAGGCATGGGCACAAACTGGATGGATCAACATCTTCAACCTTCAAGAAACAGTCTTTCCAACACCCAGAGGCTAAAAAAAAACCCCCAGTAACCAAGAACCACATCTGCCTGGGTGTTGAGAAGCATGAGAAAATGGGATAGAGGTCACAAGCCTTTTACCTTCACTGACAGTTTCATACTCAATAGGGTTTTATGGAGCTTGCCCTGGGAACCCATCCTATTTCATCATTGTGAATTAAATTGCTACCATCTTGATTTTACACAAAGGCTAATGATAATAATAATAATGTTGGTATTTGTAAAGCGCTTACTATGTGCAGAGCACTGTTCTAAGCGCTGGGGGAGATACAGGGTGATCAGGTTGTCCCACGTGGGGCTCACAGTTTTAATCCCCATTTTACAGATGAGGGAACTGAGGCACAGAGAAATTAAGTGACTTGCCCACAGTCACACAGCTGACAAGTGGCAGAGCAGAGGACAACAAGGAATCTTGGAAAGCTGTCATTTCACCAGTACTGTGGCAATTCTCATTATCATACAGCTTTGTTGGCAGTACTCAGGAGGAGAATGGATGGCAGGAAGAATCCCAAGGAGTCTCCCTATGATGAACTGAATAGTCTTTGTAACAAAGTTTTGATATGATCTTGAGAGTTAATGGGAAACAGAAAACTGCATCAGGCAGGACAAATAATCCAGAAATGGTTAATATTTGTATGTGTGTATGTGATAGTGGATAGAGCACAGGCCTGGGAGTCAGAAGATCATGGGATCTAATCCCAGCTCTGCTGTGTATCTGCTGTGTGACCTCAGGCAAACCACTTCATTTCTCTGGGCCTCAGCTACCTCATCTGTAAAATGGGGATCAGACTGTGAGCCCCACGTGGGACAGGAACTGTGTTCAACCCCATTTGCTTGTATCCCTCCCAGTGCTTAGTACAGTGCCTGGCACATAATAAGTGCTTAACAAATACCATAATTATTATTATTATTAGTGGAAGGGACTGTAACTCAGGCAGTAGCCTTGTCAATCACACCTATGCATGGGCAAAATCAGTCAGATAACCTTCCAAGAAAGGCATCTTTAGAGATGATACATTGAAAGAACTCTCCTTGAACTATAGTGCCATGGGGCGCCAACAATCCTTACTAATTTTTAATTAGTAGGAACCTGTAGAACTAGAATACTATAACTATAGAACTATAATACTGGCGTCAGAAAAAAATAACAAAAAAAGCACATTTATTGCATGACTTGTTTGGGTGAAAGAGTGGTTGGAGATTTTGGGGGAGGATAAGAGCTTGGTTACACTCTGGAGAGGAGGAAAAAGAAATGGTGAGATTACAGATCCTGATCTATAAAGCAAAACCCGTTACACATTTCACAGACTGTTTAGGGCTACAGATTTTGTGAAAACTCTCAGATATGTTTTCCAAGTTCATATCTCTTTTAGGCTCTTAGAAGCTTCCAAATAAATATGTTTAGTGTTTGATGTAAATCTGTAACTGCTATCTACATATTTAAGGAAAATTTGCATATTCACCAATTAAGACATTCTTTCAGAGAGCTTTCCTTCTCTAAACTCCCCTTTATAGATTGTACGCTCCTTGTGGACAGGGAACATACCTGCTGTTCTTTCTCAAGCACTTAGTACAGTACATTGCCCACAGTAGGGGAACAGTTGTTTCCATTATGACCACTTAAATAATTTCATGTCTTTGGATTTGCCTTTTCACAGAGACCTGACATTTAAAGATGGGCTGAAGACTCACGTTGGATTCATTCTCGTCTGCAAGTAGGTTTCAGTTCCTAAAGGATTAAAAGGTTATGGGATGAAAGCATTTTCAAAGTGCACTGAATGGTCAAATAGTGATCTGAATGTGACTCAGGTGTAAGAGAGGACAGAGGTCTCTTAAATACATGTCCTAAATATTCACCATCCTCTATCATACTATATGTTTTGGATCTTATTTCCTTTACAGCTACATAATGTTCACTGAAGCTATTTCTCATCCTCAGTTTTTACCCCAAAGATGAAGATCTGTTCAACCAATTCCTAAGCAAGAATATAGCTGAGAAGGGATTCTTTCAGTTGATCCTGATGCATTTAATTTCCTTGGAGTGTGTGAGAAGGTACATTTTTGCAAGTATTCCTGGGTCTCATCAGGTCCCCAAGAAATAAATCTTACCTTATATAAATGCACCCCTACAATTCTCATGAATGTGGCAAGAACCTAGGCATTATTGAATTTATAATCTCATGGTTTTCTGGAGCTTCACTACTAATTTTGCTTGTTGATCTAATCTATCCAGCCAATGATACCTTAACCACAGCACATTTGCACTTTTATTGATCCACTGCAAATTTGTGTTCTGGATTGGTTAATTAATTAGCATTGGGATACAGGATGAGTCAGCTACAGGTAAAGTCAACTGTGTTGTATGAGAGAATGAGTGACTACAGTCTATGATGCCATCAACATGTCTGCAATAGGCAACTCCTTGACCTATCCTGAGGACACCATGCTCTTTCCCACTTCCTTTCCAAGCACTGGCATTTACTGAACTCTTGCTGAACTCTAGAGGCATGCAAATCACAGTACTGAGTGCTTGGGAGCATACAATAGAGTTGGTAGACAAAACCCTCATCCTTGAAGAGCCTACAGTGTAACCAGAGAGACCCACATTGAAATAAATGACAGGTAGTGGGGAACAATAGAGTGTAAAGATATGTACACTAGTGCTGTATGGGTGGGGTGAATATCAAAGTGCTTAGTGGGAAAGGCTTAAGCTCATAGGTGATGCCCAAAATAGGGAGGCTAGGGAGGGGAGATAAAAATTACTCAGAGAAGGCTTCCCTGAGCAGGTATGATTTTAGTAGGGCTTTGAATCAATTGTATTTATCAATCCATTAATAGTACTTATTGAATGCTTACTGTGTGCAGAGCACTGTATTAAATACTTGGGTGAGTACAATACAACACAGTTGGCAGACAGTTTCCCTGCACATAGTGATCTTACAGTCTAGAGGGGGAGACAGATACTAATATAAATAAGTTGTGTATATTTACATAAGTGCTGAGGTCATGAGGTGGATGGATTGTACCAATTGGTGTTCATTCTCCAATAGTCACAAAGAGGGTATCCATCAGGTGTGCAATTTGGTTTGGTTTCCTTCCTTGGTAATTGACAGTGAAACAACTTCTGCTTCCGAGTACCTCCTCATTGTGGCTTTGTGGCACCAAATCACTGGGGTTAACATTTTATATCATGAATTTACCCAAGCTCCTCTGGATATTTTCTACTGATGACTTCTGCTTGCCTGCTTCCTGTGGGAACAGATTCCACATGTGCCCTTTCCCTCTTCTACTCCCTGTTGCATGCAGGGTGAAGAAGAGTTTGCTCTGGTTAGTTTTGAATCTAATAATAATTGTGGTATTCCTTAAGCACTTACCCTGTGTCAGTCACTGTACTAAGTGCTGATGTGGATCCAAGCAAGTCGGGTTGGACACAGTCCTGTGTCACGTGGGCCTCACAATCTCAATCCCCATTTTACAGATGAGGTGACTGAGGCCCAGAGAAGTGAAGTGACTTTCCCAAGGTCACACATCAGAGAAGTGGCAGATTCAGGATTAGAAACCATGACATTCTGATTCCCAGGCCAATGCTTTATCCACTACACCATGTTCTGTCATCACTGGGGGCTTTCTCCTGCTGGTGAGGTAAGATTTGGGGAACAACAAGTCTGTTCTTACCTTGCCCACCTTTGTCAAAAGAAACTGGTATCATGTTCATGCCTGGGCCACATAAGCTTTAAAACAACATGTGTCCTTCATTTAAACCAGGGATTGGGAGGAAAGCTAAATTCTGCCACCCAGATTGATTTTTGTTTACGAATGCATGTTGGCAAAGAGCTGTTCATTAGCAGTCATTAAATAAATCTTCTGATGCTCCTTTATTCTTATCGATTCACATTTTTGCTTTAGTACTTCTACAACAGCTCAGAATCCAAGCTCTGTGATTTTGAAGCAATTTGTGAACTTCGCAAAATACTCTCTTCTCAGCAGCCTCACCAATTTACACAGCAGAAACACGGCAGAGAGGGACGACTAGCAGAGATTCCCACTAACCATATGGCACGGAGACCAATCTACACCGGGTATTCAAAGTCCTTGGAAAATCCCATTGTCTCCACAAGCCTTCCCCAATTAATTTACCAGCATCCTATGCCAAATAAACCCAACAGCCAACTCTAGCACTTATGAACCATTCTCAATGTGTTTGTCTATAGGTCAATTTGACTGTACATTTGCTCCTGAATGTATTTGTTTGTCCCTTCCACTCATTCAGTCTTACTTATTGAGTGCTTATGGTGCACAAAGCACTCTACTAAGCACTTGGGAGAGTACAATATAACAATAAACTGACACATTCCCTTCCCACAGTGAGCTTACAGTCTAGAGGGAGAGACAGACATTAGTATAAATATGTAAATAGATACTCCATTAGATTATAAGCTTCTCATGGGCTGGGAATGTGTCACATCTTAATTCTGTACTTTCCAAGAGTTTAGTACCACGAACCACCCAAAGTGGCAACAATAAATCTAATACCCCTACTACAATGGCCATATCGAAACAAGGATCAACCTTTCCAGGATGGGAGAGTTAGTCATTTTCTGGTCCTTTGGCACCGACATACCCTTGCCACAGCTCTGTCAGTCAACTATCCCTCCAGTGCGTGGGTGGGCTTCCAACTGGGTGGGAAAGTGTGGACACTGTCTTGTTTGCTGCTCTTTGGTTGGGGTTGATGTGACACAGGAAATGTATGTGAGTGGTCTCTGGCATACATCTGTGGCCAGCTTGGCCAGCTGGGCCAACTCGGCCAGTTCAGCCAGCTAGACAAGCTCCCATAAGGGCTAAGCATCAAATCTTCCTCTGTCCACACTCTGCCATTTATTCATTCATCCATTCAATTCCATTTATAATAATAATAATGGTATTTGTTAAGCACTTACTACGTATCAAGAGCTGTTCTAAGCACTTGGGTAGATATAAGGTAATTACATTGTCCCACGTGGGGCTCACAGTCTTAAGCCCATTTTACAGATGAGGTAACTGAGGTGTAGAGAAGTTATTGAGTACTTACTGTGTGCAGAGCACAGTACTAAGTGCTTGGGAAAGTACAGTGAATCTTAGCTTGCTCCTTAGCTATTTTCAATCATATTCACTGAGCACCTACTGTGTGCAGAATGCTGTACAAAGTCCATAAGAAGAGTGCAGTATAACAGAGTTGGTAGAAATGTTCTCTCTCTCTTCGTATCCGACAGACAATTACTGTCCCCTCCTTCAAGCCTTACTGGGAGAAGCAGAGGTGGTTTAGTGGCAAGAGCATGGTCTTGGGAGACAGGACATGGGTTCTAATCCTGGCTCTGCAATTTGTCTGCTATGTGACCCTGGGCAAGCCACTTGACTTCTCTGTGCCTCAGTTATCTCATCTGTAAAATGGGGATTAAGACTGTGACCTCCACATGGAACAACCTGATTACCTTGTATCTACCCCAGTGCTTAGAACAATGCTTGGCACATAGTAAGCACTTAACCAATACCATATTTATTTATTGTTATTGAAGGCATATCTCCTCCAAGAGGTCTTCCCTGACTAAACCCTCCTTTCCTATTCTCCACTCCCTTCTGTATCACCTTGACTTACTCCCTTTATTCATCCTCCTTCAAAGCCCCTCAGCACTTATGCACATATCTCTAATTTTATTTATTTATATTAATGTCTGACTGCTACTCTAGAATGTAAGCTTATTGTGGGCAGAAAATGTGTCTTTTGTATTATTATATTGTACTTTACCAAGCCTGTGAGCCCGTTGTTGGGTAAGGATTGTCTCTAACTGTTGCTGAATTGTACTTTCTAAGTGCTTAGTACAGTGTTCTGCAAACAGTAAGCACTCAATAAATATGATTGAATGAATGAATGAAGTAAATACTCAAATATTATTGAATGAGTGAATTAAGTAAACATTTAATAAATAAAATTGACTGATTCAAGCCTCTGTGCCAGGATTAATCAGCTACTAATCCCACATAGATGATACTATCTTACTAGCAGAAAGTGAAGAAGATTTGAAGGGCTTATTATGAAAAGTTAAGGAGCAGAGAGAAAAGATGGTCCTACATTTGAATGTCAAGAAAACAAAGATCATGACAACTGGAAGTATTAACACATTTATAGTGGATGGAAAGAAGACTGAAATAGTTAGCAATTTTTCTCTCCTGGGATTGATAATCAATAAAAAAGGAACTAGTAATCAAGAAATACACTCAAAGAATAATGTTAGGAAAATTTGCTATGAAGAGCCTGGAAAAAGTCATGAAATGTGCTGAGGTAACAATTGCCACAAAAATACAAATTGTCAATTCTATGGCGTTTCCAGTAACAATGTTTGGTCCCAAAAGGTGGACAGTGAAAAAACAGGATAGAAAGAGCATCAATTCTTTTGAAATGTGGTACTGAAGAAGCCTTCTGCAAATGCCATGGACTGCCCGGAAAACAAAATGGATTTTGGAGCAAATTAAGTCAAAGTGGTCTTTGGAAGGCCAAATGACTCGACTTAGATTAGCATATTTTGGACACATCATCAGGAGGACTAATTCTCTGGAGAAGACACTAATGCTAGGAAAAGTCTAAGGAAAACATGGAAGAGGCAGACCAAGCAGCCATCTGCATAGAAACTGTAACAGTGATAACCAGAAGAACCATTTGCAAGGTGACCGATCATGACATAAGACAGGACTTTTTGGAGAAAACATATCCATAGAGTCACAGTGAATAGGAAACAACTCGGCAGCACTTTATAACAATAATAACCTCACATAAGGAGCAGATCTCTTTGCTTTGGTGCTATGTTTCTAGGTTCAGGTGCATTAGTGTTTATTTATTCCTTTATTTACCCAGGAGTCTCCTACTGGACACTCATACATTAGTTTGAATGAATATGCATTTCTCTGGTAAACAAACAGTGGTTGAAAAAGCAAATAGCTGAATCCCAGGGTGTCATTCACCGAGACTAGCAACAAGTTAGACCAAATTCAGAAGTCTCCTCTGTCCTAAATATGAAGATTAGTTGGCAGAACTCCAGCGGATATGAATCCCATAGGTCTTGATTAATGGACTTGAACTGGTTTCAGTAGATTTGGATAAGCATAGACAAGTGTAAAAAGCACAAAACTGGGATGTAGGAGATCTAGATTCAAGTCTCAACTCTGACATGTGCCTGGTATGTAACCTTGACCAGTCACTCAACCTCTCTGGACTTCTGTTTCCTCATCTGTAAAATGGGGATATGATGCCTCTTCTCTTAGTTTGTGAGTCTTGTGAAGGACAGGGTTTGTCTCAGATCTGATCCTCTTGTATCTATACCAGTGCTTAGCACATTATAAGTATTTAATAAATACCATTATTACAATTATTCAAATCTGTTTGTAAAGAGCAGTTTGAAAATAAATCACTGCTCTAAATAAAACAAATCAGAATCAGTTTCATATAACTGGACTCAGGAAAAGTGTAGCCATTGCTTCTGAATAAAAATCTGTTTGAGAAACAAAATAAGGTGTAGAGAAGGTGCTGCTACTCAAAGAGATTTGAATCTGGTCTCTTTTGTTTTGCTCTGACAGTATAGATGTAGATTGATCCTTTCCTGTCCAGCTCACTGGCCCAAAAAGCTCCCTCAAGGAGCTCACTTACTAGTAGGGAAAACAGGCGTTAAAATAAATTACAGGGAAGGGAAGCAACCCAGCCTAAAGATATATATTCATAAGTGTTAGGGGGAATGAGGGATTTTTGTTAAGTTCTTAGGGGTGAAGACTTTAGACTGCATAGGGGGTGCTGGAAGGAAGAAGGAAAATGTGGAGAAAATGAAAGATTAGTAGGAGAAGGCTTCCTGGAAGAGATGTAATTTTAGCAGGACTTTGAAGATGGGGAGCATGGTGGGCTGTCAGATGCGAAGGGGGTGGGTGGGTGGGGGGACTTTCAGACAGGAGGGAGAGTGAGAGCAAGAGGTCAATAGTTAGAGAGAAAAGTGAGAAAGAGCCCAGTGAGTAGGTGGGTATGAGAGAAGCCCATTGTGTGGATTGGGTTGAAGTGGGAGAGGTGTGAGGATAGGTAGCATGGGAGAGACATTATTGAGTGTCGGGAGAGACGTTATTGAGTATCTTAAACCCTGATGGGCTGAACAAGGAATAGACTTAAGGCGAAGTTTAATTCGTGTGGTAAGGAGTTATTTTGAATACTAAAGTACCTGTATGTGAAAGTGGCATGCTCAGGGCTGAGGGTGGTCTCTTCAAGAGAGGACTGCAGTTGCACAGGATCTATAGAGATGACAAATTGCAATAAAGCTAAGTGCCGCACCAACTTTTGTGTGATCTGAGGTTTCTGTCTTCCTTGCCTCTCTGAATCATTCCATGAAACCAAGCATGGGTGAGTTCTGAATGCTGAGAAGCCATTCATATTGTTGTGGTTGTCCAAGTGGGTGTGAGAATCTGAAATGTTAGGGGTCTTATTCCCAGGAGTCAGGACACTTGGGAAGGAAGACCAGAATGAGGAGAAATAAGATCAAGTCCCAAAACTTTCAGATTTGTCTGAGAGCAAGTCTGGGAACAGAGATAATCTTAGGCTGAATTATGGTGAATGTGCTAAGGTTAGGAGTTTGGGAGAAGAGTGTGGGGAATGGAAGTAAAACCATTGGCTCTGTTCCCAAACATCCTTTATTTATGCAGGCTTGGATTCTCTGTGAGGTAGATGGAGAAAATCTGGAGCTAGAATGTGACAGTCTGCAGCTCGTGGGACCCAACCCTCCCCTGGGAGAAGGTGGCAAATTTGGCACATATGCAGTAGGGACCTCTGACTCCCAAGCCTGTGCTCTTTCCACTGAGCCGTGCTGAAATAGCCATTTCCCTCCTTGGACTCTGAGCCCCATGTAGGACCCAGAGTCTGTCTGGCCCGATTATCCTACCTCTACCACAGCACTTAGTATGGTGCACAGTAAGCACTTAACAAATGTCTCTATAATAACTATTTTTATTAATAAAGGGGAGGTTACTATGTTACTATGTGTCAGACACTGTTTTAAGCCCTGGGTGGATACAAGCAAATTGGTTTGGATACAGTTCCTGTCCCACATGGGCTCACAGTCTTAACACCCCTTTTACAGAGGATGGAACTGAGGCACAGAGAAGTTAAGTGACTTGCCCAGGGTCAGTCAGCAGACATGTGGAGGAGCTTGGATTAGAATCCAAGTCCTTCGGACTCCCAGGCCTGTGCTCTAATTAGTAGGCCACACTGCTTCTTGGGAGACAAGAACAGGACTGAAAGTCCCTGAATGAAGCATCAATTCCCACAAGAAGCTTTCTCACTGCTCTTCTGCTTCCCCAGTGGCAGAACAACTCATACAGGTCTTCGCCTCGCTCCTCCGATCACGCTAACAGTATCCAGACATTCAGTCACCATCTTCTCACAAAAGGCCAAGGCGACATTCGTCAGTTCATCTGTGAAGCCAAGCCAGTGGCTGGCTATTTGAAACTCTCTTATGCCTGCAGTCCAGTCTGGCCTGAGAAGGGGAAAACGCCCAAGATATCATGGTGATGTGAGCTCTGGCCCATTCAGAAATGTTTTCTAGCCTTCAGACTTGCTGCTGGCCAGAGTGGTTCCAATGGGGAGGGTGCTGGAGATGTTCTCCGTCACCAGAGCCGAATTATTTTGCTACTCAACTATGCAGAAGCAGCAGGCCTTTAGGCTAATTAATAAATCATCAACGCATTTGTGGTGTGAAAAATGAAATATTTATGCTTGCCAGAGTAATATTTCTGTCTTGCAGCCCCATGCTCTGTTGATGCCTGATGGAGGATGAAGTAAATACCAGCTGGTGTAGAATGAGCGGAATATAATTACTTTCCACAAAGTTAACTGAATATTAAAAAAAAAGAAGTCACAGAAACTGACAAAAAAAATAGAGAGAATGACCTCAGTTCCAATTGTGATTCCAGCCAACCCATCCAGCAAGGGTTCTTGTCTTGGGGAAATTCCACATTCCATATTTATCTGAATCAACCACTCTTGATGACCATATAGACTGTGGGTGACCAGCTGGAGTAGAGAAAGAAGCTGAGGAGAAGAGAATTAGGTTTTCTTTCTGGAAGCCTAAATAGACGGACCTGAGTACCGCTGGACTTGGGGCACAGGAAATGTTGGGGTCCCTTAGAAAAGTCTATATGGACGGGGCCCAACCATTTGACTTAATGGCAGTAACTTCACCCACTGATGCCCCTGGTTTTATATGCTCAGCCCCGTAACTGAGACCGCACTCGAGGGTATTAAAGAGTAGGGATGAGCATCTGCTCAAGAGTTTCTCCTTCCTTACCCAAAACAATTTTGGACTCAGAAGCAGAAATCTAGAAGTCTTTCAAAGTTCTAAAAGACTTCCAGAGGATCTTCCTTACATTTAAAACTGCTTGTTTACCCCCTACATGCTCTTTCAGCAGCACTTTTGCATCTTCAACTGTTCTGTCCTTTATTCTTTCTCTGTTCTCTTTATACTCTTTGCTTTAATACTATCCACTGCTCTCATTCTTGCAGCCATCTGTTCTGGTTCCAACTGACTTGATGAATCATCAATTCACCATCCCAAACACTCATCTGTGTTGGAAATCTCTCTTTTCTTTCAGAGATTCACTTCCTTTCATTCATTCATTCGTATTTATTAAGCGCTTACTGTGTGCAGAGAACTGTACTAAGCACTTGGAAAGTGTAATTTGGCAACAAATCTGGTCTCCCCAGTGTCAGTCCAGAGACCAAAATTGCCACATTTTCACTTTTTCCTCCTCCAAGATCCTTGGTCAACTCTTCTTCTCCCTCCCCTTTCAATCCATTCATATGTTTCTCCTTTCTTCACAGCCAACGCATGTGAAGAGCACTGAACTAGGCTTTTTGGATAATATAATGAAAATAAAAGACAGGGCCCCTGCCCCCAAGGAGTTTACAATCAAATTGGAATATAGGTAGGTATAAATTCCATATATGCAGTGGGGACAGGAAGAAAAATCAGATACACCTGTGTCACCCGTCACCTGGGGACGGGTTTGTTCAGGAATTGGCGTGGCGAGAGAGAGAGAGACAAGGGACAGAAAACCTGAGTTTTATACAAAATATATTCCACAAGGTGAATTGAGTTATTTGAGTATTTTGAACGTGGCAAATTGAAGCTCCCTTTTGGGAGGAATATGATTATTTAATGATGTTAGAGCTTCCCTAGCAGAGGAATATACTTATGTGTTAGTCGTGCGTGGCAGAACATCCAGGTCCCACCCAGGCAGGATTTACTTATGGTTTGTTCACACATGGTGACGCGGTTAGCTTCCACCCACAAGCACTTCCCACTCGAGAGGAATACAATTATCTATTACCCGCACGTGGTGAGGCAGCTAGCTGTCACCCATTAGCACTTCCCACTTGGGAGGAATCCACTTATGTATCACACAACCATGGCGAAGTGCATAGCTTCCAGCCCCATGAGGGTTCAGTGGGACGGTTCACTCACCCATCTCATAGCTCCTCACTTGGTACAGGCAGAGTAGGCATCTCACGCTCGGGGCAGAGGTGACCAGCAGCCGGGTGCTGCAAGTCTCGTTCTGCTGCACAGAAGGTGAGGGGTCGCAGGTATCTATTACCTGTGCTCCTAAGCCATTCCAACTTCCAGCCTGAGTTTATCCAATCTCCACCTTCCTCCCTCCTCCATACCTAATTTGATTGGCACGGGGGTGAGGGACATCTTCTGTATTCCTGGCTTGGGCTGTCAATCTAGCAATTTTGGTTATGGGGGTGGTATCCTACCCACATTTCCACATTCCACCTTTCTGGCTCAGTAGCATTTGACTTTGAGATTGTGGGTACCCTGGGGTCACCTTGCGACAACCTGGTAACAGATTAATCAGTCAACAGATCAATCAATCGTATTTATTGAGCCCTTACTGTGTGCCGAGCTCTGGATTAAGTGCTTGGGAGAGTAAAATATAACAATATAATGGAGTTGGTAGACATTCCCTGTCCATAGTGCACTTACAGTCTAGAGGGAAAAGAAAATGGAGCATATTCATATATAACATATATATATCTGTCATGGTTGACTGTTAGGATACACATCAGTGGGATAGAAGTTATCCAAAACTGCCTCTCAGAGTTGATGAGTTCTCAAGAGGCTTTGAAGAAGGGGAGGGATGTGGGCTCCTTCAGATGGCTGTGTGAATCCCCAGGAAACCTTCTCCTGGCATGCCCTGGACACTGTAGACCATGAAGATCTAAGCCTTTACAGCACAGTCTCTGGCCCTCCCTCCACCAAAACAAATCCACATCAACTGCTGCCTTTCCACCATACCATTCGGGATTCTCCATGTCCTCCTCTGCTGGACCACCAACCTGCCTCCCACGTTTCCCGCCCTGGCTCACCTCCACGTCAATGAAGAACCTCCATCCCAGCCTGCCCTGTGTCATCCTGCCGGGACAGAGAAAAACAGCCATGGCCTGGACCCACTTCCACAAGACCTCAAGAAGGCTGTGGTAACTGCTATAGTGGTCACTGTGACTGTGGTTATGACTGTTGGAATTGGAGTTGCCAGGAATCTGAAATTCTGCCCCTCTGGCTGCAGTTTCCCAGCTGATCTTTGGTTTGTCTTTAGACTGTCTTAGTGTTTTGGGTTTGTTTGTTGTTGTTTTTTAACCTGCCTTATGTCTACTTGTAGGCCCTTCTACCCTTTTATTTTTAGATTGTGATCCCCATAAGAGGACAAATGTCTAATTCTCCTGTATATTCTTTTCCAACATCCAGTACAGTGTTCTGTGTGAGTGTTTAATAAATTTTATTACTACTAATTTGAAGAAGGGAGTTCTTGCTACATCCAATGACCCTACTCCATCCTAATCCTTCTCGACCTTTTTCTTGCCTTCTACACTGTCAACTACTTCTTTCTCCTGTAAATACTATTTAATCTTGGCTTCACTGACACGCTCCTCTCCTGGTTCTCCTCCTATCTCTCTGGCTGCTCTTTCTCAGTCTCTTTCACAGGCTTCTCCTCTGTTTTCCACCCTCTAACTAAGGGGGCCCCTTAAGGCTCAGTCCTGGCCTCCCTCCTATTACCCATGTACACTCACTCCTTTGAAGAACTTCATTTTTTCCCTAGGCTTCAACTATCATCTGCATATAGACGATTCTTAAATCTACCCTCCACCCCACTCCTGATCTTTGTTTTCCTCTGCAGTCTGGCCCTTCCTCCTTCCTTCAGGCCATCTCTACTTATATGTCCTGACAGCTCATAATTAACATGTCCAAAACAGTGCTCCTCTTTTTTCCACCCAAACCCCATCCTCCCCAAGACTTGCCCATCACTATAAACACCACATCATCCCTCCTGTCTCACAAGCCCATATTCTAGGCATTATCCTCAGCTCATCTCTTTCATTCAACCCCACATTGTCTGTCATCAAATCCTGTTGGTTTTAGCTTCAGAGCATCTCTAGAATCCACCCTTTCCTCTCCTTCCAAATTGCTTCCAAGATGATCCAAGTAATTATTCAATTCCATCTTGACTACTACATCAGCCTCCTCATTGGCCTCCCTGCCTCCTGTCTCTTCCCACTCCAATATATACTTTATTCTGCTGCCTGGATTATCACCCCCCCCCAAAAAAAGTGCAGCCCATTGCTCCTCACTCCTCAAAAACCTCCAGGGGTTGCCCATCCACCTCTGCATCACACAGAAACTCCTTACCATCAGCTTAAAGGCATGCCATTCATTAATTCCCCCACTCCAATTTCACTTTGATGGTCTTCTACAATACAGTCCACACATTTCACATCTTGTCTATCTCTGACTCTTTCCTTTTCTCTGGCCTGGAACTCCCTCCCCCTTTGTATCCTACAGACCACCACTCTCCCCATCTCCAAAAACATCCTAATATTGTGTTTCCTTCAAGAGCTCTTCTCTGACTAATAATTCCTCATTTCCTCTACTTGCTCTCCCTTCTATTTCACCTTAACACTTAGATCTGTACATTTTAAGAATTTAAAATTCACCATACCCTCAGCCCCAGAGCACTTGGGTATATATCCTGTCTCTTATACTCTTCTCTCCCAAGTCCTTAGTACAATCCTTTCCATGCAGTAAGCACTTAATAAATTCCATTGATTGATTCTCAACAGGGGAAGAGCACAAGCAATAGATCAGGGAAGAGATTCATGGGCAGGTTACAGAAAAAAATGAGCTTGAGGAGAGCAAAGAGTGTGCGCTAATCAATTTATAATGGCCTATCATCTTCTGAGTCAAGATTGCCTTCATGTCTCCAATCCACCCCCAACTTCACTATCCAAGAATCTTGTTCCAAAGCCTTTGCCATTCTCATTACATTTTTCTCCTCTTCTGTTCCCTTCTCTGCCTTCTTCAGATCAACACTTCAAGATGGAGCTCTTATCTCTCCATCGCTATTCCTCTTCATGGGTCTTTCCATCTCCCTGTCCTTTGTGATCATCAGGATTCCCCCCCCGACCATCCTTTCTTATTGCTGGGGGTAGAGCACAGTCCAAAGAAAGCTTTCAACATTGGGTTCCCTCTCCTCATATTTTGCCTGCTTCCTTCCAAGAAACATCCCCGTTTTCATATGCCAGCTGAACTGATAAGCATATTTCTCTCAACCAAGCTTTCCACCCCGCCACGGAAGGTGGGTAAATTAATTTAGTCACAGATATAAAATAGCATCCTCGTGCCACATTGAAATTAGACCACCATCTGGCACTCCAGTGCATTTTGCATCTGAAGTGTCATCCTAACTTAGAGCAAACTCCTTGGGGCAAGCCCAGACTCCCTTCCCTGATTTGTTCTGCATGGATCACACTGGTGGCAGTCAATGAATAATAAATAGTAATAACAACAACAGATGCTTGTACGAACCACATGGATGTTCCAGTCCTAACTCCTCTCCTCACCTAACTCTAGGCCTCTAGGCCGACTATCGCTGGTCTTCACTCCATATATCAGAGGGCGGAAGCACTTCTTTCAAACTTCTTGAGGAAATAGACATTTTTTTTTTTTTAGCACAAGACGACAAACACTCTCTCGGTTTTTTGACAACTGAAGTGCTCTTGCCTGTAGGTGTGTTTCTATTTCTGTATTGCTTCTGCCACACATCTTTATGAAGAGATGATCCATGACAGTTAAGGGGATCCCTTTTTGTCCCTTCCTTATAAAGTGTCTATGATTAGTAGACACAATCTATGTTGAATAATTAAAACATCCCAAGGGCTTCCGTTTTTGGTTTGTTTTTTTTTTTTACATTGAATCTTCCATTTGGTAGGGAAGGCAGGCTTCTGAGTCAGGAAAAATCAAGGACCAGAGGGGTTAATTGACTTGCTAAGGTTGTACTGCAGGCTGATGGTGGATATAGTCCTTGAACCCAGTTCTCTGGATTCCAAGTTCCTTGAAGTCCACTGGGCATCCAGTCTTTTGTGTGCATTATCAGTCATTTGTGGGTAGAGATTGTTTAAAATCAATGTTCAGTTTGCACCTTGAATCACTATTCTTTTCCCCAGCATCAGTTATTCACTGATCCACACTGTCCCACTTGGAGCCCACAGTCTCAATCCCCATCCCCATTTTACAGATGAAGTCACTGAGGCACAGAGAAGTGAAGCAACTTTCCCAAGGTCACACAGCAGACAAATGGCAGAGCAGGGATTAGAACCCATAACCCCCTGACTCCCAGGTGGGTGCTATATCCACTATGCCATGCTGCTTAATCAGAAGGACAAGTAATAATTATAACATGCTTACTATGTGCCAGGCACTTTACTAAGCACTAGGGTGGATTCAAGTAAATTGAGTTGGACACAGTCCCTGTCCCAAACGGGGCTCGCAATCTCAATCCCCATTTTATAGACAAGGTTACTGGGGCCCAGAGAGGTGAACTGATTTGCCCAAGGTCACAAAGCAGACAAGTGGCAAAACTGGGATTAGAACCCATGACCTACTGACTCCTAGGCCTGTGCTCAATCCACTAAACCACGATGCAGGGATGTCGCCTGGTCCCCACTCTTAGTTTTTTTAATTATGGTGTTTGTTAATATGTCAGGCACTGTACTAAAAACTGGAGTAGATATAAGATAATCAGGTTGGACATAGTTCCTGTCCCACACTGGGCTCACAGTCTTAATTGGTAACAATGAGGTTACAATGATGAGGTAACAATAATAATAATAATGCTGGTATTTGTTAAGCACTTACTATGTGCCAAGCACTGATCTAAGCGCTGAGGGAGATACAAGGTCATTCGGTTGTCCCACGTGGAACTCACAGTGTGAGCCCATCATCAGTCAGGGATTGTCTCAATCTGTTGCCGAATTGTACATTCCAAGCGCTTAGTACAATGCTCAGCACATAGTAAGTGCTCAATAAATACTATTGAATGAATAATCCCCTTTTTACAGATGAGGCAACTGAGGCCCAGAGAAGTTAAGTGACTTGCCCAAAGTCACATAGCTGACAAGTGGCAGAGCTGGAATTAGAACCCACGACCTCTGATTCCCAAGCCCGTGCTCTTTCCACTAAGACATGGAATCCCTCCGGATCCCTACTCCACCCCACCTCACAAACCTTTGCAGTTTCCTATACTAGCCTAGCTTCCTTGTTTCACTATCACAGATTTGTCATTCCCTCTTCTCCACAGTCTTTATTTCCAATTATTAAAATTAATCCTTGCATTCCTCTTAACACTTTTGCTCCCTCCTCCTCAAAGGAGAAGTATGCTACAGACAACCTCTGTTCCAAAGCTGCAGGGGGGTCTGACTTCTCACCACTGACAGAGCCATGGCCTGAATCTTCCACTGTTTCCTGACGGCATTGAGCTCTGTGTAAACATGAGAGGCTTATAGCGGCAAAGCCTCACCCCCAGCATTCAATATTCAATCGTATTTATTAAGCATTTACTTTACCCGGTGCACTTTCCCTTGGGAAAGTACAATACAATAATAGTGACAATCTCTGCCCACAACGAGCTTACAGTCTAGAGGGACAAGGTCAATACCTCCTGAGAATGTGGACATGTACTTTGCCATTTCCCTAATCTCTGTAACAATAATAATAATAATGATAGTGGTTTTGATAAGTGTTTACTATGCTTTATTCTAATCAAGATAATCAGGTCAGATATGGTCCCTGTCCCATGCACAGGCCTCATAGTAGTGAGAGAACAATGAATCTGATTCCCATTTTACAGATGAGAAAAGTGAGGAACAGAGAAGTTAAATGACTTGCCCAAGGTGTCACAGCAGGCAAAAGTCAGAATAGAGAAAGTTGAGTAGAGAATAGTGGATGTTCCATCCACTAAGCCACGCTGCTTCTGCATTAGTAGCCAGAGAGGCACCTGTAACTAGGCCTTGCCAGGCACACTGACCCAGGCCAGAAACACGAATGGCCCAGAGCAGTCCATCACCCTCATGAATCAAATCAAATCGAATGAGAGGGTATTCCATCCCTCTCAACCTCACCTGGAGCCAACATCCAACATATTGGTCTTATGATAGCTGAATGCACCCGGGCCTTCTGTTTAGAACCATTGGGTGGGCATCCATATTGGGGATAGACCATTTACATCGATTACAGCTAGCTAGAAAAGGTGTGTTACTGCTGTTTGGGATGTATGGCTGGGGAGGGATTTACATTTGTATTGCGGAACAGTATTCACACCTAGAGATAAAGTGATGAAAAGCAGTGTGGTCTAGTGGAAATAGCACTGGCCTGATAGAGCACCTGGGTTCTAATCCTGGCTCCACCACCTTTCTGCTTTGTAACTTTGGGGTGATCATTTCCCCTCTTTGTGCCTCACTTACATCATCTGTAAAAAGGAAATTAAGACTGTGAGCTTTATGTAGGACAAGGACTGTGTCCAACCTAACATGTATCTATCCCAGCGCTTAGAAGAGTGTCTGACACATAGTAAGCACTTAACAAATACCATTAAACAAACAAAAAAAAGGACTCTGTCCAAGCCAATTTTCATGTATTTGTCCCAGCACTTAGTATAATGCCTGGCACATGGTAAGCACTTAAATACCAATTAAAAAGTCATCATTAGTAGAACAATCTTATATATATATATATATATATATATATAACTGGAAAGTGTCTTCTGACATGAACAATGAATGAGCCTCAGATCTGAGACGTTTCGATCAAGAAGTGCTACTTTCATGCTCTCCTTGTCTGTCATGTTCTTTCTGGAGATTTGAATCCAGTGCTTAAGTAGGCTGGCAGAGATGTAGCATATTGCCAAGTATATGTGTGATCTGTGCTCTTGTTAGCTAGTCAGAAGCAGGACTGGGACAGAACCCAGGCTTGCTTCCTAGAACAGTGATCTTTCCACTGGACCAATAGATCAATAGCAGAGCTAGATTGAGTTTACCCATACCTACATATATCTATGGAGAGATCTGTTTTTGGAGCTCAAAAGGTGACACTACTGATGGTAAATCTCTATTTATGCACACAAGAGTATCTGGAATGATTGACACACTCTCCTGCATTATTTACAAGTAAGGATAGATCTCTCCCACTCTGATGGATTCATCCCACACAGGACTCATTTCTGTTTTTGAGATGGTCTCTTGGTATCCCGATTTTCACAAAGCTTTTGGTTAGAGTAAGCCCTCTCCATATCTGATGCAGTGGTGCCCCACTCATCCAATAACACTGTCTATTTCTTTGAGATGGTGCTTCACCATGTCTTTAAATCAACCTAACCTCCTGCCCATCCAAATTGTACATGCCCAAACATATCTATCTTCAGTACAAAATCCACGGGTGTGGCTTTTCCCTCCACCACCTCTCTTGATAGAGTTGTTCCTGGTCGGCTCCATTTTGGAATCAAATGTTTTTCCAAGGAAGAAACCCATAATGCGATTCAGGGGCTGTAATCATTTACAAGAGTCATATGCAATAATTTTAGCATTGTGCTAGAGTAGAATGAGAAACAAAAGAAGTGAGTCTGTGGGGCCTTTCAGTCTCCAAGGAGTGTGGTAAAATGTGAAAATGATATTAATAATGTGGAATTTGCCGCATGTGTCGACTCCTTCTGCGCTTCAGGGATTAGAGGTAAGTGCAGAATTTTTGCTCTCTGCTTTAGCTGTTTGCTTCTCAGAGAAAAGACAGTTTAAATGGCACCCATTATAACTTGTCAATAAATTTCAGAATCTAAGCAAATCTGGCAAAACTGACTGACAGCTACAAATTAATTTTGTTTTCTCCAAACAAGTAGCCGGCATTATGCTGACACTGCTGACAAGCATCAGTGTGTGCTCACTAAGCACACTAGCATTTCGGCCCAGCATGTGGTTTGCTACTGTCATGTAATATAAATTATACAGGCGGCTCTAATCCCTTTAATGGAATGACAGAGAGGCTTGTTAACAGTAAACTGATAAATAAAAGGACATATAATACATATTTCCTAGAACTAAAGAACTCCACTCTTTTCTCCAGCAAGTGAACTGGTCTGGTGTCTAGGAGATCTTCCTCAGAACTGAGGAACTCAGAACTGAGGAAGAGGATTGAAGGGATTGTACCCTTTGTTCACCTCTCCCTTGGCCCCACAGCACTTATGTCCAAATCCGTAATTCATTTTAATATTAATACCTGTCCCCCATCTCTAGACTGTCAGCTCGTTGTGGGGAGGAGCACGTCTGCAAACTCTGTTACATTGTACTCTCCCAAGTACTTAGTACAGTGCTGTGCATGTAGTAAGCACTCAGTAAATGCAATTGGCTGATTGGGAATTTCTAGACTAGGATGAGAATTGACCTCAATTCCCTTATATTCCCCCACCTCAAGAGGAGAGGTGCCGAAACAGCACCTCACAGGCCAGTACAGAAGACAAACAGTTCTCAAAAATGACCAACCCCCATCTTGTTTTTAAATTGGCAAGCTCCCTCCCCTCTGCACCCCACTGAGACCTATCCTGGTAATTCAATAGTTCTGACTTGGCCATTACCGCTCATCCTAGGGAAGAGTCCAGAGGTCATTTGGAAGGCTGGATAATGAATCACAACAGGAACCTTCTCCTCGCACCCATGGATTCTGTGACTCTTGTCTGTCAAATGGCCAGGATTGGATTCCACGCCACCTAACACTTTCCCATTTGACACATCAAATAATAACTGGGAGGACGGCACCTTTAACGAGGCTCTTTATGGGTTCGGCAGTTTATTTTTATGCTATTCCACCAAAATGAAAGGGATTCCAGGTTGGTAAATAGACGGCTTTAATATTTAGCCCAACTGCTCAGTAGACAACCTGCAGGAAGATGACACACGGTTGTGGACCTAGCGTCCTGCGGTTTATGCAAATGCATAATCAAGTTGGTGCCACACTGCTACAGATGTCTCCAGCAGGGGTAGCGACTTACCACAACCAGGAGGATGATGAAAGGCTTCAGACATCACTTTAAAGCCAACAACACAGGCCCACTTTTTATATTTTGCAGCTCTTCAGAGACGAGAGGTCCCCTCTTATCCTTCCTATTCAGAGCATTCCAGGATTTGAATCATTTAAAGCATGACATGAGGCAGAGCGGCCTCAATTAGGATAAGAATCCCCACCTCTCCTCGCTCACTAGAGGACCTAGGCCTGCAGCCACATAAAACCAAATATTATTTTTGCTGAATCCGTACCCAGAATAGAAATGATGCCAAAAGAACAGTCCACCAGATTTCCGACACATAAAACGAACAATGGATATCTGGATGATGAAAGTCATCATTCCATTTTCATTACCCTGGGGAAATGGCATTTCCATCTCATCACTTACACAAGTACAGGGAACTAAATGTGTTTCTCATAGTTTAATCCTTCCAGTTTTTAATCTTCTTCACCTTCCATCTACGTGATCAATGTCAAGTGTCAATCTTCAGTCTTGTCTCCGTCCAGTTAATGGATTTCTCAGTCCCAACCCCCTTTTAGAAGGTTTCTTGACTAAGAGAAATATTCAAATGCTGACACTCAAAGAAATGGCTAAACTGTCCAATCTAGTGTGCTGAAATTTGGGGTCTGATTCATTAATATTTATTGAGCACTTCCTGTGTGTAGAGCCCAAAAGTGCCTGCAATGAGCAGAGCATTCAATTGAGCATTTTCTGGGAAAAGAGCACTCTACGTGTACCTACTGTGTGAAAAGCACTAATATTACTATTACTAGTCAATCATATTGAGTGCTTACTGTGTGCAGAGCATTGTACTAAGCACTTGGGAGAGTACAATAGAACAATAAACAGGCACATTCCTTGCCCACAGTGAACTTATAGTCTAGCGAGGGGACTTACAGTCTAGAGGGGGAATGACTACTACCACTAATAATAATAATAGTATTCATTGAATGCTTACTGTGTGCAGAGCATTGTACTAAGTGCTTAGGAGAGTACAATAATCAAAAGTATTTAACAGTGTGCAGAGCACTGTACTAAGTGCCTGGGAGAGTACAACAGAGTTGGTAGACACATTTCCAGCCCACAAGAAGCTCACAGTCTAGAGGATCTTGATATGGTTAAGCGCTTAGTATGTGCCAAGCACTGTATTAAGTGCTACCCACTGAGATCATTTCTGCCTGGGTGACACCCTGCCCAACACTGAGGGTGGTAGAGGCCACCCACCTGAACTCTGCTGGTAACGCTGCTGGGGAGAGCCCAGGATCCCAACCAGTAGTTTTTTTTTATCCACAAAGGTTGGAAGGAGGAGTGGGATGTTTCGGAATTCCCGGGATATGGGCAAGTGGTGTCAGTGGAAGTCCTGGGGTTGGTATGTGGGTGAGAGTGAGGGCAGGTGCATACTCCACATGGAGAGCTTGGACTGCTGATGAGCTGGCATCCCCTTCTGCCTCTCCTTGGAGATCAGAGCCCTGGTTCAAGTCCCCTTCACCCAGACCCCTTGCATTCTAGAGTAAGGTGATGGGAGGAGCCCAGCCAAGCCTCCCTGGGTGTATCTTTACCATCCTTGACACTCAGTCCCACAGTGGTGGGGACCCAGGCTCTGCCCCCCTGCTTTCTGGAGTCCAGTGAGGTGTCTGACTCCAGTGCTTCATCTCTGATCAGTGTTCAAGCCCCGGCTCCCTGGGCATCTGGAAGCAGAGAACCCAGGATGGCAGTGCCAGGTGTGCCCTACGAGGAGGAGCCGATGTTGATGGAGACAATCACTGATTGACTGGGGGAACTTATTCACAGCCCGACAGTGAATGGAAGGATATGGAATATGTGTGCCAGAGTGACGGTCTCAGGGGTGTCGGGAAGAGAAGGAGGTGGTAAACGGAGAAAAACTATAAAAGGTCATATTTGTAGGCAACATCTGCTCAGCACCTAGACATGTGGACGTATGCTGGGACCTCCTGGGAGGGAGTGGAAATAAAGGTGCTTGGACTGGAACAAGCTGCTGTTTGGGTGTTTTCTATTCTACTTTCCGCCATAGAGTGGTAACACTAAGCATTGGAGTTGATGCAAGATCATCAGGTCAGAGAGAGTCCCCATCCCACCTGAGGTTTGCAATCTAAGCATTTGGAACAGTGCACTAAACATCAGACTATATCCTACCCTTGAGGAGCCTATAATTGAATGTGATCTACAACTGTTTTTCTGATTAGCCCATTTAGGGAGATTTGATTTCTCCACAGCTACAGATGAGCTTCTAGGTGATTCATATTAAATACCCTCCATTTCTTTGAGAAGCAGCATTACCTATTGGAAAGAGCACAGACCTGGTATTCAGAGGACTTGGGTTCTAATTTCAGCTCTGATGTTTGTGACCTTGGGACCTTCTCTGTGCCCCAGTTTCATCTTCTTTAAAATGGGGACTAAATACCCATTCTCCCTCCTACTTAGACTGTGAGCCCCATGTGGAACAGACACTGAGTCCAACCTGATTATTTTGTTTCTGCCCCAGTGCTAAGAACTTAAGAAATGCTATTCTTGTTATTATTCTTGCATGAGGGGATCCCAAAGTCTAATTAAAATGTTCCTGGCACCACAAAAATGAGGTTCCCTCTCCCCAAGCATCAGCTGCCAATCGCCTCAGTACTCTCCTACTACAATTCAGTCTGCAAACTTCACTCCTCTAATGCTAACTTTCTCACTGTACCTTGATCTTGTCTATCCCACCACTGACCCCTTGCCTACATCCTGCCTCTGGCTTGGAGTGCCCTTCTCCCTCCTCATATCCTACAGACAATTACTTCACCTGCCCTTCAAAGTCTTAATGATGGCACGTCTCCTCCAAGAGGCCTTTTCTAGGCCCTCTTTTCCTTTTCTTCAACCCCCTTTTGCATCACCCTGATTTCCTCCCTTTATTCATCTGCCCTCCCAGCCCCACAGAACTTATGTATATATCTGTAATTTATTTATATTAATATCTGCCTCCTCCTCTAGGCAGAAAGTGTCTGTTTATTGTTATATTGCACTCTCTGAAGTGTTTAGTATAGTGCTCTGCACATAGTAAGCACTCAATAAATATGATTGGTTGAATAAATAAAAGAATAATCACTGCTTACTGTAATTAATAATAAATTATCCCCCGGAACCTTTCAGATCCAACAATGTGCCCCCCGCCCCCCTACTCAAACTGCAATGAGGACAGAGCAAGTGAACATTTGTCTTAGGTGCAACACAGGAGATTAGGTTTGATATAGGGAAAAATATCCCTAACAGTGAAGGAAAACAAGAAAAACATTAACATCTTCTTTAGAGGTCTAAGATAGCATGCATGCTGCTTGTCTGGATACGGGGTACTGGACAAACTGACCTCTTTAACAGTCTTCCAGCCTAAGCAGTGCCTGATGAATAAAATCCTCAGTCCGGTGCAGAGGTTATGTCCATTTGAAATTAGGGGAAACAGAAAAACAACTCTTAAGGCAAAGACTCACTTGGGATATTAGTGTAGCAGATCTAATGAGGAAATTGTGGTTTATTTCTGATGCCCAGAGGAGCACTTTACTGCAGTGCCCAGAATGCTCCCCTTGATTCAATTAGCACAAACACAAAATTATGCTGCGTGGTCTTATCCACCATAGCCTCATGACGTCATTCAGTCTTAGGCCTGGAAAACAAACAATGTCCCTGGAACCCTATCCCAAATTGAGAGTGGCCAATCATCCACCCATCCTTTCCTTTAATCCTGAAGATTATGATTCCTGTTCTGTCTCACCATCATCAGAAACAAATGTGTTTACTGGGAGCTTCCAAGGGACGAACACCACCTGCATGCAACTTCATTCTGTGACAGGTGGGGATTCTCCCCTACTCGACTGTAAGCTCCGAGAAGGTAGGGATTGGGCCTACTTACTCTACTAAATAACTAGTAAATATTTAGTGCACTGCTCTGCCCAGTGTAAGTGCTCAATAAATACCACTGAGATCAATCAAGACATTGGTACAACATTGTCATGAAAAACTCATCAGGCCTTAAGGTAACTGGGCTGGGAACCACTTGTCCAGTTGGAGGGTCATTTTCTCAATCAACTCATCAGTGGTATTTATGGAGAGCCAACTGTGTGAAGAACACTGTCTTATGCGCTTGGGAGAGTACATACAACAGAGTTCCCTATCCACAAGGAGCGTATACTCTAGAGGGGGAGACAGACATTGAAATAAATTACAGATAGGCACATAAGTGCTGTTGGACTGAAGATGGGGTAAATATTAAGGGCCTAAAGTTTCCCAATACTGGAGAAAAAAGAAGTTGGTATAAAGTTGGTATTCTGAGTACTACACCAGGGGGAATTTCTGTGCAGTTCAATAATGGGGGTTAAGTTTATAATGTGCATCAACCTGTATTAAAATAGTGGCAGGGCACATGGAAATAATTAGACTTAAATCCTGATGTCTAAGAGGTTCAATAAGGAGAAGGGAAAAGGACAGATGTTCAGGTAAAGACCAACCATTGAAATGAGTCAAAACAGAGAAAACCCACCTGATCTGCCCAGATCATTCACCCAAATGGATGAGTGGCAAAATCAGCACCCTGCTCATTAGCCTTTTCCCTAGAACTTCATTTCAACCAGAAACCCAAAACTTGAGAGTCCAAAAAAATCCCTTTACTAAGTGTTAAGTACAATGTATTGCACCCAGTGGATGATCAGTAAGTACCACCACGATGAACATAGATTGTGCAATTTCTCATTTTCTAACCTTTCTGTGATCAGTCAAGTCGATCTTGACTATAATATGAGTTTAATTCAGAGTAAACCAGGAATTTGTGAAAAGCTCAAGAAGATCTGAGAAAGGCTGTGCATAAGGATCATAGCAATCCTACTAGAACCCCAGGTAAAGTTGGGGTGAGTTTGTGAAGGCCCAAGCCCAACCCCACCTCTGATTCAAATCACAGAACTGTTGATAAGTTGAATCGGGGTACAAGTTCAGATCGAAACCGCTTGGGAGAGGAGATCTTGGCTTTTGAGCAGGAAATTCACAGATGTGCCACAGATTTCAGAGACGTACAACAGGTAAATGGAGCCAACTTTGAATGCTTCACTTACTATTGTCAGCCATCCAATTTAGAGTTGTTAGCATATGTGAAATGAAATTTCATTTGAGGGGTGTTCCATTTTGGGGCTTTCGCTTCACTTCATCCTGCCTCCCTCTTCTATAATGGGGGCTAAAACAAGTCGATCTTACCTAAACTGGCTTTTAAAACAGGTTCGAATACTTTATGCTATGATTCCTCTTAAAGCAATTCAGAAAATAAGCATGTTCCTACAGCAGTATGTTGTATTCCTGCAAAACCCAGATAATCACTGTCATCAGTTAACAGGCACGTGTCTTTCTCTACCAGGTGCTCAAATTTAAGGAATTTTTCAGAGAAATGAGGAAAAAAAAGGTCTCAGCAGACTCGATGAGTGTGTGTATGTGCACACAAGGAGTACATGCCTCAGGCATCAGTGGATGTAAGTGCAGCAGAATTAGAATATGACTATTTGGAATTTGTTTTGTATTGTATACCTTACCTGCAAGGTGTAGTGGATAGAGCACAGGCCAGGGAATCAAAAGGGCATGCGTTCTAATCCCGGCTCTGCCACTCATCTGCTGTAAGGCCTTGGGCAAGTCACTTCTCTTCTCTGTGCCTCAGTTACCTCATTTGTAAAAATGGAGATTGAAATTGTGAGCCCCAAACGGGACAGGGACTGGGTCCAACCCAATTTGTTTGTATTCCCCCCAGCGCTTAGCACAGTGCCTGGCACATAGTAAGCGCTTAGCAAATACCACAATTATCATTATTATTATTACTTAGCTATGGTCACACAGCAGGTAAGTGGCAGAGCCAGAATTAGAACTCATTTGCTGACTCCCGGATGCTGTCTTCCTGTGGGTAGCAAATGAGTTCAAGGAGTTATTTTCTTGGTTCTGTAAGGTCATTTGAACATTACAGAATCACTTAATGAGATAACAGTTTGTGAAGCAAAATGTGCCTCAAGAAGGAGCAATTAACCAAATCATCAGAGAAAATGAGGCACCAAGTGAAGTCAATGAAACCCCATTGGCCTCATATTTATGACAACTCCAAGTACAAGCTCTGATGCAGTGGTTTTCAGGAACCATGGCCTAATTTATCTTGTTGAATTATCTCAGTCCATAGCATAGTTCTTTCCACATTGTCTTTTAAAAATGTTACTACTGCTAATATTATGATTAATAATGTTAGAGCATAAACAGTACATTGAGTCTGTTTGGACTGGCAAGGTCATCTTTATAATATATTTTTAGGTAGCTATGCTTGGGCACTCTGAAGCACTCCCCACTGAAGTAGTTCCTCCCAAATTCCTCTGGAGCAGTTATTGGGTCTAAGATTAATTTATTATCTGGAATCCAATTGAGGTCTCAGTGATTAGAAAAAGATGACATAAGGGATTATCCCAGTTCTGAAAGGGAGCCAAAGAACTAATTTTCCAAAAACAGCAAACGCTGAGGGCAGTGCGGGGAAAACGTTTCCTCAATGATGGCAGCCTGATAGAGTTCAAAGAGGAGTACAACTCACCAAAATGCTACCTCTTGAAAATGGGGAGATGGTACTAAATTCTAATTCAGTCTTAAAGATGCCTGCAGAAATCAAGTTACAGTGTAAAAGTGTAACTGAGGAAAATCACATTTCTCAAGATGATTATCCATCTCCTCCTTTAATTGAATCTGTTCAAATAAATCTTGCAATAGAGCCTAACTGCTTACCAAAAGATGTGCTATCACAGTCTAGTTGTTTTTTAAACAATTATCCCTAGCGTGAATCCCAAATAGTTTTCCAATTTGTAATCTCTTCTGTTGAAGGAAAATCAAAGGGAGACTTGTGCTGAGGGGTTAGCTAGTTATCTGTGAATTCATTGAACTTAGTTTCCATGCAATCTCTTTCATTGGCTGGGGCATCAGGAGGATAATGAGCTTGCAGAAGAAATTATAGGTGGCCCTCAAATCTCCAGAGCCCAGGACAGAGGCAGGATGTGAGGGGACATGAAGGGTATGGGAGAGAGGAAACTGAAAAAAGAGAAATGTAAACGGGCGAGAACTACAACAAAAACGAAAATAATTTCCATAACTAGAAGTGTGAATTTCCATGGCATTTGGCCTTAGGGATATGGACTGAAAAAGAGATAAAGAGGTATTGAAGCTCTTCTTCCCCTCTCTCTCTCCTAGAACAAACATCACCTGACTAACGCTTTCCTATTCTTCTCAGAAATTGATATACTTGTCTCTCACAGTAGGTATCAGCTTCTCTAATCAGTCCCAGCCCCTAAGGACTACAGCCATTGATAAACTCTGGAATCTCTGCCAAATAAAAGAAAATTAGGCTAACTGACCTGACTGAGCAATTGATAGTCTGTTGTTGGAGGCAATCATCGCGCAGTCATCAGCTGAATGTGTTGGAACGGTAGACCATCTCTTGGGGAGAATTGTTTTCTAGAGAACTGTGCCAGAAGAAAGCCTTGGCACAGGCTATATGTTATCAGTTAGACTCTCTGAATGCAATCTGCCTGATGGTTGCTATATTAAAACCAGGCACAATTTCAAACAAATGGTATCATCTTGGGTCCAATCTGCAAGCACTGATGCCATAATCAATTCACATAAACTCTTCCAGTTACCTGGAGTTGAATGGGACCACAAAAGAAATCTCATGGTAGACAAGGACTGGATCTCTCAGGAGCCCCTTAGCACCACCAGGTCCTCAAGGAACATCACTCAATACTGAATAGAAGAGAACAATAACATCTTTCTCAAACTAAAATTTCCTCCATTTTCTGTTTTTTCCATGCACTGAACAAAATATTTTACAATGGCAAGATGAAATCTTTGAATACTCACCATATGATACCAGGTTTGGAGAGTAACTTGATTAGTATGAGTGAGAGAATTGTTCCACCTAGGTGGTCCACCCAGTCGTCATCTTTTCAGGAAACATTTACAATTTTGATGTGGACATCAATCAAATAATGGCATTTATTGAGTGCTTTCTGTGTGCTGGACACCATGCAAAGCACTTGGGAGAGTGCAACAGAGTAGTTAGACAAAATCTCTGCCCTCAGGGAGCTTGCAAAATAGTGCTGGAAACAGACACTAAAATGAATTGCAGGTAGGGAAAACAATAGAGTGTAAGGAAATGTACAAAAGTGCTGTGAAAATAACTGAACTGGGGTATTTTTAAAGAGCTTACTATGTGCCAAGCTCTGTGGTAGTTACAATACAATCAGATCAGATATAGTCCTGATTCCTCATGGGATTCCCAGTCTAGGTGGGAGAACTTTCATTTTATCCCCATTTTACAGATGAAGAAACAGGCACAGAGAAGTCCAATGAATGTCCCAAGGTCACACAGCAGGCAAGTGACAGAATCATGATGAGAGCTCAAATCTCCTGATATCCAGTCCTGTGCTCTTCCCATATATATATCAATATATATATATAAAATCCATCAATCAATAGCATTTGTAAAGTGCTTAATGAGGTTAAACTACTGTAATAATGTTGGTATTTGTAAAGTGCTTACTATGTGCCGAGCACTGTTCTAAGCGCTGGGGTGGATACAGGGTCATCAGGTTGTCCCCTATAAGGCTCCCAGTCTTAACCCTCATTTTATAGATTAAGTAACTGAGACCCAGAGAAGTGAAGAGACTTGCCCAAGGTAACACAGCTGAGAGGTGGCAGAGCCGGGATTAGAACCCATGACCCCTGACTCTTAAGCCCGAGCTCTTTCCACTGAGTCACGCTGTACTTGGATAAGTAATAATATTAATAATAACAATAGTATTTGTTAAGTGCTTACTATGTGCCAAGCACTGTTCTAAGCACTGAGGGTGATAAAAGGTAATCAGGTTGTCCCATGTGGGGCTCAAAGTCTTAATCCCCATTTTACAGATGAGGTAACAGGCACAGAAAATTTAAGTGACCTGCCCAAAGTCAACAGCTGACAAATGGCAGAGCCAGGATTAGAACCCATGACCTCTGACTCCCAACCCTGTGCTCTTTCCACTGAGCCATGCTGCTTCTCAAGTAGAGGTAGAAGTCACAGTCCGTAGTATCTGTTGAGCATCTACTATACTAAGCACCATACTAGGTTCTTGGGAGAGTACAATATATTAAGTAGACGTGACATCTGTCCTTAAGGAGTTTATAATCATTCATCCATTCAGCCATATTTATTGAGTGTTTATTGTGTGCAGAACACTGTACTAAGCCCTTAGCACCGTCCTAAGCGCTTGCAGGGGAGAGAGACTCTAAAATATATTACAAATGGGAGGAAGTGTTGAGTATAGAATTTGTGTACATACATGCTAAGGGTGTGTGTGTGTATTGGGGCTGGGGGGTGGGGAGGGAGAGTGAGAGTACTTAAATTCTTAAGTGGCTCACAAGTGCTAATGTTCAAGTCAGGTTGCAAAGCAGGACAGTGACTCAGGTAGTTCCCTTGTCCAGCAAAGAGACAGATTGTCCAAGCAGTGGCAAGGTCAGCATTACAATCCATGTCCTGTACAGCTTCTAGCCCATCAGGGCATTCTGGTGCTCATTAGTATTAATAGTGGAAGGGACAGTGATAAAAATAATATTCCTTTTATCAACCCAGCAGGTTCACTCTTCAAGATTCACCAGTAATAGATAACAGGTCACACTATTTCATGCCCATTGCTTTGAGATAAAAGAGCTGCTATAATTAATAATTCTAGCTATAAATCTCTTATCTATAAGGAGCTCAGTTTTGCTGGTATATTTATCACAATGACCTTAATTATTAATAGGATTTTTGCACAGTCACTGAATCCATTCCATTAACCATACTGATACAAAAGCATAGCTTACTCCCTTTTACCCTTCCTCTCCCCACATCAAAATCCCCCAAAATGCAGCCAATGAGGGAAGTAGATTAGATATGGTTTATAAATCGTGATAATTGTCAGTTCATAAGGCCTTGGTGATTCTGAAAAGCTATTCATAATCATCCGGATGTCCTCTTGGGTGAGCGTTTGCGGTTCCAGAGCACAATCATTGACATTTAAGAATGCCTAAGACTGATTCAAGGGCTTTTGACTACATTCTCAGCCTGCTGAGATAAAAGAATTTCCCAGAGAATTAGAATTATCTTCTTAGACTCCTTTCTAGAATCTATTGCATTTTTGTCCATGGCTGTGTAGAATACTTTGATCAAGGCCTAGCCTGCTTTACTCTGGTAATCTGGAGAACAAAATCAGAGAAGGGTGCTCCAATTCCAAAGTAGACAACTATTGCATTGTAAAGTACCTGAAGATCTTAAGTGTTTTTTGGGGTTACCAAACTTGAGTGATTGCGAGACCCCCAATCCAAAGCGTGGGAACATTAGCAAAAATCTTCAAATTGCTCGTTCAGGGGCACTTATATGCTATTGATTGTGCAACATTAGACTGTGAGCTACTTGAAGACAGGGAACATGGACCTTGCTTCTGCTCTACTCTCCCAAGGGCCTAGTTCACTCCATAGGCACTCAAATACAGTGCAGTACAGTGCAAATGCTTAGTATAGTGCTTTGCACACAGTTAGCCCTCAATAAATATGATTGAGCGAACCAATAAATACAATTGAAATATCGTTGATCAATTGATTACTCTGGAAACCTACAAGGTCAATCAATGGGTACTTCCTTAGAGCTTGTGTGCACAGAGTCTTGGGAGAGTCTACAACAGAGTTGGTAGATACGTTTCCTGCCCATAAGGAGCTTAAAGTCCAGAAGGGGAGGTGGACATAAAAATAAATGATTGAGATGAACATAAAGTGTTGTGGAGCTGAGAGTGTGATGAATATCAACTGCTTCAAGGGAACATATTCAGGTGCATAGGTGATGCAGAAGGGAGAGGGAGTAGGGGAAATTAGGGCTATTCAAGGAAGGTTTCTTGCAGGAGATGTGACTTTAATAAGGACTATGAAGGTGGGGAGAGTTGTCTGTCATATGAAGGGGAAGGATTATGAAACACTTCTCAGGATTAGCAAAGCACTAAAGTCAGGCAATTAGTCTGAAGAAGACTGGGGTAATGTGGCACCCTTCATGCACACGGTCACCAATCAACATCAGCGACACAAATTTGGATGTTGTTACTGAATTCCTGGACAGCACATTGTTCATTCATCCTGTCACATCTCGACACCCTGCGAAAATCTTACCATCAGCACCATCATCTTTAACCCCAAAGAAAAATTGAATAAACAAAGAGGAAAATCCTCGATGATTTTGCAGGAACAGACACCAAAAAAAAGCCTTAGATCCTGGAAAATCTCCTATGCATCTGTAAGCCTGGATTCATTAGATGCTTGGAAGGGCAGGATCTCAGCATTAGCCCTTTTGTATATTTCAGGATGACAATTATGGGCAAGATATCTTGGTATTGATAAGCTTTAGAATGTTTTGGCCATAAATCTAGGCAATGTCATACTCAATGCCCTAAATTATGCTTCAGTAAAGAGACAACTTTCTGGCTCATGTCCTTGGGTAAGTGCAGAATTGAGATAACATCATGCTTAGTAAGCCCCTCACTTTAACTATGTGTTTTTGACAAAGATGTATCCGTAGACATACAGGAGGAAGCTTAGAGAGGGAAGGGAGAAGAAAGCAGAACTGTGTAACTGAAGAAGGCTTCCACTTTATTAGACACACACAGGACCACTGAACAAGTTATGGTACCAGATTAATTAAACAACCTCAGCTCATATCAGACTGTGATCTACAGTGTTCATCATGCCTCCATGAGCTCTGGCATCGTCATACCATTATAGCCCAGGAAAATTCCAACAAGTTGGGGTGAATTTATTTCAAGGTGTCATTTGGTTTCAATGACTTAAAAGCAGTGTAACCTAAAGAAAGAGTATGGAAGTCAGGAGGTCTGGGTTCTAACCCCGGATCCACCATTGCTGCCTGATGACCTTGGACACATCACAACTTCTCTGTACCTCAGATCCCTCATCTGTAAAAAGGGATATAAATACTCGTTGTCCCTCCTAGTAAGATTATAAGCCCCACATGGAAGAGGAACTGTGTCTGATATGATTGCATTGTATTGACAGTGCTTACCGTAGTGTTTCACATACAGTAAACATTTAATAGAAACCAGTTATTACCACTACCTTTCTATATTCTAGAAGATACATAAGTTTATTATTCATAAAAGCAGCAATAATAATTATGGTATTTGTTAAGCGATTACTTTGTGCCAAGCACTGTTCTAGGCACTGGGGTAGATACAAGGTAGTCAGGTTGTTCCATGTGGGGCTCCCAGTCTTAATTCCCATTTTCCAGATGAGGCAACTGAGGCATAGAAAAGTTAAGTGACTTGCCCAGTCACACAGCAGACGAATGGCGGAGCTGGGATTAGAACCCATGACCTTCTGACTCCCAGGCCAGGGCTCTACCCACCACACCATGCTGCTTATCCATAGCTTGTGCAGGAGATGTTTTCAGTCTCAGAAAAAAACAACTCACCATATTCCCAAGGATAGACTCACTCAGGCACATGCAACACAACAGGACACACAAGAACCTTTGAACTTCAGTGCCTCCACGCTCGTTGTAAGTTACACGTCCCTCTTTTGTTAAAGATGATTAAAATATGTGGGATTCTATAGCCCTCTATTTGTGTTTGTCTATAGCGTATGATTGGCCTGTCCATAATTGTAGCTTTTCCCACACTAGCTTGGGACAGCAATGACTCCTCAACTTCCATTCTTAGTGTTCCACTAATCACCCAGCCTAGCCAGAAGCCACTATCACAGGCTTTAAAACCAGACGGTGGTAGGAGTTTTACTGTTGAATGTCTGGCGCCATTAAGGGGAAAGGTCAAGATTTCCTAATTTCTCCCTGCACTGGGGAAACGTTAAAGGCAATAGAAGGTCTCCCTACTGAGAAAGAGTTCTGAGTCAGGAAACACTTAGGAACATCACGATGCAGAGTTATGAAGACTCTATATACTTTGACCGCCAGACATTTTTTTAATAACAAGCTGACTGGCTTGCTAGCCCCGAGGTCCTAATTCAATACATTCTACACAGAACATTTTTTGGCAGTAGACTCCAGCTGGTGCCCTATACTGGAGTCACTGATCAGGCCCTACTTAACATTTCCCTTGGAACAAAAACAAGCTCAGGATTTTGCCTCTCAGAGTCCTGGTCATTTTTCACATGCCATTTCATTCTGCTCTGCTTCCAATTACAGTTTCCGTGAAAGATGCATGATAGTACGACATTATGATTCCTGGAAGAGCACCCACAGCAGCCACAGACTTTAGCTACTGACTCAAGAGCAAAGACATCAGTGAGGGCCCCACAGTAATCAAGTGATGCTACTGTTTTGCCAAATGTTCTTCTCTTAGCAGGAGTGCCTTGCTTCAGATCCTGTAAAAATCCTATTTGGTAACACTGACTGCCAATTTTTTCAGTTTGGTACTCTAATCCTAGTTGCGATTCAGCTCCCGCTATTAAAACGTGTGGCAGGTCTCTTCATAAAAGCAGTCATGGATCTTGAGATAAAATTAACAGGGCATCCCTAAATATCCTTCCTGAGGAGCACGTGTCATCAATGGGGTGAAATGTTTCAGAGTAAATTTCTAGATATGAGGAGTTTCTAGTACTTCCAGTCTTGTCATGGTCAATTACATTTGAATTAAAACTGCACGGCAGAATCAGCAAAGGAAGGCTCTGTGTTAATGCATATTGTCTGGCAATCTGGGCTTTGGAACACTCACCCAAAAAAATGACTGCAAAGAGGCAACTTAATTCCTTGAATAATGCTTTGAAGACTGGCAAGACTGCACTGGAGGAAGAAAATGACCACTGGCATTATGGGCACTCGCATGACAACTTGAAAATGTCCTTTTTCTAGGCAATGATGCTTTTAGGCATGCACTTATCCAAGAAATGTCTTGCTTTCTGTTCTCAAGGACTTTCTGAAAAAAATTCAGCACCATTGGTCCAAACAGAAATATTACAATACCTCTCCACTGTGGATATATATGTTCTTAAGAAAGTTCGTTATTATTAGCAAAACTGGCAATAGGGATTAATTATTTCTACAGCAATTAGGTGAGGGTATCCCAACCATCTTCCAAAATGCTCCCGTCGCACCCAGCACAGCCTACTGGATAGAACATGGGCCTGGGAGTCAGAGGACCTGATTTCTAATCCCAACTTTGCCACTTGCCTGCCATATGACCTTGGGTAAATTACTTCACTTCCCTGTGCCTCCATTTCATCTGTAAAAAATGGGGATTAAGATTGTGAGTACCATGTAGTATGAGGACAGTGTCCCAATCCCATTTGCCTGTATCCACCCCAGCATTTAGTACAGTGCCTGGCACACAGTAAGCGCTTAACAAATAACACAATTACTACTATTATTACTCTCTCCAAATACATGAGTTCATGAAGATGTTTATACACATAGTTTACTCATAAATTGACAGTTGTGGAACACTAGAACTAGAGGTGAGTTTCAAGTATTATAATTATGGTAATATTTGTTAAGCACTTACTATATGCCAACTGCTATAATAATAATAATAATAATGATAGTATTTGTTAAGCATTTACTATGTGCCAAGCAATGTTCTAAGCACTAGGGTAGATACAAGTTAATCAGGTTGTCCCACATGGGACTCACAGTTTTAATCCCCATTTTACAGATGAGGTAACTGAGGCAGAGAGAAGTGAAGTGACTTGCCCAAAGTCACACAGGTGAGTGGCAGAGCCGGGATTAGAACCCACGACCTCTGACTCCCAAGCCCAGGCTCTTTCCACTGAGCCATGCTGCTTCTCTGTAATAAATACTGGGGTAGATACAAACAAGGTAATCAGAATGGAAACAGTCCCTTGTTCCACATGAGACTCACAGTCTAAGAAGGAGAGAGACGGTCCACAGATAATGGATTGTCTGAGAAAAACAAACACCAGAGTAATGCAGAGTCTGACAGAGTCACTGGAGAGGCTGAGAAGAGCCAGTGGTAGTGATGCACTTCCTCTGTTTCAGCAGCCAAGGGAAAGCACTGTGCCTCACACATAGTAAGTGCTTAACAAATACCACAATTATTATTATTATTAAAGCAGTGAGGAAGAAAAGTGGCTACTGGAGAGGTAAACTGTGGCAGCTATATTGATGCACACAACCTCAATCACAAAAGTATTTGCTTTTTAAACATTTGCTTTATTCCTTTCTTTTTTTCCCCTCTAAAGCAGCGTGGCTCAGTGGAAAGAGCACAGGCTTAGGACTCAGGGGTCATGGGTTCTAATCCCAGCTCTGCCACCTGTCAGCTTTGGGCAAGTCACTTAACTTCTCAGTGTTTCAGTTACCTCATCTGTAAAATGGGGATTAAGACTGTGAGCCTCACGTGGGACAACCTGATTACCCTGCATCTACTCCAGTGATTAGAACAGTGCTCAGCATGTAGTAAGCACTTAACAAATACCACTATTATTATTATTATTAATAAATCCTCCTCAGTCTGAGAATTTTTAGTGTTTCAAAAAGATATCATTCAGTGCAAGCTCAGTGATGGAAAATATTTTTTGGGGAGGGTATGCTGTATTTCTCAAGTCTGTGGATTCCCCAAAAGCAACTAATTGTGATTGCTTGTCACTGGGGAATTCGACTGAGTTTACTCCAGCATGGGGCTGTTCAGAGATTACCTAGTTCTGCAGGTGAAAGGTCAGGATGCTGGATTGCTCATAAATTAGTCAGCTTGGAAACTGTATTGTGAAGGCAGGAAGGAAATACTCACATGCAGCTGATTCAAAGAGCCTGCATAGATTAGACATTCTATTCTGGAATTTGACCTGAAATCCTCTCCAATAGGGTGATAATGAGAGACTAGTGTGCACGGAAAGCTGTAGCATAGCTATTCTGTTAATGGAAAGTAAGTGCATTTCTCTCTGCTCCATCCAAAGTGGAAGGCAGAGAACAAAGAAATCATAATAATTAACATCAGTAAGGCAATTACAATGAAAGAAGCAATAGCTTGGTTGGAAAGAGCTTTCCACTGAGCTTACATCACCGGAAGATCCCAAAATGGTTGATAAATCTTGGTCCTCCTGCATTGATTATATTCATCAAGAGTCTTTGGTAAACTCGTGAAGACTACTGGACTGAGTGACACTGAGCAGGTGGTTAAGTAAATGGATTCCTCTGACAACTTGGGTGAGGAAGAGAAGAGAGATCAGAGCTAGAACTATCTAATATGCCCTCAGAGATAAAGACTCCCCATCCAAGCTCTCTATTGTGAAATTCATTAATTGGGATATGGAAAAGAATATTTGACAGTTAAGACACCGGTTGATGTTCAAATTATTCCCCCAGATTAAGGGCTTGATTAGAACAGAGCAGGGAATTCACTGTAAAGCGAAGTTATTCTGTGGGAAAGTGATTTTATTATGCGAAGGAACCATACCATTTTCTTTCCCTTGAGGGAACTGAGACTCACTCTATATTTACTCAGCCAAGCCCAGTAATTACCCAACAGCAAAAGGGTCAAGAAATGCTATAAAAATGCAGGGTAATACCTGATATTTGTGCTATGACTTAGAGTGTCTCCTTTAAAACCATCATGATTTAACCTGTGTTTCGGGGATTTCCTGTTGATAACATTGATTTAACTGACAAGGGATCAATGGTTGTACTTGGTTTCTATCAAAATAGTATTCTTGGCCTGTAATTATTCCATATTAGAAAATGCCACTTAGTTTTCAGACAATCCAAAGTTAGGGGATAAAATTGCAAACCACAAAATAAAACTCACTGATATTTATATTCCCCTCTCTGTTGGACCACTGGAGAGCTTTCTGCCACTAGGCTGTTTGTTTCGATATCCAGGATCACAGACAAGAAATATCCTCCTGGCAATTGGCAAAAAGACCCAAAGCAGAGCATTACAAAGAAGAAAATGTTCAGAATCCTATCTTCACTTCAAATTTAATGTTTTAAAGGCAAGCGGTTCATTACACCTTGAACTTTCTGATGATTTGTCACATTTTCTGGCTAGTTTAGCATCAGCATTTCATAAATGACAGGAGCCTTCCTCTAAAGAAGATTCAAAATGTGAGGAGTTAGACATATCAACGATATATTGCCTGAATAAAAATTACAAGGAATCCTTTACCCCAAAGGTCCAGTCTTCATATTCTTTTGAAAATAAAAATGTGTTGGTTAAATGCTTACTATACACCTAGTTCTGGGGATGATGCAAGATGATTGGTTAGACAGAGACCTTGCTCCCATGGGGGTCACAGTGTGGTGTAGATAGAGCATCTGTCTACCCCAGCACTTAGAACAGTACTTGGCACATAGTAAGTGCTTAACAAATGCCATTATCACCATTATCATCACGGGCCTGGGAGTCAGAAGATCATGGGTTCTTATCTCGGCTCCGCCACTGGCGGCCTCAGCTAAGTCACTTCAGTTCTCTGGGCCTCAGTTACCTCATCTGTAAAACGGGGATCGAGACTGTGAGCCCCACTGGGACAGGGACTGTGTCCAACCTGATTTGCTTGTATCCACCCCAGAGCTTAGCACATAGTAAGCACTTAACAAATACCATGGTTTTGTTTTTTTAAGTAGGAGGCAGAACAAGTAGATAATGAATCTTCATTTTACTGATGAGACACAGAGAAGTGACTTGCCCAAGGTCACACAGCAGGAAAGCAGCCAAGCTGGGATTAGAACCCAGGTCCTTTGACTCCCAGGCCCATTCTCATTCCATTAGGCCATGCTCCTCCTCCTTGAATCAGGACAATCTCTAGCTGGCTGTCTTTCTTGTGGCAAGAATTCTAAGTGCAGCCCCTCAAATGACATGATGCATCCCACTACAGTACTGATGTATCAACCTGTACCAGGGAAGTCATACAAAAGATTTACCAATTAATCACTCAATTAATGCTATTTACTGAACCCTTACTGTGTGCAGAACACTGCACTAAGAACTTCGGAGAGTATAACACAATAGAGCCAGTACACGTCACCCTATCTACAAAGATTATAATCTACAGACCAATATGTTTAACTGGCAACCCAGAGCTTCATGTTGTCACAGAATTCTATTATCCAGGGATAACGCTGATCAGTGATGTAATGATAAACAAGGAAATAGTAAAGTGAATCAAGATGACCAGCACATCCTTTGAGAGACTGTTAAACAGAGTGTGAGAGAGTACCACATGAAAAAAGGGTAGACAAGTACCCTGCCCACAAGGAGCTTTCAGGCTAGAGGGAAAGAAGGCAATCTCAGGAGTGGTGAACTGCACTGGGGAGGCTCCTTTCCTCCCACAGGGAATGGAGAGCCATCTCTCCCCATCTTCTTGATCCCAGGAAGGGTCAGTTGAGCCATCTTTCTCAAGTGCAGAGATATCCACACCCGACCCCATTGCACGACCTTAAGCATCTCCAGTCTGTGTCAGGTAAGGCACCTCCACAGCCAGCCAGCTCTCACTCCCTCCAATCCTGTCTTCTCCCAACCTGCGGTCCCTAGCTCATAACAACTTAACAATAACAATAATTGTGGTATTTGTTAAGCACCTGCTATGAACCAAGCACTGTACTAAGCACTGCAGTAGATAGAAGGAAATCAGGTTGGACACGGTCCCTGTCTCACGTGGGGCTGACAGTCTTCATCCCCATTTCACGGATGAGGTAATTGAAGCCCTGAGAAGTGAAGTGGCTTTCCCAAGGTCGCACAGCAGACAAATGGCAGGGCAGGATTAGAACTCATGACTTTCTGACTTCCAGGCCCATGCTCTATTCACTACGCCATGCTGCTTCTCTGCTCTCCTGCGTGTCCCAGAAAAACCCAGGCTGCCTGACAGCCCAACCCTAAAAAAAGAGGAGCTCTGGGCCTCATAAATCAAGTGGCTTCCTGCCACTCCTGGAGTCTGAGGAAGTAGGAGGGTTGGGGGATGGAGGGAGGCAATACATTTTCCATCGCTTCAATTAAAAAGGTCAAAACTTTTTATTAATTCCTGAGGATCAGTCAATCATATTTATTGAGTGTTTATTGTGCGCAGAGCACTGTACTAAACGCTTGGAAGAGTACAATATAGCAGACAAATTCCCTGCCCATAACAAGCTTACCACTAAAGGGGGAGTTTACCGTCTAGAGGCGGAAAAGCAGAGGATCCATGTAAAAATAAAAGCAAAAATGACCACCACATATATGCTGGGGGAGGAAAGGAGAGCCTGTGATGACTCTGCTCATGGGCAGTAGCCAAGTGATAAAATCTGATATGCCATTTTGAATGTCCCAAAGGATGCCCATCTTAGAAAGGCTGGGTGCATTATTCTCCTCTATTCAGGGAAGATTAAACCACCAACTCCAAGCAAATTATTCCTTATCCCATTTTGCAAAGGTCCCTTAGTTTGCCCTTCTCAGTAACCCCCCACAACTCATGTCTTGCCTGTTATAGTTTAAACCAATTTCCTCTTAATCTGTCCTCACTGGAAAAAGGGGACTCTCTAGTCAACTTTTCTTCCTAGAATAGCATTTCACACATTTGCATATTATTGTTATTTCTATTCAAATATCTCTTTTCCATGCAAAATAATAGTTTCTTCAATTTGCCATCCAAAGAGAAAGAACTAAAACCTGTTTGGACCTCCCTCTACTTCTACATTTTCCAAATTGGAGTGACACACTGGATACAGCATAAGGTCTGCCATAGGCCTTGGAGATTCTAGGAAATAATTCCTACCTTTCTTTAAGGGAAGCCAATAAGAAAACAGCTAGCTAAACACAGTCTTCAAAGCTATTTCCTGCTCTCACATGGTGGATCTCCATAAGAGCTCTGCATTCTGTTCAAAATCAGAGGAAATCCTGGGGGCAGGAGAGGGTCCTATTACTTTTCTTCTCAAAATGCATTTTGGTTTTCTCCATCCCTGCCCCCACTGGTCTGGCTGCTAGCTTGGTCTAGCTGAGTTATTGTGCTATTCAGATGACCCTGAATTCATGGGAATCCAAGGACTCCGCTTTCTGACAATTGCTCTTGGGGGAAGATTGTTCTATGAATTCTGTTGCATTATCCCTGGTAATTGACTCCATTATGACCACTTCATATTTGTTTTTGAAATATGCTTGGGTTTAGGTAATAGGTCCCCTTTCCTGTTTTCTCTATTTGTTCCTTCCAATTCTTTCTCCCTTTCCTCCCACCCCAAGCCACAAAAACCAAAATATGATGTACTCTTTCAGTGATATACTATTCAAATCAGCTGATTCTAAACCTAACTTCTAGTCTCTAATGCTTGACAGATTTGTCTCTGGTGAGTGTGTATGCTGCTCAGGGAAGCTGAACTCTTTTGCAGAGAAGCAGATTATGCCATTCAGATAGCAAACCTAGTTTTGAGATTTCTTCAATACTAGAAGACTTAACAAAGGAACATCAACCATTCACAGTGCCATTTCTGGGGCAGACTGATGATCCATACAACGCAGATCTCTGACCTGGAGAGTGGTGAAAATATCACTAGAAAAACTGTGTGATGGTTACTGTCCTGTACAGTCTGTAATCTTTCTCCCTTCTATGTTGTCCTTGCACTTAGATTTGTATCCTTTATTCAACCCACCCTCAAACCCAGAGCACTTATGTACATATCCATAATTTATTTTAATGTCTCTCTCCTCCTCTGAACTGCAAACTCCTTGTGGTCAGGGAACAATTCCACATGTTCTACCAACTAGGTCATATTGTACTCTTCCAGAACCCAGTACCAAGCTCTGCACTCAGTAAGCACTCAGTAAATACAGTTGATTGACTGATTTTTTTTCTCCTCAAGATGTTCTGTCCCAGCATTAAGGAATTTATTAAGGGCAGTTAATTGTAACAATTCAACCCCAAGGAAAACCCGCTACAGAACATTTTAAAATGTTATGTCTTCATGGCTAGCATGAAGTCAGCTAGTTCTTATTAATACCACACTCTCTGAGTGATTGAAATTATAAGACTAGATATTTCCAAGTATAGTTTTAAAGCAGAAGAAACCCCTAAGATGGATCATGTTAAGATAGCTCTCTAACCAATGTTTGGTGGAAGTTTAAAAGAGCTCCCTTTACCCCATAAAGCTCTTGACCAAAAAAAAAAAATTTAAAAAAAATCAAACTCTGAGCTTATCCCACTGATTTAATCATTTTCAGTTTCTCCTTGAGTTCCTATTAAAGCTAAGGTAAAATTCAATTAATTCCCCTTACAAAACACACCTTAAAATACTACGGTTGAAAAATTTAATGGAGCAAAAGTTGATCTCTGCTCAGTTAAAGATTCCTGGGAATGCGATTTGCACATCAACTTGTGTTCTGAAAAATTTCTAGAGAAAGTTAGCTATTCAATGCTGCTTCATTTCCCAGGACTGTAATTTGTGGGAACTATACTTAATTGTGTTATACAATTAAGCTTTCTATTATGTGACTTGTTCTAGACTTAAAACATGGCTGGAAAAGATGTTTATAAAGTAGACAAGGAATTTTCTCTATGGCATTAGGATTATTTCCCAAATTGGCAGTAATTTTGAAGGAACTCTTTGGAGATGATCATTTGATAAAGCCAAGGTAAGGTCGGAAAATTAACCTATTTTCCTGGAAGATCACCCAGGTCAGTCCAGCCTGATACATTTAGCACATTTTATACATTCAGGGTTTAACTAAACGTTCCTCTGAGTCCTGTTGATTCAGCTTTTTTTTTAGTCCCTTCACAAATAGCAGCCTACTGCTTTGTTTCCAGTAACAGTTTCACTCAACTTCATTATTTTCTCTGTCCAATCATTCTTGGATCCATACCTCTGTTGTAGCTAGAAGGCCCCATTATATGTCGCCCTTGACTCAGCTCTCTCATTCACCCCACACATCCAATACGTCACCAACACCTGCTGCTCTCACCTTCACTATATTGCCAATATCAGCCTTTTCCTCTCCATCCAAACTATCACGCTGGTACAAGTTCTCATAATATTCCAACTGGATTATTTTGTCAGACTCCTCTCTGATCTCCCTTCTTCCTGTCTCTCCCCACTCCAGTCTATTCTTCATTCCACTGTCCGGATCATCTTCCCTCAGAAATGCTCTGGGCATATCACTCCCCTCCTCAAAAACCTCCAGTGGTTGCCTATCAACCTTCGAACGAAACAAAAACTCCTCACTCTTGGCTTCAAAGCTCTCCATCACACTGCCCTCTCCTACCTCACTTCCCTTCTCTCTTTCTACTGCCCACCCCGTACACTCCGCTCTTCTGCCGCTCTCCTCACGGTCCCCTGTTCATGCTTATCCCACCATCGACCCCTGGCCCATGTCCTACCACTGACCTGGAATGCCCTCCCTCCTCAGGTCCACCAAACTCTCTTCCAAGCCCTACTGAGAGCTCACCTCTACTTCCTCTCCCCTCCCCCCAACTCTCCACTCTTCCCCCTTCCCCTCCCCTCAGCACTGTGCTCATTTGTATGTATTATTTATTACCCTATTTATTTTGTTAATGAGGTATATATCTCCTTGATTCTATTTATCTTGATGATGCTGTCTTGTTTTTGTTTTGTTCTGCTTTGCTGTTTTGCCCGTTTAGACTGTGAGCCCGTCACTGGGCAGGGATTGTCTCTGTTGCCCAATTGTACATTCCAAGTGTTTAGTACAGTGCTCCGCACGTAGTAAGCACTCAAATACTTTTGAAGGAATGAAAATGTCCTATTTTACTACAACTGTTTACTGACTCACAGTCAAAAGGGGAGAGAGAATTAGTATTTCATCTCCGTTTGCAGATAATCGAGACTCAAAGAAGTTGCGATTTGTCCAAGGGGATACAGCAGGCAAGCAGAGCTGAGACTACAACCTAGACCTCCTGCCTGCCAGGCTTGAGCTCTATTCCCTAATAATAATAATTATGGTATTTGTTAAGCACTTATTATATGCCAGGCACTGTACTAAGTGCTGGGGTGGGTTACAAGCAAACTGGGTTGGATCCAGTCCCTGTCCCACGTGGGGCCACAGTCTCAATCCCCACTGTACAGATGAGGCAACTGAGGAGGCACAGGAGAACTGAAGTGATTTGTCCAAGGACACATAGCAAACAAGTGGTGGAGACAGAATTAGAACACATGACCTAACTCCCAGGCCCGTGCTCTTTCAAACTGGAAAGACAATTTGTCCATTAGGAGAAGAAAAAAGAGTGAAGGGGGAAGTAGCATGGTCTGGAGGATAGCGCATGGGCCTGGGAATCAGCAGGACCTGAGTTCCAATCCTGATTTGCCACCTGTCCACTGTGTGACCCTGGGAAAGCTACTCCACTTCCCTATGCCTGTTATCTCACGTGTAAAATGGGGATTAAGAATGTGAGCCCCATGGGGAACATGAACTGGGTCTTACCTCATCAGGCTGTACCCACCCCAGTACCTGGCCCACTTTAGCACTTAAATTATAAAAAAGGGAAACCAGAAATCTCAGTGTCCTCATGTGATGGCCAGTCCAACTATCCCTCAGACTTAGGAGGGGGAAGAGGGAGCCAAGGGAGTCACTACACAGGGTTCCTTTCTGAAGGAAGTTCAATTAATGCCTTATATGACTAATTTTAACTGGGCTCATCAAAGGGAGGGACTCGAAAGGAACTAGAACGTCCAGATAGCTGGGAAGAAAAAAGCTCTCAGCCATTTTTGAGGATAGATGTTGCAAGATAGGTGTCTAGGACAGCAGGACCCAGAGAAGGCTCATGGTTGTGACATCGGAAGGACACAGGCAAAAGGAAGGGTCGGATGTGATCTTGAGTGAGGATCAGGATGTCATGAAGGTTTGGGATCCAGAGCTAGGACTCAGGAGGAAGAGGGGGATAAATGGCCCAGTGCTGCCCTGACATTTGAAGGACTCAGAGAGAGTGAGACTGGAACCTGGGATGCCCAAGAGGACCAATGAAATGTGAGCCTCAGGACACTTTAGGGAAATATAGATGGTTCTTGGGGAAGTGTTTCTGCTAGGAAAAGGTGTTTTGAAATGGAATTGTTTTATTTCTTACCAAATTAAGAATTCTATCAAGCATTATTGAGGTGCCTGATTATGGTTGGTATTTGGAGTGTCAGGGAGACTAGTGGACCTGGGGAGCCATGGGTGCAGGAGGGACCACTTTCCCGATAAGCTTCCAGTAGCCAGCCTGAGGAGGGAGGTAGTAGACTTCCTGATGACACCTTCCCCTTCAGAGGGGCATCTTGGTACTCCTAAAGTGGCTATAGTGGCTATATTGACCAAAATTCAGGGTTAAGAATCCCCAGGAACAGAACTCCTGATTGTAGTGAATTGGCTAGTTGCCAAGGTCCTGAAGATGCCACCCTATTTTCAAAAATTGGAACCAAGAGCATGCTGAAATGGAGCCTCCAGAGACTATGGCAGAACATGTCAATTGAACTTTCATCTATTCATGATGGAGTGCAGGCCATTTAGTTTGTTTCCCTACTGGTGAGTGGAGCAGAAATCAGGCATAGACCTGATCGACAATCTACACAGATCTCCTTGAAGTTCCAAAGGTCCGTATTTTAATAGGGTTTGGAATCCCCCAAGCCTGTAGGAAGGATGGGGTTGACAAGAAGAGCAAGGAAGAAATCGAAATCCTTTTCCCTGGTGATTCATCAGAGTATGGGAGCTGGAAAAAGAGCTCTAACAAAAGCTCTAACAAATCTCGGCAAGAACAACAAAAACTCACTAAGGAGGCAAATGCAACATGTTCCAGGAAATTCCACATATTTTTTCATTATGCTTGGCATCCACAGAGTAGAGAAAGTGCACTATATTACCACATTATTTTATTGAAAAGCCTAATAGGCTTTGCCTTGTGAAAGCTTCCAAGTAATTTGTCAGGTTGCAATTCATCAAGAAACATACTTGATGTACATCCAAAAGGCACTGTCTCCCCCTGCTAAAACAACATTGAAATCTATTTGAAATCCTAAATTTTGGGAGTTAGGAAGGAAATGCTGAGTTCTGGGTGGATAAAGCACAGAAATACTCCTACAACCATTACCACTCAGAGACCTCTGGGCTCAATGGATTGCTCTGGGTGAAGATCATTTATTCCCTGCACCTAAAGTTTTAATTCTCTGAGATGTAAATGAGCAAATACTTACAGACAGCCTTTTTTGGTGCAAATGTTTTGGATCCAAATATATCCCACAGTCCTGCCTACTGTCTCGACAGCTTCTATGATTTGCCAGTCCAGGACTGGCTTTGTGTGCCCTTGTTTTTATGATACGATTCATTCTTGTCTTACAAGTCTCATCACCCTTTCGCAGAGAGATATTGAAAGATAGTAGTTTTTGGAATTCAAACGGCATGCTGCTTTGATTTGTCCTCCATCTAAGGGCTGGTACCAGGCAGCTCCTGCTTATTCTTATTTATGGTCGGGTTTGGATTGGCACCAAAAGCCACTAGGAGAAAAAAGTGGGATCCCGGGAATACAAACCCAAAGTTTAGAGGAAGATGAATGCTGAATATCAATCTCCAGAAGTCCAGAATTTCCAGGCTCAGAGAGACTGTCCTGAAAGGCAAGGAGCCAGAGAATCAGAAGAGCACAATATTAATCAGGCAAACTTGGGGGAAGATTTCTCTTAGGCTATTGCACTCCCGAGGAATGGAGTGGAATGGAATGGAATGGAATGGATGCACTTCCACTCTGGTGGAAGTGATGTGAATGGGAGGAGGTGTTGAATTTAGTCTGGAACCTCCTGAATTCTTTGTCAACCATAGATATTGATCTTTGTACAGAAGCAGTGTGGCCTAGTGGATAGAGCATGGGCCTGGGGGTCAGAAAGACCTGGGTTCTAAATCTGACTCTGCCACTTGTCTGCTAATGTGGCCTAGGGCAAATCACTTAACTTCTTTTTGCCTCAGTTACCTCATCTGTAAAATGGGGATTGACTGTGACATGGACTGTGTCCAACCTGATTAGCTTGTATCTACTCCAGCACTTAGTACACTAACTAGCATATAGTAACTGCTTAATTAATATTATAAAAAATGCTTACAAAAAAATGTATTAAGACCCTCAGGCATGGCCCTGATCTCTTATTAATCTCAATAGCAATATCACTACTCCTACCATTAACAATAATGAATGTGATATTTATTAAACACTCACTATGTACCAAACACTGTATTAAGCAATGGAACAGAATACATGTTGATTAGACAAAGTCCCTAGCCCCTAAGAGACTGGTCATCTAAAGTAAAGGGAGAATAAGTATTCAATCTGTGGCTCAGAGAAATGAAAAGGCTTCTCACCCTACTGAGAAGTGGCAGAGGCTTCTTTTTCTAAGGCGTCTCCCGACTCCCAGTCTTGTGCTGTATGCAGAGTCAGCACATAGATCTTTTTTTCTTATATAGTATACTTATATACTTACATGGTATATATAGTTCTCCGTGTATTGATGTCTGTCTCCCCCGATTCTAAACTGTAAACTCATTGTGGGTGGGGAATATCACTGTTTATTGCTGTATTGTACTTTCCCAAGTGCTTATTATAGTGATCTGCACACAGTAAGCGCTCAATAAATCAAGTGAATGGATAAATGAATCTAACTTGGGTAGCTTATTTTTCTTATTTTGTTCCTCTCTGACCACTTAATGTACTACTGTGAATACGAACAGAAGAGTATCTTTCAAGTTATTGACTCGTCTATCCACCTTAATGTCATCTGCTTACTTAATGAACAAGCTCTCTCTAATGTTTTCATCAATGGCCTAAACTTTGGAACAGCAATTGTTGAACAGAGCACTAACTGATAGATCCTCTCTGGTTGACACTGATCCAATAATAACAACTCTCTGGGAATTATCCTGCAGCCAGTCATCCCCTCACATTTTTTATATGTGCAATGCTCCATTACACTGTGGAGGACAGGACTATGGGAGGAGAAATTATCAAGATTTAAAATGGTAGATACATATCCATGCACTGATACCATGCCTTGATATCTTTGACCTGTGTTAACCTCTCCCTCTCACTTTGCCTCACTGACTCTTCCCTGAAAGTACATATGTGTACTTTTGGGTATTTACTAAATTGACCTAGTATTTCATCTGGAAGTTAGAATTTCAACTCCATGGTAAACCCTGAATTCAGTGCTAAAGATTATCTTCTGTCTAATCCATCATGCAATCTGTTGTGTGTTTTACTTTCTCACACAATGAAATGTTAATGCTTTTAAGATCATTTACATACGGCCTGCTAGTTATTTAAGAAAACAGTAATTAAATGTGGTGAGATAATTAATAGGGTGCACACGATTAACAATGTGCACATAATACATTTGCGATGCCAGACGTGAATGGAGCCGAAGCCAAATGAATGTAATCCAACACTTCAGTTAAGATTTTTGCTCCTAATTGCATTAATTTGCAAGTTAGGGAAAAACAGTGGCAGGTTCCTTCCGGTCAAAATGAATATTTTAACAGTTCAGTGGTTTAGGGCTTTCTAATCTGAGGACATTTCTTTGGCCGCAATTGATTATTTTAGTAATAATGCCCAGCGGAGGGTTGCACGCTATAATCCAAGGCAGGAGGACAAGCTGATGCATCATGGACTAGAACCACAGTTTGACTCATTCAACCCTTTCACTGGCATAATTAGTTTTCCAGCTAATGTACCCATTGATATCAAACAAAATGGAAACATCACACTGCTGTGATTCATTTGGGCATTCCCTGGAACTGAATAATTGCAGTGACTGATTATTGTTTCTAAATGAAACATTCAAAAGTCATTAAAGACTCTCTGGTCCAGAGGGCGGGCGGGTGATGCGGAGGGTGAGCCAAGTCAAGCACTGGAGGGTGCCTAAAAGGTAAGATCGAATATTCAGCAAGGCTGATGGGAGCTCATTAGCTACCACGGTGTGGAGGATGGTTTCTGTCCATCCATACATGTCACAGGAGATCAGCCAGTCACCACTGTAGGGATGGGAGAGTCGAGTTATGGCTGGATCCCAAGCACAAAGGCCCACTGGATAGAGGAGAATTTAAGCTCCCTGAGGGTAGGAATCTGTCTGCTAATTCTGTTGTGCTTTACATTCATAGCAGACACAGTCACTTTCCTATGTGGGGTTCACAATCTAAGAGGAAGGAAGAACAGGTATTTAATCCCAATTTTATATATGAGGAAATTGAGGCACACAGAAGTTAAGTGATTTGTCCTAGGTCAGACAGCAGGTAAGTGACAGAGTTGGGCCTTGTACCCAGGGCTTCTGACTCTCAGTCCTATTCTCTTTCCTCTGTCGTTTACACACTGTGTACTTTGAGAGCCAATCCATGCATGTGGCTGAAAAGAGTGGGGCCAGATGGCCTGAAAGCGGACCTGGGGGAAGACTCACCTCCTGCCCTTGCTGACATCTAATTAGAAGGATATCCCAAAGCACTGGGCAAGGCCCCAGTTCACTGACTTTTCCTGAAGGGTCAGTCAGCTTAGACTCCATGACCAATGGAGATTCAATCTTGAAGCTAATACACTCCTGCTCATGGAGCTAGCCCAACCCCTTTTAATGTGTACTTCAGGATTCCAATATCTCTAATATCTTTGCAGCAGAATGACTGCTTTCATGGACTTTCAGCAGGACTTTCATGCTCCAATTACACCTTCCAATTCTCCATTCCTTCTTGGATGTCAGGTCTTTCTGTTGCCTATTTTGGTTTGTTCTATTTCCTTCCTCAGTGATGCACTGTGTGGCACAGTGAAATGGGTATGGTCGGGGAGTTGAGACCTGAGTTCAAATCCTGTCTCTGCCACTTGCCTGTTGTGTGACCTTGGGGAACTCACAACTTCTCTGAGCCTAAATTTCCTCATCTGTAAAATGGGGATTAAATACCTGTTCTCTCTTCTCCTTACACTGTGAGCCAGCATGATGTGGCTCAGAGAAGCAGCGTGGCTCAGTGGAAAGAGCATGGGCTTTGGAGTCAGAGGTCATGGGTTCGAATCCCCGCTCAGCCACTTGTCAGCTGTGTGACTTTGGGCAAGTCACTTAACTTCTCGGGGCCTTAGTTACCTCATCTGTAAAATGGGGATTAAGACTGTGAGCCCCACGTGGGACAACCTGATTCCCCCTGTGTCTACCCCAGCGCTTAGAACAGTGCTCGGCACATAGTAAGCGCTTAACAAATACCAACATTATTATTATTATTATGTGGGACAGGGACTGTGTCTGACCTTATTATCTTGTATCTCCTGCAGACCTGAGCACTTGAATACAATTAGTCATTGTCATGATTATCATTATTACTACTACTATTAGACTATTATCATTTTTTAAGTATTGCCCATTAAGGCAGCTTCATCCTAAGGCTGTTGACTTTGATTTGGGACCCTTGAATCCACTGATTGGAATTTGGGCATCCCCAGATGAAGAACGTGGGGTCTCTCAGCTTTGTTAGAGTTGTTGTGCTCTAGCCAGTTTACCTAATGAATAGGCTCAAAGTGAAGCTGTGGAGAGACAGAGAGAGGGAACATTTTCTCAGGATGCCTTGCTACTACAGAAATTGGTGCTAAATCATTTCACACTGATCTTGAGTACTTAATGGTCCTCAAAATTCAGACACAAGCTGCAGAGATAATTTAACTTCAAGAAAGCTCTAGGAGAGCATCTCCTTAGTGATTGATCTAGTACGTTAGCAAGTTCTGCCAATGGGGAGAGTGGGTTTCAGGGACATATGATAACAGAGGGAGGCTAAGTTAAAGCAGGAAGAAAAGGTCATCACAGTAGGGATTCTGGTCAACTGTCTATCGATAAATCAGTCTGGTGTTTGAGTGCTTACTTCGTGCAAAGCACAGTATTAAGTACTTGGGAGAGAATGATACAATAGAATTGGCAGACACCATCCCTGCCCACAATGAGCTTACAATCTAGAGGAAGAGCTCACAGCCTAGTAGTGACCCAAAGGAGGGTACTGAGGAATGAAGAGGCAATTGCATGGTGTATAAGGAAGCAAGGCGTACAAAGAGAGATCATAACCCCAGAGAAACACTTCTGAGAGGAGGAGAAGGAAGCCATCTGAATCAAGGGCAAGGGGCAGATCAAATTTATATTGACTGTAAACTCCCACTAGATTTTAAGATCCTTGAAATCAGGAATTGTGTCTGTCAACACTATTGTATTGTACTCTCTCCAAGCACTTAGCCCACATTAAGCAATCAAATAACACCAACTGACTGACTGAAGAATGCTGAGAACCAGAAAGAAATTTGGAATGAATGAGAACTATTTTCAGGATAATTCTGTGTCATTAGGCTATTACCCATTAAGAAAGGGAGGTGACAAAATCCAGAACAGATGTCACAAGATGAACCTGGAATTCAGAGGATGGGATGCAATGAAATGGACAGAGAGAGAAGGTCTGGTTGCCTGGAAGAAAGGAGTAGTGCAGGAAGAAGAGAGGAATGTTAGATGTTGCACTGGGTAACAAAGGAAGGCTGTGGTGTCCCCTCATAAAATTAGAACAGACTCTAGTATAGCTGGGATGATTTGAATTGGGCTTGCTGATGGGAAATACATTCATTCAAATGTATTTATTGAACAGTGCTTAGAACAGTGCTTCATACATAATAAGTGTTTAACAAATACCATCATTATTGACCGCTTACTTGTGTGGAGCACGGTACTAAGAATTTGGGAGAGTACAACAATAAACAGACATATTCCCTGCCCACAATGAGCTTATGGTCTGGAGGGGGAGACAGACAATATTAATATAAATAAATGACAATAGACAAGATTTCCCATTCTCCCTTCTAGCAAGGACAGAACTATTGCTGAAGCAGCTGAGGTAATTGAAAGTCCCCGATATTTCAGGAAACCAAATGAAGTGCTCATGAATGCCCCAAAACTGCATTTTGGAACAGCTCTGACAATGCCTAAACACCTGGTCTTAGTCCCAGGAATATATACATTAACCATAAGGGTTACACCCAATTTGCCAGCTCTAAATTCTGGGATTACATTTCTCCAAGTCCCTGAAATTTTAAGGAACTATTCCTGGGAATACTTTGTCATGAAAGAGGCATTGGAGTAGTAAATAGCTGCATGTTACCCAATCTCTGTTATGATTAACTGTTTCCTGGCTGCATAGCTTGGGGAAGGTTTAGGGAGGAGATGGATTTGATTAGGGAAATTCCTCTATTTCCTGGGCCATGTGCTGTGGTACTAGGCCTTATATGTTCTCAGAGTGAGAGGTAGAGTGAGATCATCACCTTATAATGATTACTTCAGAATAATAAAAATTATGGTACTTGTTAAGCTCTTATTATGTATCAAGCACTGTTCTAAGTGCTGGGGTAAGTACAAGTTAATCAGGTTGGACACAGTCCCACATGGGGCTCACATTTTTAATCCCTATTTTACAGATGAGGCAACTGAGGCCCAGAGAAGTTAAATGGCTTGCCCAAGGTCACATAGACAAGTGGCAGAGCCAGGATTAGAACCCAGTTTCTTCTGACTCCCAGACCCATGCTCTATTTACTAAGCCACACTGCTTCTCTTTCATGTCAGTTTAGCCCACTGGGGTTCCAGAGTCCTACCCAAATGTCTTGCTATATCATGTCCTCTCACTCCTCCCCTTTCTTCTCTGTTGGTGATGCCGGAACCTCACAGAGAAAAGTACTCTAAGCCAAACTCTGCTCTGATATTCAGGCCAGATGTTTCTGCTACTTCCTTCACCAACCTAATTTTTAGACCTCTGAAATTCAGGTGAGGGCGTGAAAGAGACCCCAAAGGACAAAGGAAAAGATTAAAGAATGCCCAAGTTCTAAGAGTCCTCACCAAGAATTTAGCAGGCAGTGTTAAGTTCATGGAAGAGCTGAAGATGGAATAATGAATACCTCTTTTAACAAGGAACTAAATTAGTAATTGAAGAGTCATATTTGAGGTAGCTGCTCAGATTGAACGTAACAAGAAAAACCTAAAAGAACCTTCCTAGAAACAATTCTCTGTTAGTAATTTCCTTTGTTCCTATTTAATATTAAGGACACTCACCCAAGGGATTCAGCCTTAATAATGAACTTCTTGGCTTTAGTACGTGTAATTCAGACCCCTAATTTTATTTCATCACAGGCTCATGTATGCATAAGCTTAAGGAATCCTGGAAATTCAGAAAAGTCTTGTAAGGACTAAGAATAAAAGATAACCTCTTCCATTCCTTTGCTCTTCTTGGCATAACTAGGACACCTGGAATGAATTTAGATTCTAAAGTGGCTTTCCTGAATTTCATAGTGAAATGCAATAGATTGCTATATGCATTTTCACATGACTCTGATCTACCCCATTTGCTAAACCTAGAACATAAAAATACAGTTTAATTATAGTATTTATCATAGAATACTAGGTCTGTGATTCCCTGAGTGCAAGTGTATGTTGACCTTAACCTTTCACTCTCAGCCTCTTCCTGTAATTGTGTCTTGAAATTTGTCCCCAGCAGTCCTGAGCACTTCTAATCGTGCTCCAGCACTTCCAATCGTGGCTCCACCACTTGTCTGCTCTGTGACCTTGGGCAAGTCACTTAATTTCTCACTTACCTCATCTGTAAAATGGAGATTAGTACTGTGAGCACTATGTGGGACAGGGACTGAGTTCAACCTGACTAGCTTTGATCTACCCCAGCACTTAAGAACACTGTTTGACACATAGTACACATAGGAAGTGCTTAAATTCCATCATTGTTATTGGGTTGATAAGAAGGCCACTGCTCAGCTGAAGATTTGTTAGCCACAACTAAGGACAAAAGCATCCTATTTCACATCCAAAGGTGCTTAGCACCATCTAGCTCTAAAACACAATATGTCGTTCATATGACCCCACAATGACAAATGCCAATGATGAAAAAGAAAAGGTCTAGAAGCCAGATTATATTTTCCCAATACTGTGGAGAGCTGGTATGGATTCTGAGTCCAGGGTTCTTTGACTGATTCTTTGAAGCCATGCTGAAAAATAAGTAACCATGCCTCTAGAAGATGGCCCCAAAATATGGATCTGTTCCTCTACCCTACTCTTCCAACTTTACAAACCGTGAGCATCATCCCATGTACTTGAATCATTCAGTCAATGGGATTCTAAATGGCAAAATCAAAAGAAATGGCCACACAACCCAAAAAGAAGGCGAAATAAGACAGCTGTCCTCACCACAAGAACTGTCCAAGAAATTGCATTTTATTGCTGTAGCCTAAGTCTAACAACTACTTAAAGTAAAAACCCAGTAAACAGTTCCCTACAAAACACTCCCCTATGTAATCTTATAGAATTAAGATGTTTTAAAAGGGGAGAAAAACACAAACTTCAAATGCAAAAATGTACTTTATTCCTAATCCTGATGCAGAGAGTAATTTTGGCACCGAGATTTTTAGAAGTCTCAATTTTTTACATCAACTTTAAGACCTATGGATTCTTAGTTTTAAAATCTGAATGCATATATCCCAGATGCACAAAGATTACTTTTGTTCAGTAAGGTGTTTTCTATTCATAACAGATGATTATAAATGAATTCTTGTAATCAGAACAGTGCTTCAGTTTGAAAGGTAGTCAGGAGAGCCAAAATTTGGACCAACCGGCATTTGGTGAAACTTACCCACAACCAAGGACCAACAGCAGCACAAGGGTTAAATCAGCCTGTCAGTCATTTGTATTTATTTAGTGTTCACTGCATGAAACTGTATTTAATGCTTGAAACAGTACAGCATAACAGAATTAGTAGACATCTACCCTGCCCACAAGGAGTTTACAGTTTTGTTCTTACATACTGGTTGATTGGCCTAATTTGCTATACCCAGGAATAAATTGATTGGCCTCTTCAGCTTCTCTCTGCTGCTTGGATTATTTTTCTACAAAAACATTCAGGCCATGTTTCCCCACTCCTCAAGAACCTTCTGTGTTCGTCCATCCACTTCCACCACAAACAGAAACTCCCTACCATCAGCTTTAAAGCTCTCAATCACCTTGCCCCCTACCTCACCACTCTCCTACTACAACGCAATCCTCATGTTTGCTCCTCTAATGCCAACCTTTTCACTGTACCTTGATCTTTATCTAGTCTATCTCACTGCTGAATTCTCACTGATGTCCTGCCTTTGGTCTGGAATGCCCTCCCTCTTCATATCTGACAATTACTGTCCCCCTCTTCAAAGCTTTATTGAAGGCGCATCTCCTCCAAGAAGCCTTCCCTAACTCAGCCTGTTTTTCCTTTTCCTCCACTCCCTTCAACGTCACCCAGACTTGTTCCCTTTATTCATTCACCCCCTCCAGACCCACAATACTTAGGTACATATCAGTAATTTACTTATATTAATATCTCCCCCTCTCTAGACTATAAGCTCACTGTGGGCAGGAAATGTGTCTGTTATATTGTACTCTTCCAAGTACTAAGTGTACACAGTAAGCATTTAATAAATACAACTAACTGAATGGAGATTCAGGAGGAGGCAGGAGAGGCTGTTCACCTGTTACAGAGAGAATAACTGGTGTCATCCTAGATATGAAAGGAAAGAGGGAAGCAGCGTGGCTTAGTGGCAACAGCATGGGCTTGGGAATCAGAGGTTGTGAGTTCTAATCCTACACCGCCACTTAACAGCTGTGTGACTTTGGGCAAGTCGTTTAATTTCTCTGTGCCTCAGTTACCTCATCTGTAAAATGGGGATTAAGACTGTGGGCCCCACATGGGACAATCTGATTACCTTAGAACCATGCTTGGGATATAGTAAGTGCTGAAATACCATCATTATTATTATTAAAGACAATATTGAAGTGCCTTGTCTGGATGGAGAAAATACAGGTCATACTGAGTGGCTTTTGTTTTGCAAAGTATCAATATTTAGTTACCTATTCTACTAGCATCACCTTCCCTATCTGATCTCTTCCCTCCAATTTTTGCTCTTTACTTCTTCAAGGTCATCTTCCAAGTTATCTTAGATTTTGAGTCCCCCCACCCCCACTGTGTATTCTATCCCACTTCTTAGTAAGCTATTCTACACACTGTAAACACTTAATAAATGCTATTACCACTATCCCCCTCTCTCTCTCAACACTCCCCACCTCCAATATGCTATTCACACTTTTCTCTTTGCTTTGGGATGTCTTTTCCTTTGGCTTCACTCCCCATTCAAAGCCTCTTAAAAGAGCAACCTCTCCCAGAAAGTACTCCCTGATCAATCCCTGTACCTTCCTTTCAGTTAACTCAATACTCTGTCCATTTGATGATGATTGTGATTTTTAAGTGCTTACTAAACACTGAACACTGTACTAAGTGCTGGAGTAAATACAAGATAATCAGGTCCCATATGGGGCTCACAGTCTAAGAGGGACAACAGGTATTGAACCATCATTTTGCAGATGAGGGAACTGAGGCACAGAGAAGCTAAGTGTCTTCCCCAAGGTCACACAGCTACATGGCAGAGCCAGATTGGAATCCAGGTCCTCTGATACCCAGGTTTGTGCTCTTTCCACTGGGCCACACTGCTTTATTAATTCATTTATCCACTGTTGTCTCAATGGTGCATGTATATTAATTTAGGTTACTGCCTCTTCCATTAGACTTAAAGCTCCTTGAGGGCTATGGCCATGTGTTTTTTTTTTTACTTCTGCATTCTCCAGGGACCCAGTACACTGCTCTGCAAATAGTACACACTCAATCAATTCAGTTGTTGTTGATATTAAAATATTCCCAGAAGGGGATATTCTATACTTCAGTTTTTTGGAGAAAGTTTGGAAGTTATTTATAGATTATTCTTCACTAATTAAAGGAAAGCACATTTGAGTTCAGAAATCTGTACAAATAGCTTCTGAAAACATGCAAAAATGAAAGCTGAAGAGCCATAAAGAAGTATAAGTCATCCCACTGTGATCAGAAACAGACCTGAAAGTTCTGACAAGCCTCTTAAAAACTACAAACTAAGACCAAATCCTCTCTCTTTTTAACAAGATTTTGAATTTTTAAGTTAACAAATCCTCAATGTCTCTTTTGAGCCCATTCACATCTGGAGTTAAAACTGTAGATAACATAGTTATAGTACATTTGGCAGGGATCCCAAAACATACAGATTCAAAGATGAAGTGGATTGAACCCATTAACATACCCATGACACATACACTATATAGAGAGGTGAATTTCAATCAGGTTTATGCCACTAAGTTTGTATTTATAGCCATATGACTGTAAAAACTGATTTTCTACCATCATCTTTTTCAAAAGCAAATGTATTTATTTAGAGCCTACTCATGCCTCTAGACTGTAAACTCTCTGTGGGCAGGGAACATGACTACCAAATCTGTCATATGATACTCTCCCAAATGCTTAGTACAGTGCTCTGTACACAGTAAGCACTCATTAAATACAACTGATTGATGTCCTTCTCTTTTAAAACACAATTTCTCCCCTCTCTCCTCTTCACCCTCATGGCACTTTCTCCTACCTTCTCTCTTTACTGAGCTTCTCCTTTGCTGGTTCAGATAAGCTTTCAGGTAAATAATTGATGCATCACACTAATTTCCTCTATAGGGAGGTGCTTTCCTAATGAGCATCTGTCTCATTCTATTCATTCAATCATATTTATTGAGCCCTTACTGTGTGCAGAGTACTGTACTAAGCACTTGGAATGTGAGGAGCAGTTTAACCTAATACTCTACCAAGCAAATGGCTTCCTTTCTCATACTTGTTTTTCTTTTTAAATGGTATTTGTTAAGCATGTACTATGTGTCAAGCACTGTTTTAAGCACTGGGGTAGACGCAAGCTAATCATGTTGGACACAATCCCTGCATCTCATGGGGCTCACAGTTTAAGTAAGAGGGAGAATAGGAGAACTGAGGCACAGAAAAGTGAAATGACTTGCCCAAGTTCACACAGCAGTTGAGCAGGGATTAGAACTAGGTCCTCTTTCTCCCAGGCCCATGCTCTTTCCAAGCTTCCCAGTTTCCTCATCCCTCATTATCCCAGTGCCAGGTAAACAAAATACCAGCAGTGAGAAGACTGGAAAGATTCTTGCCTTTCCCCCACCCCATCATCTTTGCTCCTGCAGGGACCAGGTCACCAGCACTGTGATGATGATGATAGGGGAGGGGAAGGAGGGGGAGGGGACTCCTGCAGGGGCTGAAGGACTCTAAAGCCAAGGAATCCCATGAAAATTGCCTTGGGCAATTTTTGTACATCCTACAAACAAGGTGTGAGAAGTTGGGTAACCCTGGGATTTTCATCCAAGAAATAAGGAGAACAAGCTTCCGGAAAACCCAAATGGAATGGGAAGGTAGCACTTTCAGGAGGAGAGGAGGTGGAAATAAAAAAAGGTAGAGGGAAAGAAAATAAAGGTGGGCTGGAGGAAAGGGGAGAGATAGAGAAAGGGAGAGAAAGAGAAGGAGAGAGGGAAGAGAAGAAAGAGGGAAAGGGCAGGAGGGAGAGAATGAGAATGGGGGAGAGAGGGAAAGATATGGGGAGAAGGGGATAGAGAGAGGGAAAGAAAAGGGAAGAGAGGGAAAGACAGAGGGAAAGAAAGGTAGAGGGGAATGGGGGAAGAAAGAGGAATGAGGGAGAGAGAGAGGGCATAAAAAAGGGGAGAGGGAGGAAGGAGGAAGTGAGAGAAAGTGTTCCTCCTCTGATACTAATTCTTTCCACACTGATCTTATCCCACCTTGACTACTGCATCTGCCTCTTAGCTGATCTCCCTACCTCTTGTCTCTTCCCAGGTCCAGTCCATACTTCACTCTGTCAGGATCATTTAAAAAAAAATCCATCCATATTTCCCAAACTCCACAACAAACAGAAACTCTTTAGCTTTGGCTTTAAAGCTTGTTCAACTTGTCCTCTCCTACGTTTCCTGTCTGATTTCCTACTACAACCCAGCATGTCCACTTCACTCCTCTAGTGCCAACCTACTTACTGTACCTTAATCTCATGTCTTGTTTTCGACCCCTTGCTCATGTCCTCCCTCTGATAACTTTCTTCTCCTTCATATCTGACAGAAAAATCACTCTCCCCACCTTCAAAGCCTTATTAAAAACACATCACATGAGAAGCAGCGTGGCTTAGTGGAAAGAGCAGGGGCTTGGGAGTCAGAGGTTGTGGATTCCAATCACAGCTCCGCCACTTATCCACTGTGTGACTTTGAGCAAGTCACAACTTCTCTGTGCCTCAGTTACCTCATCTGTGAAATAGGGATTGAGACTGTGAGTCCCACGTGGGACAACCTGATTACCTTGTATCTACCCAGTGCTTAGAACAGTGCTTGGCTTATAGTAAGCACTTAACAACACTATTATTATTATTCTCTCTTCCCCAGGGACCTTGTCTGACTAAGCCTTCATTTACCCAACTCCCTCTCCCTTCTATGTCATCTTCGCTCTTAGACTTGTACCCTGTCTTTACCCCTCCCTAAATCCCACATAATCCATAATTTAATTCAATGTCTGTCATTCCCTCTAGACTTTAAACTCCTCTTGGTCAGGGAATGCTTCTACCAACTCTGTTACACTGTACTCTCCCAAGCTCTTTGTACAGAGCTCTGCACACAGTAAGTGCTCAATAAATGAAAAGCAGCATGGCCTAGTGGAAAGAACATGGGCCTGGGAGTCAGAGGACCTGGGCTCTAATCCCAGATCTACCAGTTGCCTGCCATGGGAATTGGAGCAGGTCATTTCACTATGCTTCATTTACCCCATCTGTAAAATGGGGATTAACACTATAAGCCCTATGTAGGACAGGGACTGTGTCTGACCCGATTATCTTGTATTTATCCCAGTGCTTAGTACAGTGCCTGGCACATAGTAAGTGCTTAATACAACAATTATTAGTAGTAATAATAATGCTAACAAAAAATATGATTGATTAATTGATATGGAATGACTTCCCCTGGCCCACTGCTGCCAGGGGTTGTCTCTGGAGGTTTACAGGTTGGAATCCTGTAACTAATCCCCCAGCACCTGGAGCCTTCAAGAAACACCCCCAGCAACAGAATGCCCAGAGCAGAGATAAGATTAGCTCATTGCCATAGAGAAAAATCAATCAATCCATGGTATTAATTGAGCATTTACTAAGTAAAAAGAGTACTGTGCATGGGAGAGTACAATATAACAAAGTAAATAGACACATTCCCTGCCTACAGTGAGTTTACAGTCTATTTGTTAAGGACAGGGAATGCATCTGTTATAGTATACTCTCCCAAGTGCTTAGCACAGTGTTCTGCACATATTAAGCACTCAATAAATAGAGTTGACCGACTTGAGGCAAAAAGGCCACAGCAAGGGAGGGATATGCTTCTTCCCTTCCTCATTTCCTGCTTCTGCTGGCTGGTTGTGCTGAGGCAAAAGACAATTGAATAAGTACTTAATGACTATGTGTGAATTTGGGTAAATATATTTTTGAAAATGTGTTGCTTTTTCTGTTTCTACCTCTCCTATTCTGTCTCTTTATTCTCTCTCTTCCTTTCAACTTGTAGTCTGGATCTCTTTATTCCCTTATTTTGCACTCTGGCTCCCCTGATCTCATATTCTTTCTCCCCCAGTCTTAGCACTGTGTAGAATCCAGTCCCACTCAGAGCTCCAGAAATTATGAGGTTTCGGGGGGGGGGGGGGGTTGTGATTTGCAAAGATTCAGAAAAGTTGCGACTTCTTACCCTGTGACAGTTCCCAAGATGTCCCTGTGCAAATATAAAGCTATTGAATATCTACCATATTATTCAATTCACTGGACATGAGTGACTGAAGCCAAACACTTTCCAGCTAGTTTGTGGACAGAAATTCTTGACCAGTGTCTTAAGGCAATTTTCTCCTTCTTCATATTGGATCCTCTTTGCCTGCTGTTCGCCATCTCAAGTTTTTCACTGCTACCAATATATTCTTGCTAGTTCATTCATTCAGTCATATTTATTGAGTGCTTACTGTGTGCAGAGCATTGTACTAAGTATTTGGGAGAGTACAATAACACATTCCCTGACCAAAATAAGCTTATATAGTCTAGCTCGCTGTTGACTATCTTGCCACTGACCCCATACTTTTACCCTTCCTCCTGCCTGTAACACTGCCTCCTTTCAAACCTTCTAGGCCACATCTGTTCCTCTTTTTCTTCAAAATTCTGCTGACATACTTCCTCTGGAAAGTGTTTCTCAATTTATTTTTCCACCATCCCAAATCACATCCACAAGTCACTCATCCCTTACTAAATTCTCATTTATTCAATCAATCGATGCTATTTCTCTAGTCACCTCATCCTACTCTTCCTATTGGCAGCTGTCTCTGGTATTCTTCCTGTTCCATCTATTTGTAAATTTGTAACTACCCATCTCCCCCATTAGAATGTAAGCTCCTTAAGAGCAGTGAAGGTCAATCATTCATTCAATAGCATTTATTGAGTGCTTACTATGTGCAGAACATGTACTAAGTGCTTGGAATGTACAATTCAGCAACAGATAGAGACAATCCCTGTCCAAAGACAGTCTCGCAGTCTAATCGGGGGAGACAGGCGGACAAAGACAACATAATCACAATAAATAAAATCAAGGGGATGTACACCTCATTAACAAAATAAATAGGGTAAACCAATTAATGCTATTTATTGAGCGCTTCCTGTGTGCAAAATGCTGTACTAAGTGTTTGGGAAAGTAGAATAGACTTGTTAAGCACACTGCCTGCACACAAGGATCTTACACCCTACAGTGCTCAATTTTATCATAGTCTCCCCCAAATGCTAGTACAAGGGGGTAAACCTATTGGGGTAAGTTTATACACTGCTGTGTGTAGTACTTTCTTAGGTAATACAAGCAATTGATTATCCTCCATGCTTAGAGTCTTCAATCTTAGCACAGCATTTCCTCTGCAAAAACCCTACAAAGTTTTCCAAGAAGTCCCTAGGATTTTTCCATGCGCCAAGAAGTCATTAGATTTAGAAAGTCATTATTCCAGCAGATGTATATACTGCTGCAGTTTTTGACATTTGTGTCCTATTTATTCAAGCATACTTATTTTCAAAGTCTGTCATCACTCTTAAGTAGGAAAGCTTCAGGACAATGCAGTGGGAGTGAGCCTCTTTTCTTTCTTTGTAGTACATTGACAACAACAATATACTTATTGGGAAAATTGCAGTTACTGAAAGAATACTCAGAGTGCCATTTTTATCTTTTAATGACGCAAGGGATTCTGTCTTAGACCTCTTAACCTAGTGGGTAGGTGAAAAGTAAGACACAAGAATGCATATTTCGAGAAAAGGCACAGTATGATGTGATAAGAGAAGTTTATTTTTTTCCTAATGCAAGAACTGGCAGCAAACCGAAGTGGAATAAATTTTACTGTGACTCCAGCAGCTTTTGGTAGCAATCTGAACTCAATCCACACTATAATCAGCTAATCACTAGCAATTTTCAGATGTGAATCAAGCTAATTTCCGGACAATCAACACATTAGATGGTTTCATAGAATGACATTGGTGCGGATGGTGATGTCCATTAGTACGCCAATTGGAAGTAAAATGAGTCAACCAAAGTGTTCTGTAAAAGGCTGGGCAGTTTAGGGGAAGGGAGTAGAAAAATCATACATATTTTGGCTTCTTTTGCCCCGTCATAGCCAGGAGACCTCTCTCCCTTCTACTTATCTTCTCTCCACTCTCATTACAACCTTACCTTCCCTCCCTACCAACTAAGGCTGGCACCAGCTCCCCTCTGCACCACTGAAGAGACCCCCTCCTGCCTTCTAGCCACTGCCCCAGCAGGAGTGAGACCAGCACCTTCAGTCTGAAGCTTCACTGAACCTTAGGAAAGCTGGTGACTGCGCTAGTCACTACTGTGGACCCTGAATTGCAAACAAAAATGCTGCTCCTCTTATCCACAGCTCTCTACTGACTTTTGTTTTTATTTTGGGTATTGCCTATCTGTCCTTGTCCTTTGTGCCATTTTGATGTTTTAGTGTTTCAATCCTCCTAAAGTGTCCTGTCTCCAGTCCTCCCCCACCTTCTATAGTCATAGATTGCAAGCCCCTCTAGAGACATGGTCCGTGTCTATTTCCCACCTGTATACTTTTTCCCCAGTACTTAGTTACTGACAAGGGGACATTCTAATAGTACTGTGTTCAAACTTGCCCTTTCCAAGTGGTTTAACCTTCATTTCAACTAGCAACTCCACCAGTAGAGTTGAGCACAAATATGAGATTCCAAGGCAGCAAAGGAAATTGGCCCCTAAGACTCTCGGTAAATGTATTCAGGGTTACCCATTATAGAATACCTGCTTTTGTCTCTCCCTGAGGCATTGGCTTAGTGTTGAACAATCAGTGCTGAACATTGTAGGAAAACTGCACTAGAAAAGTCTGCTCCAAGACATTTGCCAGCCCTGGGCCAATAATAATAATAATAATAATAATAATGTGTGGTATTTAAGTGTTTACTATGGACCAAGCACTGCACTAAACACCTGGAGTGGGTATAAGATAGTCAGGTCTCACATGGGGCTCACAGATTAAGTGGGTGTTGAATCTACTTTTTGAGATGAGGGAACTGAAGCACAGAGTAGTTGAGTAATGTGACCTTGGGCAACTGGCAGGGTCAGGATTAGAACCCAGGTCCTCTGACTTCCAGGCCCATGCTCTTTCCATTAGGCCACACTGCTTCTCACGCCAACCAAGTCTATCCCTCTTCATCCCTGCCTTCTTCCTGCAGATCAGTATCTTGACTGTCTGAGTCATCCCTCGCTTCTTTGGAAAGGCATAAACAACCCAGTAGCTTTTCTGGAGCTATCGCTACTACATAGAATTCTCTCTATTTAATTATGGCATTTGTTAAGCGCTTACTATGTGTCAGGCACTGTACTAAGCACCGGGGTTTATACAGGTTTATCAGGTTGGACAGTGTCAGGGTGGACTCTGCGCTCAGTCTCAATCCTCATTTTATAGATGAGGGAACTGAGGCACTGGGAAGTGAAATGACTTGCCCAAGATCACACAGCAGACAAGTAGGAGAGCTGGGTTTAGAACCTATGGCCTTCTGACTCCCAAGCCTGTGCTCTATCCACTACGCCATGTTCCTTACCCTACTCTCCAATTGCTGGAGCTCAGTGGAGACCAGATTTGCTTGCATGTAGAGATGGATGGTGATGGAGGGAGTAGGAAAGAATGCAGCTTGAGTAGCGGTGTTGCCCTGTGGAAAGAGCATGGGCCTGGGAGTCAGAGGATCTGGGTCCTAATCCCAGCTCTGATATTTACCTGCTGTGTGACGTTAGCCAAGTCACTTATCTATTTACCTTCTCTGTGCCTCAGTTTCCTCAACTGTAAAATGGGGATTCAATACCTGTTCTCCCTCCCACTTAGACTGTGGGACCAGATTATCTTGTACCTACCTCAGTGCTTAGAACAGTGCTTGGCCCATAGGGGCCGCCACCCACCCCGGACAACCTCAGGGCCCCCCCGCCGTCACAGGGTTATTTGGTCATGAGCTCTGGGACTCTCTCGGCCGCTGGCCACTTGACTTTGAGTCTGATTGGGTAGGGTCGGCTCGTCCCCCGACCCTGGTCATCGCCTGCTTATTAACACTATTGCAGTGTGCCTTACTGTAGCATGTTGCTATATTTGCAATCTCGCTTTTTATTGTTTATTGTCGTCAGACTTTGAATTTGATCAGGTCGCCCCTTAATCGAGTCTACCCCCGACCCTGATCATCACCCCTTTTATTAACACGACTATATTGTATCATACTGTATCATGTTGCTATATTAGCACTACTGTATTGTATCATATTGTATCATGTTGCTAGATTACCGATTTCGTTTATTACTGTTTATTGTTGTCAGTGCTGCCACCCACCTCTCTGGCCTCGCCATGTCCCTCCTCCCCCCCTCCCCCCTCCCGCCCCTTCCTATCCTCCCCTTCCCCTCTCTCGCTCAGCTCTTTCCCGCTCTCTCCTCTGTCTCCTCCCCCCCTCCTCTCTCCCGCCCTAGAACCCCACTTTACCAGCGCTACCCCTCTTCCCCCTCCCCCTACTCTTCCCCCCACCAAACCCCCTCTTCACCCCCTCCCCCCTTCTCTCTTCCCCACCCATGCCCCATCCCAGTCCTCTTGTCCCACCGCCACCCCTCATCCCCGTCTCCTCGTCCAGGGCCCCGCCACCTCCTTCCCATCCAAACCCTCCCCTCCCCCCGCCCTTCCCCCCCTCCTCCCCTTGCACCCACAGCTACTTTCAAGTGTGGCCTCTGGAACCCCCGCACTATTACAGGCAAGCTACCTTTCATCCATGACCTTTTCCTCTCCCGCTCTCTCCTCCTCCTCACCCTTTCGGAAACGTGGCTCTCTCCCGAAGACACGGTCTCCGCCGCCGCTCTCTCCAGCGGAGGCCTCTCCTTCTCCCACTCCCCCAGACTCACCGGTAAGGGAGGAGGCGTCGGCTTCCTCCTCTCGCCCCGATGCCGCTTCCGCACTATCCCTCCTCCCCCCTCCCTCTCCTTCCCCTCCTTCGAAGCCCATATCATTCGCCTCTACCACCCACTCCAGTTACTTGTCGCCGTCATCTACCGCCCTCCCGGTCCCACCTCCGACTTCTTCAACCACCTTGACCCCTTTCTCACCTTCCTCCTCTCCTTCTCTCTGCCCACTCGGATCCTTGGAGACTTCAACATCCATACGGATGTACCCGACGACTCCTCTGCCGCCCGCCTGCTATCCCTCCTCGACTCTGCCGACCTCCTCCTCCACCATACCGCGCCCACTCACCGACTCGGTCACAGCCTCGATCTCGTCATCTCCTACCGCTGCACTATCTCCTCACTCACCAACTCTGAAATCCCTCTCTCTGACCATAACCTTCTCACCTGCCTCATCTCTCACACTCCCTCCCCCTGCAAATCTTCGCTACTGCCCCACAGAGACCTCCGCTCTCTCGATCCCATCCGTCTTTCCAATAGCATCTCTCCTCACCTTGCCGCCCTGTCCTCTCTTCCCACTCTCGACGATCAGGTCTCCGCTCTCAACTCCACCCTCTCTACTCATCTCGACTCTCTCGCCCCCCTTTCCCTCCACCGCTCTCGCTCCACTAACCCACAGCCCTGGATCACCTCCTCCGTCCGCCTCCTACGCTCCTATGCTCGAGCTGCTGAGCGCTGCTGGCGAAAGTTCAAGCACCAAGCCGACCTCACACACTTCAAATTTATCCTTTCCTGCCTTAACTCTGCCCTCTCCTCCGCCAGGCAAAGCTTCTTCTCCTCCCTCATCGACACCCATGCCCGTCACCCCCGCCGATTGTTCCGGACCTTTAACTCTCTCCTTAGGCCCCCTGTTCCTCCCCCTCCCCCATCTCTCACCCCTAATGATCTGGCCACCTATTTCCTCACGAAAATCAACACGATCAGGTCTGAGCTCCCCAAAGTCACCCCTCCGCCTCTCCCCTCCCCCCCCAACAACCCCCTCCCCTACTTTCCCATCCTTCCCTGCAGTATCCTCAGAGGAGATCTCCTCCCTCCTCGCAAGTGCCACCCCCTCCACCTGCGCCTCGGACCCCATTCCCTCTCACCTTCTTAAAACCATCGCCCCTGCCCTCCTCCCTTCCTTAACTTCTATTTTTAACCACTCAATCTCCAAGGGCTCCTTCCCCTCTGCCTTCAAACATGCCCACGTCTCCCCCATCCTAAAAAAACCCGCTCTTGACCCCACTTCCCCCTCCAGTTATCGTCCTATCTCCCTACTACCCTTCCTTTCCAAAATCTTAGAACGAGTCGTCTACAATCGATGCCTAGAATTCCTTAACTCCCATTCTCTCCTAGACCCCCTCCAATCTGGCTTCCGTCCCCTCCACTCTACCGAGACTGCTCTCTAAGGTCACCCGTGACCTCCTTCTTGCCAAATCCAATGGCTCCTACTCCATTCTGCTCCTCCTTGACCTCTCTGCTGCCTTTGACACTGTCGACCATCCCCTCCTCCTCCATACCTTATCTCACCTTGGCTTCACGGACTCTGTCCTCTCCTGGTTCTCCTCTTACCTCTCTGGCCGATCATTCTCGGTCTCCTACGCTGGAGCCTCCTCCCCCTCCCATCCTTTAACTGTTGGAGTTCCTCAAGGGTCAGTTCTTGGCCCTCTTCTGTTCTCCATTTACACTCACTCCCTCGGTGAACTCATCCGCTCTCACGGCTTTGACTACCATCTCTACGCAGATGACACGCAGATCTACATCTCCGCCCCTGTCCTCTCCCCCTCCCTTCAGGCTCGCATCTCCTCCTGCCTCCGGGACGTCTCCACCTGGATGTCGGCCCGCCACCTAAAACTCAACATGAGCAAGACTGAGCTCCTCATCTTCCCTCCCAAGCCCGGTCCGCTCCCAGACTTCTCCATCACCGTGGATGGCACGACCATCCTTCCCGTCCCGCAGGCCCGCAATCTCGGTGTCATCCTTGACTCGTCCCTCTCGTTCACCCCACATATCCTATCCGTTACCAAGACCTGCCGGTTTCACCTCTACAATATCGCCAAGATCCGCCCTTTCCTCTCCACCCAAACGGCTACCTTATTATTACGGGCTCTCGTTATATCCCGGCTAGACTACTGTGTCAGCCTTCTCTCTGACCTCCCTTCCTCCTCTCTCGCCCCGCTCCGGTCTATTCTTCACTCCGCTGCCCGGCTCATCTTCCTGCAGAAACGATCTGGGCATGTCACTCCCCTTCTTAAACAACTCCAGTGGTTGCCTATCGACCTCCGCTCCAAACAAAAACTCCTCACTCTAGGCTTCAAGGCTCTCCATCACCTTGCCCCTTCCTACCTCTCCTCCCTTCTCTCTTTCTACCGCCCACCCCGCACGCTCCGCTCCTCTGCCGCCCACCTCCTCGCCGTCCCTCGGTCTCGCCTATCCCGCCGTCGACCCCTGGGTCACGTCCTCCCGCGGTCCTGGAACGCCCTCCCTCCTCACCTCCGCCAAACTGATTCTCTTTCCCTCTTCAAAACCTTACTTAAAAATCACCTCCTCCAAGAGGCCTTCCCAGACTGAGCTCCTCTTCCCCCTCTACTCCCTCTGCCATCCCCCCTTTACCTCTCCGCAGCTAAAGCCTCATTTTCCCCTTTTCCCTCTGCTCCTCCACCTCTCCCTTCCCATCCCCACAGCACTGTACTCGTCCGCTCAACTGTATATATTTTCGTTACCCTATTTATTTTGTTAATGAATTGTACATCGCCTTGATTCTATTTAGTTGCCATTGTTTTTACGAAATGTTCTTCCCCTTGACTCTATTTATTGCCATTGTTCTTGTCTGTCCGTCTCCCCCGATTAGACTGTAAGCCCGTCAAACGGCAGGGACTGTCTCTATCTGTTGCCGACTTGTTCATCCCAAGTGCTTAGTACAGTGCTCTGCACATAGTAAGCGCTCAATAAATGCTATTGAATGAATGAATGAATGAACACCACAACTATTATTATTACTATTATTATTATGAAGGGGAGCTGTTTGCAATGGGGAAGCAGGGAAAGAGGGGAGAAGTATGAGTTCAAAACATGGCTCAAAATCCTTTAAATATTACATCTATGCCAACCTTTGATTTTCTTTGCATAAAAAGCCCCCAGTCTTGCTTTTAGAACAATATGGAACCATTTCTCCTGGATCGGTCCTGGGCAACCTTGGGCAATAGCCCCATCAAATAGATTCTCCTTCCCAGATTTGGGTCTCTTTACACATGATATTTTATTACCTTTGAGGAGTTCAAGTCTAAGCCAATTGGGTCACCATTATACTACCGTATTTCCAGGGACATGGATGTCTGCTGATTACATCCCTCTTTGGAAACATTCCCTTTGAAACGGCAGCACCACCTAGCAGGAAGTAACTATATAATGAAAATGATTAAAGCGAATGATTGTACATCCTCAACTTTTAATCATTCCTTAATTCCTTTTGCTTCTTCCCTCATAATTTTCAGGGATCCTCCCTTTCCTCACTACTCTGAAAATCACTACCTTAACACACGCTCTCTTCACCTCCAGGATAAATGACTATAATAGCTTTAACACTTTGCCCATGTACAGCCCCCTCCCCTCTCTTCATTCTGTGGTGGCACATAACATCTTTCTTAAGTACCAATTGGAGGACATCTCTCCTCTCTTCAAAAACTATTAAAACAAAAATTCCTGACCAGCAGCTTTCCAAATTTTGGATCAGCTGTCTGCCTCTTTCATATCAGAGCTCTTCCCCTGCTCCATCCCACCTAGGAGTCACCCAAGCTCCACCCAAGCCAATCTCCCAAGTATGCCTTGGTTTAAACTACCCCAGCACTGACCCATTGATCATTCTTTTCCCCAGGCTTGTGTGCCCTTTGCCACAGCTCTGTCAAACCAAATCCCTTCACTCCTTTTAAACCCTAAAAAATTATTTCCTTCAAAAGTAACTCCTCCAAAGTAACTTCCCAATCAATCCCCTACCATGCCCCTCCCTCAGAGTTCATGGTCCTCCTTTCACATTATTGTAATGGAAATTGAAGTCAGATGACCTGGGTTCTAAATCTGGATCCGCCATTTGTCTGTGTGATCTTGGGCAAATTACTTAATTTCTCTGACCCTGTTTCCTCAATGGTAAAATGGGGATGAAATACCTGTTTTCACTCCTACTTAGACTGTGAGCCCCAAGTAGGATGGGGACTGTTTCCAACCTGACTACCTTATATCTACCCCAATGCTTAGAGCTGTACTTGACAAAAAAAATCACTTAATAAATGTCATTAAAATAAAAAAGAACAAAGTGAAATAGTGGAAAGAGCATGGGCCTGGGAGGCAGAGGACCTGGGTTCTAATCCTGCCTCCATCACTTGTCTGCAGTGACATTTAGGAATAAGTGGCTTAACTTCTTTTTGTGACAGTTTCATCTTTAAAAGTGGGGATTAAATACCTGTTCTCAATCCATGATACTTATTGAGTGCTTATTGTGTGCAGAGCACTGTCCTAAGCACTTGGGAGAGTACAAAACAATGGTGTTAGTAAATATGTTCTCTAACCACAATGAGTTTATAGTCTAGAGACAAATTTACAGGCTAGAGACAAGTTTACAGTTTAGTGGTGAGTTTACAGTCTAGAGAGAAGTTTACTTGATCCTGGCTCCACTACTAGTCTGCTGTGTGACCTTGGGCAAGTCACTTCTCTTCTCTGTGCCTCACTTACCTCATCTGTATAATGGGGATCAAGACTGTGAGCCCCATGTGGGGCAGGGACTCTTCAACCCAATTTGCTTGTACCAACATCAGCGCTTACTACAGTGCCTGGTACATAGTAAGTGCTTAAATACAGTAATTGTTACTATTATTAGAGCTTATCACTGGAGCTAGAGTTTACACTCTCCTTCCTACTTAGACTGTGAGCCCCACATGGGACAGGCCATTCTGTCCAATCTGGTAGACTAGTAGCTAACCCAGTGTACAATGCTTGGCACCCAGCAAGAGGTTAACCAATACCACAGTTAATAATATAGGTATCCATTTATAATAAAATTAGGTATGCTCACATGTTCTGAACTATCATACAATTGTTGTCCTCATTTGATTTCTGCCCTCATTAGATTGCAAGCTCCTTGAGGAGAGTAACTCTATTTCTTCAGCATTTTCTCTTCTTACTGGTGCCCTGCCCATAGTAGGTAATCATTAACAGGACTGGCATAGTGGATAGAGCACAGGCCTGGGAATCAGAAGGGCGTGGTTTTTAATCCTGGCTCTATCACTTGTCTGCTGTGAGACCTTGGGCAAGTCACATTGATTCTCCAGGCTCAGTTCCCTCATATGTGAAATGGGGATTGAGACTGTGAACCCTATGTAGGACAGGGACCTGTGCCCAACCCTACTTGCTTGTATCCACCCCAGTGCTTAATACAGTGCCTAGCACACAGTAAGCATTAACAAACGTGGCTCAGTGGAAAGAGCACGGGCTTTGGAGTCAGGGCTCATGAGTTCGAATCCCAGCTCTGCCACTTGTCGGCTGTGTGACTGTGGGCAAGTCACTTAACTTCTCCGTGCCTCAGTTCCCTCATCTGTAAAATGGGGATTAAGACTGTGAGCCCCACGTGGGACAACCTGATTCCCCTATGTCTACCCCAGCGCTTAGAACAGTGCTCGGCACATAGTAAGCGCTTAACAAATACCAACATTATTATTAAATATCACAGTTATCAATATTTCTTTTCTCCATGATGATGAAATCACACAAATTGATTGCTTAGGGTATTTGACATCTCTACTTAGATATGAAGAAGAATCAATCATCTGATCAGTGGTATTGATAAATCCTTAGTGTGCAGAGCACTGTTCTAAGCACTTGGGAGAGTACAATGCAACCTAGTTGGTAGACACATTCCTTGCCTCCAATGAGTTTACCATCTAGAAGACAATGTCCTATCCGAGAATATCGCTGGTGCCCATATCAACCTGGGAAGGAGTGGATGGGCCCACACCTGGTCTCTGACCCTGGACTGATGCCGGGGGCACCAGGAAGAGGATGCCCAACCCCAAAACACCTAGAATCCTGTGGGCCCCATCCCCACCCCAGGAAGGAGTGGACAACTCCTGCAGTGTGAAGTCTTCTCAATTTTTAGAGTATTCTGAAGGTCGTGGATATGGTTGTAGTTAGAATTCATTTAAATTAATCTAAATTAATCTAAATTAAGCTAAATCCTCAAAGCCATAAAAATTGAGATCACCCTTCTTCCTCTCTGTACACAAGTTATCTCCCACTTGATATGATTTCAAAAGACTGCTAATCTGAGTCATATTAGTGACCTATCTCCATAGTCCCCAGTGAAATCCCTTTTTGAGAGATGGCATTTGTTTCTACTACATTAAATGCTCTTTGGAGTACATATGCACATAATAGTCTTACAAGAGACAGGTACTGGAGATCAGGTGGGATATCCTCCTGCAGAGATACAAATATGGTTGAACACCTCTTTTATTTAAAGATTAAAGTCTGGATACCAAGCAGTCAGACATCTATCACAGCTGACTGAGTTAATGATGTTCATTTGAGGATTCTTGAAGCATCTCCTGGTTGGGAAGACTAGAAGTGTCCTGTGGCTGTGGGAAGAATGCACAGCAAAATAATGTAGGTTTTACATTGTCTTAATGGTGTACTGTCTACATTAAAGAGATATTTCAGACTTTTGTCTGAAAATACATCCAAAGGGATTTGAATTTGCATCCAGATGTGATGCATCTGATTTTCGGGGTGGCTAGTCAATACAGTCAAGATGGATTTGTTTCCAGATCTTCGGTAACACTTTAATGATGTTTCTGGTTGGGGAGGGTAAATTCTGATCCATTTGTTATCCAAGGACATAACTCCAAATTTAATTGCAAAGCAAAAGGCAATGAACATGCAGTGAGGAGGTGAGAATACCGGTAGCATTTATTTTGAAGTGAAGCTGCACCCTCATGCACTGTGGTACAGACCTCAGGATGCTTATGGACTATTTGAAAGCATTGGCTGAAATATGAATACAATCTATATTCCATATAGATCTGGAGTTACCAGTAGGTAAATGGGATTAGTAGCATAAAATCAAGCCTTGAGTCAAGAAACCATCTATCACACCTGTGCTAGAAAACCTTTATCCCTTTGGGAAGCAAGTAGATTAACATAATTGTGAAGATGACACATTCATGAATAAAAATAATCATTCTGTCTCATTACAACTTACTGGGTGGAAGTGATGGGAGGGAAAGAGAGAAGCCTGCTGAGAAGTATGAACTTAAGAGACTATCTTTTTCCCAATTATCTTCTGGAAAGATTAAGATTGATTGGAACCTGTGGGTTCAAGATGAGCAATGCTCTCTCCTCCCAGTGCCGGATTTGAGCAAAAAAATTCATTTTCTATTATGGAATACTGGATAACAATGTATCGCTCATTTAGGGCCACCGCTTTTAAAGAAGATCCTGGATGCACAGAGTAGGTGACTTTCAAGAAGTCTGGTCTTCCATCTGTGGGCAGGGAATTTGTCCTCTGAGTTTTATTGTACTCTCCCAAGCACTTAGTACAGTGTTCTGCACACCAGAAGTGCCCATTACAGTTGAATGAATTAAATAATCAGCAGCATTATATGTATGGTATCTTTTCAATCATCTGGGGAAAGTGACCTGTCTTCTGTTTTCCCTCCTTCCAAGAGAACAACACTCTGTGTCCAGCAATCTCTTCTCATGATGCCCCGAGGATGAAGAAAGTAACAATAGTGTCACTGTGCATGCTCTGAGACCTTCAGAACCCTACTAAAATCTCAATTCCTCCTTGAAAGACTTGCATGAGAGCCAACATCAAGGGGGCATTGGGGACCACCATCCCTACAGTCTACATTTTGGGGACCAGTATTCAAGATCTGTCTATGGACATTCCTATTGTCTTTGCACATCCCTCCTCTTCTCTGAGGCTTTTCTCATCACTTGTCTTCTAGAATAGGATACAAGGAATGATGATGATTGATACCGATCTCCCCGTCTCACAAGCCCATATCCTTAGCATTATCCTTGACTCATTTCTCTCATTCAACCCAAATATTTAATCTGTCACCAAATCCTGTTGGTTCAACCTTCCTTCACAACACTCAAATCCCCCCTTTCTTCTCCATCCAAACTGCTACCATGCTAATCTATGCACTTAACCATTCCCATCTTGACTTCTGCATCTGCTTCCTTGCTGATCTCTCTGCCTCCTCTCTCCCCCCACTCCAGTATTTACTTCGCTCTGCTGCCAGATGATTTTTCTACAAAAATATTCAGTCTGTGATTCTCTACTCCTCAATATGGCTTAGTGGAAAGAGCAAGGGCTTGGAAGTCAGAGGACATGGACTCTAATCATCGTTTTGCCACTTATCTGCTTTGTGACCTTGGGCAAGCCACTTCTCTGTGCCTCAGTTACCTCATCTGTAAAATGGGGATTTAGACTGTGAGCACCACATGGGACAACTTGATTACCTTATATCTACCCCAGCAATTAGAAGAGTGCTTGGCATATAGCAAGTGCTTAACAAACACCATAATTATTATCATTAACAATATCCACCTCCACATCAAACAGAAACTCCTAACCATAGGCTTTAAAGCTCTCAATAACCTTGCCCCCTCCTACAACCCAGCCTGCACACTTTGCAGCTCTAATGCTAATCTACTCACTTTACCGCAATCTCATCTATCTCACCACCAACCTCTCGCCCATGTCCTGCTTCTGGCCTGGAACACTCTCCCTCTTCATATTAGACAATCACTTTCCCCACCTTCAAAGCCTTATTGAGAAAAGCAGCATGGCTCAGTGGAAAGACCCCGGGCTTGGGAGTCAGAGATCATGGGTTCGAAACATGATTCTGCCACTTATCAGCTTTGTGTCTGTGGGCAAGTCACTTAACTTCTCTGTGCCTCAGTTACCTCATCTGTAAAATGGAGATTGACTGTGAGCCTCACGTGGGACAACCTGATTACCCTGTATCTATCCCAGCGCTTAGAACAGTGCTCTGCACATAGTAAGCACTTAACAAATACCAACATTATTATTATTGAAGGTACATCTCCTCCAAGAGGCTCTCTTATATTTGGGTGTAGACTCATGTGGAGAACAGAAATCCTTGGCCTTTCCCATTAGCCCCACAGCACTTATGTCCATATCCATAATTTAATGTCTGTCTCCCCCTCTAGACTGTAAACTCATTGTGCGCAGCAAATGAGTTTACCACCTCTCTTATATTGCTTTCTCCCAAGCACTTAGTATGGTGCTCTGCACACCATAAGTGCTCAATAAATACAATTGATTGATTGATACACATTCTCCTGTCATCTCAAGAGTGATGATCCTGCTCAAGAGAGGCAAGAGACCAACCTCTGACAATCCTGGTTTATCATAAATTGATTTCCTTCTCCTCCCCTCCCTTTTTTCCTTCCCTTCGCTTCCCCTTCCATCCTTTCTGTCCTTCCCTCCCCACCCTCTGCCCTTCACCTCCCCTCCTGTCCTCTCAACCCTTCCTTCTCCTCCCTTTTCCCTCCTCCTCACTGATTACCGACCACTTTATTAAACACCTGGGAGATTACAACACAAGCAAGACACGATAGACAAAAATTGTCTACAAACAACAGGGAGCGAGAGGCAGACCAAGGACAGAGTAGGATGTAGACAAATATAGCAGATTTAAATAGCTGAGAAAACACTTCAAGGTACAAAAAAATACATCAATATACAAATACCTAAAAATGCACATGTGTGCATTAAGTGTTGAGGATAAGTATAAAATATGTAAGTGTGAAGGCTGGGTGTGGAGCTGGGGTGACTGGGGTGAATTCATGGAGGAAGACTACTTGCAAGAAATAGTATTTAGTGCTTCCAATTGAGCCCGTTGAAATTCAAAACAGAAACAACTTGATTCTTGGGGCCAGGGACAATTCTGAATTCTACTCCCTGCTCCAGGCATTGCCCCGACCATGGAAGTTGTATCCCAAATCTTCTCTTTGAATCCCTAAAGGTCTATGTTCCCTAGCCAGATTAATAGTTTAAGGATCAAATGGAGGCTCCCCAAATAATTTAATCACTGAGAAAATGTGGTAGGATCCCTTACCTCTCCCCAGGCAGGAGCCATTACTTGTCAGCAGTCCTTGATGACTGGGAAAAGGATTTCCCAAACGGCCCGATTGTTCCCTAACTACTTTTATTAGCACCTATATCACCCGATGCCATCTGGAACCTCTTGTTGAAAGATGTTGTAAACAAGATACTAAGAGCCTAAATATAAGAAATGTCCTTGAAGGACAACCTCAGCTCTCTGCCCAGGATAAAGAGTGGCTTCTAGCTTCTTGCTCAGTTCACGTCCCCTATCAAGCTGAATTATCATGCACAGGGAACATGTCTATATTGTATTCCCCCAAAGGCTTCGTACAGTGTTCTGCACACAGTAAGCACTCAAATGTGATTGATTGATGCTTCCAAATCTGGTCTGAGCTACTGAGGCTACACTGGACTTTGATTCTTCCAATGTCTGTGTTCCAATGTCTTCCAATCGTCCAGTGGTATTTATTGAGTAATGGTATTTGTTCATTTGTAGCAAGTTCCTAAACTGTCTTGTATCCATGCCAGATGCCTGTCTTTTGAGTCCCTCACTCTTCTCTTTGGATGTGGTAGAATTCATGACTTGACTGCAAACTCCTTGAGGACAGGGATCAATGTCTACTAATTCTATTCTTTTCCGAGTGCTTAGTATGATGGTCTGCACACTTGTAGGTGCTCATTAAATACTACTGATTAATTTATAAAAGTGCTGCTACCCCAGGCCTTAACCATGTGCTCTCTCAGGGGGTGTGTTACACAACTGTAATTACCTACACGCATACTAGCAATCACAAACTTAGATACAAAAGCGCACACCCACACACCTGCTAAGGGGTTGGTTCATTTCTCCCCAGGGTCTCAAGCCCCCCTTGCGGGTAACAGGCCAGAATGTGTGCCAAAGCTGCTGGATATGAATATTGTCTGAACATACTACTACTACTACTACTAACAGTGATTTGTTAAGTGCTTATGGTGTGCCAGGCGCTAAGGGTGGATACAAGCAAATCAGGGAAAACACAGTTCCTGTCCCACCTGGGGCTCAGTCTCAATCTCCATTTTACAGATCAGGTAACTGAGGCAAAGAGAAGTGAAATGACTTGCCCAAGGTCACAGCAGACAAGTGGTGGAGCCTGGATTACAACTCACAATCTTCTGACTCCCAGGCCCATGCTCTATCCACTACACCATGCTGCTTCTCAATCAGAAGTGCCCACCACCATCCATTGCTCTTTTCCCATGGACATTAGCCTGGTAAAGATGTGTTCTGCCCCAACCCCTCAGTAATAATAATAATAATGTTGGTATTTGTTAAGCGCTTACTATGTGCCGAGCACTGTTCTAAGCACTGGGGTAGACACAGGGGAATCAGGTTGTCCCACGTGGGGCTCACAGTCTTAATCCCCATTTTACAGATGAGGGAACTGAGGCCCAGAGAAGTTAAGTGACTTGCCCACAGTCACACAGCCAACAAGTGGCAGAGCTGGGATTCAAACTCAGGAGCCCTGACTCCAAAGCCCATGCTCTTTCCACTGAGCCACACTGCTTCTCCAGTACAGTGCTAGGGACTTCTGAAGAGGATCCTGGACTGGCCCAATCCTTCAGCTTGTGACAACAACTACTTTCCTGAAGAAGAGGGCCCCAGTGAGAAGCTGATGGGCCACCCCCAGCCTGCCTCTCTCAGGTTCTTGGAGTCAGGAGTCAGTGAGAAAGCCTGATTTCAGGACAACTTTGGCCCAAACCCAACAGGTCCCATGGATTTAAGAGGTAGAGGGAAAAAGGCAGGAGGCAACTGCTACTTAACTATTGGTTTCCTGGTACCCAGAAACATCCTTTTCTCCTGCCCAACAGAGCAGATGCTTTTCCCTAGCTCCTGTCCCAGGACCACTTGATCTAGAGGGCTAAACAAGGGCACTTTTGATTGTACCTTAATGCACCCAGTGGGTTCAAAGAGATAGCATTTCTGCCTTTGTTCCACTAGTACTGGGGGAATTTTTCAATTACTACTGCTGCTCCTGGTTCTCCTTTCAGGGGGCAGCATGGCGTAGTGGCAAGAGCATGAGCTTGGGAGTCAGAGGACCTGGGTTCTAATCCCAACTCTTCCACTTGTCTGCTCTGTGACCTTGGAGAAATCATTTCAAGTGTCAGTGCCTCAGTTACCTCATCTGTAAAATGGGGATTAAGACTATAAGCCCCATGTGGGACAGGGACTGTGTCCAACCTGATTACCTTGTATCTACTCCAGCGCTTAGAACAGTTCCTGGCACAAAGTAAGTGCTTAACAAGTTGTTTTGTTTTTTTTAACCATTTTCAATCTCAGCGACCACTCTACTTGAACTGGAGTAAAAATTACCTTAATGAGTGAGATTTTATATATTCATTATAAAAGACACGTGTAGCTTTGAACTTCCTAAGGTATAGTGTCTGTAAGCCTTGTAGATAACTTTGCTATTTTTTTTTTAGGGTTTAAATGTGGCACAAAATTGCCAATGTTATGAGTATTCAGCTGCCACCCCACCATCTCCATGAGCACATGCCAACGAGGACAAAATAAGACTGGGGGAGAGACCTGTCTTCTCAAAAGAGAAGTGAAGAGTATGAGCTCTTCTATGTTGCACTGCTTTAGACTGTGCTTCACTGTATTGTTATTTATTGAGGCCCAGTGGCTTCCACTGCCACCCAGTAGCTTCATATATATCCCCCAAATGCTCAGGTAGAGGGTCTGTAAGGATACTCTGAACAACATTCCCAAACACATGCAGTAGGCAATCCTACTTTCTGAGACTTAAAGAAATAGAATTACTGACCTACAAGAATTTCCAACACCAGAGGGACATCAGTTTTCTCAAGTATCATAGATGACATCTCTGTGGTATTTCTGTGAAAGGATTGCTTTTTCATAAGCCGATTTTTTTGCCGTGTGGATGTCAGTTCAGCAGAAAATATTTTATGGACCCCCAAAAAATAGCTTTATCATATTTCTGGCTATCTCTTCTGAATGGAGCTGCACTCTGAACTCTGCTAAGGTTGGCAGTCACATTTCAGGCTCCTTAGAGGACCCAGAAGAGGATGAAGGAAAATGTATATGCCCCAGGTTTGCAATGTATAACCTGAAAAAGAGTTTATAAGGGTTCTGCTTGAGATGTAGATGAAAAGACTGTGCAGAGGGGCTGAACAAATAATCGAGGGGATGAAAATAATAACAGTTATTTTCCAATGGCTAAAAAAAGTTTTTGTTGGTTTTTTTTTTTGACTCTAAGACATGTCTTTCCATAGAAGGCTAGTCAAGACTGAGCCTACTCTACAGAATACAAAGTGAGGACAAGTGTTAGCCTTCAGCACACCCTATAGGTCCAATCCCATTGCCTGGGCAATGTTATTTTCATCCATGTACCTCCTACCATTCATCCATTTCCAAACTCCTCGAGGGAGTTGTTTACACACACTGCTTCCACTTCCTCTCCTCCAGTTGTCTCCTTGACTCTTTGCAATCTGGCTTCTGGCCCCTTCATTCCCCAGAAATCACATCTCTTCCAAGAAGGCTTGAGAAGAAGCTTGGCCTAGAGGAAACAGCAGAGACCAGGGAGCCAAAAGACCTGGGTTCTAAACCCTGTACTACTATTTGTCTTCTGTATGATCTTGGGCAAATCACTTAAATTCACTGTGTCTCAGCTATCTCATCTGGAAAATGGGGATTCAAGCAGTGAGTCCTATGTGAGACAGGAACTGTGTCCTACCCAACTACCTTGTATATACCCCAGCACTTAGTACAGTGCCTGGAATATAGTAAGTGCTTAACAAATATCATAAAAAAGGCTTACCGGATTAAGACCTCATTATCCTACTCCTTTTTCCTTTTGCGTCACCTAAGGACTTGGATCTGTATCCTTGAAGAATCTACCTATAATTTATTTGAAGTGACTAGAAAAGTAATAATAATGATGGTGGAATATGTTAAACACTTACTATGAGCCAAGCACTGTACTAAGCACTGGAGTAGATACAAGCTAATCAGTTCCCACCTGGAGCTCAGAGTTTAAGTAGGAAGGAGAATAGGTATTGGTTCCTCATTTTGCCAATGAGAGAACTGAGGCACAGAGCCATTAAAAATAATAATGGTAATCATAATAGTGGTATTTGTTAAAGGCTTACTATTTGCCAGGCACTGTACTAAGCGCTGGGGTGGATACAAGCAAATCAGCCTGAACACACTCCCTGTCCCATGTGGGGCTCAGCTTCAATCCTCATTTTACAGATAAGGTAACTGAGGCACAGAGCAGTGAAATGACTTTCCCTAGGTCACACAGAAGACAAGTGGCAGAGTCAGGATTAGAACCCATGACCTCTGACTCCCAGGACCATGCTCTATCCGCTATCCCATGCTGTTGCGACTTGCCTAAGGCCACACAGCAGACAACTGGCAGAGGCGGATTAGGCCCCAGGTCCTTCCAACTCCCAGGCACATCTTCTACTCACCAGGACATGATGATTCCTAAAGTACAATACAATAGAGTCTATAGTCCAGTTCCCTACCCACAAGGAGCTTATACCCATGTGAAAGATTGGAGCCTTCCAGTTGTCATGAGGAGAAGCAGCATGACCTAGTGCAAAGAGTATGAACAAGGGAGAAAGAGGATCTGAGTGCTAATCAGACAGGCCAGGATTGTGAATCAGCAGTAGAAAGACTTGTAAGGTATCCAATTATTTTATGTTGCTGCTAAGTTACAGGGAACAGTTCATGCACTAGATGGGATTGCAGGTTTATGGGCCAGGTGAGCACAACCGGTAGAAGTAATCCATTGCCTAAATTATCTTTCTCTAGGAGACCAAAATCATGTTTTGATTATGTTTCTGGGGCACATCTCCTTCCCTGACTTTATTCAAGGTTGCACATGCACCAAGGGCATGAAGTAGACAGTAATCTTGTTGACAAAATGCAAAACCTAATGGTGAACTGCTGCGTTTGAATAGTCTCCCAGAGTTTGAACAGCTCACCAGACTTGCCCTTTTGCAATAAATGCCCCTTCAGATAGAAACACTGGTTTACTTGCTGAACACCTGAGGGAGACAATCAGTTATATTTATTGAGGGTTTTATTATGCACAGACCTAAGCACTTGGGTACTAAGCACAGCTAAGCACTTTCAAGAGTTCAGTACAACAGAGTTGGTAGACACATTCCCTGACCAAAAGAAACTTATAGTCGAGGAGTCCCCTGTCAGGGAAGAAATTAAAAGATATAATTCAATCAATGGTTATTTACTGAGCATTTCCTTGTGCAGATCATGTACTAAGCACTTGGGAGAGTGAAATACAATAAAGTTGACAGATAAAATCCCTGACCTTTCAGTCCAGAAGGGGAAACAGGCATTAAAATGAATTACAGATAAGGGAAATGGCAGAGTATAAGGATCTATGCATAAGTGCTGTGGGGTAGGGCGAGTGTCAAAATGTTAAGGGCATACACACCAAGAGGGGGGTGATGAAGAGGGGAGGTTGAAAAGAATCGGCAAATGAGGGGTTAGTTAGGGAAGACTTCTTGGAGGAGATATGATTTTAGTAGAGCTTTGAAGATGGGAAGATCAATATTGTGTCATTTGTAAATGGGGAGGGATTTCCAGGCCACAGGGAGGACTTGGACAAAGAGTTGGCAGCAAGACAGATGAGACAAATTAACTTACCTTAGTAAAGAAATAATTTTCCTACAAGCTAGGTAGACAAAAAACCAGGAAAAAAGTTCACTTTTTTTTAAACAGATAAAATGTCATGAAAGGAAGAAGAAATGCCCTTTTCTTGATTGTATATTCTCTGGGGTCACATGTCTCTGTCATTTTTATGTTCCATCAGTGAAATAAGTCTTTGTTGATTTTTTTTTTTAATCCTTCCAAAGAGTCTCCTGTGTAAACTTGTGTTTTCTAAAACGATGTTTACCACAGGAGAGAGTCAGGTTTGAGGATGTATCCTGGAATGTTTACAGAACAGGCTTAAGGAGGTGAGAAAGCATTTCCCCTGAAACTCATTTCAGCAGTTTATCTCATTTAGCCCCAGGCCTTGCCACCATCCTCTGCCCTCCACCCCTACTGTTTTCCAAACCATCCAGCTTCCAAGAATCCCAGTTCTTAGAGGACAAGCAGTTCTTAAAAATGAAAAAAGTGACCTTTTTTCCAGTCTTGTTTATGTGTATTAAAGGACAATCTGTTGCACATTATTAATGATTTATCACTAAACCAGGCAGTCCTTGGTGAGAGAAGATGATTGCCAAATAACTTTATGTATTGAATAAGATATTATTTATGTGTGTTTCCATATTAAGAAGCTGTGTGTGTGTGTGCATGTGCCCGCCAGAGAGAGAGGAGAGAGAGAGAGAATAGGGTGATGGGGTTCAGGATATTCCTTTTCATAGAGCAGGATGCAGATCTAGCTACATATAAGGGAACACAAGACACTTTTGAACAGTTCAAAGATTTCAGTGAGTTGAGTTGACTAACTAGGGTTCAGAATGTTAAATGGATGGATGGGTGGACAAAAGAGCTGGAACTTAAATGAATAGCCAGACACCCTCATGGTTTAATTTGGAGCTTCTCTATTCCCAGTTCTTCCAAACTACATTTTTTATAGTATTTAAGTGTCTCAAGCACCTCTGATAGAACCTAGCTGTGGACCCAGTCAACATAACATGCCCCTAGTCACAAGTCTCTGCCAAAGTGCCCTGGAACCCCCCTCCACAGGTGCTAGGCTGGACCCCATCACTGATTAAGCCTGAGTTAACATCTAGAGGGTCCCTGAAAAGTGGAAAGGCGACTGCCTCTTCACCTTGGAGGGGGTAAAAATGGGAAAAAAAAAAACCAAAACACTTGAGAGGAAGTCTTGTCAAATTTTTAACTTTTTAGGAAATCAGAACTCAAGGTCAGTTGTCATGGATTCTCTTCAGTGGTAATGCTGATCTGAGTTGATCTTGACAGGAGTGTTATAGCTAGGGGATGGTTTTCCTGGGCTGGATCCTTACTGTCTTTCTTCTCCAATGTCTCCCCCTGGCCAGAGAGGTCCCTCCCACCCCCATGTCCCCTTTAAACCAGATTGGTTATGGAGGACAGGGTTAATAATAATAATAATGTTGGTATTTGTTAAGCGCTCACTATGTGCCGAGCACTGTTCTAAGCGCTGGGGTAGACATAGGGGAATTAGGTTGTCCCACGTGGGGCTCACAGTCTTAATCCCCATTTTACAGATGAGGGAACTGAGGCACAGAGAAGTTAAGTGACTTGCCCACAGTCACACAGCCGACAAGTGGCAGAGCTGGGATTTGAACTCATGAGCCCTGACTCCAAAGCCCATGCTCTTTCCACTGAGCCACGCAAATGAACAGTGTGAGTCAAAGACCTCATGGCGTGGGTTATAGGTATAGAAATAGTCTTTATAAAACTCGCTTGATTATTATTTTTTTTGGTCAGAAATCAGTTGCTAGGAGAGCAAAAAAAGCCATAAAATAATCAGGACACCATCCTGGGCTAGGCACATAGTCAATCCTTTCCAGGACTGTCTCCAACAGGGGCACCAGGACACTTGGAAGAACTGTGTGTCTGGCTCCAGAGGGCTCCTTTCTTATGATTAGGGTTGAACTATCCAGTGCCCACCAACTCTCCCTCTACCTCCCCAACTTTCCCTGTAATAATGAGGAAGAGAAATTATGTATTTATGATGATAATGGGTGGATCTGCTAGGTCTCTGTAAGAAAGAATTAACTGAAGTATTACATTCAGAGGTCAAGATAAAACACTTACTCTACTCAGCATAATATGAGAATATAGTGTAGCATTTTGGGGCTATGAGAAAAGGTTGAAGGATTTGGGACTATTCCATTTGGAGAAGAGAGGACCATGATGAGACATGATTGCTTTCTCTTTTAAAGTTGTTTCTTCTTTTTTTTTTTTTCCCAAGGTACTTGTTTAGAGTAGAGTAAGTACTGAGTACTTAGTTCCAGGTACTGAACTAATCCCTGGGGTAGATACAAGACAATTAGGTTGGACACAGACCCCATTTCATATGGGGTCACAGTCTAAATTGGAAGGAGGGTTTAAATCCCATTTTACAGGTGAGGTAACTGGTCACAGAGAAGTGGCTTGCCTAAGGTCACACAGAAGGCAAATGGCTGAGCCAAGATTAGAACTTGAGTCCTCAGACTCCCAGGCCCTTGCTCTTTCTTCAAGGCCATGTTGCTTTATTCTAATTGAATTCAAGCCAGTGAAGGGACTTAGTGATGGAGGTGACAGAATAGTCATTTTCCACATCTCCTGAAGGCTGAATAGGAGAAATAAGCTTAAACTATAGTAGGTGAGATTTGGGGTGGATGTAGGGATGGTTTGCCAACATATTAACTAGGCCACCAGGAGTTTATGGAGTTGCCATCTCTGGGAATGGTTAAGAATGGGGACCCATCACCTCCACTGTCTCACCCACTGTTTAACAAAATGCAGTACAAGATAGACTGAAATTTGGGAAGGAGACTGAGATCAGAAAAAAATTTTATTCTTCATTTAGGGAAATGCAATCTAGTCATTATCACTATTTTGCCATCATCTTTAAGACAGTGTGCTGACTATTCCCCGGGACATTGAACTGAACACTTCAGAGCATTTTTAGAGTACTGTGCTGAGCACCCATTATGTGCAGAGCACTATACTAGGTGTGTGGGGAATCACACTATAGGAGAAATAGATAAGATCCCTGCCCTCCAGGGGTTTACAGTCTAATGGAGGAGAAAACAGAGTTAAAGGGATCCATTTCAATTCGGGCATGGAAAAATTCCATTCCATGCTTCAAAGCTGATTTTAAATTCTACCTTCTCTTCCCTCATTAGGTGGAACCAAGGCAACAACATAAAGAATTGTTAATTTATTCATGATAATTAACAATCTGTAAAATTGGTCACACTTTCTCCCCAAAAAGGCAGGTTTCAGAAAGACAGAAGCATGCTTATTTCCACATCCAGATAGGGCATTCACTGATCGCATTCAGAGGTGAAGGGGGACAGCTATATTCTCCATGAATGTCCCTTCACTTTTTAAACCGGACTGTAGCTAATCCCCACTGCTTCCAGCTCTGAGTGTTCTTCTGTAACTTAATCCCAAAAGAAACATCACCGTGATAATTAATAGGCTGTCAAAAACCTCGCTATTGGCTGGCCTATATTCCAGTTCCTTATTCTTCGTGAAAAATCCCACTTCCTATTTCTCCCATGACAATGCTTCTGATGAGCCTCTGACACACGATGTTCCTTTGAATTCCACTCTCTGCTCAGATTCAGGAAGAGCGCTTATAAGGTGTGTGTGAGGGGTGCTTTTTTAATTACCTATTAAAGGCTTCCTGTAATTTTAAACCACGTGGCTTTTAAGGAAACCACCCCAGGGTTTTCTTTACAAGTACCTACTTCGCCTTTTAGCTGTCTCACTGTTTTATGATGAGCTAGGGGAGTTAACCTTCAATTTCCTTGTTTTTGATTTCCCAATCTGAGGCACACAAATTCACTCAGCCCCGAGTGGTCCTTGGGGACAGAGTAGAGAATGAGGGCTTTTTCCTCTCTTTTTCATTTTTCCCAGAGAGTGTCAATCTCAAATGTCAAGTGGTTGGGGGGGGGGGGCGGGAGGCGGGGGGAAGGCACCACATAAAACCAAGTGCCATTTCCCAAATGGAAAATAAAAATGGCCTCTGTTTTTAGGGTTGAAAGCCCCTCTATAGCTCACTTATTAATTTTGCCATTCTTTTTTGCCTTTAGTAGAGGTGAAAAAACATGATTGTTTCAGAAGGAGAACAAACATCAAGCTTTTTTTTTTTTTTAACATGATTTACACTGGAAGGTTCACAAAGAAAAGAAATCTGAGGAAACCGACTTTTCAGCTCTCCTATTGTGGGCAGGGAATGTGTCTACCAACTCTGTTGCATTTTACTCTCTTAAGCTCTTAGGACAATGCTCTGAACACAGTAAGCATTCAATATATATGGTCGACTGATTCATTGATTTGAATGAAAAAAAGGGGATCAAGAGGAGGAAGGGCTGGTCAACCCTTGATATTCACACTACCCATAGCAACACAACACTTATGAACAGATCCCTAATTTATTTTTATGCCTTTCTCTCCCTCTAAACTGAAAGCTCCTTGCGATCAGGGAATGTGTCTACCAACTCTGTTGTACTCTTCCAGGAGCTTAGTACAGAGCTCTGCACACAGTAAACACTCAAATACCATTGGCCGACTGAATTCTTAATAATTGTGACAAGCACCGAATGGACTCCTGTAACAATCAGCGTAAACTGAGAGCTCCACCTTGTGTCACTGGGAACAAGGAAAATCCACAGAATCTGGTCTGTTCAAACTAATTAGACCCACACTTTGGCCTGTTAAACTTCAGGCAGGGACAATTCAAGGCCATATGAGAATAACTCCAGGTGACATATCAATATCCCCATGAATGCAAGTAGCACCTTTTTTCTAATGAGCTCCAAACTCTCAATTAATACAATTGATTGCTGTGCACAGCACTGTACTAAACCCTTGGGAAAATACAATAGAATCAGTGGACAGGATTCCTGTCCTCAAGGAGCTTTCAATCTACAAGACACTAAAACACAGTACAATGAGGAGGAAGAAGAGAAGGGGGATATGTACAAGAGTTACTTCTTCAGTAGTATGTTATGTAAAATATATACAAAAGTGCCTACTGGAAGTTTTAAGTACTTGAGTGAAAAAGAGTGCTGAACAGCATAGGTAGCATTTATTGAATAGAGGGCTGTAAAGCCATTTTTCATATTTTGTGCAAGACAATGCCAGATGGTTAGGGGACATAGGGATGAAAGATGAGATGTGATTTCTACCCTCAAAAAGCTTACAGTAAAATAGTATCATTTTATCTTTCTGGAAGTCCAGAGGAGTATGAAGTCAAGCAAAAAAACAATTGTAATTGACAGATGGAAAATTAGAAGGATGTGAGTTTGAGGGAAGATAGAAGTTCTTTTTTCAATATATTGATACTGTGATGCTGAAAGGACATTAAAGGAGAGATGTCCTGAGGATGACATGTGTTCTTTTTGTCTGGAGATCTACCTGGCCCATTGGGTGGCTGAAGGAAGTGATTTTCCTCTATCTGTTCTACATATACTGCTTTGGAGATCAGAAGGAACTCAGCACACTTGAGAAGTTCATTTCTGAAAATCACTTTTCTGTGAGTCAGTTATCTCATCTATAAAATAGGGATTAAGATTGTGAGCCCCTAATGGAACAAAGACTTTGCCATCTAATCAGTTTGTATCTATCCCAGTACTTAGTGCAGTACCACACACATAGTAAGCACTTAAATACCATTCAAAATTTAAAAAAAGAAAGAAGAAAGCATTGTGTCGTGGACAACAAGGAATTAACATTTTGTGGTCTTTGTTTTCTTATACTCTCCTGCCTGGAGTTTGTTCCTTTGTTACATGGCACTTAAGAGCACTCAAGATCATCATATACTTTACTGAGGGAGAATGAGGGAATCTGAGAGATGGAAGAGATATCATATGACTATAAAACATTGTACTTTTTTTTCCATATCTGAAGAGGGGATAAAGTTTTGGCCAATGATAACACTTCTTCAGATTCATTAAGCTCTTGTCTTAGATAACTGGTTGCCCATCTCCTCAGCGGGACCTTTATCTTAATCCAAAGAGTCTACTTTACAGGAAATGAGAAGTTAGAACAGATCAACTTATAGGAAGATATAAATTTTCCCTAAGATAATACCAAGGGACAGGATCCAGAGGCAACCTTTTACTCTGCTGAGGAAGAACAACAAATTGATACCTGATACTGACAAAAAGATGTGCTTAAATCTGGGACTTCTAGACAACCTTCTGAATGCTGAGAGAGAAGGCAGCATTTGAAACAAATATTCAAATTAGGCCTAGTTTTGGAGAAAGAATTGGACATTTAGTAGGGTATAACTAGGACTATCGTTTGATCTAGTACCAGGACTTTGGACCAAGTTTAGCATTTTGACAAGGTTTAGGACTATGTCAAAGTTTAGGCTAAGTTGAGGAATAGGACTAGAGGCAGAGCTAATGTTATAACAACTAATAGGATTAAGGATGTGTTGGACTGGTTAGTTTTAGGTTTAGAATTAGGACTAGAGTTGGGGAATAGGCTGGTTTACAGAGGTTAATGGTTGGCCTATCATTAGGTTTGTTGACAGCTGGATACTCCATAAGATTAGTAATTATGGTATTTGTTAAGCACTTACTATGTGCCAAGCACTGTTCTAAGCACTAGGGTAGATACAAGGTAATCAGATTGTCCCACGTGGGGCTCAGAGTCTTACCCCCATTTTGCAGATGAGGTAACAGACCCAGAGAAATGAAGTGATTTGCCCAAGGTCACACAGCAGACAAGTGGCAGAGCCAGAATTAGAATCCATGTCCTCTGACTCCCAAGCCCGTGCTCTTGTCACTAGGCCATGCTGCTTCTCTAATTAATTGGTCAGTGACTGACACTTACATTTGGGTTTTAGTGATTTATTCCACTTCCATCAGTTCAAATGATGTTCCAGTCACCTTCTTGACACCTTTGTTCCTTTAAGTTATTTTAGGGGATAATTCATATCCTCCCCCTTTGACAAGTGAGAAATTGGAGGCCTTGGCAAAGTGGCTTGGGTTGTCACAAGTGGATCAATACAGGAAATAGCATAGACCCTCAGGGACCCCGAATCCCAGCTCAGTTCTCCCTCTATTAGGATGTCTGACACCCCTATGTCTTGCTTGTTCCCAAGCTGGCAGGAATGACGACAAATCTTCTCTGGGAGTCAAAAAGCTCTCGGTGGAGTTCGGAGCCAGTTGTTAGTTTTTACAGTCAAGGCTCTAGGGAAGCTTTTTTTGTGTTTTTGTTTTTCAAAGTGGGATTTGTTAAGGGTTTACTATGTGCCAGATACTGTTCTAAGTGCTGGGGTAGATACAAGGTAATCAAGTTGGACACAGTCTTGGTTCTACTTGGGGTTAACAGTCAATCTCCATTTTACAGATGAGGTAAATGAGGCACAGAAGTGAAGCGATTTGACCCAAGTCACACAGCAGACAAATGGCAGAGCTGGCACTAGAACCCAGATCCTTCTGACTTCCCAGGCCCATGCCCTATCCACTAGGCCATGCTGCTTCTCAGCTTCTTAGATTGTCCAAGTAACATTGTTCTATTATACTGTGCAGTTTGGCACCAAGCATTTTTTTTATGCTGCTTAATGTCAATGGCAAATTTGTCTTTTGTTCAAACCAGTCCATTCATTTTTATATTTTTTGGAACAAAAAAGACTGAGGGAAGTAAAATTGGGTGGACTTTCTCCCAAAGCCTGGTGGACTATTCCCCTGAAACAGGCACCCACTGTCCCCCTCTTCCCAGCCGAATCGGCCACCACATGGACTCGGGAGCTCTCCTCCCACGCGGCGGTTCCTTGGCCTGCCTGCCCCCCATTTCCAGGCTAGCTCTTTAGCAGCCTTTTGGCCACCAACCGCCGACTTTAGCTGCTTTTTGGCCGACAGCCAACTTTAGCAGCTTTTTGGCCACCGACCGACTCATCCACGCCGAGACCGCCCCTCTCTCCGGGGAAGCTGAGCCTTGTCATCGCCTGGACCCTTGGAGCCATTACCAGGTAGGCTCGGGATCTCTGCTCCCCTGAGGCACAGCCTCGGCCCGCCCGGCCCCGATTCCCGACAAGCACCCCCTTCACCTGCCGCCTGCCGCCAGGAGCCTCATCTGCGCCTCCTCCGCCTCCCCGGGGAGCTGAGCCTTAGACCGCCCGGCCCCACACCTGCCTCAGCCTTTCGCAACCTGGACCTCCGCACCCCCGCTCGGAAACTCCGACACTAAGGATCTTCGCCCCCACAGACCCCCAGCCACCAGTTCCCATTCCACGCCCCCGCCCCCCCACTCGGCCCCGGGGACATTGCACTCCCCTTCTCGACCCTGGGGACATTGTGCTCCCCTGCTCAGCCCTAGGGACATTGTGTCCTCTGGGGACATTGTGTCCCCCTGCTCGGGCCTGGGGACATTGTGCTCCCCAACCGCTCCCCCACTCCACCCGAGGCAGCCATTTTGGGAAGCCCCCACTCCGCCTGAGGCAGCCATTTTGGGAAGCCCTCACTCCCTCTTCCCCCTTGAGGTGATTCATTTCCCCCGCCCCCGTCGATGTCCTTGTTCTCACTTTAGCCACCGCCTACGGCCGCAACCCACCCTGGACAACCTCAGGGCCCCCCCCCCGCCACAGGGATATTTGGTCATGAGCTCTGGGACTCTCAGCCGCTGGCCGCTTGACTTTGAGTCTGATGGGGGTAGGGTCGGGTCATCCCCCGACCCTGGTCATCGCCCGCTTATTAACACTATTGTATTGTGTCTTACTGTACCATGTTGCTATATTAGTGATTTCGCTTGTTATTGTTTATTGTCGTCAGTGCTGCCACCCACCTCTCTGGCCTCAACAGCCGCCTGACTTTGAGTTTGATCAGGTCTCCCCTTAATCGAGCCTACCCCCCGACCTTGGTCATCGCCCCCTTATTAACACTACTGTATTGTATCATACTGTATCATGTTGCTATATTACCGATTTCGTTTGTTACTGTTTATTGTTGTCAGTGCTGCCACCCACCTCTCTGGCTTTGCCATGTCCCTCCTCCCCCCCTCCTCCCTCCCGCCCCTTCCTATCCTCCCCTTCCCCCCTCTCGCTCAGCTCTTTCCCGCTCTCTCCTCTGTCTCCTCCCCCCCGTCCCCTCCCCCACCCTAGAACCCCACTTTACCAGCGCTACCCCTCTTCCCCCTCCCCCTACTCTCCCCCCCACCAAACCCCCTCACCGCCTCCCCCCTTCTCTCTTCCCCACCCGCGCCCCATCCCAGTCCTCCTGTCCCACCGCTACCCCTCATCCCCCTGTCCCCGTCCAGGGCCCCGCCACCTCCTTCCCATCCAAATCCTCCCCTCCCCCCGCCCTTTCCCCCTCCCCCCGTTGCACCCACAGCTACTTTCAAGTGTGGCCTCTGGAACCCCCGCTCTATTACAGGTAAACTACCTTTCATCCATGACCTTTTCCTCTCCCGCTCTCTCCTCCTCCTCGCCCTTTCAGAAACGTGGCTCACTCCCAAAGACACGGTCTCCGCCGCCGCTCTCTCCAGCGGAGGCCTCTCCTTCTCCCACTCCCCCAGACTCACCGGTAAGGGAGGAGGCGTCGGCTTCCTCTCTCCCCGTTGCCGCTTCCGCACTATCCCTCCTCCCCCCTCCCTCTCCTTCCCCTCCTTCGAAGCCCATATCATTCGTCTCTACCACCCCCTCCAGATACTTGTCACTGTCATCTACCGCTCTCCTGGTCCCACCTCCGACTTCAACCACCTTGACCCCTTTCTCACCTTCCTTCTCTCCTTCTCTCTGCCCACTCTGATCCTCGGAGACTTCAACATCCATATGGATGTACCCAACGACTCCTCTGCCACCTGTCTGCTATCCCTCCTCACCTCTGCCGACCTCCTCCTCCACCATACCGCGCCCACTCACCGACTCGGTCACACCCTTGATCTCGTCATCTCCTACCGCTGCACTATCTCCTCCCTCACCAACTCTGAAATCCCTCTCTCTGACCATAACCTTCTCACCTGCCTCATCTCTCACACTCCCTCCCCCTGCAAATCTTCGCTACTGCCCCACAGAGACCTCCGCTCTCTCGATCCCATCCGTCTTTCCAAAAGCATCTCTCCTCACCTTGCCGCACTCGATGATCAGGTCTCCGCTCTCAACTCCACCCTCTCTACTCATCTTGACTCTCTCACCCCCCTTTCCCTCCGCCGCTCTCGCTCCACTAACCCACAGCCCTGGATCACCTCCTGTCTGCCTCCTACGCTCCTATGCTCGAGCTGCCGAGCGCTGCTGGTGAAAGTCCAAACACCAAGGCGACCTCACACACTTCAAATTTATCCTTTCCTGCCTTAACTCTGCCCTCTCCTCCGCCAGGCAAAGCTTCTTCTCCTCCCTCATCGACACCCATGCCCGTCACCCCCGCCGATTGTTCCGGACCTTTAACTCTCTCCTTAGGCCCCCTGTTCCTCCCCCATCTCTCACCCTCAATGATCTGGCCACCTATTTCCTCACGAAAATCAACACGATCAGGTCTGAGCTCCCCAAAGTCACCCCTCCGCCTCTCCCCTCCCCACCACCAACCCTCTCCCCTACTTTCCCATCCTTCCCTGCAGTATCCTTAGAGGAGATCTCCTCCTTCCTCGCAAGTGCCACCCCCTCCACCTGCACCTCAAACCCCATTCCCTCTCACCTTATTAAAACCATCGCCCCTGCCCTCCTCCCTTCCTTAACTTCTATTTTTAACCACTCAATCTCCAATGGCTCCTTCCCTGCTGCCTTCAAACATGCCCACATCTCCCCCATCCTAAAAAAACCCGCTCCTGACCCCACTTCCCCCTCCATTATCGCCCTATCTCCCTACTACCCTTCCTTTCCAAAATCCTAGAACGAGTCGTCTACAATCGATGCTTAGAATTCCTTAACTCCCATTCTCTCCTAGACCCCCTCTGATCTGGCTTCCGTCCCCTCCACTCTACCGAGACTGCTCTCTCTAAGGTCACCCGTGACCTCCTTCTTGCCAAATCCAATGGCTCCTACTCCATTCTAATCCTCCTTGACCTCTCTGCTGCCTTTGACACTGTCAACCATCCCCTCCTCCTCCATACCTTATCTCATCTTGGCTTCACGGACTCCGTCCTCTCCTGGTTCTCCTCTTACCTCTCTGGCCGGTCATTCTCGGTCTCCTTCACTGGCGCCTCCTCCCCCTCCCATCCTTTAACTGTTGGAGTTCCTCAAGGGTCAGTTCTTGGCCTGTTCTCCATTTACATTCACTCCCTTGGTGAACTCATTCGCTCTCACGGCTTTGACTACCATCTCTATGCAGATGACACGCAGATCTACATCTCCGCCCCTGTCTTCTCCCCATCACTCCCCATCATCTCCTCCTGCCTCCAGGATGTCTCCACCTGGATGTCGGCCCGCCACCTAAAACTCAACATGAGCAAGACTGAGACTGAGAGTGAGCTCCTCATCTTCCCTCCCAAACCCGGTCCTCTCCCAGACTTCCCTAGCACCATGGATGGCACGACCATCCTTCCCATCTCTCAGGCCCGCAATCTCGGTGTCATCCTTGACTCGTCTCTCTCGTTCACCCCACACATCCTATCCGTTACCAAGACCTGCCGGTTCCACCTTTACAATACCGCCAAGATCCGCCCTTTCTTCTCCACCCAAACGGCTACCTTACTGCTACAGGCTCTTGTTATATCCTGGCTAGACTACTGTGTCAGCCTTCTCTCTGATCTCCCCTCTTCCTCTCGTCCCGCTCCAGTCTATTCTTCACTCCGCTGCCCGGCTCATCTTCCTGCAGAAACGATCTGGGCATGTCACTCCCCTTCTTAAACAACTCCAGTGGTTGCCTGTCAACCTCCGCTCCAAACAAACACTCCTCACTCTAGGCTTCAAGGCTCTACATCACCTTGCCCCTTCCTACCTCTCCTCCCTTCTCTCTTTCTACCGCCCACTCCACACGCTCCGCTCCTCCGCTGCCCACCTCCTCACCGTCCCCTGGTCTCGCCTATCCCGTCGACCCCCCAGGCCACGTCCTCCCGTGGTCCCGGAACACCCTCCCTCCTCACCTCCGCCAAACTGATTCTCTTCCCCTCTTCAAAACCCTACTTAAAACTCACCTCCTCCAAGAGGCCTTCCCAGACTGAGCTCCTTTTCTCCCTCTACTCCCTCTACCACCCCCCTTCACCTCTCCGCAGCTTAACCCTCTTTTCCCCCCATTTCCCTCTGCTCCTCCCCCTCTCCCTTCCCATCCCCTCAGCACTGTACTCGTCCGCTCAACTGTATGTATTTTCATTACCCTATTTGTTAATGAAATGTACATCGCCTTGATTCTATTTAGTTGCCATTGTTTTTACGAGATGTTCTTCCCCTTGACTCTATTTATTGTCATTGTTCTTGTCTGTCCATCTCCCCCGATTAGACTGTAAGCCCGTCAAACGGCAGGGACTGTCTCTATCTGTTGCCAACTTGTTCATTCCAAGCGCTTAGTACAGTGCTCTGCACATAGTAAGTGCTCAATAAATACTATTGAATGAATGAATGTTGGGATTTCAGAGTTTTTAATCCTTTATGAGTAATAGGATCCTTCCTCACTACTACATTTGAACCTGAAACCTGTTAATTTAATTTGAGAATCCCAGATTAATGTCCATTTTGGAATACAGGGGAGTCTGACAGACTGACATCTTGAATTAGTTTTAAGGACCAAACTCCATGAGGCTAATAGTATCTGACCGACAATATCAGAAAATGTATATTGTTTTCCCAATGTCCACTCCACCTCAGTAACGAAATGAGTGGCAGATATTTGGTGGATAGTCATCTCTTTGTGGTGCCTGGGCAGATCCACTCAGACCAAAAATGACTCTCATCATTCAACCAGTAGTATTTTTGAGTGCTATGTGCCAATTACTGTACTAAATGTTTGGGAGAGTGTAATAGAGTTAGAAGATAGATTCTCTGTCATTAAGAGTCTTTTAGTACCAGGAAGTAGAAAAGAAGCAGAATTCTGCTTAAGTGGAAGTCACTGGAAAGCAGGGACTGCATCTATTACTATTTGATTAAATATCTCAATGCCATGTACCTAGCTACTCAAAATATATATTAATTCAGGATGCTGATGTTGATGAGCAGCGTGGCGCAGTGGAAAGAGCACGGGCTTTGGAGTCAGGGCTCATGAGTTTGAATCCCAGCTCTGCCACTTGTCAGCTGTGTGACTGTGGGCAAGTCACTTCACTTCTCTGTGCCTCAGTTCCCTCATCTGTAAAATGGGGATTAAGACTGAGCCCCACGTGGGACAACCTGATTCCCGTGTTTACCCCAGCGCTTAGAAGAGTGCTCGGCACATAGTAAGCACTTAACAAATACCAACATTATTATTATTATTATGAGCAAGATGAAGATCAGTTTGATGAAGGAGCCTAAATGGTAGGCTTATCTACAGGTATCTATACAGTCTACGTTTTAAAAGTTTATTACGAATGACACAGGAAGCCAGCACGGAAAGGATTCCAATTGCAATAAGACAGTACTTGTGGATCATTGAAATGCTTTTCAGGATGATTATAGCACTTGTTACATGGTTTCAGTCACTGAGCGATTAGCCTAGTTCTTCAATTAAAGCTACCCACCCAAGATGTACTCTAATTGCCCTCAAATTTCTGTCAGGTTTTATAACATAATTGTTCTTCAAGGTCCAATTAAAGGACAATAGCTGGTAAGGCTAAAAAGCTTAAGTGCTCCAGTTCAGAAATTCTAGTGTCTCAAAGGTTTAATAGTATTCAAAAGAGATAGAATTGCATAATATTATTTTCTCCCATCAAGAGAAAATGGCTGAAACTTGCCTCATACAAATGTGTTAAGCACTGTAAAATCCACTGTGGCATCATGTTTACTCCTACTGAGAATTGCAAGGGTCTTGTGAGAACCTCTGAATCTTCTTCCCTTGATTCTGAATAAAGGATTGTCTGTAAGTAGGATGATAGTAATCTGAACAGCACACTGCCCCCAAATGAGAACTGACTCTGTAAATCACCTGTCTCACCCACACACAAATCCGGTTTACTAGAGGACTTAGGCAGATGGGCATTAGCATAAAGGTGCAAAGCTACCAAAATTTGAAGAAAACAACAATTGCATCATGAAACAGTGGAATACTTTGTGATGATGAGAACAGGAGTAGTCCAAGGAGAGAAGAGTACTGATGCATGGACCTCGGCAGTCCACTCACAGGACTGACTAAAACAAGACTTTCTGAAGGGTAGCTCACAGAAAGACTAGGGGTAGTGGTAATATTTACTAAGCAACCTAATTATAAAACCCAGAATGCAAAACAGAGAATGTGGATTGTCAAATTTCTGAAAGGGAATAAGACTTGAAAAATTTGTGGAAACCAGAATGAAACATTTCCAGGGGCAATGTGTTACTTACTGAATGCTTACTACTTGCAGAACACCATACTAAGCACTTGGGAGAGTATAATACCACAGAATTAGTAAACCCTTTCTTGCCTATAGTGAATTTACAGTCTATAGGGAGAGAGAGGCATTAGGATAAGCCAGTAAATTCATAGTATATAAAATATAATTTAAAGATATGTACTTGAGTGCTGTGGCGTTGAGGTTGTGGCAAATATCAAATGCCCAAAGGTCACATATCCAAGTGCAATTTATCACATAGCACAGGGTTTTTATGGTGTCCACAAAAGGTCCTCGATTCCCACATTTGAAACCAATAAATCCATAAATCCATATTTTGATGGAAGAAAGGTTCTCAGTACTCTCAATTGCCTGTGATAAAACACTTCCATCCTCCTCCTCCTCCAAGTTCCATGGCGGCACTACCAGAACCACAGAAGACTTGGGGTAAGGAAAGAAGGTGATAATTGTCCATCTGCAGCAACAGCCACTATGGACAGGGCTACCAAGGTGGTGCAGAAAAAGACAGGAGGCAAGAAAAAGACAAGGACTCTAATCCTTGGGCCTGGCCCCTCCCCAGTTGCTCTAAGTGAGTTTGACTGAATATTATCCAGAGAGGTCTAAAGTATCATCTGCTTTAGACATGGAATGGAAAATGTGGTTGCCTATGGATGCCCGGAAGTGGAATTTCATTATAGACTTCAGGATCCTGTTCCCCTGTGATCGCTGTCTGATTTGATTCAATCTCACCCTTCTGAATCAACAATGATATGCATTGCGTTTTCACTGCTCAATTTGGAGCCCTAGCAGTTGTCAATACCGGATCATTTGCTGCTGAAAGCAATTCTGTATCAAATGCAGGCCCCAGGCAGAGCCCACTTTGTTAGAAATGAATTATTCCCTCATGAATCCCACAATAAGAACAACTAGATTCTATGCCTCACTAAGATTTTCCAGCCCCGAAGGTTTGGGAAATGAAAAAGCATCCGAACTAAAGGGACAAAAAGACCTGAGTTGCTGTCTGGGGCTGGGCCCGTAGGAACTCTGGAACCTCCAACAAGGAAAATTTATAACTCCCATGTCTTTGAGTTAATAGTTGAGATGATACACTGCAGAAGAAGAGGTTGCATTCATGATTGGGAGGGTCAGTCACAGAGAATAATTTCTCGCATACTATACCCACAAAAATATGGCAGGACACTTTTTCTGTCCCACTGCCATTCAGGGAAAGCACTGTTGAACACAAGAGGTGCTGTCAACTGGAATTGTAGCCTCCTGTTGACAGTTAAAATGAAGGACTTCAGAATAGGGAGGATAAAAGGGGCAATGTATATTCTATCAAAGTAGGTCAGGCACTTGAGTTGTTTTCGTAGCACTCCCGAGGTGGATGTTCAATCACCCACACTGTCTGATCTGATCCCTGTCCTAGTGATATGTATTGGGAGGTGGCTGGTAGGGAGTAGGGTGTAGTCTGTGTAATGTTGGTATTTAAGTGCTTACTATGTGCAGAGCACTGTTCTAAGCACTAGGATAGATACAGGGTAATCAGGTTGCTCCACGTGAGGCTCACAGCTATAGATGAGGTAACTGAGGTACAGAGAAGTTAAGTGACTTGCCCACAGTCACACAGCTGACAAGTGGCAGATCCGGGATTCGAACCCATGACCTCTGACTCCCAAGCCCGGGCTCTTTCCACTGAGCCACGCTGCTTCTCTATGGGCATGGAAGCAAATACAGAATATCTTTGAGACCTCAAAAGCCCTCAAAAGTTAAGTGTGGTATTCAGAGTGACTTAGTAAGAGATCACTGGGTGGGAAGGGGGTCTTGTTCACTTTCTTACAAAAATCAGGGAAATAAATAAAAATCAAGAACAAAAACAAAAATATACCACAGTTCCTCACACACCCAGACAGAATAGAACTGGAAAATGGTGGCAACATGAGGATAGGGCATATATGGGAGAGGGCTGTTCTTTCAGGAAATAGATTCAAAGATGGAAAGTCAAAGCCAAAGTTACATCTGTAGAAGAAAGGTTAGGCCTATGAAGAGTTAAATAGACAGACAGAGGATGGGTCCACTGGGGATAATTAGTGAGAAATGTTAGGAATACCAGATCACACAACCATAACCATGAATATGGATGTTAAGGAGGGTGCCCATTCTATGATTCCTCCAACCTTCACAATGCCACTGCTAGAGACCAAAAGCTGGTTGGATGGACCATTGGTCCGATCCAATAATGGGAATAATCATGCTCTTATGTGCTTTTAAGTACTACTGTGGTGAGAGGAGAGAAGAAAATGATGCTTATTATCCCATCCAGAGCTCCCCAAGGGTCAATAGAGGGGAAAATAATCTCCATCCATTCTCTCCCTTGTTCAGCAGCCTGATGAAATGCCTAAATCAGCATTGTTGTTGAGGTTCTCCGGCCGAGTAGGCACCAAGCAGTCTTTGAATCCTCTAGTGGTTGGATGCCCCAACCAGCATTCCAAATCTATTGGCAGTTTGGGGTGCAACCAGATTACCCTGGGGATTCAGTGCAATCTCAAGAGGTGGCCTCTGATAATAATAATAATAATGTCGGTATTTGTTAAGCATTTACTATATGCAGAGCACTGTTCTAAGCACTGGGGTAGAGAGGGTAATCAGGTTGTCCCATGTGAGGCTCACAGTCTTCATCCCCATTTTACAGATGAGGTAACTGAGGTACAGAGAAGTTGTGACTTTCCCATAGTCACACAGCTGACAAGTGGCAGAGCTGGGATTCAAACCCATGATCTCTGACTCCCAAGCCCATGTTCTTTCCACTGAGCCACGTTGCTTCTCGTGGTTAGTTAGGCTGGGCTTGGTTTGTGGGATCCTTGGGGAAGTCTGGCCTCCCATGGAATCCCAGTCAGGTTTATGATGGGTTGAGCCAGGGCTCTATCTAATAGCACAACTGAGTCCTACCACCTCTTGTTCTGTCCCCTTCCACTCTTCCCTCACCACCAGGGTCTATTGTGTTGCCAGAGATCCCCGAACCCTCCTGTTCTTAAGGAATTTTTGTAAGCACATCCTTCTAGTTTAGCCTGCACTCCACCTGTTTCTATAAGGAACCTGGGTTAGGCAGCTCTAAGCCTCCATGAGATTCAGGGAGTCCCTTTATGACCTCATGTTTGCTGACACTGGGGAGATTAGCAAATTCCTTTGCCATCCTCATATTTCACGGGAAGAGATTTGAGAAGCAGTGTGGCTTAGTGGATAGAGTATGGGCCAGGGAGTCAGAAGAACCTGAGTTCTAATCCAGGCTCTGCCACTTGTCTGCTATATGACCTTGGGCAAGTCACTTAACTTCTCTGGGTTTATTTTATCTTCATCTTTAAAAGGGGGATTAAGAGTGTGAGCTCTGTTTTGGACAGGGACTGTTTGCAACCTAACTTGTATCAATAACATAGTAAGGGCTTAATGAGTGCTCTTCCCAACCACCCATATCAGCCCTAGGGTGGGATTACAGAGGTCACAGATGACCCTCAAATACCTGAGGAGATATACTCAACTTACCCCCTTCTACTTTACCTCACCGATTTCCTACTACAGCCCAGCCCACACATTTCACTCCTCTACAGCCTGGTTGCTTACTATGCCTCAGTCTCATCTATCACACAATCGACTCTTTCCCCCGCCCTCCCTCTGACCTGGAAATCCTTCCCTGTCCATATATGCCAAACCACCCTTCTCCCCAATTTCAAAGCCTTAGTTATTAGAATCACATCTCTTCCAAGAGGCCTTCCCTGATTGAGTCCTCTTTTCCCTGACTCCCCCACCCTTCTGTGTTGCCTATGCACTTGGATCTGTACATTGAATATCTCGGGACCTCAGTTTCCACTCCCGTAAAATGGGGATCCAATACCTATTCTCCCCCTACTTCAATTTATGAACTTCAAGTGGGACAGACTGTGTCCAGTATGATTTTCTTGAACCTCCCCCAGCACTTAGGAAAGTGTTTGCACATTAGAAGGACTTTACGAAGGCCACAATTATTATTGCTCTTACCTCTAGTGAAAGGAAGATTAACAGCGCTTGAACCTAGGTTCTTAGAAGAGGACTGAACCTTGATTCTGGAGGCAAAAAAGTGTTATAGTCTAGCCCCCTGCAGACTGTTAGCTCACTATGGGCAGGGAATTTTGTCTGTATTTTTATACTGTACTCTCCCAAGTGTTTAGTACACAAGAAGCACTTAAATAATACTGGATGAGTAAATGAAAGAGGGTTTAGTTTTACATGTTCTGATGATCAAATGACCTCTGGTTATGAAACGGTGCTTCTACTCCCAGTCAGTGTCATCCAACGAAATAGAAGGGCAGGGATTGAACCCCATGACAAAACCCTTCCGTCTCGCAAGAGGATTCTGAATGATTTGTGTTGTCTTCAACCTTCCGCCGATCAATGACTCAGCAACCCTTCTCATCCTAAAGGATTTGCCACTTTGCTGATCTAGGAAAGGGAAGCAAATAAGTTTGGAGTAGGCAAGAACACAACTAACATCACCTTGGTGAAAACTTCTTTCAAACCTCCCCCGATCCCATGAATCACCGGATGAATTTAGAGTCCATATTTAAGGAGCAGGTGGTTAACTGGCTAAAAGTCCTCCCCCCTCTACAATTCATTTCATGATGGAAAGAATGGATCATTTTTACTGTTAGATTGTCTGCATGGTTCCAAGCTATTTGGTGAGGTACTATCCATTTTCTCTTTGAGCTATTTGTTTCTACTGAAGATTTCCTGGAAACCTATGGATTTCATGCTCAGACTTTTTTTGTGTTTCATTTTATGATGTTTCCCTGCTTCTAGTAATGATCAGCTAAGGTGCAGCTCCTTCAGCATGAAAGACAATTGACACGGATTGAAAAATTATTCGTATTGATGGTATGAATTAAGTTCTTTCTATATATCATCTACTGGTATAGATGCAAGATCACTGGAATCAACCATGGATATTAAACTGAATGCTTACTTAATGCACAGTACTGTATTAAATATTTGGGAAAATACAATACAGCATAGTTAGAGGCAATCAGTACCCACAAGGAGCTTTCATTCTACAGAGATGACAGACATTAAAATAGATGAGGGATAAGGGAAATTGTATAGCACATGAATATTTACAAGAGTATTGAGGTCCTGGGGTGTGTTAAAGTGTTTAAAAGGTACACAGTCAAGCATATAGTTGCTGCAGAGGGGAGGGCGGATACAGGAAATAGAAGGACTTAGTCTGGGACGGCTTTATGGAGGAGATATGATTTTAGGAGGGCTTTGAAGGTGAGGAGTGGTGGACTGTAGGCTATGAAGAGTTGGGGAGGACCGGGCAGAGGTAGAAGATGGGCAAGGAGTTAGTGATTGGAAAGATGAGATTGAGATACAGAGAATAGGCTGGTATTGGAAAAGCAGAGTGTGCATGTTGGGTTGTAGTACGAAATCAGGAAGATTAAGGAGGAGGGAGAGATCTGATAATGCCTTGAAGATGATGATGAGTCCCTGTTTGATTTGCAGGTGGATGGGCAACCATTGTAGGTTTTTGAAGAGTGGGGAAATACAAATTCAATAGTTTTTGAGGTGTTTTTTTCCAGAAAAGTGATCCATGCAACAGAGTGAAGTATGGATTGGAGTTCAAGGTTAGGAGACAGCAAGGTCAGTGAGGAGATTTATGCAGTAATCACTCATTTATTGATCACTTACTGTATACAGAGCACTGTACTGAGCATCTGAGTATAAAATAACAGAGTTGGTAGACATATGCAAGGTGGAAACTGATGAACTGTATTTTCCAAGTGCTCAGTACAGTACTCTGTACTCAGAGAAGCAGCGTGGCTCAGTGGAAAGAGCATGAGCTTGGGAGTCAGAGGTCATGGGTTCAAATTCCGACTCTGCCCCTTGTCAGCTGTATGACTGTGGGCAAGTCACTTCACTTCTCTGTGCCTCAGTTCCTTCATCTGTAAAATGGGGATGAAGAGTGTGAGTCTCACGTGGGACAACCTCATTCCCCTGTTTCTACCCCAGCCCTTAGAACAGTGCTCGGCACGTAATAAGCACTTAACAAATACCAACATTATTATTATTATTATTATTACTCTGCACACAGTAAGCGCTCAATAAATACAATTGAATGAAAGAGTGTTTGGGTCATTGTGGTAGCAGTTTCAACAGGATTTCGTGACAGATTGAATGTGTGGGTGGAATGAAAGGGTTGAGTCAAGGATAATCCCAAATGAGGGGCTTATACAGTGAGGGTGGTGGTGCCACCTACAGTGGAAGGAAATTCAGGGGAAGGACAGGGTAGGGGTGGGAAGATGAGGAGTTTTGTTTTAGACATGTTAAGTTTGAGGTGTCAGTGGGGCATTCAAATAGAGGTGTCCTGAACGCAAGAGGAAATGTGAAACAGCAGAGGAGAGAGATCTGAGCTGGGGAGTTAGATTTGGGAATCAATCAGTGGTATTCACTGTGCACTTACTGTGTGCAGAGAACTGTACCAAGAACTCAGGAGAGTAAATGGCAACAGAGCTGGCAAACATTCTCTGACCACAAGGACCTTATAATCTAGAGGGGGAGACAGAAATGAATATGTTATGTATGTAGGTGCTGAGGGTAGGGTAAAAATGAAGTGCTCAAAGGGTTCAGATCTAAATGATACTGAAGGGAGATGGAGTTTTGAAAGAGGGCTTAAAGCAGAGAAGACCTCTTGAAGGAGAGAATAATATAGTATTAAGCACTTACTATGTGCCAGGCACTGTTCTAAGTGCTGGAGTAGATACAAGGTAACCAGCCTGTAAGGCCTGGAGAAGCTAAGTGACTTGCCAAGGTCACACAGCAGACAAGTGATGGGGTCAGGATTAGAACCCATGACCTTCTGACTCCCAGGCCCATACTCTATCCACTGGACATGATACGATCTTAATAAGCCTTTGAAGGTGGGAAGAGTGGTGTCCAGAGTTCCAGACCAATGAGAAGAGCGTGGAAAGGGGGTCGACAGCAATATAGATGAGATCAAGGGACAGTGAGCAAGCCGGCACTAGCTAGAGGATCAAAGTGTGTGGGCTAGGCTGTAGTAGGAAATCAATAAATTAAGGTAGGAGGGGGTCAAGCTGATTGAGTGCTTTAAAGCCGACAGTAAGGAGTTTCTGTTTGAAGCAGAAGTGGTTGGGCAACTACTGGACGTTTTTGAGTAGTGGAAAGACATGCACTGAATTTACTTTAAAAAGAATGATCTAAGCAGCAGAGTGAAACATGGACTGGAGTGGAGAGAAAAAGGAGGCTGGGAAGTCAGCCATATGTAGTCATAAAGGAGGGCTATAAGTGCTTGTGTCCACCTCAATAGCTGTTTGGACAGAGAGGAAAGGGTGGATTTCATCTGTAATATGGGGATTAAGACAGTGAGTCCTTTGTGGGACAAAACTAATTACCTTGTATCTTCCTCAGTGCTTAGAACAGTGCTTGGCACATAGTAAGCGCTTAAATGCCATTATCATTATTCCCCAATAGACTGTATGCATCCTGTGGGCAAGGCTCACATCTACCAACTTTATTTTATTGTACTTTCCCAAGCGCATAGTCAGTACCCTGCACACGGTGAGTACTCAGTAAATACCATTGATTAACTGACTGACAGATGCCCCACACACTGCGTTGTCCTCTAGCACTGAAATAAGCACCTGGTCCAGCTCTGAAAGAAGCCTCAAAGATGTCTTGTAAAAATCAATAGGGGGTAGGTAGGGGGATCCACAAACTGCCACCGTTCAGCAGACCTTTGTGGGTGGGAAGACCATGAGACAGGACTGTGTAGAAACAAAAAGGTGAGTATCCACTTTCACTCAAATGGAATTGCAGGCATATCATCCCACACAGCCAGCAGAGACCTTTACTCCATCATTCTGTCCCAGCTGGCAGCCAACTCAGTTGGTGGATGGCAGCTCCCTGTGGTCTGTTTCTAAATTTAAACCCATTTAAGCCTGGTGACCTATATGTTGAATGCTGCTAAAGATAGTCTGGGAAAAAAAGTGGAGGGGTTTTTTTTCCCAGGAAATCTTTTCACATTTCCCATAAAAGCAAGCAGTGAGGGTCTTCCTAAGCCCCACGTCCTGGTCAGACCACATGGCCCAGAGGGGTACCTTCACCCCATTTTTTACGGCAAACCTTTAGTGTTGGGGTGCTGGTAATCTGTGGAAAAAATTTTATTTTTTATTGTGGGCTATCAATGTAGTCAGGAAGGGTTAGAGTTCAGAAGTCCCATAAGTCTGTACCAAAAAGAATGTGGACACAGCTTCACTCCCAAATCAATAAAACACCTAACATTCTACATATGTCATCAAGCACAAATTAATTCTCAGAGATTTTCATCTGAGACATTTCCTGACTAATCCTTCATCTTCCCCTTCATGTCACCTGACTATTCATATTCTGCAGTGTGGCCTAGAGGAAAGAACATGGGCCTGGGAATCAGAGAACCTGGATTCTAATCCCATATCTTTCACTTGTCTGCTGTGTGACCCTGAGCAAGTCAACTGCTCTGGGCCTCTGCTTCCTCATCTGCAAAATGTGAACTCAATACCTATTTCTCCCTCCTACTTAGATTGTGAGCTCCACATGGGACAGGGACTGTATTCAACTTGATCATCTTGTTTCTTTCCCAGTGTTTACTTCACTGCTTGCCATGTTGTTATCACGTTTGTTAAACCCATACTATTCACTGTTTTAAGCCCCGGGGTAGATACAAGAAAATCAGGTTGGATATAGTCCCTGTCCCACAGGGCTACCTACGTCTTTGGCTGATCATACAAATCTGCTCATCAACCCGACTGGAAAGAAAGCTCTTTCAGAGCATGAATTGTATCCTTTACTTCTACTGTAAAATTCCAGGTATTGAATATCATGCTATGTACTCAGTGGATGCTAATTACAATGGTTTGCTTGTGGTAGGTTCTTAGTACAGTGCACTGCAGTACTATGGCTTAGTGGAAAGAACCCGGGCTTGGGAGTCAGAGTTCTTGGGTTCTAATCCCAGCTCCACCGCTTGTCAGCTGTGTGACCTTGGGCAAGTCACTTAATGTCTCTGTGCCTCAGTTACTTCATCTGTAAAATGGAAATGAAGACTGTGAGCCCTACATGGGACAACCTGATTACCTTGTATCTACCCCAGCGCTTAGAACAGTGTTTGGCACATAGTAAGCACTAAACAAATACCAACATTTTCATTATTATTAATACAGTAGATGCTCTTTAAAATGTTCATCAAAATAAAGGAGCTCAGGGAGTGCTTCTGATGATGATGCTTTTGCTGCTTGATGATGACAATGGAGAGGGTGATGAAAGCCACAATCTCCCAGAGATAATTATTGAGAACACATTTCAAATTTAGAAACAAACCACTCCCCTTCTAGAATGTAAGTTTGCTGGGGGCAGGGAACGTGCTTATCAACTCTGCTGTACTGTACTCTCTTCATTCATTCAGTGGTATTTATTGAGCACTTTCTGGTGCAGGATGCTGGACTAAGGGCTTGGGAAAGCACAATACAACAACAGATATGTTCTTCTGATCACTTAGTATAGTGCCCTGCACACAGTAAGCACTCAATAAATATGATTAATTAACTGAAATCAAGGAAGTTTTTTTCCCCTCTCTACCCTCCGATGTTGCTGTCCCCTAGGGGTAAAAGGAGGCCAAGTCCCAATGTTCAGGCAGTAATCTGTCCTATCCCCAGTTACATAAGCTTGTTGAGAGCAGGGAATGTGTCTATTGTTGTACTGTACTCTCCCAAACACTTAGTACAATCTCCTTATACAGTAAGCACTCAAATACGATTGAAAGAATGAATGTAAGTTAAACATTCCTCACTATCTCTGAGAACTACTCTGTTGAACTTGGTACTGACAAACTACCCCAACTTCAACAAGGCTAATTCCCTTCACTCTGGGCTTCTTAGTGTCCTTCAGAATGAGTTTAGTCTCTCTTCAATAGGAAATTATCTCCCAGGGCAGCAGGTGAACAAGAGACAGGAAAGAGAAAACCAGCAAAGAAAGAAACTGACATTCATTCCCATGATCAATGCCTTCCATCTCCCAGCTTGCACCCACCTAAATAATTTTCAATTTTCTGAAGGCAGCAAATAGAAATTCATCTCCTGTCTGTCATAATGGATTCAACATAGTATGTCTCTGGGTTAGCAAAGGCATGTGAGCCCCAGGAAGACAGATTCTCTGTGTGTTTTAATAAAGCCAAGAATGGATTGTAAACCACTTCATTTTCATCTTGGATTCACAATACTGGAGATGGGAACTATTTCTGGCCAATGCTTGAATAATTTGTTCTTTCCTTGGTTTATCCTGTGATGATGTATACAGGATTACCTGACCAATGATAATGAATGACTGTGGTACTAAGGACATTCTCAAAATGCATTTCCTCTGCCTCCTTAGAGGTGTCTCTGACAAACAGGTCCAATTAAGGTGGGGCTTTGAGGGCTATATTACCTCTTTTTGTCTCTTGGCCTAATTTTGGTTTAATGGTATTTTTTTTTTTTTACTGTACTAAGCACTGGGGCAGGTTCAAGGCAATCAAGTTGCACACAGTCCATGTCCCACATGGGACTCAGTCAATCCCCATTTTAAAGATAACTGAGGCACAGAAAAGTGAAGTAACTTGCCCACGATCACAGAGCAGACAAGTGGCAGAGCACATATTACAATGGCAAGACTGTGACTCCCAGACCAGTGCTCTTTCTACTAGGCCACCCTGCTTCTCTAGAGGATAGAGAGGGGATATATTGATTTGACAAGTGGTGGGTGGGGGAGAAATGCCTTATTTTCAGTTGAGTCAGTTTACTGAGCTCTATTGCACCCAATATTAACATCACTCCATATTCTCCTCACAAAGCCACTTAACACAATTAGTTTGGTTCAGCCTCTCGCTGCTTTTATAAGGCAGCGTCTGACAGTTTTTCAGTATGGAAATAGAGGTCAGGAAAAATGAAATGATTTGCCCGAGTAACTCATTTTAGGGGTGAAATGACTTTCCCTAATTGCTGCTCCACTCCACCAATCCACTACTTTCCAACAGGTCCTCTGGTCAACACTTCGCAATTAAAACCTAGTAGTAGATTGAAAAGATTTTCCAAAGTCCACATGTTTTTCAGATAACTTGAACTGAATATTAAATATGAAGTGGTTTTGTCCCTAAATCCTCAGTTCTTCTCCTACTCCCTTCTGTGTCATCCCTGAACTTGGATTTGTTCCCTTTATTCACCCCTCAGCCTCACTCATGTCCTGATAACAAATACCATAATTATTATTATTAAAGTACTTACTATATCTCAAGCACTGATCCAAGCACTGGAGTAGACACAAGCTAATCAGGTTGGACAACGTCTCTGTACCACATGTAGCTCAGTCTTATTTCCTATTTACAGATGAGGTAACTGAGGACAGAAGTGAAGTGACTTGCCCAAAGTCCCTAGCAGACAAGTGGTGGAGCTAGGATTCGACCTCAAGTCCTTCCGGCTTCTAGGCCATTCTCTATCCACTAGGTCAAGCTGCTTCCCTACAATCCCCAATTTAATAATGTATATTAATGTTGGTCTCCCTTCCTAGACTGTAAACTCACTATGGGCAGGGAATGTGTCCAGCAACTCTTATTTTGTACTCTCCCAGGTGCTCAGTACAGTGATCAGCCCCTGTCATCTCCCCCTCCCTTCAGGCTCGCATCTCCTCCTGCCTCCAGGATGTCTCCACCTGGATGTCGCCCCACCATGACTGTGGGCAAGTCACTTAACTTCTCTGTGCCTCAGTTCCCTCATCTGTAAAATGGGGATTAAGACTGTGAGCCCCACGTGGGACAACCTGATGCCCGTGTCTACCCCAGCGCTTAGAACAGTGCTCGGCACATAGTAAGCGCTTAACAAATACCAACATTATTACCTAAAACTCAACATGAGTAAGACTGAGCTACTCATCTTCCCTCCCAAGCCCGGTCCTCTCCCAGACTTCCCTATCACCATGGATGGCACGACCGTCCTTCCCGTCTCTCAGGCCCGTAGTCTCGGTGTCATCTTTGACTCATCTCTCTCGTTCACCCCACACATCCTATCCGTTACCGTGACCTGCCGGTTCCAACTTTACAATATCGCCAAGATCCGCCCTTTCCACCCAAATGGCTACCTTACTGCTACAGGCTCTTGTTATATCCCAGCTAGACTACTGTTTCAGCCTTCTCTCTGATCTCCCTTCTTCCTCTCTCGCCCCGCTCCAGTCTATCCTTCACTCCACTGCCCAGCTCATCTTCCTGCAGAAGTGCTCTGGGCATGTCACTCCCCTTCTTAAACAACTCCAGTGGTTGCCTATCGACCTCCGCTCCAAACAAAAACTCCTCACTCTAGGCTTCAAGGCTCTCCATCACCTTGCCCCTTCCTACCTCTCCTCCCTTCTCTCTTTCTACCGCCCACCCCGCAAGCTCCGCTTCTCTGCCGCCCACCTCCTCACTGTCCCTCGGTCTCGCCTATCCCACCGTTGACCCCTGGGCCACATCCTCCCATTGTCCTGGAATGCCTTCCCTCCTCACCTCTGCCAAACTAATTCTCTTCCCCTCTTCAAAACCCTACTTAAAACTCACCTCCTCCAAGAGGCCTTCCCAGACTGAGCTCCCCTTCTCCCTCTACCGCCCCCCTTCACCTCTCTGCAGCTAAACTCTCTTTTCCCCCCATTTCCCTCTGCTCCTCCCCCTCTCCCTTCCCATCCCCTCAGCACTGTACTCGTCTGCTCAACTGTATATATTTTCATTACCCTATTTATTTTGTTAATGAATTGTACATCGCCTTGATTCTATTTAGTTGCCATTGTTTTTACGAGATGTTCTTCCCCTTGACTCTATTTATTGCCATTGTTCTTGTCTGCCTGTCTCCCCCGATTAGACTGTAAGTCCGTCAAACGGCAGGGACTGTCTCTATCTGTTGTCAACTTGTTCATTCCAAGCGCTTAGTACAGTGCTCTGCACATAGTAAGTGCTCGATAAATACTATTGAATGAATGAATGATATGCACACAGTAAGTGCTCAATAAATGTAATCAATTGTGTGCTTTTATCACACTTTGGCAAAATAATGCTTTCTTCTGTGAAATTTCAACTACCAAGTCTCTCGAGTGAGTGACATCTGCTGCCAGCAGTCACTAGTAGTACTATCCTATCCCCAGTTCCTTTAATCGATCATTTGAGTGCTTACTCTGTTGAAAGCACTGTGCTTGGGAGAGTACAGTACAATAGAATTAACAAACACATTTTCTGCCCATAATGATCTTCCAATCTATTCTGCTTCCAGCTTTCCTGGCCTCTGGTAATAATAATAATAATGGTATTTGTCAAGCACTCACTGTGTGCCAAGCACTGTTCTAAGCACTGGGGGAGATACAAGGTTATCAGGTTATCCCAGGCGGGGCTCACAGTCTTAATCCCCATTTTACAGATGATGTCACTGAAGCACAAAGAAGTTAACTGACTTGCCCAAAGTCACACAGCTGACAAGTGGCAGAATCAGAATTAGAACCCATGACCTCTGACTCCCAAGCCCGAGCTCTTTCCATTAAGCCACACTGCTTCTCTCATACTGTCCAGAGTTTCTCAGGGCAGCAGCAGCAGCCTGAGGGGCTGGAAAAGAGTGAAAGATATGACAATGAGTTGGGTGGCTTGATATTAGGGAATTCAAGACAGCTGGGCTAGCTATACATAACCCCAAAATAACTCCTATTGGAATGTTGGCTTTTGCCCATATGAATTCAGGATTTTTTTTTAATAATGCACAAAGGAGAAAATAAAGATTGTCAAGGAGAGTAAGATTTGTTAGAAAGTCCAATACCCAGTTCTTCTGAGCATCTTGATGCCACTGTCAGAGACAGATACTGGAATGGTTGAATCATTGATCTGACCCAACGGTGGTGTGGCTGATGGTTGCTGTGGGCAGGGAATGCATCTTTATTGTTCTATTGTACTCTCCCAAGAACTTAGTACAGTGCTCTGCACAGAGTATCACTCAGTAAATATAATTGAATGAATGATGGTTCTCCATAAAAGGTACACCGGATTTCTTGAGCACATTTCATCAATGTTATTGGTAGGTTGTACTGAGAAGCAGTATGGTATAGTGGAAAGAGCACAGGCCTGAGATTCAGAAGGACCTGGGTTCTAATGGTGGTTCTGCCACTTGTCTACTGTGTGACTTTGGGCAAGTCATTTCACTTATCTGTGCCTCAGTTACCTCATCTGTAAAATGGGGATAAGGACTGTGAGCCCAGTGTGGGACATAGACTGTGTCCAACCTGTTTATCTTGCATCTACCCCAGCACTTAGTACAAGGCCTGACACATAGCGCTTAATACCTTTAAAAAAAAAAAAAATCAAATAGAGCACAACGAGGTCTGGAATGCATTCAGGTAACACACATCTCAACACAGCTCTTCTGGGGGGGACCTGCCATAATAATAATAATAATGTTGGTATTTGTTAAGCGCTTACTATGTGCCGAGCACTGTTCTAAGCGCTGGGGTAGACACAGGGGAATCAGGTTGTCCCACGTGGGGCTCACAGTCTTAATCCCCATTTTACAGATGAGGTAACTGAGGCACCGAGAAGTTAAGTGACTTGCTCAAAGTCACACAGCTGACATGTGGCCGAGCAGGGATTCGAACCCATGACCTCTGACTCCAAAGCCCGTGCTCTTTCCACTGAGCCACGCCATAAGAATGGACATTAGTAGGATCCCCAAGGAGCTGCAGTATGCTGACCTGAAAGGGATGGCACACAAGCTGGAAGGTCAGATCACATTTTCAAAATGAAGGGAGACAGTCAAATTTTAATAATTGTGGTATTTGTTAAGCGCTTACTATTTGTCAGGCACCATACTAAGCACTTGAGTGGATACAAGTAAATCAGGTTGGACAGTCCCTGTCCCATATGGGGCTCACAGCTTCAATCCCCATTTTAGAGATGAGGTAACTGAGGCACAGAGAAGTGAAGTGACTTGAGCAAGGTCACACAGCAGACACAGTGGAGCTAGAATTAGAACTCATGACCTGACTCCCAGGCCCATTCTCTGTTGTGTACCACTGGACTGTTAGGAGACAGGAGTGGCTGCACTGTTTTCAGCCTGGGATAAGACAGGAGAGAAACTATTCTCCTTGTACAGTAGATGGATACATCAAGAGGCAATTTGAAGACAGAGACTGGTGCTTCCATTAACGTTGTCACCTCCACTTGCTCCCTCGACATGCTTTGGGGCAGAGGGTGACATTCACACACCAGCTGCCTCCTCCACTTCCCTTACCTTTCCCCTCCGTTCCCCTATTTCAAATCTCTGACTAGTTTCTGGGACACCACAGCAGAAGAATAAAGAGAAAAAGCTGGAGCAAAACAAAGTAAAGGCTGGAAGGTAATGCCAGATGTCCCTCTGTTCCTTATCTTATCGAAACAGGTCATCTGTGAGCGCAGCCAACTAGTTAAGTGGGGAGGTTGATGCCACCGTTCTCTCTGGCAGGCCTGAGCACAACCTATAGACGTAGGAATGTTAACCTTGTCTTCCCTGATGTTTGTCCTCAGTAGATTTGGCTGTAAACCAGGTAAATCCTCTGGAAAATCAGTTTCTCTCTGACTCTCTAGCTATCCGTCATTTTAAAGATGATACTACTGATGGAAGGATTTTCTTCAGAATGAAAGAATACGGCTAATGGGTGACCAACAATCCCTACCACATCATGGACACATCATGACATGTTGCATTGGTTTCTCGCAGTGCATGGCAAACATACTTGGTCTGGGCAAACTTGTTCAGTGACTGTGAAAGGTTTTGAACCCCTTAATAGAAAAGCAGCCTGGGAACGTGAGTCATTATGGAAAGATCTCATCTTATCGCTGTCGTCATCATCATTACCGTCATCACTAGTTTTTAATCAAGAGCCTATCCGGTGCAGAGTACTCTACTAAGTCCTAGGAAAAGTATTCCCAGAAGCAAAAGACACAGTCCTTGCCCTTCAGGATTTGAAATCTAATGGATGAGACCAGCCAACTTTAATTATTTATGAATGTAGATAAGACGATGGCTCAGATAGTAGTACAAATATATTAGGAGGAGATAGAGGAAATAAACAATGGAATATTTAATTGAACATGTACGGGATATGGGGAAAATACTTAAATACTATGGGTGGTTGTTGGTTTGATGCGACGGGAGTGTTGTAAATTAACTGTAAGATGCCTTAGGGCAGAAACTGTTTCCACCAACTATTAAAGTGCTCAGTATGTAGTAAACACTTAATAAATACCACTGTTTGCTTGATGTTTTTGGAAAGCTTTTTAGAGGAGAGGGATTTGAGAAAGGGTTTGTAGAACAGGAGATGCGTCTCCTGGAAGATTTGAAGAAGGTGAAGGGGGAGTGTTACAGGCAGGGAGAATGGAGTGAATCAGGTGTCAGAAGCGGGTGAGATGAGAGGAAGATGCTTTAGAAAGTGAGCATGAAAGGAGAGAAGAGTATGAGCTGGGAAATATTGAGGGAAGATAGCCAATATGTAGATGGAGAAAGGTGACCCTTGAAGTCAATGGAAAGCAATTTCTGCTCTATGTAGAGGGGAATGTGCAGTCACTGGAGGATTTTAAGTTTTGGAAACGTGTGGCAAATATTTTAAGATGATCCTGCCTTGGAAGGGTGAAGGGGACTAGAGCCCAGAGAGTAGGTTGTTATAATCACTGAAACATGATATGTGTGTTTGTACTGGGAGGTGGACATTTGGTTAGAGAGGAAGGAAGGATTTAAGGAATACTGTGGACAAAACAAAAGCCATTTGGGTGTTTGAATGTGAGAACTGAAAGACAGTAAGTGGTAGAGGTTAATACTAAGTTTGCTGCTTTGAAATGGTCCATTAAACAATGAGACAGTTGAAAGGGTTACCAAAAATGATCTGAACTCCCATCTCCCTGTCAGCTCTGTACCTAAACCATCCCACATGATAGGAGACAGAGTTAAAATGTTGAAATTGAGTGTACCCTCTGAAAAGGAGGTACATCTGGATGTAATGGTGGATTCCAAAGAATCCTGTGTTACCAAATTCACAGAAAATAGCCCTAAAAGAGCAGAAAGCAATTTTCAGATTCATTAGAAAAATCCCATGCTGCATCCTAATCCAAAGAGAAATGAAATGCATCGAACGATGGATTTATTTCTAATTTGTTTTAGTTTGTTGAAATAAAAAGGCAGAGTCATAGTGAAGGAAAAAAAAAAAGAAATCGATCAAGAAAGATGTCAGCTCCTGACAATCTAAATGCCACTGAAAGGTGAAAATTTTCCATCTAAGCATATCAGCAAAATACTTCATAATTTTTAATTTCCCTTTACTTGTACCAAAGACTCTTACACTACCTAGACAATCCTATCACCAATTATTTCCTGTACTTCATAATTTTTCATTTCCCTTTACTTATACCAAGGACTCTTACACTACCTAGACAATCCTATCGCCAATTATTTCCTGTATTTAACTTTAGGTGATTTAGATGGATTGGAGATGGTGAGTCTTCACCCATCTGCACTGAGCCAAATTGAGCTGGGGTTCACACGGTTTGGGGGAGGCAACAACTATTTATTCCTTAGAATTTCAAGTGGTAGAAAGCATTTGTATATGACAGTCCTGAAACCAAATCGAAGGCACGATTATTGGATTCTGGCAGGGAGAAGAAGTGGCAGAGTAAAGAGGCTATCTCAAGGATTCATAGCAGCTGAACTGAAAGAGTCTCCGTGTATGAAGTGCTGTACTAGGGGTTTGGATAATGTCGCATATTACATTTAGAACCCTGTTGGAGTGGTATGTCCTGTTATAATTTACACACTTTAAAAAGGAGATGGAACCACTTAAACAGAACCAGAGAAGAGAAACAAAAACAGATGAAGGGGATGTAAATTAGGTTGATGAAGAGCAGGACTGATGAGAGGAGGGAGAGCGAGGTAAGGGACATTTGGGAGAGGAAGTCCCAGAAATGCTGTCTGGCAAATGGACACTGGGTCCCAGAAACCCTGGGGATAGAATTACTAATAATTCAATCAGTGGTATTTGAGTGCTTATTGTATGCAGAGCACTGTACTGAGCATTTGGGAGAGTACAAGTGGGGAAGCGGCGTGGCTCAGTGGAAAGATCCCGGGCTTGGGAGTCAGAAGTCATGGGTTCGTAACCCAGCTCTGCCATTTGTCAGCTGTGTGACTGTGGGCAAGTCACTTCACTTCTCTGGGCCTCAGTTCCCTCATCTGTAAAATGGGGATTAAGACTGTGAGCCTCACGTGGGACAACCTGATTACTCTGTCTCTACCCCAGTGCTTAGAACAGTGCTCAGCACATAGTAAGCGCTTAAATACCAACAGTATTATTATAATACGATAATATTGGCAGATATGATCCCTCTCTTCAAGGAGCTTACAATCTAGTGGGGAAGACAAACATGAAAATAAATTATAGCTAGGGAAAGCATAAAGTATAAGAATACGGACATAAGTCATGTGGGGTTGGAGGGAATATGAGTATCAAAGTGCTTAAAGTGTACAGACCCATGTGCCCCACCCCTTCTCTCCCTCCACCCCCCTCCCCCAGTCAATATTATGCAATATCTAGGACCCCCACCATCTTCCCCAACCCCTGGAATAACAACATTAGAGAAGCAGCACGGCTTAGTGGAAAGAGGGGGAGCCTGGGAGTCAGAGGACATGGGTTCTAATCCTGGCTCTGCCACTTCTCTGCTGTGTGACCTTGGGCAAGCCACTTAACTTCTCTGTGCCTCAGTCACCTCCTCTGTAAATGGGGATTAAGACTGTAAACCCCACATGGGTCAACCTGATTAACTTGTAATGACCCCAATGCACAGAAGTGTTTGGCGCACAGTAAGCACTTAAATACCATAACTATAATAATTGTATTTATTAAGCACTATGTGCCAAGCACTGATCTAAGCACTGGGGTAGATACAAGATTATCAGATGGGACACAGTCCTTTTCCCACATGGGACTCTCAGTCTAGGTAGGAGGGAGTAAGATTGTGATAATAACTGTGGTATTTGTGGGGGACATTTAAATAGTATTTGTTAAGCACTTACTATGTGCCAGACACTGTTCTAAGTGTATTGTTAAAGACTGTACTAGGTGTGAGGTAGATTCAAGATCAGGTCCCACATGAGGCTCACAGTCAAAATAGGAGGGAGAATAGGTTTTGAATCCCCATTTTGCAGATGAGGGAACTGTGGCACAGAGAAGTTAAGTGACTTGCCCACAGTCACACAGCAGGTAAGTGGCAGAGTTAGAATTGGAAGCCAGATCCGACTCCCAGGCCAGTGTTTCTTTAACTAGACCACACTGCTTCTCATTTAATCCCCATTTACAGATGAGGGAACTGAGGCACAGAGAAGTTAAGTAATTTGCCCAAGATCACACAGCAGACAAATGGCAGACTGGGATTTCAACACAGGTCCTCTGACTCCCACGACTGTGCTCTTTTCACTAGGCCCCACTGATTTTGCAAATTAAACTTTGCCTTCTGGAAATTATCAATTGTTTTATCACAGGAAAACTGAGGCACAAAAAAGTTAAGTGGGGACTTGCTCCCACAATCCCCACCCACGGCACTTTCCCAAGCATTCAGTGCGGTGCTCTGCACTTCCGAAATGCTCATTAAATCCTATTAATTTACTGATTGCTGAGTGGCCCGGAAACTTTTAGCAGGCAGCTGGAGAGAATGAGAAAATTGAAAGCCGGTTGGGTGGAGGAAGCACCCTGGAAAGCCAAGACCCTAACTACCTGATAATTTCTTTAAAGTGTAAATTTATTTTCTGCACTTCTCACAGGAGGGGGGCTTTATTTTTGTTTGCATCTCCTTGTTCCTCTAAAGCTTCACCCTACCTCACTCCTCCTTGGAGAAGGGCTGCTAGGTGATATAGAGCATCAGCAACAATGGAAGAAATGTGGGGGATGGTAACAGAGCCCCCCCCCCCCCCCCCCACTCCTTTAGGGTCTAAGCTGATCCTTTCCCACAATACATTTAGATGAAATTCATTCATTCAATAGTATTTGAGCTCTTACTATGTGCAGAGCACTGTACTAAACGCTTGGAATGTACAAATGAAATGATCGGCTGGGTAGTGTCTTTCATTTGCAGGGTGTTTTCCCTGCAGTAGGCGTGGGGGGAGGGGGCAAGCTGAAGCTCATCTCATTGATGGATAAGATATTCAGCGACTGCTTTATCAACTGTTCAATCGTATTTATTGTGCACTGTGTGCAGAGCACTGTACTAAGCGCTTGGGAAGTACAATACAGCAACAGAGAGATAATCCCTGTCTACAACGAGATCACTGTTGAGGAAACTGAGTAACAAAGTGACTTGCACCTTGCCACTCTGTTACTACAGCCCAACTAGCAACCCCACTCCCATTCACCAAATACTTAAGATGTATTCTCCTTTGTATAGCCGGAGGTGTTGGATGCTAATTGTTGAAAGTTTCTTCTCATCAGCTGCAAGGTGTTTGTTTTTGTTGTTTTTTTTTTTTTTTTTTGCACCCAATACTCCCTGGCTCTACAGAAGAGCACAACCACTGGTAGGACATTTAGTTTACCATTGAGAAGGAACACTGTGGTTAATAATTCTCTCAAACTTTTTGTAAAGTATTTTGAGGGGGTTTGAGAAATTCTGGAGTGTAAATAAAAAGGTGTCCCTTTGCACGGAAGGTACAACGTGGGTTAGTGGAAAGAGCCCGGGTTTGGGAGTCAGAGATTGTGGGTTCTAATTCTGGCTCTGCCACTTGTCAGCTGTGTGACCTTGGGCAAGTCACTTAAGTTCTCTGTGTCTCAGTTACCTCATCTGTAAAATAGCAATGAAGACTGAGCTCCACGTGGGACAACCTGATTTCCTTGTATCTATCCCAGCGCTTAGAACAGTGCCTGGCACATAGTAAGCGCTAAACAAATACTATTATTATTCAAACTCATGGAAATTGCTTTGCTCCCCAGGGTGAAGTACCTGACCATAACTACAATAGAGAGGAGGAGGAGGATCCCTGAATTAACACTTCCACACCCTTCTTCCACCCACTCCACTTTCAAATCTCTCCAGCTGCCTGCTGAAAGTTTAGGGCTAGTGGATCAATAAATCAGTTAATGGGCACTGACAGTGCGAAGCACTGCATTAAGTGTTTGGGAGAAGGAGATAGGTGGAGGCAGGAGTAGGATTGTTAGCTGGGGTATAATGAGACAAAAGCCAGGAGAAAATTACTTAACTTGTTTGCGTCTCGGTTTTCTCAATAACAAAACTGATAAAACAATCACTGAGTTTCCTGCCAATCAACGGGGATTACTGAGTGTTTACTGTTCATCGGTTCACCCTATTTGTAATAGCATCGTTTCAATTTACTGTACTAAGGGCTTGGGAAAGTTGGTAGCCCTTTCCCTGACCAACAGTTTAGAGAGGAAGACAGATATTAAAGTTAATTACAAATGTGTGACTGAGGTTGGGGTATCAAGTTCTTAAAGGGAATAAATCTAGGGCAGCCAGAGTTGGCTTAAATGCAAATGAAGCTCAGGCAAGATAGTGCAGAGTCAGAATAAACAGATTTTTTTTAAATGACTATTTTAAATCATACTTTTTAAGTAGGATGTTATAATTTGCAGCCAACTTCTCCAATGCCCAGACCAATATTCAGCCCAAACTGATGATTGACTCCTGCTTCAGGGAAAGAGAGATGAAAGAGTCCAAAGCAGGCAGCTTCTTATTCATTCCCAAATATTTGTTCACATTAAGAGAGCATAAATTCAAGCATTTGTAAATTATCTTCTCCACCTGCCCACCCTCACCCCCACACTCCCCATTTCTCCATCTTACCTGTGGAGTAAAACTCTTGCTCCAACTTTATGGCCTAACTCACAAGCATCAAGTTCCACGTTGCTCAACTTGGGCTGATGCCAGGACTGCTGTAAAAGAAAAAGACCTTCCTCCTCTTAGAGCCTGGGTCGGTTTAAAATAGCATCACCTGACTTTCAACAAAAGGCCCCTCCTCCCTCTTCCTCTGCCCGCCCCTTGGAAATTCCGCAGACCTTGTAATTTAAATTTTACAGAGATCAGGTGGACGACTCAACAATCAGATGCTTAATGGGATCATCTCAAAGCATCACTCACCAATAACATTTTTTTCAAATGGTATTTGTTAAGGGGTTACTATGTGCCAGGCACTGAACTAAGCGCTGGGGTAGATATAAGTTAATCAGGTTGGACCCAATCCGTGTCCCACCAGTTGGGGGGGGGGGCTGCAAGGGGGGGCCGAGGGGGTGGTCACAGTCTTAATTCCCATTTTACAGATGAGGTAGCTGAGGTACAGAAAAGTTACGTGATTTGCCCGAGGCCACGCAGCATTCATTCAATCGTATTTGTTGAGTGCTTAAGGTGTGCCTAGCAAGACAAGTAAGAGCTAGGATTAGAAACCAGGTCCTTCTGATTCCCAGTTCCATGTTCAATCCATTAGGCCATGCTGCTTCTTAAAATATCGTAGAACAAAATCTGGAAAAACGTCATGGAAACTTTCTTGAAGGATATATGATTTTAGTAGGTCTTTGAAGAAGGAAAAGTGGTGGACTCTTACTGCAATCAGTCATATTTTTTGAGTGTTGTGTGCATGACACTGTACTAAACCCTTGGGAGAGTACAATATAAAATAGTTGGTAGGCAGGTTACCTGCCTACAGTGATCTCACACTCCATTCATTCAACTGTATTTATTGAGTGCTTACTGTGTGCGGAGCACCATACTAAGTGCTTGAGAGAGCACAGTACAAAAAACATACATTCCCTGTCCACAACAAACTTACAGTCTAGAGGGTAGTGATGATTATTGTGATTGTTGATGTTACTGCATTCATTAAATGCTAACTACTTGTCAAGCACTGTGGCTAATGAATTGGTAGGAGTGGTTTAGGATTCATTCATTCATTCAATCGTATTATTTAACACTTACTGTGTGCAGAGCACTGTATTAAGCACTTGGGAAGTGCAATTCAGCAACAGATAGAGACAATCCCTGCCAACAACGGGCTCACAGTCTAGAAGGGTGTAGACACACAAACCCAGTGAGAGGACTCCTGAGGAGCAGCACCTCACTTAGGGCTCACTGTCATGCCAGATCTAGGGCAGTGGTCCTCTAGACTGTTCACTCGTTGTGGGCAGGAAATATGCCTGTTATATTGTTACATTGTAGATTAATAATTATTATGCTATTTGTTAAGCGCTTACTATGTGCTAAGCACTGTTCTAAGCTCTGGGGTAGATATATGGTAATCAGGTTGTCCCACATGAAGCTCACAGTCTTACTCCCCATTTTCCAGATGAGGTAACAAGGCACAGAGATGTAAAGTGACTTGCCCAAGGTCACCCAGCATACAAGTGGTGGAGCCAGGATTTAATTCCATGTCCTCTGACTCTCAAACTTGTGCTCTGGTCCACGCAGCCCAGACAGCCTTGCTGGCGTTGGTTATTGGACCCCTCTGCCTGCTCCTCTGGAATCTTCCCTCCCTCCTCCCAACATCCATTTCTGACTCCATCGGTGCCAATTGCACGCAGAGCTTCTCTCCTTCTTCAACCCAGCCCTTACACTTCACTCCTCTAGTGCTAACCTTCTCACTGGGCCTCCATTTCTCCTGTCTTGCCAACGGACTTGTCTTGTCTGGGGATGTCTTGCCCACATCCTGTTTCTGGCCTGGGATGCCGTTCTGTCTCTAATCTGAAAGACATCCACCCTTCCCTGCTTTAAAGCTTTATTGAAGAGCCATCTTTTCCAAGAGGACTTCCCAGACTAAGCTCCACTTTTCCTCAACTCCCACTCCCTTCTGCATTGCCCTGACTTGCTCCCTTTGCTCTTGCCCCTTCCTGGGCCCAAAGCACTTATGTACATACCTGTCATTTGATTTATTTGTATTGATGTCTGTCTTTCCACCCCAGACTGTGAGCTCACTGGGGGCAGGAATGTCACTGTTTGTTGTATTGTACTTGTATTGTACTTTGTTGTTTGTTTGTTGTATTGTACTTTCCCAAACACTTAGTACAGTGCTTTGCATAGAGTAAACACTCAATAAATATGAATGAATGAATGAATGAATGAATACTGAACACTTGAGTGTAATAGAGTTCTCTATAATCTCTATTATTAGTTCTCTACAATATCGCCAAGATCCGCCCTTTCCTCTCCACCCAAACGGCTACCTTACTATTACGGGCTCTCGTTATATCCCGGCTAGACTACTGTGTCAGCCTTCTCTCTGACCTCCCTTCCTCCTCTCTCGCCCCGCTCCGGTCTATTCTTCACTCCGCTGCCCGGCTCATCTTCCTGCAGAAACGATCTGGGCCTGTCAGTCCCCTTCTTAAACAACTCCAGTGGTTGCCTATCGACCTCCGCTCCAAACAAAAACTCCTCACTCTAGGCTTCAAGGCTCTCCATCACCTTGCCCCTTCCTACCTCTCCTCCCTTCTCTCTTTCTACCGCCCACCCCGCACGCTCCGCTCCTCTGCCGCCCACCTCCTCGCCGTCCCTCGGTCTCGCCTATCCCGCCGTCGACCCCTGGGTCACGTCCTCCCGCGGTCCTGGAACGCCCTCCCTCCTCACCTCCGCCAAACTGATTCTCTTTCCCTCTTCAAAACCTTACTTAAAAATCACCTCCTCCAAGAGGCCTTCCCAGACTGAGCTCCTCTTCCCCCTCTACTCCCTCTGCCATCCCCCCTTTACCTCTGCGCAGCTAAAGCCTCATTTTCCCCTTTTCCCTCTGCTCCTCCACCTCTCCCTTCCCATCCCCACAGCACTGTACTTATCCGCTCAACTGTATATATTTTCGTTACCCTATTTATTTTGTTAATGAATTGTACATCGCCTTGATTCTATTTAGTTGCCATTGTTTTTACGAGATGTTCTTCCCCTTGACGCTGTTTAGTGCCATTGTTCTTGTCTGTCCGTCTCCCCCGATTAGACTGTAAGCCCGTCAAACGGCAGGGACTGTCTCTATCTGTTGCCGACTTGTTCATCCCAAGCGCTTAGTACAGTGCTCTGCACATAGTAAGCGCTCAATAAATACTATTGAATGAATGAATGAATGAATAGAGACTAAAGATGCAGTCAACCAATCAGTCAATCATATTTATTGAGCTCTTACTTTATATACTTTATATAAAGTATATATAAGCGGTTACTTTATAGCCTGACTTCCTCTAAACTGTAAGCTCATTATGTACAGGGAATGTATCTGTTATATTGTTATGCTGTACTCTCCCAAGTGCTTAGTTCAGTGCTCGGCACACAGTAAGTGCTCAATAAATACTATTGAATGAATGTAGAGCACTATTCAAAGTACTTGGGAGAGTACAACATGACAGTGTTGGTAGACATGTTTCTTGCCCACAACGAGCTTACAAACTAGAGGGAAGTTTGTCTAATAATAATAATGGTATTTGTTAAATGCCTACTATGTGCAAAGCACTGTTCTAAGCGCTGGGGGATACAAGGTGATCGGGTTGTCCCACATGGGGCTCACAGTCTTAATCCCCATTTTACAGATGAGGTAACTGAGTCCCAGAGAAGTTAAGTGACTTGCCCAAAGTCACACAGCTGACAAGCAACGGATCCAGGATTAGAACCCATGACCTCTGACTCCCAAGCCCAGGCTCTTTCCACTGAGCCATGCTGCTTCTCATAAAAAAACACTGTTCTAAGCGCTGGGGGCATAGAAGATGATCAAGTTGTTCCACATGGGGCTCACAGTCTTCATCCCCATTTTACAGAAGAGGTAACTGAGGCACAGAGAAGTGAAGTGACTCGACCAAAGTCACACAGTTGACAAGCAGCAGAGCCCGGGATTAGAACCATGACCTCTGACTCCCAAGCCTGGGCTCTTTCCACTGAGCTACGCTGCTCCTGGAACAGTTCCTCCCTTCAAGGAGTTTACAATCTAATAGCTATGGTATTTGTTAAGCACTTACTATTTGTCAGGCACTGTGCAATGGGGTAGATACAAGCAATCTAATGAGGAGAAAGACAAAAAATATTTACAGATAAGAACAAGAAAAAGAGAATAGAAAGATGGTTAGGAAGATAAGTGGATAAATAGTAGAGTATATACAGTACGTGTTCAAAAGTACTAAAGATGGTTCTGCGTGCATAAATGTGATAAAGGGAGAAGAAAATTAATCGGGAATTCCTCCTGGAGGCAGTAGAATTCAGGAGGGCTTTGAAGATGGGGACAACTCTTAGCTGGTGGATTTGAGGAGAAGAAGTTTAGGAAGACGGAAGGGGTGAGCAAAGGGTCAGGAGATAGAGAGTTTGGAATAGGGCGCAGTAAGAAGGTGAGCTTGCGAAAAACAGAGTGCAAGCTGGGGTATAATAATGTTGGTATTAGTGGGAGAAGAGAGTTAATAAGTAGAAAGGAAAGAGAGCTGATAAAGAGCCTTACAGTCAGTGGTTAGGAGATTTTTTTAATGGTACTTGTTAAGTTCTTGTTATGTGCTAAGCATTGTACTAAGTACTGGGTAGATACAAGTTTATCAGATTGGACACAGTCCCTCACCCACATGGCACTCACAGTCTAAAAAGGAGGGCGTGGGGCTTAATCTCCATTTTATGGGTGAGGAAACTGGGGCACAGAAAGTTAAGTGACTTGCCCAGGGTCAAGCAGCCCACATGTGGCAAAGCCGGGATTAGAACCCAGGTCCCCTGACTCCAAGGCCTGTGCTCTTTCCACTAGACCACACTTGATGTGGTGTAGGATTTCCTTTTGAGCAGTAGATCATTCCTGTGGAGCCCCTAAATGACTGCGAGACCTAGAGACAGAAGAAAAAAGCTTAGCTGTGACTGGGCTCAGAACAAGAAACCTCATACCAGCCAGGTTATCTGGAAAGGGAATAATCTGATTGGCTCTACAGCAGTAGAAGTAGAAGTTAGTCAAAAGGTGGAATTCCCCACATTCAGGAAACTCACTTAGATATGCCATGAAATACTTTCTCATTCACCAAGAAGGTACTTGGGCATACGTATCCCATAAAAGAACAACATATGACATTCATCAAATCACAAGCAAACATGCACATCACCAAATGAAAACATGCATTCATGGTCTGTTAGGCAATGGATCAATATCTTTAAGGAATGAAACAATAGCTTTCTGAAGCAATAACTTTATGTGATCTTTTCCCGACTTTAAAATTATGTATTTTTCAAGTGCTTTTTACAGGTCAAGCACCGTTCTAAACAGTAGGGTGGATACAAGTTAATCAGATTGGACACAGTCCCTTTCCCACATTGGACTCACAGTCTAATTAGGAAGGAGGTGCTGAATCCCCATTTTACAGATGAGGAAACAGGACAGAGAAATGAAGAGACTTGGTCAAGGTCACAAAGCAGGTAAATGGCAGAGTGGGGGTTAGTACCCAGGTCCTCTGACTCCCAGGCCCGGGCTCTTTCCTCTAGGCTATGCTGCTTTTCTAGTGATAACGAGGAAAGAGGGAATGACAAACTAATGAAGGAATGACAAACTAATCAATCATATTTGTTGAATATTTACTGTGTGCAGAGTACTATACGAAATGCTTGGGAGAGAACAATATAACTAAGTTGGTAGACCTATGCCCTGCCCACAGCGAGCTTACAGTCTAGAGGAGGAGACCGGCATTAATCTAAATACATAAATTATATAAATTATACATAAATATGTACAGAGTGCTCTGGGGCTGAGGGAGTGGTGAATAAAAGGTGTAAATAAAGGATGTGAATAAAGGGGAGGGAGAAGAGGAAATAGAAGTCTAGTAAGGGAGGGCCTCTTATAGGAGATGTGCCTTCAATAAGGCTTTGAAGATGGGAATAGTGATTGTCAAATGTTAAGAGGGAGGGCATTCCAGGCTAGAAGCTGGGAGTGGGAGAGAGATCGGTGGTGAGATAGAGAAGATCGAGATACAGTGAGTAGGTTGGCATTAATAATAATAATAATGTTGGTATTTGTTAAGCGCTTACTATGTGCAGAGAACTGTTCTAAGTGCTGGGGGAGATACAGAGTAATCAGGTTGTCCCACGTCTCACAGGCTCACAGTCTTAATCACCATTTTACAGATGAGGGAACTGAGAAGTGAAGTGATTTGCCCACAGTCACACAGAAGACAAGTGGCAGAGCTGGGATTCGAACCCATGACCTCTGATTCTGAAGCCCGTGTTTTTTCCATTGAGCTACGCTGCTTCATACTTCATTAGAGGAGCAAAGTGTGCAGGCTGGGTTGTAGTAGGAAATGAGGGAGGTAAGGTAAGAGGGGGCAAGGAGATGGAGTGCCTTAAAGTCGATGATGGTAAGGAGTTTCCATCTGATGCAGAGGTGGATAGGCAACCACTGGAGGTTCTCGAGGAGTAGGGAAACATGGGCCAAATGTTTCTGCAGAAAAATGATCTGGACAGCAGAGTGAAGAATGGGCAGGAGTGGAGAGAGATAGGAGGCAGAAAAGTCAGGAAGGAGGCTGATATGGTAATCAAGGTAGACTAGGATAAAAGCTTGGATTAACTTGGTAGCAGTTTGGATGGAGAGTAAAGGGCAGATTTTAGTGAAGTTGTGAAGCTTGAATCAACAGAATTTGGTGACATTGAATATGTGTTTTGAATTAGAGACATGAGTCAAGCATAATGCCAGTTGTTACAGGCTTATGAGACAGGGAGGATGGCGCTGCTGTTCACAGTGATAGAAAAGTCAGAAAAGCTATCGAAATTAAGGATTCAGTAGTTCCTGGCTCTGAACTTTAAAGTACCACAAAAAATGAAGTCATCTCTGCAACTAAGCTCTTAGGGAAAGGAGTTGAGCTTTTCAAAATAGGAGCGGGGAGAGATATTCAGACTTGTTCACTAATCATTTTTATAGACTCTGTATGCCTCATGGCAGATTCAGGCAGAATCGAGGTGAATTTGTTTTTTGTTAAAGAAACAGACCATAAAATACTTTGATTATAATATATACTGGTTGATAGATACAGAAGAGACATCCTTTTGTTAAAAACTTCCATTGAGGAAATGAAACCCAACTCATTTTATTCAGAATTACCCAGAGAGCTGTTTATAGCCTCAGCTAGTGGGTAGATCAGAGACAAAGCTTCAGCCCAAGAAACATAAGGAATCAAGGGAAGCACGAAAAAATGTAAAAAAACAAAATTGGATTAAGCCAACATGAAGTATGCTGGAAACACTTTCAAGCCAAAGTTAAATCCTTAACTCTAGGACTTGGATGTAAAGACTCATGAAAAGTGATTAATTCATGAACATGGCTAGGAGTCTCACTGCATACTAACCAAAGACAGAAATCTTTTTAGAAGAACCCAGGTGAAAATACAGCAAACTTGAAGGAAATTAGATGTGAGTCTATCCATTTTTATCAAGAGTTAAGTTTCCTGCCACAGAACCTAAACAGGGAAGCGATACAGAGCAACTTCGTATAATTTCTGAAACTTAATATTTTGACCTAGGAGGTGGATGAATTGATAGTCCCCAATCCAATTTAGAACACTGACCAAACTAACATATTTCTTGAGATAAAGTCCCTGATGGTCATGGGCTTTAGAAGAATGGTGCCCTAGAAGAGGACACCCATAAAGTGGTTCCAATATGGAGCCAAGGATATGCCAATTTTTTTTATGACATTTATGAGCTTACTATGTGTCAAACACTGTTCTAAGCACTGGAGTAGATTCAAGTGAATTAAGTTGGACACAGTCCCTGTCCTGAATGGGGCTCACAGGCTAAGTAGGAGGGCGAACAGAACTGAGATATGGATTCATCCTCTGAATCCCAGGTCCATGTTCTTTCCATTAGGCCATAATGCTCCATTTTCAGTTCTAAAGAGAAGGGAACACAATGTCTTTTTAATTTTTTTCAATTTTTATGGTATTTGTTAAGCATTTACTACATACCAGGCACCATACTAAGGGCTGGGGTAGATACAAGCTAGTCAGGTTAGACATTCATTCATTCACTTGTATTTACTGAGAGTTTACTGTGTGCAGAGCACCATACTAAGCACTTGAGAGAGTACAATAGCAGCGTGGCTCAGTGGAAAGAGCATGGGCTTTGGAGTCAGGGCTCATGAGTTCGAATCCCAGCTCTGCCACTTGTCGGCTGTGTGACTGTGGGCAAGTCACTTAACTTCTCTGTGCCTCAGTTCCCTCATCTGTAAAATGGGGATTAAGACTGTGAGCCCCACGTGGGACAACCTGATTCACCTATGTCTACCCCAGCGCTTAGAACAGTGCTCGGCACATAGTAAGCGCTTAACAAATACCAACATTATTATTATTATTATTACAATATAACAATAAACAAACACATTCCCTGCCCACAACAAGCTTATAGTCTAGACACAGTCTATGTCACTAAACAAGCACTTAGTACAGTGCTTTGCACACAGTAAATGCTCAATAAATATAACTGAGTGAATGAATGGGGCTCACAGTCTTATCCACATTTTACAGATGAGGTAACTGAGACTAGGAGGAGTTGAATAATGTCCAAGATCTCACAACAGACAAGTGATGAAGTTAAGATTAGAACCCAGGTCCTCTGACTCCATTCCCTTTGCTTTATCCACTTCCACCCAGAGACTCACACACTGTTATCAGGGATGAGCCAAATTCTACCCATTGACTTATTCCATTCATTCATTCAATCAATCGTATTTATTGAGTGCTTACTGTGTGCAGAGCACTGTACTAAGTGCTTGGAAAGTACAATTCAGCAACAGAGACAATCCCTACACAACAGTGGGCTCACAGTCTAGAACAAGGGAGATAGACAACAAAGCAAAACAAGCAGACAGGCATCAATAGCATCAATAGTATTCCAGGCCAGAGGTAGGACTTTGGACAGGGGTCGATGGCGGGACAGGCGGGAACGAGGCCCAGTGAAGAGGTTAGCGGCGGCAGAGGAGCAGATTGTGCAGGCTGGGCTGGAGAAGAAGAGAAGAGAGGTGAGGTAGGAGGGGTCAAGGTGATGGAAAGCTTTGAAGCCAATAGTAAGGAGCTTTTGCTTCGTACAGAGATTTATGAGGAGGGGGGTGACATGCCCAGAGTGTTTCTGTAGAAAGATAATCCGGTAGCAGAGTGTAGTATAGACTGAAGTGGGGAGAGACAGGAGGTTGGGAGATCAGAAAGGATGCTGATGCAGTAATCCAGTAGGGATAGGATGAGTGATCATACTAACGTGGTAGGGTTTGGAGGTAGAGGAAAGGGCGGATCTTGGCGATGTTGTGAAGGTGAGATCTCATGCGGCCAGATGTGGGCACCCAGTCAACTGGGGAAAGAGGCTCTGTTTTGGCCTGTAGTGTCTCCAGGTATCTTCAGATTCAGCCACCATTACACGTAACTGCTCTTGGGAAATTTACCAGTCTGGGTTTCTGACTTCATCTGAGGCCAGCTCAGAGCCAGAAGGAGTCTCTGAGAGATGAAGTGCAGCTTCTTCCACCTTAAGACTCTCCTTTCCCCTCCCTCCACTCTTCATCTTCATAGTTGGGAGGACTCCTTATGCCACACACATGGACATTTAATAAGTGCCCCTCTGCTTAAATGAATTGTTCACCTCTGATGAGGAGGAACTATATTCATCATAATGTTGGTATTTGTTAAGCGCTTACTATGTGCAGAGCACTGTTCTAAGCGCTGGGGTAGATACAGGGTAATCAAGTTGTCCCGCATGAGGCTCACAGTCTTAATCCCCATTTTACAGATGAGGGAACTGAGGCCCAGAGAAGTGAAGTGACTTGCCCACAGTCACACAGCTGACAAATGGCAGAGCTGGGATTCGAACCCATGACCTCTGGCTCCCAAGCCCATGCTCTTTCCACTGAACCACACTGCTTCTCTTAGCCACACTGCTTCTCTTATGTTTAGTGTTAAAACTGAGATTATAATGACGGCATTTGCGATGTCCTTACTATGTGCCAAGCACTGTACTAAGCACTAGGTTATATGCAAGATAATTAGGGCAGACCGAGTCCCTGTCTCAGATGGACACACAATCTAAATGGAAGAGAGAAGAGGCATTTCATACCCATTTAAAGATGAGGATACTGAGAGGCACAGAGAAGTTAGTTAACCCAGCAGGCAAGTGGCAGAGTTAGGATTACCAATCAATGGTATTTTTGAGTGCTTAATGTGTGCACAGTGCTTACTGTGCTAAGCGCTTAGAAAAGCACTGTACTGTATTTTACGTGGCAGCCGCCAATCAGGATGACTCCTAGGTCAATCCTGCCAGGCAAAATTGGTGCTGTTCTGAACAAGGAATGAATAGCTTTATGAATGTCGTAATGGTATTGTGCAGTCTTTCTTTCCAGCCTAGTACAGGTTTTCTGAGCTGGAGATTGGCAGAATTGGGCTGAAGTTTTGTCTCTTTTATAACTAATTTGCTGATTAAAACATTAAAAATGGATTAGATTTAAGATATTTCCCACTGGGACAAAAATGAACATTTTCACAAGGATGGCTCTATAGATTATCTTCATCACGACCTTCAAGTGATGATTATTTAACTCCCTAAAGAAAATGACTTCAAATTAGTCACTATCCCACAAATTCATGTAGCCTGGCCTTCTATACTACCTCTATTATTTTTTCTTGATTAGAGTACAAATTTTGGACGTTTCAGTAGAGAAAAGAATAATTAGGTCAGGCTGAAAAAGGCTTTGTGGAAAAATTAAGAGAGATTTCTCGGCATCCCTTCCCTTCAGAATTCCCAAAAGTTGATTCATCCCAAAATATATAGGTGTGGCAGCTAAAGACCCAACTTGGTGGATACAGGGTCAAAGGGTTCAAAATTTAAAGGAATCTATGTTCAAACATAATTCTACTGGCTGTCGGTACCCTATATTGCCTTCATCATCAATAGCATTTGTTGAGTTCCAACCACTATATTGTCCAGAACTTTGCAATCAATCAATTCATAGTATTTACTGAGCACTTTCTGTGTGATGAGCTTTGTACTAAGTGCTTGGGAGAGTACAATAAAGTAGACAAAATCTCTGCTCTAGAGGATTTTATAATCTAGAAAATAACAATTACGGCATTTTATATGAGTGTACTACATGCCAAATACTGAACTACTTCATTTAATCCTATTTATTGAGCACCTACTGAGTGCAGAAACTGTAGTAAGCACCTGGGAGAGTGCAGTACAACAATAGACAGGTATATTTCCTGCCCACAATGATGTCAAGCTCTATATAAGCACTGGGGCATATATAAGATAATCAGGTTTTATATGGAGCTCACCATCTAAGTAATAATAAAAATAATGGCATTTTGTTAAGCACTTATTATGTGCCAAGCACCGTTCTAAGCACCGGGGCAGATACAAGGTAGTCAGGTTGTCCCATGTGGTGCTCACAGTCTTAATCCCCATTTTACAAGTGAGGTAACTGAGGCACAGAGAAGTAAAGTGACTTGCCCAAAGTCACTCAGCTGATAAGTGGTGGAGCCAGGATTTGAAACCAAGACCTCCGGCTCCTAAGTGTGTGCTCTTGTCACAAAACTACGCTGCTTCCCTATGAGGGAGAGCAAGTATTTGTTGCTGACAACCTCATCCCTCCTCCTCATCGCACAGGGTTTCTTATAAGAGAAGCTCTGAAAAAGGGAAAGAACAAATCCATTGCCCTGGTATAATTACCGATCCAAGAACTAGATGACATGTCAAGACATTCACAAAAATGCAGTTTACCGTCTCACCCATGTACTGGTTTAGGACCTGTGGACTCTGCCCTGCAGAGCCAAGACTACTGTCCCTTAGATCCCTTTTCTATCCTCCCAAAACTCCTTTCCTCTCCCCAGTTCTACCCTGAATATGATCCTTCTCGCCTCTGACACCAGCCTCGGTAGGCCGGGGCATTCCTGAGATGTGTCTGCATAATTCAGGGTGTTCCCTGCTAGGTAGTCTATGCAGTTCTTGCAAAAGGGTCATGCCTGGGCCTGCTAATATGGTCTTCTTCTTGAGCTGATTATCAGGGGAATGTTTTCCTGCACCTTCACTACTACCAAGATGATAACTTTCCTGGTGATGATGAGATTACCTGTCGTTTGTTGTAGCCCAATTGTCCCTTCTCTGATGGGCTGGAAACTATCGCGATTCCATCATCTTTTCTGTGTTCTCCTCTTACCTCTCTGGCCGGTCATTCTCGGTCTCCTTCGCTGGCGCCTCCTCCCCCTCCCATCCTTTAACTGTTGGAGTTCCTCAAGGGTCAGTTCTTGGCCCTCTTCTGTTCTCCATTTACATTCACTCCCTTGGTGAACTCATTCGCTCTCACGGCTTTGACTACCATCTCTACGCAGATGACACGCAGATCTACATCTCCGCCCCTGTCCTCTCCCCATCACTTCAGGCTCGCATCTCCTCCTGCCTCCAGGATGTCTCCACCTGGATGTCGGCCCGCCACCTAAAACTCAACATGAGCAAGACTTCCCTCCCAAACCCGGTCCTCTCCCAGACTTCCCTATCACCGTGGATGGCACGACCATCCTTCCCGTCTCTTGGGCCCGCAATCTCGGTGTCATCCTTGACTCGTCTCTCTCGTTCACCCCACACATCCTATCCGTTACCGAGACCTGCCGGTTTCACCTTTACAATATCGCCAAGATCCGCCCTTTCCTCTCCACCCTAACGGCTACCTTACTGCTACAGGCTCTCGTAATATCCCGGCTAGACTACTGTGTCAGCCTTGTCTCTGATCTCCCTTCCTCCTCTCTCGCCCCGCTCCAGTCTATTCTTCATTCCGCTTCCCGGCTCATCTTCCTGCAGAAACGATCTGGGCATGTCACTCCCCTTCTTAAACAACTCCAGTGGTTGCCTATCAACCTCCGCTCCAAACAAAAACTCCTCACTCTGGGCTTCAAGGGTCTCCATCACCTTGCCCCTTCCTACCTCTCCTCCCTTCTCTCTTTCTACTGCCCACCCCGTATGCTCCGCTCCTCTGCCGCCCACCTCCTCGCCGTCCCTCGGTCTCGCCTATCCCGCTGTTGACCCCTGGGCCACGTCCTCCCGCAGTCCTGGAATGCCCTCCCTCCTCACCTCCGCCAAACTGATTCTCTTCCCCTCTTCAAAACCCTACTTAAAACTCACCTCCTCCAAGAGGCCTTCCCAGACTGAGCTTCTCTTCTCCCTCTACTCCCTCTACCACCCCCCTTCACCTCTCCGCAGCTTAACCCTCTTTTCCCCCCATTTCCCTCTGCTCCTCCCCCTCTCCCTTCCCATCCCCTCAGCAATGTACTCGTCTGCTCAACTGTATATATTTTCATTACCCTATTTATTTTGTTAATGAAATGTACATCGCCTTGATTCTATTTAGTTGCCATTGTTTTTACGAGATGTTCTTCCCCTTGACTCTATTTATTGCCATTGTTCTCGTCTGTCCGTCTCCCTCGATTAGACCGTAAGCCCGTCAAACGGCAGGGACTGTCTCTATCTGTTGCCGACTTGTTCATTCCAAGCAATTAGTACAGTGCTCTGCACATAGTAAGTGCTCAATAAATACTATTGAATGAATTGAATGAATGTTCTATGAACTGTTGTGTGACCCCTGATATCTACCTTTGTGTTACTGCCAAGAACTGCCTGCTCCACACCATTCGACTGCTCCTTCCAGTATTCCCCATTCTCACATTTTGAGTACCTCAATATAATAATAATAATGATGATGGTATTTGTTTAGCACTTACTATGTGCTGAGCACTGTTCTAAGCACTGGGGTAGATGCAATATAATCAGGTTGTTCCATGTGGGGCTCACCGCCTTAATCCCCAATTTACAGATGAGGTAACTGAGGCACAGAGAAGTTCAGTAACTTGCCCAAAGTCACACAGCTGACAAGTGGCGGAGCCGGGATTAGACATGGCCATGGTACCCATCAACCTCAGTGCATAGTCTCCGTAGCAGTACTGAATCCCCATTTTGTAAATAAGAAACCTGAGCCAAGGAGAAGTGAAGTGACTTGCCCAAGGTCACACAGCAGATAAGTGGAAGAGCTGGGATCAGAAACCAGAGCCACTGACTCCCAGGCCTGTTATCTTTTCACTAGGCCACACTTTTTCCCAAGCCCTGAAGTAGCTACAATATATGTGGATCAGATACAGATTCTGTTTTACATGGGGCTCAGTTTAAGTAGGAGGGAGAACAGCAGTGGTAGCATGGCTTAGTGGAAAGAGCACAGGCTTGGAAGTCAGAGGACGTGGCTTCTAATCCCACCTCTGCCACTTGTCTGCTATGTGACCTTGGGCAACTCATTTTACTTCTCTGTGCCTCAGGTACCTTATCTGTAAAATGGGGATTAAAAGTGTAAGCCCACCTGATTACCCTGTATCTACCCCAGCACTTAGAACAGTGCTTGGCACATAATAAACACTTAACAAATACCCTAATTATTTATTATTCATACATGCATACCTGTAACAATTGCAATTGTCAGCAGGCTTACTGAAAATGTAATGGGCCAGTAGTTTATCTTCAAGAGCACTTTATGATCTATTTTCCTATGTGTATGTTTTCTGCCATGAAGACCTTTTTTAAAGACAGAGTTGTTTAAATTCAAGACAAAGCCTGGGGTAATCAGATCTTTACGCTACAGTGTGAACGGGGACCTGGCTGTGAACTGGCATCAGGACTCAGAATACAGATAAAAGAAGAAATGAATACTATACAGTCCCACATTAATTGATAATATTTGAACACTAAATTCCCCAGATTATTTCCTCAGATACCAATTAGAGAATTATCTTTTAGAGAGGGGAAAGAAACCCTCTTAGTATGGAAGAAAATCCTCAAAGCTCTCCTTGTGAAGTTAAATTTAAAATGTCTACATAATACTATGAACTCTGTAGAGAATGTCACAGTATTCATACCAAGTAGTCACAAAGCTGTTTCTTCAATACTAGAGAGGCAAGGGAAGAAGTTAGTGGAGGCAAGTATTCTGTATCTAATCCTACTGCCTATGTGAAATCTAGAAAGATTTTGATATCCATATAGTATTAGTACTTTTTCTTACATTCATTAACCACCAATTTTATGCCAAGCACTGGATTCAGCTTTGGGAAAAGTTACAAGGATATGGTATAGGAGGTGGTGCCTGACTCACAGAGGGCTCCCAATTTAAGAAACGATTGCTATTTTAAAGGACTCCATCGTTTTGCCCTCTCCTACGTCACCTCGCTGCTTTCCTCCTAAAATCCAACCCACACACTTCATTCTTTTAATGCTAACCTACTCACTGAACCTCAGTCTCGTCTATCTCACCACCATTCTTTTGCCCATATCCTGCCTCTGGCCTGGAATGCCCTCTCTCTTCATTTTCAACAGACTATCCCTCTCCCACTTTCAAACCCTTACTGAAGGCACATCTCCCCCAAAAGGCTTTCCCCATCTAGTCCCTCATTTCCTCTTCATTCATTCATTCAATAGTATTTATTGAGCATTTACTATGTGCAGAGCACTGTACTAAGCGCTTGGAATGTACAGTTCGGGAACAGATAGAGACAATCCCTGCCCATTGATGGGCTTACAGTCTAATCCTCTTCTCCCAGGTGCTTCCGTGTCACCCTTGCACTTGCCCCCTTTATTCATCCCTCCCTCAACCCCACAGCACTTATGTACATATCCATAATTTATTCACTTATATTAATGTCTCTCTCCTCTTCTAGACTGTAAGCTCATGGTAGGCAGGGAACATGTCTACCAACTCTGTTATAGTGTACTCTCCCAAGCACTCAGTATAGTACTCCGCCCACAGAAAGAGCTCGATCAATATGACTGATCGATCGATTGATTAAATGATTGATTATTTTACTCAAGGAATGTGTTTTATCTAGACTTGCACAGGAAAATGAGGCTGCTCTAGGTAGTTTGGAAATTGATAGTTAATTGGAAGGGAAGGCTTTCCCTGTGGAGCACCCTGTAATGACACATGTGAGTACGCCAGCTGTGCACATGCTTGGAGTGAGACGGCGTCTCCACTTTGGCAAAGAAGCACCTGCCTGGTCCATCTTACCAGTGGAGCAGGGAGGAATCAAATGATGATAACTTGGAAACCAGCCCAGAACTTCTCCATCGACAAATGGATGGTGGATTTTTTCCAAGCTGGAGGCATGGAACAGAGGTTGCATGTCACACAAAACGACTCTGTCTCTGAAGATGAGATTTGGATAAACAAAACATTCACAGGCACAGTAAATGCTTTCTTAGCTGGCTATTAGAATCCTGCACTACTCTCCACTAAAATGGATGAGATTCCACTGTGGGAAGCCAGGATTTTTTCAGGAAAATGGAACTGAAAACATGTGCTAGACATACAGAAGTGTGGCATATTGAAGCAGTATTTAAATGGCTTGGCATAGCAACAATAATAATAATAATACTACCTTGACTTTATAAATATTCCTGTCATTAACTCCAAAGCTCCCCATTAGCTCGTACCATCTTGCCTACCGGTTCTCTCTTTCTGCCACACAACAGCTTGTGTCTTTTGTGCTTCTTCTAACTGTCCTATGCTCTTTCAATGCTCATTTCTGACCCATTGGTCATAACTTTCCCCCTAACCTGTGCTCCTTTCCTGCTCAGCTTTGCCAATCCATGTGCTTTCAATCAATTGGTGGTTTTTAGTGAACTTCTACTGTGCTCTGTACCAACCATTTGGAGGAGCACAGAACAATTTGTTGACACAATCCCTGCCTTCAGAGAGTTTATTTTTTCCCAGGGGAGACAAACACTAAAATAAATTAGAGAGAAGAAGCAACAGAGTGTAAATATTCGTAAATAAGTGCTGTGGGGTGTGGTAGGCCTTTAATCCTTCCCTTCCATATGGTGTGTGCTCTTTCCACTAGAACATACTGCCACCTTATAAGGTAGTAAAGCTTCAAAACCCATCGTTGGAAAGTCTCATAATCCATCCTTGCTTTGTTTTCAATTTGGAAAATGCAGATTATTAACCTGCATTTTTAGGAAGTCCATTCAGAACCTCAGTGATAATGAGAAACTTGATTTTGGCTAAATGGAGCTGCCGATAAAATAGACTATAATATGGTGGGGAAGGGACATAGGTCTTAACTTCAAAGTATGATTATTCCTGAATTCAAGCTGCCATTTTAATTAGTTCATTTCCTATGGGGCTATTGTAGAATGAGCCAATCAGTAGTTTATACTACAGTCAGTGGCCACATTCCTCACCTTCATACACTCAGGCAGAAATTCAGTCCTAACAAAGGAGCAGGAAACTTCGAGCAGCTCCAGGGTGTGACTCCCCTCTACCGCAATACTGTCCCAAGCAACTGATGAGGTCATTCCTGTGACTCATCTTTTCTTCCTAATATTCTGTTGAGGGAAGGGAAAGAAGGGATGCTGATCCCCATTAGACAAAATGAGAAGGTTAGATGATCAACCAAGAGTCATTCATTCATTCATTCATTCATTCATATTTATTGAGCGCTTACTATGTGCAGAGCACTGTACTAAGCGCTTGGAATGTACAATTCGGCAACAGATAGAGACAATTCCTGCCCAACAACGGGCTCACAGTCTAAATGGGGGAAGTATTTGTAAAGAGCTTATTATGTACCAACCACTGTTTGAAGCGCTGAGGGAAATATAAGGTAATCAGCTTGTCTCACGTGGGGCTCACAGTCCCAATTCCGATTCTACCGGTGAGGTAACTGAGACACATAGAAGTTAAGTGACTTGCCCAAAGTGTCACAGCTGATAAGTCACAGAGCTGGGATTAGACTCCCAAGTCCGTGCTGTTTCCACTGAACCACACCGCTTCACACTGAGTCTCATTGATAGTGCGGAGCCACGACAAGCTGAGGGAGTTGCAGTTTCAAGATCCTTGTAAAAGTCCTGAAACCCCTCTGTCGATTCTTTAGTAACCCTCTACCAAACTGTGACAACTTTATGCTTTGGAGAGTTTAGGAACTTATCTTCCTGGAGGCAGGGATCGAGATATTATTGTTTTTTATCATTATTATTATTATTGTTATTCTATTTCTTTATTTTATTATTGTTATTTCTTCTATAGAGAAGCAGCATGGCTCAGTGGAAAGAGCCTGGGCTTGGGAGTCATAGGTCATGGGTTCGACACTCGGGTCTGCCACTTGTCAACTGTGCGACTATGGGCAAGTCACTTCACTTCTCTGGGCCTCAGTTCCCTCATCTGTAAAATAGGGATTAACTGTGAGCCTCACGTGGGACACCCTGATGACCCTGTATCTACCCCAGCGCTTAGAACAGTGCTCTGCACATAGTAAGCGCTTAACAAATACCAACATCATTATTTGTTAAACAACATAGTCTAATGGAAAAAGCATAGGCCTGGGAATCAGAGCCTTGTTCAGCACTTACTTTGACCATGAGGCCTGTGTGGGACAGGGGCCCTGTCCATTTAGATTAACTTGTAACCACCACAGTGCTTAGAACAGTGCTTGGCACATAGTAAGAGTTTAACAAGTACCATAATTACAATGGTTTTCAGGAGAAGAAGGTGATTTGAGACTTAAAATTAGGGCCAACAGGCAATGTGGTGCGATGGGCCAGAGACACAGGCTCTTCCCTGGGGAAGTGTTTTGGAGAGATTGGCCCAAGTGCCTTCTCAGCTGCCAACATTGAATGGTGCCCCAAGATTGGTCTCCAAAAGTCCTGTTTTTATGGAATTTGTTAAGTGCTTACCAAATGCAGGCACTGTGCTAAGTACTGGGGTAGATACAAAATAATCAGATTAGCAGCATGGTCTAGTGGATAGAGCATGGGCCTGGGAGTCAGAAGTACCTGGGCTCTAATCCTGACTCTTCCACTTGTTGTCTGTGTGACCTTGGGTAAGACACTTCAGTTTTGTGTGCCTCAGTTACTTTATCTGGAAAATGGGGATTAAGATTGTGAGACAGGAACTGGGGACAGGGACTTAGAACAGTGCTTGACACAAAGTGAGTGATTAGTAAATACCATCATCATCATCTTCATGTCCCATGTGGGGCTCACAGTCTTAATTGCCTTTTTACAGAGGAGATATCTGAGGCACAGAGAAGTTAAGCCATCTGCCCAATGTCACACAAGTGGCAGACCTGAGTGTAGAACCCAGGTCCTCTGATTCCTAGGCCCATGTTCATTCCACTAAGTCATACTGCTTCTCAAGACATGTTCATTCATTCATTCATTCATTCAATCATATTTATTGAGCACTTACTTTGTGCAGTGCACTGTACTAAGCACTTGGAAAGTACAATTCAGCATGTCACCCCACTTCTCAAAAAACTCCAGGGGTTGCCCACCCACCTCGGCATCAAAATAAACCTCACCATTAAAGGTCTCCATCACCTTGCCCCCTTCTAACTCACCTCACTTCTCTCCTACTACAATCCAGCCCACACACTTTGCTCCTCTAAAGCTAACTTTCTCACTGTGCCTAGATCTCACCTATCTTACTACTCACCCCTCACCCACATACTTCCTCTGGCTTGGAACGCTCTCCCTCCTCAAATCTGACAGACAATTACACTGTCCCCCTTCAAACCTTTTATTGAAGGCACATCTCCTCCAGGAGTCCTTCTCTGACTAAGAACCCCCTTTCCTCTTCTCCCACTTCCTTCTGCGTCATACTGACTGGCTCCCTTTATTCTTCCTGCCACCCCCAGGCCCATAACAGTTATGTAAATATCTGTAATTTATTTATTTATATTAATATCTATCTCCCCCACTCCACACTGTAAGTTCCTTATGTGCAAGGAATGTGTCTGTTTATTGTTGTATTATACTCTCCCTAGCACTTATTACAGTGCTCTGCACACAGTAAGTGCTCAATAAATACAACTGAATGAAGTCTTGACTCCTGGTTGAAACTCACAACAACACTGGTGCTCTGGGAGATGGCAATTGCTCAGGAAGTTGGTGTAGAGATGAACCATCTTGTCTGCCAAATGAAGGTAAAGCATTGCATTGAAAGTGTGATTAGAAAAACTCCTAACTAGGTTGACTGGTTCATGGACTTGGACTTTCCCTGTGCTGATTCACTATTCCCTGTTTAATGACAGGAAGCTAAGTGAGTTCCCTGCAGGGTAGGACTCTAAAGAGGTCATTTGATGCCTAATCTGATTAACTGATTAACTGAATAATTTCTATCTACTCCAGCACTTAGAACAGTATATGAACAGGTATTGATCCCCTTTTTCCAAATAGGCAACTGATAGCACAAGTAATAATGTTGGTATTTGTAAAGCGCTTACTATGTGCTGAGCACTGTTCTAAGCGCTGGGGTAGACATAGGGGAATCAGGTTGTCCCACGTGGGGCTCACAGTCTTAATCCCCATTTTACAGATGAGGGAACTGAGGCACAGAGAAGTTAAGTGACTTGCCCACAGTCACACAGCCGACAAGTGGCAGAGCCGGGATTCGAACTCATGAGCCCTGACTCCAAAGCCCATGCTCTTTCCACTGAGCCACGCTGCTTCTCCACACATATCCATAATTTATTTTAATGTCTGCCTTCCCTTTGAGACTGTAGGCTCCTTGTGGGTTCCGAGCATGTCTACCAACAGTACTGTACTTTCATTCATTCATTCAATAGTATTTATTGAGCGCTTACTATGTGCAGAGCACTGTACTAATTGCTTGGAATGAACAAGTCGGCAACAGATAGAGACAGTCCCTGCCGTTTGACGGGCTTACAGTCTAATTGGGGGAGATGGACAGACAAGAACAATGGCAATAAATAGAGTCGAGGGGAAGAACATCTCGTAAAAACAATGGCAACTAAATAGAATCAAGGCGATGTACAATTCATTAACAAAATAAATAGGGTAATGGAAATATATACAGTTGAGCGGAAAGTACAGTGCTGTGGGGAGGGGAAGGGAGAGGTGGAGGAGCAGAGGGAAAGGGGGAAAAGAGGGTTTAGCTGCGGAGAGGTAAAGGGGGGGTGGCAGAGGGAGTAGAGGGGGAAGAGGAGCTCAGTCTGGGAACGCCTCTTGGAGGAGGTGATTTTTAAGTAAGGTTTTGAAGAGGGAAAGAGAATCAGTTTGGCGGAGGTGAGGAGGGAGGGCGTTCCAGGACCGTGGGAGGACGTGACCCAGGGGTCGACGGCGGGATAGGCGAGACCGAGGGACGGTGAGGAGGTGGGCGGCAGAGGAGCGGAGCGTGCGGGGTGGGTGGTAGAAAGAGAGAAGGGAGGAGAGGTAGGAAGGGGCAAGGTGATGGAGACCCTTGAAGCCTAGAGTGAGGAGTTTTTGTTTGGAGCGGAGGTTGATAGGCAACCACTGGAGTTGTTTAAGAAGGGGAGTGACATGCCCAGATCGTTTCTGCAGGAAGATGAGCCGGGCAGCGGAGTGAAGAATAGACTGGAGCGGGGCGAGAGAGGAGGAAGGGAGGTCAGAGAGAAGGCTGACACAGTAGTCTAGCCGGGATATAACGAGAGCCTGTAGCAGTAAGGTAGCCGTTTGGGTGGAGAGGAAAGGGCAGATCTTGGCGATATTGAAAAGGTGAAACCAGCAGGACTTGGTAACGGATAGGATGTGTGGGGTGAACGAGAGAGACGAGTCAAGGATGACACCGAGATTGTGGGCCTGAGAGACGGGAAGGATGGTCGTGCCATCCACGGTGATAGAGAAGTCTGGGAGAGGACCGGGTTTGGGAGGGAAGATGAGGAGCTCAGTTTTGCTCATGTTGAGTTTTAGGTGGCGGGCCGACATCCAGGTGGAGACATCCTGGAGGCAGGAGGAGATGTACTGTTTTCTCCCAAGTGCTTTGCACAGTGCTGTGCACTCAGTGCTCCATCAATCAATTGTATTTCTTGAGCACTTACTGTGTGCAGAGCACCGTACTAAGCACTTGGGCGAGTACAATATAACAGAGTCGGTAGACACACTCCCTGCCCACAGCTCAAAAAATATCACTGATTGATTGATGTACCATTTCTGAGAAAATTATGTTCAGCTGGCTACATAGGGAAAGGCAGAAAACTCAACCAAACCTAGCAAGGCAGGAAATTGAAGGAGCAATAGCAATTTTTTGGCTAAAGCTTTTAACAGTCCACTGGGCCTATCACAGAAAAGATAGGATTGCTTAGGAGTTCGGAGAGAATTCTCTCAGATAGCATGTTTAGAAACAGGAAGCGAGTTGAGTTTGTCTAATCCCAAGAGCCTCTGTGGTCCTCATATTGCAGTTTAAATGTGAGTGGAATGGCTGGTGTCAAGAGAGCATTATGTCCTCCCTCCAGAATGATTATTTATGGGTGTCCCTAATCATGTCAGTAGACTTTTCTTCATCAGAAGTATATACTCAGGGACAATCTGGTCTATTATGATGGTTCTAATATGGGCTTGGTTAAAAGGTTCAGTAGCAAGACTTGCAGAATACAGCTGGTGATTCCTTCTCTCTGACTGGCTGGAGGCCTCCTTTAATCATAAACTCTACCCCATTGTATTATTTATAGCAAGCATTTAAGATGCTCTAATAACTCAAATTGCTCTCTGTTACTGTGCCCTTGTTCTATTCCTATCACTTTGCTTTGTAGGCACATATTTCAGGGAGACAAACAACAGTTGGGCCCTAGAGCAAGAATGAGTTTGTTCCCTCTCTAAAGTACCAGTCAGGGTGAGTGTAAGTGCAGAGCAGAGGACCTCTCCAGTGACCAAAGAGGGTTGCTGCCCTAGGCCCCAAGGCAGAGTAGAATTTCTTATGTCAAACAGAATCTGATTTCTGGGTTTGTATTCCTGTATCCCTCTGGATGGATATAAAGAAGCTCCATCTAAGGAAGATTTAGGACTAAACTGTCTCAGGTAAACCTTGGGTTCATTTTAATCATTAAGCAATTCACACCAAGGCTTTCCTGTTTCAAATGCTATATCTGTGGGTGAGCATTTGCAATAGCTTCACCATTTAATGAGTTATTTTGGAGAGAAACAAGAGCAGTAAATCAATTACGATATGCAGAGCGCTGTACTAAGTGCTTGGGAGAATACAATCACATTGGTACTCATTATCCCCTCCCACAAGGAGCTTATAGTTAATAATAATAATAATAATGGTACTTGTTAAGCGCTTTCTACATCCTGAGCACTGCTCTAAGCACTGGGGTAGATACAAGGTAATCAGGTTGTCCCGCGTGGGGCTCACAGTCTTAATCCCCATTTTACAGATGAGGGAGCTGAGGCACAGAAAAGTTAAGTAACTTGCCCAAGCACACAGCAGACAAATGGCAGAACCGAGATTAGAACCCACGTCCTCTGACTCCTAAATCCGTGCCCTTGCCACTAGGCCATGCTGCTCCTCTATTGTCTATAGGAGAAATAGTTGGCAATGATCATATAATTGTCTGTTCTAGGTTTAATTGAGTGCTTACTAGATGTTAAGCACTGGGGTAAATACAATCAATCAATGGTATTTATTTGATCAAACAATCAGTGATATTTATTGAGTGCTAACTGTGTGCAGAGCACTGTAATAAGTGCTTGGGCGTGTACCACCCAACAGAGATGGTACAAGGCAAGCAAATCAGACCTGGTCCCTGTCCCAAACTCAGCCCTCAGACTAAATAGGCGACAAATAGTAGGCAGATAGAACCATAATAATAATAATAATAATAATAATGTTGGTATTTGTTAAGCACTTACTATGTGCAGATCACTGTTCTAAGCGCTGCAGTAGATACAGGGTAATCAGGTTGTCCCTCGTGAGGCTCACAGTCTTAATCCCCATTTTACAGATGAGGGAACTGAGGCACAGAGAAGTTAAGTGACTTGTCCACAGTCACACAGCTGACAAGTGGCAGAGCCAGGACTCAAACCCATGCCCTCTGACTCCCAAGCCCAAGCTTATTCCACTGAGCCACGCTGCTTCTCTGAAGAAGCAAGTTGTAAATAATAATGTTGGTATTTGTTAAGCGCTTACTATGTGCCGAGCACTGTTCTAAGCGCTGGGGTAGACACAGGGGAATCAGGTTGTCCCACGTGGGGCTCACAGTCTCAATCCCCATTTTACAGATGAGGGAACTGAGGCACCGAGAAGTTGTGACTTGCCCAATAGAGCCCTAAGAATGAATAGCAAGCAATAATGAATGGCAAACAGCAAGAAACATTCAAAATCTTTCAAAACAAATAAAAAACAATAAAGTAAGTAGAAAAAATGTCCCTGTAGAAGTAAGTGGGAGACAGGGACCCTCTGTCCCATCTTTGCTAGGGTCTTTTTCTCAAGTCCTAGATTCATTCATTCATTCAATCATTTATTGAGAGCTTACTGTATGGAGAGCACTGTACTAAATGTTTAGGAAAGTACAACACAACAATAAAAAGTGGACATTCCCCATCCACAATAAGCTTACAGTCTAGAGCGGCGGAGACAGTGATCAATACAAATGAATAAAATTACAGATGGACCTAGAACCCAGGTAAATTGAGAATCCAGATCTTTGCAACACTGAATTCTGGGTCGTAGACATAATAACATGGCCTAGTGAAAAGAGCACAGGTTAGGAGTCAGAGGACTTGGGTTCTAATCCCAGCTCTTCCACTTGTCTGCTGTGTGATCTTGACCAAGTCACTCAACATTCCGGGCCTCAGTTACCCCATCTGTAAAATGGAGATTAAATCATCCTCCTTTCTACTTAGATTGTGAGCCCAATTTGGGGTAGAGGCTGTGTCTAACCTGATCATCTTGTATCTACCCCTGCGGTTAATACAGTGCTTGGCAAAAAGTAAGCACTTAACAAATAATAATAATAATAATGTTGGTATTTGTTAAGCGCTTACTATGTGCAGAGCACTGTTCTAAGCGCTGGGGTAGATACAGGGTAATCAGGTTGTCCCACGTGAGGCTCACAGTTAATCCCCATTTTACAGATGAGGTAACTGAGGCACAGAGAAGTTAAGTGACTTGCCCACAGTCACACAGCTGACAAGTGGCAGAGCCAGGATTCGAACCCATGACCTCTGACTCTGAAGCCCAGGCTCTTTCCACTGAGCCATACGTCTTCTTAATACCATACCATAAATACCATAAAAAGAAGTGCTTAACAAATACCATTTTAAAAAAAAGTCAGACAGTGAAGGTCCTGATCTTGGGAAAGCACACAACCCACACTGGGGGATGAACTCCAATAGGCCCTTGGAGGAGGTCTATGAGGGGTTTTTAGAGGGAAAGTTTGGGAGGAAGAGGGAAGATAGAGGGGTGCTGGATGTTCAACCACAGCCAGAAGTCAGAGTCAGTGACCTGACCTCTGGCCTGGGCTAGGATTGGGTTGCCCAGGGTCATATGTTGTCATAGGAAGAAAGTAGAGCAGTTCTTGGCACCCAGTAAGTGCTTAACAAATACCATCACATTATTAATATCATTATTAAAACATTACTAGTCAACGGCTCTGTCCCATGATAGGTAGGGCCAGTGCCAGATCACTGGCCTTGGTGGACCCAGGCCAGAGGAAACTTGGTAAACTGCCTTCCCCAAAGCCAATGATCCTTTCCTCACCCTCACCAAAGAATGTGCCCACATCCCTCCACACAAGGTAGCTTCAGGGGACAAAGGGACAGCAAGCGGGGGGAATGGGGCTGGGGAGGGAGGGGCATTTGTGTGGAAGCCCCAGTGAGCCTCTGAAGGCAGAGGCTAGGGACAGTTGCCCTAGGGGCACAGTGGCCCCAAGAGCTAGGGGACTCTTGAATCTAGGAACAGGTAGAAGTTCATGGATCAACAGGAACTCAAAATAATCCCCCTGGTCTCAAACCTGCATGTCTGAGGTCCTGAAAGGACATCCTTGTTTTCCAAAAGGCCTGCTGGAAAAATGTTAGCTTCGAGGGAAATATTCTTTCTCTCTCTGTCTCTCTAAATATATATATGTATATATTTATAGGATATGTGTATATGAATATAGTGGGCATTTCTGTAAATTTCTAGCAACAAACTAAAGCTCAGGGGCAGGAATTTATAGCCTGTTGAATTCTCTTCAGTGTATACTGCCTGGGCCAGATGCTGTAGAAAGAGATATTTTCCTCCAATTACCTGATGATTTAATGTCTTGAACCTCCAGTTCCCAGGTGGAAAATTCCTGATCAGCTTTAAATGGAGTCAGGCTGACTATGGCGGGAAGAGGCCTGATTGGTTCCCCCTGCCTCACCAAACAGTGTCAGGGAGCAGGAAAATATCTCCTGTGTCTCCTCCTGGGTGAGGGTTAAGGCCTGTTGCAAGACATCCTACAAATAGAAAAATGCTTGATGAAAAGGGGCTGCTGTCACATTTAGACTCACACCAACCACAGCCCACCTCTTGTCGCCATCTCCTCCTCTCCAGCACTGAAACTCATGACAAGGGATGATGGGAGAATCTGGGCAGGGATAGTCTCTATTGCTGAACTGTACTTTGCCAGTACAGTGCTCTAGACACAGTAAGCACTCAATAAATACAATTGAATGAATGAATGAATGTGAGAATCCTACTTTCCTTGTTAGTGTAGCAGGCATCTATCTAGGTGACTTGACAACCTGTCCTCCCATCTTCCCACCTCTGAGGCCTCTTATCTATCCAGCTCAATATGGGAGGTTGATCAGGTTGTCATTGGATGGCCCTCAAGAAAACTGGACCCCCACCTTTTTACAACACCCCCACACCCTCCACACCCTCACACCCTAAACACACAGACATAAACACACACACATCCCCTTACCGGTCAGAGGACAGTCGAACTGAAAACTGAATTCCTTTGTATAAAATCAGATAGATGGCCACTCCAAATGGAGTTTTCTTTCCTACTGTCAAGGTTGGGTGGAGGAAAAGCAAGGCAGGTGCCCATAGCGCAGCTGTGGCCCCGATTTTCCTCTGAGGCTGAGAAATCCCAGAGCACTAGATCCCTCCCTATCAAAACCTAGTAGCATAGTGGCTAGTAGCATAGTAGTTCTGCTTACCATGTGCAGAGCACTGGGCTAAGTGCTGGGGAAGAATATGCAGGTGGGATTTAGAAACAGTTCCGATCTAATCTAAAAAATCACAATCTAAAAACGAAAACAGGAAGAGAGAATTGACAACAGAAACGTAAGGAGAGAGGAAACAAAACACTGAGTCAACAAAAATACAAAAGTAAAGAGCAGTAGGAGACTATAGCTAAAGGAGCAGAATTTCAAGCTCCTCACAGCTCAGAGTCCACAGTCACCATTGTGGTGACAGTGACCACGACGCAGTAGCCCTCAGTTTTCCCAGGGTTTTTGGAGGCAGTGCCAGACTCTGTTTTCTGTCCCACTGGGGTGGTAGAAAGTAGGTCGGGATGGGAGTTCCTTGGTGACACAGAGGAGAGTAGGTGAGGGATTCCTGGAGGCAGCGTGGCAGTCTGGTAGAGGAGAATGCCCAGAGCCATGGGAGCCACCATGGGGTGGCAGGTACCAGGAAGAGTCAAGCAGCTATCTGATAAGGAGAGTCATCCAGTGAATGCTCAGCTCAAGTCCACATAGGTGGACAGGTCATGACAATGAAAGAAATCCAGAAGGGATAAAAGTAGAAAACACTTTGTCACCCAGGGGGAAGAGAGTATAATAATAATAATAATGTTGGTATTTGTTAAGCGCTTACTATGTGCAGAGCACTGTTCTAAGCGCTGGGGTAGATACAGGGGAATCAGGTTGTCCCACGTGGGGCTCACAGTCTTAAAGCCCATTTTACAGATGAGGTAACTGAGGCACAGAGAAGTTAAGTGACTTGCCCACAGTCACACAGCTGACACGTGGCAGAGCTGGGATTCCAACTCATGACCTCTGACTCCAAAGCCCGTGCTCTTTCCAATGAGCCATGCTGCTTCTCTCAAATAAGGAAATAATTTCCACAGGTTCATTCAAAAACATCAGTAGAGACAAGTAAGGTTTGGAAGGATTTGTGGATGAATGACCCATGATAAATTGCTAAGATCTCAGCTTCCTGGTCTACAAAATGGAGATGATGACCTACGCCCCAAGGTGCACAGAGTTCTGGTGAAGAAAGTTGTATATACACCCACGGTAGTAGCATAGCAAATATCTTGTACAACTTTTTCATCTTGTTCATTCTCTGATCATCCTTATGGTACAATTCTCTGCCTCTCGCTCCCCAGCCCCTCTCCTCCTGCCTATTGCCACTAGGTCCCCTGAGTCACCTGCAGCGGTACATATGTGGAGGGTTGTGGGCCCATCCTCTGGTGAGGGTGGGAAAGGAACCGTTGGGTTTGGGGAAGGCAGCTTACCAAGTTTCCTCTGGCCTGCATCCACCAAGACTTTAATATGGCACTGGCCCTACCTATCACAGGGCAGAGCTGCTGACTGAACGTTTCAAAATGGTCACTTCGCTTTACCTGGAAAAAACGGTTCACATTGGAGACAAGTGATCGTTAGATAGTAACAGAACTTTCGTAAGGATCTTTCTCCACAGTGACAAGTGCACACTAACTATAAGCCATCGTTATCCTTGACAAAGAGGGTACCCATGGCATTTAACTAATAAAAGCTAATGAAGTGATCTAGACGTAAATGACAAGATACCTAGGAAATCCGAAGGAAGCTGCTTGTGGGAATGTTAAACAGGAAGTTAATGTGACAGCTCCAGTGCAGTCTGTTTGCCGAGCATTTCAAGGAGCCTTCCCAAACGTCTCTCCCTATGAAAAGCATTCAGACGGGAAAGGGACTCATTGTGTCTTGGTGACAGTCCCGCAAATCGGGGGAGCCCATTTCTACAAAAGCAGAACTCCATTTCGGCAGGAAACAGCAGGTGATTGTGTGGAGAATTCCCATTCAATGGCTCCCTCCAGCGTTGCCTACATCTCTCACCGTTTAACAATGAAGCAATAATGAAAATGTTCCTCCCTTCTCCGTTCCTAGACATTCGATCTTCTGCGGAAAATGGAGTCTTTGGAGACTCTCCACCTCTGCCGACTCCCCTGCTGGTCAGAAGGCAATCTTTCCCAATAAGATACCCGAGAAAATAAGAGAACTAATGGAGGAGGAGGAGAAGGAGGAGTTGGAAGAAAAGTAGCCAATTCTCAAATGTCCATCAGCAGGTGAAAGGAATACAAAGTGGAAATGAGCAGAAGCTGACAAACCCAATCCCAGTGGGTGAGTGGGCTTTGTGCTTGTTTTTAAAAGATATTTTATTCCTTATGTTGGATGGCCTTGAAAGTAGCAAATGCATCATTTTGAGTAAGGAATCCTTTCTAGCCACACAGCATGGAATGGCAATCGAACACACCGGTCTTTTTACTCACACTACCTTCAGAGCTGGGAATCTCACTAACACAGCATTGCACCATCTTTGGAAAACAAGGTCAGTACTGTCTCTCCTTCTCTATCTTCCACTCTATTCATCATAATATCACCACCTAGTTGAGAAGTATCATGACCTAGTGGAAAGAGCACGGTCCTGGAAGTCAAAGCATCACAGTTCAAATCCCAGCTCTGCTGCTTCCTTGCTGTGTGAAGCCTTGAACAAATTGCTTCACTACTCTGTGTCTCAGTTTCCTAAACTGTAAAATGGGGATTCAACACCTGTCCTCCCTGCTACTCAGATTGTGAGCCTCATGTGGGACAGGGTCTCTATCTGACCTGAGTATCTTGTATTTACCCCAGTGCTTAGAACAGTGCTTGTCACATAGTAAGTGCTTAATTGATACCATAACTATAATTTTTAATTATTAGAATACTCAAGACTGAGTTCACTAAAACTTCCAATTTAGACTGAGTGAATGGACCCTATTGAATTAAGGACAAGAGGCTCTCTTCACTACCAAAGGATCCAGTGAAGACTGTCTACTAAAGAGACTGGCGGGAAGAATGGGACTGATTACGGAATCTTTTTACAGATCTGATGAATTCTGAGCTCACAAACAATTGGCCATAGAGCCAAAGACATTTAAAAATAGCTAAATATCCATCACTCTTTCTGGCAAGAACCACAGGTCAAAAGGCACATGAAGGATGCAGCTAGAAAATTCTCTGCCAAAGGAATGGAAAGCAACTTAACTAAATTGGCTGTTTCAGAGAAGAGACATAGCAAATCTAATTGGTAAATGATTGGAATTCCTAGAGAGAAGGAGAATGGATGGTGAAATTTATTCTGACTTAATTAAAGAGCCCACTGTGTCATAATAGCACTAATCTCTCCACACACCCCTACTCTCAGAACCAGTTTGCAAGACTCCCCACCTGCACAGCACCCCGCAGAAACAAATCTCTGCTAGAATGAGACACTTTTCCAATTCTGGGATTAAAGAAATCAGGAAAGTGTGAAAAACAGTTCTCTTGGACAATGGAATAGTCTCATTTCTTCAGCAGATAATAGCAGTGTCCTTCAATCAATCAGTCAGTCAGTCAGTTGTGTTTACTGAGCACTTACTGTGTGCAGAGCACTGTACTAAACCTTTGGGAGAGTACAATATAACAATATAATGGACACGTACCCTGCCTACAATGAGCTTAAAGTCTAGAGGGGGAGACTGACATTGATATAAATAAATAAAATTACAGATATGTAAATAAGTGTGGTTGGTCTGGGTGGTGCGGAAGGGGATGAATAGAGGGATCAAGTCAAAGAGGCATAGAAGAGAGTGAGAGAAGAAAAGAAGGCTTAGTCAGAGAAGTCTAAAATCCTCTTGGAGAAGATAAGCCTTCAGGAGGGTTTTGAAGGTGGGAAGAGTAATTGTCAGATTTGAAGAAAGTGGGCACTCCAGGCCAGAGGCAGGATGTCAGTGAGAGGTCAGTGGTGAGACAGACGAGATCAAGGTACACGTGAGAAGGTTGGTATAGAGGAGCGAAGTGTGATGGCTGGGTTGTATGAGGAGAGTAGTGAAGGGAAATAGGAACGGGCAAGGTGACTGAGTGCTTTAAAGGTGATGGTAAGCAAATATATCATTTGGGTAAGTAAACCTTTCCAGACAAGTGATGTGGATCGGAAATCGAACATATTGGACTTTTCAGTCAGCTGGTCTCAGAGCTGGGATCTCACTATCATAGCACTGCATCAACTTAGAAAACTAAGGCCAGCACTCTCTCTCCTTCTCTCTCTGTCTTCCATTCTATTCACCATAATATCAACACCTGGTTGAGAAGTAACGCGGCCTAGTGGAAAGAACATGGGACTGTCAGAGTACCTGGCTATTAATCCTGCCTAAATCCTTCATTTCATATTATAGCATAACTTCTTTTGGAAGGTAGTTTTCTTTAACAAAAAAATTACCTTTCTCTTTTGGTCTTGGAGTTTAAAGGTAATGTGTCTGGAATCTTTCTTTCTGGCACAGGAGTTCCTTCACAGGTGAACTTCATATTGGGAACATGACTGGAGGAAATGAGAGTATGACTGACACTGTGCAAACTGCTGTCAAATGATCAATCAATCAACCAACCGATGACATTTATTGAGCACTTATAGTGTGGAGGGTACTGAAAAAGGACTTGGAAGAGTATACTACAACGAAGTTGATAGACACTGTCCCTCTAATAAATTCTTTCTTTCAGGGCTTATTCATTCCATTCATTCAATCATATTTATTGAGCACTTACTGTGTGCAGAGCACTGTTCTAAGCACTTGGGAGAGTACAATACAATTAAGTACAATACACTACGGGATTAGGTCCTAAAGCTCTAGATCAAGTCTCATCCGTACTTCTCAGTAGGACATTTCATCAGTAAATATATCAGCATCACAATGAGGTACTCTCCTAAGCACTTAGTACAGTGCTCTGCATGTAATAAGCGCTCAATAATTGATTGATTGGTTGAAGATACGTGAAAAGATGTTTTCCCTCCAGTGAGCTAGGTGGCAACCTTATAGGAGAAATTTTTTGCTCCACATTAATGCTATCTGTGGTTTCCAATGCAGAAATTATTTGAAATCAATGCCTTACAATGTTTTTCAAGTAATGGCTTAACAGCTGACACAGTTCATCTTTCCCTATCCTTGGGCTCTTATTTAACTTCAGGGAGGACTTCAAAGCCTGAAATCCCATTCCATTCCTCTTCATACACACTGCTACTAACTAACCTGTTCGCTTATCCCGTTCCACCTTGACTATTACATCTGCTTCCTTGCTGACCTCCCTGCTTCCTGTTTCTTCCCACTCCAATCCTTACTTCACTCTGCTGCCCGGATCATTTTTCTACAGAAATGTTCAATCCATTTTATCGTGAGTCCCCAGCTTGTACCAACCAGGACCTTCCTGGACTGGGGAGCCTCGGTGATACGTAGTAGTCAAACGACACCACCAACTACCAAAGTTACTGTGGAAAGCTTTTTTTACTGTTTTAAAAGTTCAAGGCAGTGACACATACACACACACTCACTCCTCTCCACCAAGGATCCAATACCAATCTGCGGGTCAAGAGAGCCATTCTGCCGATGCTTCTTCTTTCTGCTTCCAAGTGCTGCTGCCTTCTGCTGCTTTAAAGTACTCCTTTCCCACTGTTTCTGCTGCTCTCTCACGATTGAAAGCAACCGTCTTTTATCTGCGTTAGGTGACACAGCTGTGCTTCCACGTGGCAGTCATTGATTGGCCCTGTCCCTTTATGGTAGAGCAGGGAGAGAAGGCCATATCCCGCTCCATGCTCCAACTTACCCTGCGGGCTGGCAAACACCTGTCTTCAAAGACCTACTGAAGGTTCATCTCCTCCAGGAGGTCTTCCCAGACTAAGCCCCCCCTTTTCCTCAGCTCCCTCTCCTCCCGACACGCTCCCTTTGCTCTACCCCTCCCCACCCCACAGCACTTGTGTATAAGTACATATCTATAATTCTATTTATTTATATTAGTGCCTGCTTACTTGTTTTGAATTATATATATAGCCACAATTCTATTTATTTATACTGATGCTACTGATGCCTGTTTACTTGTTTTGATGTCTGTCTCCCTGTTGTGGGCAGGGATTGTCTCTCTTTGTTGCTGAACTGTATTTTCCAAGCACTTAGTACAGTGGTCTGCACACAAGTAAGCTCTCAATAAATACAATTGAATGAATGAATGAAAGTAGACCACATCAGTGAGTTTCACGAGTTTCTTCTTTGTTCTTCGTTTTTCTTCATGGGATCACAAACAGTCGCTTTCTGCTTCCAAGTGCTGCTGCCTCCTGCAGTAAAGCGTAAAGAGTAAAGCAGCTTGCTGTGGGCTCACCACTCATTTATCCTCACTTCTTGAGAAGTGGAGTGGCCTACTGGAGAGAGCATAGGCCTAGGGGTCAGAAGAACCTGGGTTCTAATCCTGGCTCTGCCACTTGTCTGCTGTGTGACCTTGGATAGGTCATTAACTTCTCTGTGCCTCAGTTACCTCATCTGTAAAATGAGGATTAATAATAATGATGGTATTTGTTAAGCGCTTACTATGTACCAAGCACTGTTCTAAGCATTGGTATAGATACTAGATAATCAGGTTGTCCCACGTAGGGCTCATAGTCTTTTAATCCCCATTTTACAGAAGAGGTAACTGAGCCATAGAGAAGTTAAGTGACTTGCCCAAAGTCACACCTCTGACAGTGGCAGAGCTGGGATTAGAACCCACTACCTCTGACTCCCAAGCCCTTGCTCTTGCCACTAGGCCATGTTTCTTCTCATATGGGACAGGGACAGTGCCAGGCGTGATTATCTTGTATCATCCCGGACTTGGCACATAGTGAGGACTTGGCAAATATCTCAATTAATATTAATAGCCTCAGGATTTATTCTCACTCTTTCCTTTGTTATTGACATTTCTTGAGCCCCTTCCCCATTAACACACAATCCCAGCATCATCTTACAGAGAAAAGCCTCCATTTTGAGTCTTATTAATGAACTAAATCAAAAATTTCAACCTCGCCAATTAAGGACTTCCAATTTTAAGGAGAAGATGTTCTTTGACCAGCCTGTCCCTTCTCTTTAAATCCCATTTAAATACCAGGCAGCCTTTAAAAACCGGGAGCATTTCCAGATAAAAACTCCAGAGCTCTTTGATGACAATGAGTCCCATATCAAGAGCTTCTTGTAGAAAAGTCAGAAGTATATCAGATACTCCTTACAGATCCTCATAACCCCGACAAAAGGGATGCCAACTGAAGTCTATGCTGTGGATAACCAAGCCAGCTCAGAAATATATATGATGTGACAAGTGTAGGCAAATCAAGGCTAAAGAGATGTCAAACTGGAAAGCAAGACCAAACCAAGGATTTCTATGCTTCCAATGAATCATAAATCCTGAGTGCTTACTGTGGGCAGAACTCTGTACGAAGCACTTGAGAGAGTACAGTGTAACTGAATTGATAGACACATTCCCTGCCTACAACGAGTTTACATTCTAGAGGTGGATACAGACGATAATATAAATGAATTATGGATATGTACACAGTGGTGTGGGGCTGAGGGAGGGGTGAATAAAGAGTGAGAATCCAAGTGCAAGGGCGATTCAGACCGAAGTGGGAAAAGAGGAAATGAGGGCTTAGTCAGAGAAGAACTCTTGGAGGAGATGTGATTTTAATAAGGTTTTCAAAGTGAAGAGAGTGATTGTTTGATACAAAGAGGGAGGTGGAATTTGGAGGAAATGCCATAAGATTTCAAGGAGGTTACAATTATTGCCATCTTCATGAAGAAAGGAGAGAGAGCTGACTGCAGAAACAGTCATGGGGTCTCACTCCTCTCTACTGCTGGCAGGATCCTACCCAGAGTCCTTATGGGACTGATTACTGGAGAACCTTAACAATGAACGAGACTCCAGACTAAACACCCCTCTGAAATCCCTCTAGAATATGATTCCCGCTGAACCATAAGCTCATTATGGGAAGGCATCAAGTTTACCTACTCTATTTTATTGTAGCAGAGCAGCAGCCTGGCCTGGTGGATAGAGCATGGGCTTGGGAGTAAGACAGACATGGGTTAAAATCCCGGTTCTTCCACTTATCTGCTGGGTGACCTTGGGTAAGTCACCTAAATTCTCTATGCTTCATTACCTCATCTGTAAAATGGGGATTAAGACTGTGAGCCCCATTTGGGGCATGTACTGGATCCAACCTAACGAGCTTGCATCAACATCAATGCTTAGTTACAGTGCTTGGCCCATAGTAAGTGCTTAACAAATACCATTCCTTTTAATGCTCCCAAGTGCTTAATAGTACAGAGCTCTATACCCGGTAAGTACTCAGTAAATGTCACTGATTGATCAACTGAGAAGTAGACATGCTGCACATATGATACAAGAAAAATGCTGGGAACAAAGAGACCTCTATAGACTGTTGATAGGCCTGCAATCTGGACAGTACCAAAAAAGTTTAGCTTCTCCAAGAAATCACTCACCCTAATCCCAAGAAAACCCTAATCTTAAAACTATTCCACGATGGTAGGGCTGACTGTGTCAGCCCTGGAGGGCTCCGGGAGATATTCTCACCATCACCAAACAGAATAAAGCCATGTCCCTGGGCCAGTTCTGTTCAGTGTAGCCTATGCAGTCAGGTCGAAGGCACAGAAAGGAATCTGCAAACTAAGGTCAAAAAAACAACAGTCAACTCATCAGACTGAGCATACCACATCAAAATTCTTGAATCACTTACACAGGAGCACTTGTAAGTAGTATTAGCAGGAGCAGCAGAAGCAGTTAGCAGTTTTCTTTCATTCATTCGATCGCATTTTTTAAGCACTTTCTGTGTGCAAAGCACTATAATAAATGCTTGGAAAATGACAATGCAACAACCAACAGACACAGTCCCTGCCCACAATGAGCTCACAGTCTAGAGGGGGAGACAGACACTAATATACCTAAATATATACATTACGGATATATACATATGCGCTGTGGGGATGGGAGAGAGGATGAATGGAGGGAGCAAGTCAGGGCGATGCAGCAGGGAGTGGGAGAAGAGGAAGGTTTAGCCAGGGAAGTCTTCTTGGTGGAGAGGTGCCTTCAGTAATAATAATGATGGTATTTGTTAAGCACTTACTATGTGCCAAGCACTGTTCTAAGCGCTGGGGTAGGTACAAGGTAATCAGGTTGTCCCACGTGGGGCTCACAAGTCTTAATCCCCATTTTACAGATGAGGTAACTGAGGCCCAGAGAAGCTAAGTGACTTGCCCAAAGTCACACATCTGACAAGCGGCGGAGTCGGGATTAGAACCCACCACCTCTGACTCCCAAGCCCGGTCTCTTGCCACTAGGCCACACTGCTTCTCAGTAAGACTTTGGGGTGGGGTGAGTAAGTAGTAAGTAAGTAGGAGAGTGTTTCAGGCCAGAGGTAGGATGTGGGCAAGAGGTAAGAGGGAAGATAGACAAGATCGAAGTACAGTGAGAAGGTTAGCATTAGAGAAGCAGAGTGTGCGGGCTGGGTTGTAGTAGGAGAGTAGCGAGGTGAGGTAGGAGGGGACAAAGTGATTGAGTGCTTTAAAGCCAAGGGTGAGGAGTATCTGTCTGATGAAGAGGTGGATGGGAAACCATTGGAGTTTCTTGAGGAGTGGGGAAAGATGGTCTGAATGTTTTTGAAGGAAAATGCCCCCGGCAGCAGAGTGGAATACAGACTACAGTGGGTAAAGACAGGAGGCAGGGAGGTCAGCAAAGAGGCTGATACAATAATCAAGCTGGGATAGGACAAGTGCTTGCATTAATGTGGTAGCAGTTGGAATGGAGAAGAAAGGGAGGATTTTAGTGCTGCTGTGGATTTAGTGAGGGCTTGAATGTGTGGGTCGGTAGTAGTCTGTCAGTCAATCGATTTATTGAGTACTTACTGTGTGCAGGGCACTATTCTAAGCATTTAGGAAAGTACAATATAACAGACACATTCTCTGCCCACAGTGAGCTTACAGTCTAGAGAGGGAGACAGACATTGATATGAATACATAAAATTACAGAAATAATAACGGTATATATTATTATTATTATTAATAATAACGATGGTATTTGTTAAGTGCTTACTAAGTGCTGAGCACTGTTCTGAGTGCTGGGGTAGATACAAGGTCATTAAGTTGTCCCACTTGAGGCTCACAGTCTTAATCCCCATTTTATAGATGAAGGAATTGAGGCACAGAGAAGTGGCTTGCCCGAGGTCACAAAGCAGACAAGTGGCAGAGCCGGGATTAGAACCCATGTCCTCGGACTCCCAAGCCTGTGCTCTTTCCACTGAGCTACACTGCTTCTCAGTATTTGTTAAGTACTTACTGTGTGCCAGGCATAGTAGAGAAGCAGTGTGGTTCAGTGGAAAGAGCACGGGCTTGGGAGTCAGAGGTCATGGGTTCATGTTCCGTCTCAGTCGCTTGTCAGTTGTGTGTCTTTGGGCACGTCACTGAACTTCTCTGTGCCTCAGTTATCTCATCTGTAAAATGGGGATTAAGACTGTGAGCCCCACGTGGGACAACCTGATCACTTTTTATCCTCCCCAGCGCTTAGAACAATGCTTTGCACATAAAAGTGCTTAACAAGCATCATCATCATCAAAATAATTATTATTATTACTAAGGACTAGGATGGATACAATCAAAGTAGGTTGGACACAGTCCCTGTCCCACGAGGGCTCAATCCCCATTTTACAAATGAGGAAACTGAGGAAACGGGGCTGAGGTGGGGGGATGAATAAAAGGAGCAAGTCAGGGTGATGCAGAAGAGAGTGGGAGAAGAAGAAAGGAGGGCTTTGTCAGAGAGGGCTTTTCTGGAGGAGCTGCGCCTTCAGTAAGCCTTTGAAGATGGGGAGAATAAATGTCTGTTGGATATGAAGAGGGAGGGAAATCCAGAGGCAGGATATGGGTGAGAGATCAGCAGCAATAGTGTTTATTAATTGCTTACCATGTTCAAAGAACCGTACTAACCATTGGGAAAAATACAGGAGCATTACATCCATTTTATAAACTTTACCCCCCATACTGATATAATCTCATCACTTTTAAATTCAAAGCTCTGATTCCTCTGACATCTTCAGTCATTGACACACTCCCCTAAGGTAGAAAGATTTAACAATCTCCCGTAATAAACTCTGTAAAAACTGGAGAAAATTGCATCTGCAGCTCTTGCTAAAAAAGAAAAAGTAAATTGTTGTAAATAATTATTGAATTCTCTTTCATGTCAATAGGTCTGGTTAAAATCGAAGCTCCCTTATTGCCCCCAGAGATAGATACTTGTGTGCACAATTGCACAGACACATCCGCACTGTGCACATACACACATACACACTTTCAAGAGATCAGTTTACAAAGTTTTTATATTGAAACCTTACTTGTAAAGTCTGAAAAGCAGAAAATCGCCTTCTGATATTTAACAATGATATCCTGACACTGTTCTCTCCCAGAAGACTCTGATAAATCTTAATGAATGACAAAAATTGACCCCATCTGCCACTGTAGAGGTTTTCTATCATCCGGCAAGTCAAAGTCTTGTGCAGTGGCAGTGCAAATACCCAAATGAATTCCTATCAAATAGAGCCATCCAGAGACGACTGCCAGAAGGGTTGATATTTCAGGAAAAATTGAAGGATATCCAATAATTGTATTACTGCCATTCTCTTCAGAGAAATGGGAAGATCCTTTAAAACTTTCAGCAGTTTTCTTTTGGTGAGTCACTGAACATTCATTTGAAATATCATCTTTGATAAAGACTTTAATAAGCATCTTAATGAATATTTGGATAGATGCAGGTCTAATATCCTAAATTATCTCTTGCCTAAAAAAAATAATTAAAATATCCTCAGATAATTCGAGGTTAATTGCTATTCGGTGAAGAAAACCCCCGATATCAGACATTAATTTTAACACTCTATTTGTAGATGATATTGGATAATTGAATTACTTTTTGATCTCTAAATTATGGCATCATATTATGCCTCCTAGCCACATTGACTCCATTCCTTGCTGTGTTGTACACCAGTAGGTTTCTCCCCAACCTAGAAGAAGAAGGCAAGGAGAATTATGAAATGATAAGGAAAACATCCTTCATAAAAATGATAGCTTTCAGGATTACTTCCAATGCTCCCCTCTTTCACAAGTCCTCATGGAATGGTGACTTCCCCAGAACTGTGACAGACTTATTAGGAGTCTAAAGGGTTTGTTCACTGTAGTAGTGTAGTGTAGTGTGAAGTCCTGGTTAAAGGTTTCATTAGTAGGATTTTTGTGGTGGGGCTTAAACTCACTCTTATGCAAGATTACTACAAAATAATACAACTCCTCTAGCAGAACTAGCTAGACCATGCGAAGGCCAATTATAGTAATCTACGAACAAATTACTGTACTGAATGCATAATGTACTGATATTACAGGAAACAGATTAGTAGCCTTTCTTATGGAGAAAAGTGGAAAAACATATTGGTATCCTAAATATAAAAACAGCAAAATCAGTTCCATTAGCAATGATCAAGAAAATGAATTCACTATAATAAAGAAGCTAAGTCCCAGCAGTCTTAAGAAAGTCTTCAAATACCCGACTTCAAGAAGAAATCTGGGATTCATTTTCAATAGTGCACATCTGTGCTCATTGACAGTTATATAAACCTTGATTTGGGAAAGATGAATGGACTTTATTAGTGGAATTTTCAAACAAAATCGAGTTTTAAGCTACACAAATTTCTGGGGTTTGACAAACCCTTCCCCCATCAAGCATCAAATCATTTTCCTCTTTCAGACTAGAACTATCTCCTCAAGTTTTCCTCATCCCCTATTGTGCTTTATGTTATCACTAAGGCAGAAAGTTTAGATGGTCAATCATTTTTGGCAGGAAGGGAGATAAAGTGATGAATCATTCAGGGCTGAAACAATCCATCCTGAGGGATGTGCTGAACCTTCTTCAGCTCTTTGAGGGACCGGTTAAGGAGTGGTATGGTGGAGCTCTCTGCTGATCTGATTATCATATATCTACCTAGTGCTTAAAGCAGTGCTTGGTACATAGTAGGAGCTTAATGGATGTCACCATTATTATTATGGCAGTTACCTTCTCCTGGACACTTCATCTTCCCGGCAAAATGTGTGGAAAGTGGGAGAAGAGTGAGAGACAAGGGTCTGTAAGAGAAAATGGCAATTAGGAATAATAATAATAACAAAAATGATAATATTCATGAAGGGCTTATTATACTAAGCATCGGGACAGATGCATGATTATTAGATCAGTCACAATTCCTGTTCCACACAGGACTCACAGTCTAAGAGGACAGGTATTTTATCCTTCTTTTATCAAAGAGGATATTGAAATCCAGATGTTAAATGACTTGCCCAAGGTCACCCAGCAGGTAAATGGCAGAGTCATGAAAATAATAATAGTAATATTATTGAGAATGGCATTTGGTAAACACTTACTATGTACTTGCTAAGTCCTGTATTAAGTGCTGGGGTAGATACAAGCAAATCAAGTTGGACACAGTCCTTGTCCCATGTGGGTCTCACAGTCTTAATCCCATTTTACAGATAAGGTAACTGAGGCCCAGAGAAGTGAATTGACTTGCCCAAGGTCACACAGCTGAAATATAGCAGAGCCAGGATTAAAACCCATGACCTTCTGACTCCCAGACTTGTGCGCTATCCACTACTCCATGCTGCTTCTCAAAAGAACCCAGGCTTCCTGAGTTCCAGATCTATGTAATTTTTTAATATTGTTATCTTCAACTTATTATTGCTTTAACTTCACTGCTGTTGTTTTTCAAATCTATCTCCATTTAGAATGTGAGCATCTTGGGGGGCAAGAACCTACCTAATCTAACTTTCCCGTATTTATTCCGGTTCTTAGCACATCATAAGCCCTAAATGAGTTCCATGGCTACTATTTATTAGAGTGCTTGGCAGATAGTAAGTGCTCAGTAAGTGGTTTAGGCAAGGATCATTCGTTATGTACAGAGCCCTGTACAAGATCCTTGTAGGGCAACAGAAGAAGTTTAACATATGCTCCTTGCACTGCAGAACCTTACATTTTAGAGGCAGCGTGATAAATTTCACCATCAGTGACATCTTCTTGGAATAAGAATGACAGATATGGGGGTCTCCTCAGGCTTCTCATTGTTCCAGGTAACAGTCCTTCGTTACCACTGGGGCAGCATCCCCTCTGATCTAAAGAATATTTATTGAGTCCTTGAAATTTTCATCTCATCCTCTGCTCCTACAGGGTGCTTGCAAACCTATAATTGAAATCCTGACTTAAAGGAATTTGCAGTGATGAGGATGATGATGATGAAAATGGTGAAAAGGAGAAAGAATGAACAAGTTTTTGCATATGTTGTTATCTCTCTCCCACTCAACCCAAATTCCTTTCTTCTCTTTCTTATAATTTCTGTTCATTAGCATCCATGCCTTTGGCCATAGCATCTAGGGAGAAAGTCTATCCATGTCCACCATGCAATGGTATTTATTGAGCACTTACTGTGTGCAGAGCACTGTACTAAGCTCTTGGGAGAGTACAGTACGACAGAGTCAGTAGACTGGCTCTCTGTCCACCAGGAGCTCACAGGCTAGAGAGGGAGACAACATTAAAATAACTTGCAGTTATATATATGTGTTGTGGGGCTGAGGGTAGGGTGAATATCAAGGGCTTAAAGGGTATACAGTTATAAGCGCGTAGTCGACACAGAAGGGAGAGAGAGTTGTGAGGCCTTAATATGGGGAAGGCCTCTTGGAGATGTGATTTTAATAAGGCTTTGAGGGTGGGGAGAATTTTGGTCTGTCATATATGATAGAGGAGGGCGTTCCAGGACAAAGGGAAGATGTGGATAAGAAGTCTGCAGCAAGATAGGCAAGATGGAGGTACAGTGAGTAGCTTGGTATCAGAGGAGCAAAGTGTGTAGGCTGGGTTGTAGTAGGAAATCAGCAAAGTAAGGTAGGAACGGGAGAGCTGATTGACTACTTTAAAGCCAGTAATAAGGAGTGGATGGGCAATCCCTGGATAATTTTCAGGAGTGGGGAGACAAGGACTGAATGGTTTTGTAGAAAAGTGATCTGGGCAGGGAATGAAGTGTGGACGGTAAGGGGGAGAGACAGATGGCAGGAAAGTCAGAAAAGTGATCTAGGCAGCAGAATGAAGTGTGGACAGTAGGGGGGAGAGACAGATGGGAGGAAAGTCAGAGAAGGGGCTGATGCAGTACTCAAGGAGAGATATGAGAAGTGCTTGGATCAGCATAGTAACATTTTGGATGGAGAAGCTTCCTTGAATATCACTCTTCATTCGCATCCTCCCTAAGAAGTGAAGAAAGCATCACATCATATACTTTGGCCAGCATGTGTAGGCAGAAGGCAGTTTTGTGGACTTCAGCCCACACCCTCAAACATTTGATTTCTCCTCGTCATATCTCACTTGATTTATCTTCTGCCTCATTTGCTTCTCTACTTAGGGAACTATATTCTGCCTGAAGACATCCCAGTGTTTTATGGGACCTAGATATACACAGCCACACCTGAAGTAAGAAGATGAATTCAAGACTGATGGTGGAAGCTAGAGCACAGGGTATTTTATCCAATATTCAGCCATGATTAAGTATCTTTAATTTTCACTCATTCCTTCTACAAACCTCTCCAAACCTTATCAGGTGGGATGAATTGGAGAAGGAGCATGGCGTAGTAGAAAGAACACAGGCTTGGGAGTCAGAAGTTGTGGGTTCCATTCCCACCTCCACCACTTGTCTGCTGTGTGATCTTGGGCAAGCCACTTCACTTCTCTGGGCCTCAATTTCCTCATCTGCAAAATGATTAAGACTGTGAAACCCACGTGGGACAACCTGCTTACTTTGTATCTACTCCAGTGATTAGAACAGTGCTTGGCACATAGCAAGTGCTTAACAAATACCATTATTATTATTATTATTTTCTGGATCTGGATTTCAGAAAAGATGACCAGCATGTCAGTGATCTTTGTCCAATTTTCAAACTTTCCTGCAAGTCTGAAAAGAAAAGAACCTGAGCACTATGGAGAGTCTTGTCAGTATTTCCATTAACATCATTAAATTACAACTGGATATGTTGGCCATAGACACCTTGGGTTCTGGCTCTCTTGATATGGGAGTTGTATATTAGCTGGTCCACTGCCTAAGCCAACCCAATCTACGGATATTACTCTCCTCCGGGCTGCCAATCTGATGATCAATTTGGATAAGATTGGTGCAATTTTGAGTTTGGTTGGTCTCCATTTGGTATTCCTGCCAGATTACACTAAATGGTGACTCACACTCACACTAGTTATTCACTTTCTTAACAACAACAGAGATTTGGCATTCATTTGCCCATTGTTTAGCAACAGGATACATAGGCCTAATCTCCTGAACTTCTTTTCCACTGCTCTGACATCCAAAGATGACGTAATGTTCTCAAAATGTTGCCACTTCCTCACTTTACCAGCATAGATCTCACAGCTTTACCCCTAAGATTCTCCTGACCTGAAAAACATAGGAAGGTCATGGGAAGAGCATGGGAAAATACAAGAACCACCTGAGTAACTCTTTATAGCCTTAAGGGTACCAGCTTCCTTTTTACCACCACTTCACTTGCTGTGTAATCAACATCAGTGCCGAAGGAAAAATAATAAAAATAATAATGTTAGTATTTAAGCACTTATTATGTGCAGAGCACTGTTCTAAGCACTGGGTTAGATACAGGGTAATCAGTTTGTCCCACGTGAGGCTCACAGTTAATCCCCATTTTGCAGATGAGGTAACTGAGGCAGAGAGAAGTTAAGTGACTTGCCCACAGTCACACAGCTGACAAGTGGCGGAGCTGTGATTCGAACTCATGACCTCTGAATTCCAAGCCCGGGCTCTTTCCACTGAGCCACGCTGCTTCTCTAAGGCTTCAAAGCATTGGCCAGGAATCGAACCCAGGCCTTCCACGTGGCAGGCGAGAATTGTACCACTGAACCACCAATGATAAAAAAACACTCTTGAAGAGGTTATAACTTACACCCTTATAACTGTATACCCTTATCCTCACCATCATCAGTAGTTCTTAAGCAACTACTGCATACAGAGTCCTGAACTAGGCGCTTGGGAGCATTTAATAAAAATAGAAGATAGGTAAATAAGTGGTCCTGAGTGGGGTGGAAGCAGCATGGCCTAGTGGAAAGAGCATGAGTCTGGGAGGCAGAAGGTCATGGGTTCTAATCCCAGCTCTACACTCAATATTAATAATGTTGGTATTTGTTAAGCGCTTACTATGTGCCGAGCACTGTTCTAAGTGCTGGGGTAGATACAGGGCAATCAGGTTGTCCCACGTGAGGCTCACAGTCTTAATCCCCATTTTATAGATGAGCTAACTGAGGCACTTATCTGCTGGGTGACCTTGGGCAAATTTCTTCACTTCTCTGTGCCTCAGTTACCTCATCTGTAAAATGGGGATCGAGACTGTGAACCCCACGTGGGACAGGGGCTGAGTCCAACCTGATGATCTTGTCTCTACCCTGGTCCTTAGTACAGTGCCTTGTACATAGTAAGTGCTTAATAAATACTATCATTATTATTATTAGGAGTCAGAAGGATCTAAATTGTACTCCCGGCTCTGCTGATTGTCTGCTGTGTGACCCTGGGCAAGTCCCTTAACTTCTCTGGGCCTTAATTACCTCATCTGTAAAATGGGGATTATGACTGTGAGCTGCATGTTTAACATGGACTGTGTCTAATGTGCTTAACTTGTATCTACCCCATCGCTTAGTACAGTGCCTGGCAAATAGTAAGTGCTTAACAAATGCCACTAAAAAACAAAAGTATAAGGACCTGCGTTCTAATTCTGGCTTTGCCAGTTGCTTGCTGGATGACTTTGGGAAAGGCACTTCACTTCTCTGTTACCCACTTCTTCTGTTCTCCCTCCTACTTAGACTGTGAGCCACATGAGGGACAAGGACCCTGTCCAACGTAGTTCATTCATTCATTCATCTTTCAATCATATTTATTGAGATCTTACTGTGTACAGAACACTATACTAAGTGATTGGGAGAGTACAATGCAGCAATAAACAGTCACATTCCCTGCCCACAACAGACTTATGGTCTAGAGAGGGGGAGGATCTATCCCAGTGTTTAGAACACTGTTTGACACATAGTAAGCACTTAACAAATACCATAAGAAACAAAAGAAAACAAAACAGACAAAAAAGAAGCTATTAGGGCCTCTTCCCTAATCCAGATGCTGCTATCATTTTCTTCAACGACTTATTCCATTTCACCCATGTGTGACCAAAGTGTAAGAATCAACCGTGACACACAGCCACAGCCTGGGCAGGGCCAAAATCTCTCCATCAGAGTCATTGCCATTTAACCAGAAGGACATCTTTAATTTCCACCAGAATTCCATCATTTTCCCCTCTTATTACAACACAGTCAAAGCACCACATCTGCATCAAACAGAAATGGCTTACTATTGGCTTTAAAGCATTCGATCACATTTCCCTCTCATACCTCACCCCTCATTTCTCCTACTCCAACCCAGGCCACACACTTCACTCCTTTAATAGTAACCATTTCACTGTACTTCGATTTCATCTATCTCACTGTAGACCCCTTACCCAGATCCTGCCTCTGGCCTTAAATGCCCTCCCTCTTCTTATTCGACAATGACTCTCCCCACCTTCAAAGTCTTACTTGAAGGTACATCTCCTCCAAGAGGCCTTTCCTGATTAAGCCCTCCTTTCCTCTTCTCCCACTCCCTTCTGTGTAGAACTAACTTGACTTGCTCCCGTTATTCATCCCCTCTCCCAGCCAGTATACAGTTATACTGTTATAGTGTACTCTTCCAAGCTCTTTTTACAGTGCTCTGCATATCGTTAAGTGCTCAATAAATATGTCTGACTTACTTACTGGAACGGACTAGGTGTTGGATGAAGCTCTTCTGTCCATTGGGAGAAAGTGCTCCTTCAATCCTCAACTCAGCCTCAATTCCACCCCCGAGTTGGCCCCAACCACTTTATAACAGGATTCATTCTGCTCCAGAGGTACCATCCTAAAACTGAGCAGAGCCTGTAGGCAGCCATCTGCAGGATAAGTTCTTCGGGTGTTTTGCCAATAGGAAGTCAGTGAAAATCAGTGCTAATCAGGGTCAGTTCTCCAGCAGCCCAAATTAACCTGCGAGAACCTCCCGGGCACAAATCTATTTCAGGACAGAGGCAGCATTCTTTACAACCCTTCTCACTCTTCACTTTAGCAATTTCTCTCCTTTCTACTCCAACAGGAAGTATTTTCACTGTGTGATCTGTGTTAAAGGGACAGGAGGGGAAAGTACTTTTCGTTTGGTAATTACTTGCCTGTGTGACTAACAGAGCCATGAATGGCAAAAGCACTTTTCAAGTTCATCTTCAAAAGACACTTGGAATCTCAGTCCTGAGTCCTTCAGGGAGAGAAGAACAAGTCTGGATGTCACTTTTCTTTAGAAGAGACCAGGGTCAGGTTGTGCCTTGTTCAACTCTGTCTTGGCCTTCTTGAGGAGAAATAACTACGAAGAACACCGTCTTTTTGGACATTGATGGAGTGTTATGGAGTCTATCAGAGAAGATTTCATTCATTCATTCATTGTCTTATTTATTGAGTGCTTACTGTATGCAGAGCACTATACTAAGCACTCAGGAAAGTACATCGTGGCTCAGTGGAAAGAGCAAGGGCTGGGGAGTCAAAGATCATGTGTTCAAATCCCAGCTGAGCCGCTTGTCAGCTGTGTGACTTTGGGCAAGTCACTTAACTTCTCTGGGCCTCAGTTACCTCATCTGTAAAATGGGGATTAAGACTGTGAGCCCCACGTGGGACAACCTGATCACCTTGTGTCCTCCCCAGCGCTTAGAACAGTGCTATGCACATAGTAAGCGCTTAACAAATGCCAACATTATTATTAACATTATTAAACAATGACATTCCCTGCCCACATGTGGAGGCGGGCAGGTAGCATTTGGCCCGTGTACCAGTTACTGAGAGATGCTTCCAGCAATAAGGGTGGAACGTAAGCTCGTTGTGGGCAGGGAATATGGCAGTTTATTGTTAGATAATACTCTCCCATGAGCTTAGTACAGTGCTTTGCACACAGAAAGTGCTCAGTAAATATGATTGAAATACGATTGAATGTACCAGCTGGAAAGAATGGCAGACAGGAGCCAATGGAACATGAGCGGTTGTTGCCCTTTGGTTCTGTGTAGATTTTGTGGTCATGCCCTCTCCTCTGACCAGTGTCACAGCATGATATAAAGTCCTGTTTATGTCACACTATGTATCTGGGGGCTTGCAAACAAAGAATTTGAGACCCACCATGGGTGACTTGATGAGTGGCCCTAGGTCCTCCTGGCTGCTCCTCCATGAAGCTTGGCCTGGGTTTCCCTGCACATTCTGGGGTGTCAGTATTCTAACCTGCTTAAACTATAACTTTATATCACATTGAGCTGTTGGGGGTTTATTATTGTGGCACTGGTATCCAGCATGAACCCCTTTTCCAGCACATGGAGTCACTTGGTACTCTCTCATTCTCTTGGCATTTTTTCTCCATTCCACTCTAATACAATGGCCTGTGCATTTTCCAGGATCAGTTGGCAAGGACAAACATGCTTCTGAAACTCAAGGGATGAGAAGCAGCATGGCCTAGTGGAAAGAACACGGACCTGAGATTAAGATGAGCTGCGTTTTAATCCCAACTCTGCCACATGCCTGCTCTGTAATCTTAGCAAATTACTTAACTTCTCTTTGCTTCTTTCTAAAATGGGGATTAAAAAACTATGAGGCCCATGTGAGACATGGTCTGTGTCCAGCTTGGTTAGTTTGAACCTACCCCAGAGCTCAGTACTGATCCCGGCAAATAGAAAACACTTAACGAATACCATTAAAAAAAAGGGGGGTGGAAATCGTGATCCTATTCTAATGAACTCTCGCAAGCACCTAGGATGGTGCTCTATGCACATTAAGGGCTCAATAGATATAATCGATTAATGGATGGAAGAGAGTTTGTTTTTCTTTTAAGGCATTCAGTTCAAAATGGCAAACCTGAGAGGTTTTAAACAGTGGAAAATGGTCCCTGTCCTAACCCAGCCTCTTGGGCATCATGATTAGCATGTTTCAAAGAACGGTGAAGGTGGGGGGTAGTGAAGGGGGAAGAAATGGAAGTAGATTCTGGTCAGTACTGTCTTAATGTGTCTGATGCAGTCATAGTTTCTTTAATAAAGTTCTGTTACCATCACTGGGTTTATTTCCAGTTCTCTGTTTTATGGAGGGTCTGGCCTTGATAAGCAGATGTGAAGGTCACATAAGTCAAATAGCAACATCCTGTTCTCAGGTCACAATCAGTCAATCAATGCAGCAATCAATCGATCGTATTCATCGAGAGCTTAAGTTGTGCAGAGCACTGTACTAAGTGCTTGGGAGAGTACAGTATAACAGAATTAGTAGACAAGGTTCCTGCCCAAAATGAGCTTATGGTCGAGATGGGGAGGCAGGCATTAATATAAATAAATTCATTACAGATATGTATGTAAGTGTTGTGGAGCTAAGGGGGCGGCTCTGGGGAGGGTGAATAAAGGGTGCAAATCCAATCCAAGTGCAAGGGCAATATAGAAAGGAAATGAGGGCCTATTTGGGGAAGGCCTCATGGAGGAGATGTGCCTTCAATAAGGCTTTGTAAGTGGGAAGAGTGATAATTTGTCAGATTGAAAAGGGAGGGCATTGCAGGCCAGAGGCAGGACTTGGGTGAGAGGTCAGTGGTGAGACAGATGACACGCAGGTAAAAGGAATAGGTTGGCATTAGAAAAGCAAAGTGTGCTCCCTTGGTTGTAGGAGGAGAGCAGCGAGGTCAGGTAGGAGGGGGCAAGGTGATCGAGAGCTTTAAAACAGATGGTAAGAAGTGTCTGTGTGACGTGAAGGTGGATGGGCAACCACTGGAGGTTCTTAAGGAGTGAGGAAACATGGATTGGACAATTTTGTAGAAAAATGATCCAGGCAGCAGAGTGAAATATGGACTGGAGTGGGGAGAGAGAAGTTAGGGAGGTCAGCAAGGAGGCTGATGCAGTAATCAAGACGAGATAGGATATGTGCTTGGATTAATATAGTAGCAGTTTGGATGGAGAGGAAAGGGTAGATTTTAGCAATGTTATGAAGTTTGAACCAACAGAATACAGTGATTGATTGAATATGTGGGTTGAACGAGAGAAACGAGTCATGGATAATGCCAAAGTTGTGGGTTTGTGTTGCAGTCTACAGTAACAGGAAAATCATGGGGAGGAGAAGGTTTGGGTGGGAAAATCAGGAGTTCTGTTTTGGATACGTTAAGTTTGAGGTGTTGGTGGGACATCCAAGTAGAGATGCCCTGATGACAGGAGGAAACGTGAGACTGCAGAGAGGGAAAGAGAACAGGGCTGGAGATGTTGATTTGGGAATCATCTGCATACAGATGGTAGTTGAAGTCACAGTAGTGAATGAGTTCTTTGAGGGAGTGGGTGTTGATGGAGCACAGAAGGGGATCCAGAACTGAGCCTCGAAGGACTCCCATAGCTTGGGGGTGGGAGGCAGAGGAAGAGCCCGTGAAAGAGGCTGAGAAGGAGTGAATTTAATGACCTAGCATAGGGAGGTACAAACAGGGAATATAACTTGATTTGTGCTGAGTTAGTAAATAGGATGTGCTTGAGATTCTGTGGAGATTCCTTGTTTCATGTCCCTAAGAGTTGGTGACTTTCAGGAGCTGATTTCATGATAGAGGCTTTGGAAGCTATTGGCCAAAAGTCTTTGGGATTTTAACTATGTAGGCTTTGCCTGGGAGCTCTGCAAAGCAGAAAGCAAATGGCTGATGGTGAAGGCTAAATAGTAGTAATAGTAGAAATGATGGTAATGATATTACCTAAGAGTATATGAGGTTCCGAGAAAGAAATACATGGATGAGATAAAGTCAGGGCCCCTGGTCCCCAAGTTGTTCATCTTTCGAGATACAGAGTGACCTAGTGGAAAGAGCCCAAGTCAGAAGGTCAAGTGTTCTAATCCCAGCTTTGCCACTTGCCTGTTTGGTGACCTTGGGTTAGTCACTTAATTTCTCTGTAAATTAAAGAGCTGCAAATTGTAGATAAAGCAAATGAGGTACAGATAAATTAAAGGTAAGACTAAATTTTAAATTAAAATTGAGGTACAGAGAAATATTGGAGATTCAATATTTATACTCCCTCCTACTTAGACTGCGAGGCCCACATAGGACTTGATTATCTTGTGTCTACTCCAGTTCTTAGTGCAGTGTTTGGCACATAGCATTTAACAAACATTACCATTATTATTACTATCATTATTATTAATACTATCATAATCTAAGATCAGAGGGAGGAAAAAGGGGGGTTGGCAATAGAAGCATAAGGAAAGACAAGAAATGACAAGAACAATAATGAACACAGAAAGAGCAGTTGATATTCAGTTCCCTGACAGACCCAACCAGCAGACCCAGAAATCTAGCTGCAGAACTAGTAGTGTCCTATCATTTTTATTTTTAATGGTATTGGTTAAGTACTTATTGTGTGCCAGGCACCATACTGAGCACTGGGGTTGATACAAATTAATCAGATTGAGCACTGTCTCTGCCCCACATAGGGCTCACAGTCTTAATCCTCATTTTACAGATGAAATAATTGAGGCAAAGGGAAGTTAGGTGCTGGGATTAGAACCCAGGTCCTCTGACTCCCAGGCTCACGTTGTATCCACCAAGCTACACTCTTCCAACCTTCTCAACTTTCTAAAAGTTCTCAGGAGAGGCTAGACCATCTCAGGCCCACCTGAAGCTAGAAGATTATATTTTAGTCAGAGGGATAGGTAGTTTATCTGAATTAGGTACTCTTCTAGAAAAAAACCAAACTTTTTGTGTGGGAATGTTGCCCTTATTTGGCAAAATCAGTTGAGTGCCAAGATCTTTGCAGAAGTCCTGAAGGTTAAAAGCACAACTGTGGCATTCCCGAATGCATGAAGTATTTTTTCTGAGAATCTGGAAATGTGGTGGAATTGCATTTCATGGTTCAGTATATTTTTTAAGCACGTTAATATGAAAACACACCCCACGCTTCTCTGAACAGAGAAAAGGATCAAATGGAAGCCAGACAGAAATGCTGTGTGAAATCTCAATACTCTGTTGAGGATAGAGCAAATTCATTTCAGACTTATAGGAAAGCAAGGCAAATTACCCAGGAGTTAAAGAGCCTACATATCACTGGGTCTTCATGCATGTAGTGCTTGGAATCTTCCAAATCGAGACCGTCTCTCAGACTTCTGTTTCTTGAAATCTGTTCAGATCCTTTTATTTTTTTTCCATCAAAATATACTTTTCACTCATCACCCCTGTTCCTCCAATCCTTTAGACACTTTGATACTCACTCCACTTCCAACCCCACAGCATTCATGTACATAGCCCTTTACTCTGCCTTGTCCCTTATCTGTAATTTATGTTAATGCCTGTCATCCCCACTAGACTGTAAGGTCCCATAGAAGTTGCTTTTACCAATTCTATTGTCTCAGACTCTCCCAAGCACTTAGTACAGTGCTCTGCAAATAGCAGTTGCTTAATAAATACCCTTGTTTGATCCATGTCAGGGCACTCAGGCTCATGATCGCTCTCTCACTATCAGTGACATTAACTTTGAAAATGAAAGACCGATCTGCACTTAGTACTGGGCTTTGCACCCAATAAGTGCTCAAAAAAAATGACTGAATGAATGACTGAATGAGTGTGTGTGTGTATATGTATGTGTGTGCGACTCCACACTCCAAACACAGCGCATGCAGTAAGAGCATGCTTTTCATGCAAAACTTGATCAATCCTCAGAGGGCATGGGATTCGCCTTTGCTGCAAACAGGAGCCTGGGAGTGCAGTGAGCCATCTGTCATGGAGCCCCTTAGGGATGGCTTATGCATCGAGGGATCTCTGTGCCTGCGCAGACTCCTCTGCCCGGACTGGTGACCTGAATGGAGGACTTTGCTTCCCAGATGCTCAGCTGTGGATCGAGGAACCAACTGAAGTCCTCTTTCCCGGGGGACAGCTGGAGCCCTCCCTCAGTCTGGAGGAGCTACAGTGGCTGTGGTGGCTGCAGACTGGGGACCTCCAGGCTTAGGAAGCAGGGAGCCAACTGCAGATGCAGTTCCATGTCCAGAGAGCCGCCCCAGCAGCAGCGGCACCCCCAGCTTTGAGCAGGGAAGCAAGCCTGCGTGTGGGGGTTGATGCTATCGACGTTGCCTGTCTCCTGCTTGCTGGATAAGGTGACAAGAAGAAAGACATCGTACTAAGTATGTGTATGTGTGCAAACATGTGCGAGTGTTGTATGTGTTTGCATGTATGTGCAGCACGGCTTAGTGGATAGAACATGAGCCTGGGAGTTAGAAGGACCTAGGTTCTAATCCCAGCTTCCCCACATGTCTGCTGTCAGCGAGTCACTCAACTTCTCTGTGCCTCAGTTACCTCACTGTTAGAAATGGGGAGTATGAGTTTGAGCCCAGTGTGGGACAGGGACTGTGCTCAACTTGATTAACTTGTATCTACCCATGCTCAGAACAGTGCTCGGGACATAGTAAGCACTTAATAAGTACCATAATTCTTATTATTATTGTCCGTTCTCTCTTTGGCTCTTTCTATTGTCTCTCTGTATTTCTGTCCCTTACCTCTCTGGGTACCTGTCTCTCTACCTCTTCCCCCAATCTTAAACCACTATCTCTACTCTCATAAAAAGCCCTGGACACTAAGACTGCATCTGCAAGAAATTGGAAAATAGCATAAAAATTGTGGTATTTGTTCATCACTTACCTTGGGCCAAGCAATCTACTAATGCTGGTGTAGATACAGATAATCAGTCAGGACACAATCTCTAAGTAGGAGAAAGAACAAGTATTGAGTCCCCATTTTACAGATGAGGAAACTGAGACACAGTGAAGTTAAATGATTTGCCCAAGGTCACACAGAAGGCAAGTGGTGGAAGCAGGATTTGAAGACCAGGCCTATGCTCTTTCTACTAGGCCATACTGCCGCTCTTACCAAAAGTCTTGATTAATGTCCTTTGCTTTTGTCCAATAAAACAAATTTATTCATGTATTCATTCATTCAATCAATCAATAGATCAATGGTATTTATTGAGTGCTTAATATGTGTAGACCACTGTACTTTGAGCTTGGAAGAGTACAATACAACAGGACTGATAGACACATTCCCTGCTCACTAAGAGTTTACAGTCTAAAGGGGGAGACAAGCATTAATATAAATAAATAAATTACAGATGTATACATAGGTGGTATGGAGCCAAGGGTGAGGTGAATGGTATTCATTCACTCAGTGTTGCTTATTGCTCACCTCCTGATTGCAGAGCAGAATTCTCAGGACTAGGCCAGAGTGCAAAGATAATAATTAGACACCAAACCTGACCTACAACATGATCCCAATCTGAGACAACGGAGAGGGTGGTGACCGCACATAATGAAAGACAGAAAGAATCAAAGAGTCAAAGAACATATGAAAAGGACAAACATGAAAACATGAAGTGCTACTCTAAGTTCAATTCAATTCATATTTATTGAGTGCTTACTGTGTTCAGAGCACTGTACTAAGCACTTGGGAGAGTACAAAATAACAATAAACAGACACATTCCCTCCCATATTGAGCTTACAGTCTAGAGGGGAAGACAGACATTAATATAAATAAATAAATTACAGATAGGTACACAAGGGATTAAGAAGCAGAAAAGCAGCACTTTGTGATTTTGGCTTGTGAGTTCTTGCATCTCAATTCATCCAGGAAGCAGCATGGCCTAGGAGGAAGAATACAGGCCTGGGAATCAGGGGACTGGATTCTAATCCCTGCTCTGTCAATTACTTGCTCTGACCTTGGGCTAAGCACTAAGCTTTGCCAAGATCCACCCTTTCCTCTCCATCCAAACAGCTATTTTACTGGTACAAGCTCTCACAATATCCCGACTGGATTATTGTGTCAGCCTCTTCTCGGATCTCCCTTCCTCCTGTCTCTCCCCACTCCAGTCTAGTCTTCCTTCCACTGCCCGGATCATCTTCCTGCAGAAATGCTCTGGGCATGTCACTACCCTCCTTAAAATCCTCCAGTGGTTGCCTATCAACCTCTGCATGAAACAAAAACTTCTCACTCTGGGCTTCAAGGCTCTCCATCACCTTGCCCCCTCCTACCTCTCCTCCCTTCTCTCTTTCTACTGCCCACCCCGGAGGCTCCGCTCCTCTGCCACTCACCTCCTCACCATTTTCCATTCATGCCTATCCCACCGTCGACCCCTGGCCCACGTCCTCCCGCTGTCCTGGAATGCCCTCCCTCCTCACCTCTGCCAAACTAACTCTCTTCCCCTCTTCAAAGCCCTACTGAGAGCTCACCTCCTCCAGGATGCCTTCCCAGACTGAGCTTCTCCTTTTCCCTCTGCTCCCTCTGCTCCCTCTCTGCCCCTCCTTCACCTCCCCTCAGCTAAGACCCCTTTCCCCCCTTTCCCTCTGCTCCTCCCCCCTCCTTTCCCCTCCCCTCAGCACTGTGCTCATTTGTATATATTTTTATTACCCTATTTATTTTGTTAATGAGGTGTCCATCCCCTTGATTCTATTTATCATGATAAAGTTGTCTTGTTTTTGTCCGTCTGCCTCCCCCGATTAGACTGTAAGCCCGTCAATGGGCAGGGATTGTCTCTATCTGTTGCTGAATTGTACATTCCAAGTACTTAGTACAGTTCTCTGCACATAGCAAGCACTCAATAAATACTATTGAATGAATGAAAGTGCTGTGGTACTGGGCTGGGGGTTGGGGGAATGAATAAAGGGAGCAAGTCAGGGTGACGCAGAAGGGAGTGGGAGAAGAGGAAGGGGAGCTTAGCCAGGGAAGTCTTCTTGGAAGAGATGTGCTTTCAGTAAGGCTATGAAGGGGGGAAAGTAATTGTCAGATTTGAGGAAGGAGGGCATTCCAGGCCAGATGCAGCATGTGGGTGAGGGGTTGGAGGCAGGTAGACAAGATTAAGGTACAGTGAGAAGGTTAGCATTAGGGCAGAGAAGTGCACGGGCTTGGTTCTAGTAGGAGAGTAAAGAGGTGAGGTAGGAGGGGGCAAGGTGATGGAGTGCTTTAAAGCCAATGATGAGGAGTTTTTGTTTGATGCAGAGGTAGAAGGCCAACCACTGTAGTTTCTCAAGAGCGAAAACACATCCTGAACATTTCTGTAGAAAAATGAAGTGTGGAGAGGCAGGAGCAGGGAAATCAGCAAGGAGGCTGACACAGTAATCAAGTTGGAAGAAGGTAAGTGATTGTATTAATAATAATAATAATGTTGGTATTTGTTAAGAGCTTACTATGTGCTGAGCACTGTTCTAAGTGCTGGGGGAGGAATACAAGGTAATCAGGTTATCCCACGTGGGGCTCACAGTCTTTATCTCTATTTTACAAATGAGGTAACTGAGGCACCGAGAAGTTAAGTGACTTGCCCAAAGTCACATAGCTGATGCAGCAGAGCAGGGGTTAGAACCCATGACCTCTGACTCCAGAGCCGGTGCTCTTTCCACCGAGCCATGCTACTTAACAAGGTAGCAGTTTGGATGGAGAGGAAAGGGTGGATTTCAGCAATGTTGTGAAGGTAGAACAGACAGGATTTAGTGATGGTTTGAATATGTGGGTTGAATGAGAGAAAGAAATGACAAGGATTTCACCAAAGTTATGGGTTTGTTAGACAGGAAGGTTGGTAGTGCCATCTACAGTGATTTAGGAGGGTTTAGGAGGGAAGATAAGGAGTTCTGTTACTCCCAAGGGAACAGTTTCCCAACTCTTGAATGCTACACTACTACAACAGAGTCAGAGTCTCACAGAGGCATCCTTGGCCCTCCACCTCCCCTCTTTTCCCACACCCAGAGGCACAGGGAAGAAGAGGCTGCTCCGGTGAAGGAGCAACCCAAACCAGATAACATTTGGCTTCCTTTTTCGTCTGGTTAGGACAGATCCCCAGTAGATGGAGTTAAAAAAAGGGGAAGTTATTAGGTTGCTAAATATTAGCAAAAAATGTATTTGGAATCTGCATCTCTTTATCACTATGGCCCACTTCCATAAGTTTGACTGCATAAGCCACATAGGTGGAGGACTGAGCCTGCTTTAAGAGAAAGGTTTTTCATCAGTCCAAGATAGCATAGCATTAATGTTTGGGATTACTCCATCCAAAATGTAGGGGACTCTCATTAGGGTGTTAACCCACACATTATGCCCTTATGAATTTGATTGAATGAGGTCGCATTCAATAATACATATAACTGGAGTCTCCTCGTGTCACAGAAGGCGAACAACAACAGAATAATGCTGTAAGATGTTTTCACTGTATGACTTGCAAGAAAAACCACAGCACACAACTGCTAACCACATATAAAGATTTTTGTCATGATGGGGGAATGGGAGAGGCCAAAATCAAATATTGTGGTTCACTAGAGTCTTTGGGGTACAGCAAGAGAGAGCTGCATAATTAGGAATAATACCTCTGTTAGTCACAGGAATGGATGTCAATATGGAAAGGAGATGTTGGTATAGGGAATTGTTTGCTAATGAGATTAGCAGAATGCTTCAATGTTTGCCTAGCCTGCCTGCCATCTAGATTCAACTGAGAAGTACAGGCGAAGAGGTAGACAGCACTTTAGGCAGAAGCAACAAGGCCTAGTGGAAAAAAAGGAGGACTGGGATTTATAGGAGCTGGGTTCTAATCCCAGCTCTGCCATTTATCTGCTGTGACAAGTCACTTAACTTCTCTGTGCCTCATGTTCTTCAACTGTAAAATGGGGCTTCAGTACCCGTTCTCCCTCCTACTTAGACTGTGAGCCTTCCGTGTCCAACCTGATTAACTGATAACTACCTTAGCTCTTACAACGATGCTTAACACATAGTAAGAACTTAACAAATACCATAAAAAAGGAGGAAAGAAAAATTCTAGGGAGCTGTATTTTGTAAGCCTTGTCTCCACACTTTACCAGAAGGGACTCACAATTCTAAACTACTCCTTTTCTTTTTCACTTTGGTGCTAGGTCATGAAGGGCTAGAGTAGTCAGAAAGTGTGAATTTTAATTCCACTCTTGGTTTTACAATGTTTTATACAGTACTGAGATGCAGAGAAGTTAAGTGATTTGCCCAAGGTCATACAGCAGGTGAGTGTCGGAACCGGATTAGAACCCAGGATTGGCTCCCAGGCACCTCATCTTTCCACTTGACCTGCAGATTCGCTATCAAAAGAAGTTGCAAATATTTGAAAATGAGGGTGGATTTGGAGTAACTATGAAAGCAGAAATGAAGATTAGGTTCTGTAGCTCCTTCCAAAGGAAAAAGAAGTTGTCTATTAAAAAAAAGGAACTCTTGCCCTATCCTGTAGCTGAAAATCTGGCAATCCTGCAGAAATGAGAATGTATGCCTCTGAATGAGCGTCTTCAAAACAAAGCATCTGAAGCCATCTTAGAGGCAAGAAAAAACAGTCATATGCATCAAGGACTTTCTTATTATTTTAGGGACCAGGTGTTGGCAAACTATTTTATTTCAGGCCAGAGCTTGAAAGAGTGAATCAGAGCTGGGAGAGGCTCGAATGAACGCTTAGCCAAATTGCTATTGACTGATCTGAGATCTAGCTCTACATTTTTCCCTGATACTTTCATTCATTCTGAATGAGGTTTGCTTCATCATGTTTCATCTGTTTGTCAAAGTCAGGGTTCTCTTGCTTGTATGGAAAGTACTGCAGGTTGCTGAAGACTATAATCAAGAAGCCGGCCATTTCTGACCTTGAATCTTGATTAATGGTGACAGCATATTATCAATAAATCAATCATATTTATTTAGTGCTAACCGTAGGCACTGTACTAAGTGCTTGGGTGAGTACAATATAACAGAGTTGGTAGTAGACATATTCCCTGTCCACAATAAGGTTAGAGTCTAGAGAGGAAGACAGTCAATAATATAAATAAATTACCGATATGTACAAGAGAGCTGTGAGGCTGGGAGGGCAGATGAAGAAAGGGAGCAAGTCAGATGCAGAAGAGAGTGGGAGAGGAGAAAAGGAGGGCTTAATCAGGGAAGGCCTCTTGGAGGAGATGTCCCTTCAATGTTTAGACTGTGAGCCCATTGTTGGGCAGGGATTGTCTCTATCTGTTGCCAAATTGTACATTCCAAGCACTTAGTACAGTGCTCTGCACATAGTAAGTGCTCAATAAATATGACTGAATGAAAGAATAAGGCTTTGAATGGGCGAGAGAGTAACTGTCAGTCGGCGAGAGAGTAACTGTCAGTCAGATATGAGGAGGGAGAGCATTCCAGGACAGAGGCAGGATGTGGATGAGAGATAGGCAGTAAGATGGACAAGAACTTTATGGTCAGGGAATGCATCTGTTATATTCTACTCTTCCAAGCACGTAGTACAGTGTTCTACACAGAGTAAGAGCTCAATAAATACGATTGATTGATCTATCGAGATACAGGGAGAAGATTAGCATTAGAGGAGCCACATGTGCAGGCTGGGTTGGAGTGAGAGAGCATTGAGGAAAGGTAGGAGGGGGCAAGGCGACATTAGATTTTGAACGAATGAATGAATTAGATTTTATCCCCCTGTTGTTGATTAGCTCAACCCTAGCCATGAAGATTGACATTTAAGAGGACAACCAGCACATGGGTCTTCTGATTTTTCTGACGTCACTCTAGCAGCTAGAGTGCTGAGCTGATTTAATCACTGGTCTGATTCAGAAATAAGCATTAAGCCTGGAAATATAGTAATAATAATAACGGCAATGGCCTGGGCACAAATGGGTGCATTGCTTTTTTACTAAGCTCAGGGGAAAGTACAAGAGAAGGTCAAGTCACAATCCCTGCCCACAAGGGCTCCTAATGGGGAGACAGCCAAAAAAAGAACAATTTCAAATGGCAGAATTAGAATAAGTAAATTCTGAAAATGAGCATAACTAAATCCAAAAGTAATAAAGGTGGCTGTTGGAATGTCATGACCTGGGGTTTTGGGAATGAAAAGGAAAAGACTCGGAGGAGATGGAATTTGAGGAGGGTTTTGAATAAAGAGAGAATGGTGGTCTGGCTGATTTGGAAGGAGATGGAGTATGGGTTGGGGAATCAGCATGAGTGAGGGAGTGGAGAGGTTCAAGAGTGAGTTCCAGTTAGATGGTGAGCTCAGGAGGAATGAAGAGTGAAAGCTGATGATTAGTAGGTAAAAAGGGCTGATATGTGAGAATTGGGAAATGGCTCTGAAGCCAACCATGACGATTTCTTGCTTGATATGGAAGGACTGAGGAGTGGAGGAATATATACCACGATGAAAATGATGCACGCATAAGCATGTTGTGTAGATTGGAGGGTGGAGAGGCGAGGGGTAACGAGACCAGTGAGGAGGCTGATACAACAGTCTAGTCATGATACAACTAGAGCTTCGACCAGACTGATAGTCCTTTGGGTGGAGAGGAAAGGGAAGATCCAGGAAATACTATGAAGGAACATCCCACAATACAATCAACAAGGCAGTACAACCTTTTAGAACCAATACTTTGGAATACTTTACCCCAACCATAGGCCCAGCTGATCCCAACAGTCCAGGCTACTGCTACAGATTAAAACATTCCTTCCCTTCCCCTCTCCCAGGCTGAGATTGTCTTTCCCATTGGAGTGTAAGTTCCCTATGGGCAAGGGATGGGACACTTAGTTATTCTGTTCTTCCCTAGTGTTTAGTTCAGTGTACTGTTCCCACTGTGGGCTCAATAAATTCTACTACACTACTACTAGCAATGAATGAATCTTAGGGAAAACTCCGCTCATGCCTTGTCTGATTTATAAAGTATTAAAAAGTCACAAACTGATTTGAGGATTAAAAAAAATCTTGCAGTAAATTTCAAGACAGTGGATGATTTTTAATTAAAGAAGACCTTAATGGAGTGGAGATTGTGCAATACTGAACAAAATCAAGCTCTCTCTTCTTTTAGACTAATTCTCATTGACCCTTGTTACTCTTCAATCAGCATAGTTTCTGGTTTTTTATTACTCTTTTTGCACACTCATTCTTGATATAAATTTTCACAACTGATAAAAAAATCAGATTTTTCAAGTGTCCTGATATTTCCTTACTAAAACTCTTAGTTTTCATTCCAGAATGAATTTCTGCCTTAGCAATATCAAATAAAGGACAAAAGCATTTACACTGAATATCCAGACCACAGAAAATTAATTGCCCTGCTTGAAAGGGTCAGGAAAAATGCCCCTTAAAAATCATCTTCCTCTCTTTCTCCCAGCAACCCACTCCTGTTCTGTCCCTCCCTCCTCTTCATGGAACGCCAGTAGTTGGCATAAATGTCAATAGTTGTGCCGACACACATAAAGACACGGCACCAAATGTCTAGCACATGGTGTAACATTTGTGGATGACTAGTCCACGCTATCATTGCTGCCAGAGCAAGTTGACACAGCAGAAAAGGTTAACGAGTTTGATCATTACTAATTACCTCATTTCTGGAGCAAATCTTTTCGAGTAGGTCACACGCAGTTGTCCAGATTGAGGATTAGCTTCTCAGTTTCCCTGATTTTTTTAAAGCATGAGCTTCATTAATGTTACAGATGGGAGAATTAGGATGCTCACAAAAGAAGTCCCCAGAAACCTTCTCCCTAACTGGCAGTGCGATTTGTTCTGCTTGGTAGAGTTTTCTTTCTCTATTATTTCCCTATCACTTTTGGAGTGAAGCGAAAGCAACATTCTTATTGCCAAAATGTTTTTCATAGAGGAGTCACAAGAGAGGGGGAGAGAGGCTGACAAAGGAGGTGGTATATTTTTCAAGAAGGCCAAAAATATCAGCATGTTAATGAGATGTTTAGGTGGATCCATAGAGGAATGGTCCATAATGGATTAAGAGAGGGAAAATCAAGGATGTAGAGGAAAGAAGTTGGATGTTGTTGGATGCTTAACCGAGAAGAGAGATTATCTGGTTTCTCCAAGAATCCTGGTGTCACTGTCAGAGACAAAAACATTGATCTGACCCTGTGATGACAATGCTTATTGTCTTTTGTCCCTATGATTGTGTGGTAGGACCTGATCCATAGCTAAAGGTTTATATGGGAAAGAATCCGCAACTTCTATAAGAGCTTCATCTTCTCTTTCATCTTATGCCCTCCAGAGAAGGTTATTTTAGGAGTTTTGCCAAGGTTCCTCTCCTTTCTGCCCACCTGCCTCCACAGTGCTCTGAGAGATGAGGAAGAGCTGGAGTAGAAAAGGGGACCAAAGACAACTGGGATGAAGCGATTCCTACATAAGCAAGAATACACACACACACACACACACACACACACACACACACACACACACACACTGATTTTTTGTTTTTAATGGTATTTCTTAAGTGCTTGCTATGTTCGAGGCAGTGCTAAGTGCTGAGGTACATATAAGCTAATCAGTTGGACACAGTCCATGTCCCACATGGTGCTCACATCCCTATTTTACAGATGAGGTAAGTGAGGCACAGAGAAGTAAAGTGAATTGCCCAAGGTCACACACCTGATTAGTGGTGGAGCTGGGATTAGAAACCAGGTCTCCTGACTCCCAAGCCTGTGCTCTTTACACTAAGCCATGTTCCTTCTCAATTCTCCATGTGGGGTCACCAAGCATTAACAACCCTGTAGCAAATCCATCTGAACAATGGAAAAGAAGCATGGCCTAGAGTACTGGTCTGGGAATCAAATGACCTGAATTCTAATCCAGACTCGGCCACTTGCCTGTTGTGTGATTTTAGGAAAGTCACTTAACTTATCTGAGTTCAGTTTCCTCATCTGTAAAACAGGTATGAATTGCCTGTTTTCCTTCCTACTTGGACTCTGAGCTCCACGTGCGACAGGGATGGTTTTAAACCTGATTATCTTGTATCCATCCTAGCTTTTAGTATAATGTGTGGCATATAGTGCTTTACAAATACCACAGTAGCAACCCCTGTCACAGAGCGTACTGAGGTTTTGCATCACTTAGCTGGTATTTCAACAACTCCTGATCATTTCTGTCTGCAGGTTCTAATGCCCACTTGAGAGCTTTTTCCCCAGTGTGTTTGTTTGAGCACAATCCTTAAAATACTAACACTAGCCAAAGGTGCGAACAGCATGTGTGAATTAGAATAGAATCTAAAAGGCCTTTCATGCCTGTGAGTTCCTTTTATTTGAAAATCTTCATAAAAAAATGATTCCTCTGGGTAAACAGAGAGAGACAGAATCAGAAGCAAAGATATGCTAAACCTACCTTTAAAGGCCACTTATGCCTTTGAGTAACTTCTTTACTGAATGAATGCTGACAGCTAGAAAATTGCAACAAAGTTCAAGCTTTAATTTGGAACTTAATGTGCAATGAAATCATCAACCTACTTTGGGATAGACTTGCCAATTGTGCAGAAGAAGAGGATGCAGAGCAAACGAATGGGAGTTTGGCTTAACTTTGTCTTCAGGCAGACTCTGAACTATCAGGTTGGAGGAGAGAAGCCCAAGAGAAAAATTGGCTCTCATCCAAAGGGTTAGAGCTTTCAAAAGCACCCTGTGGTGACTGCAAAGTTACTTTTCATTTTGACTCTCCCCATCTGCTTGGAAATAGTAAAAGAAAATGTGACTGAAACTGTAATTAGTGGTCACCACTGTCAAAAGTTTTCAAGTAGTTTTAGGTGAGGCAGGAAAAACGTAACAAGCTGTTGAAAAGCTAAGTATCAACTCCATCATTTCTCAAGGTGGGGCTGGAAAGCTGAAAATGGTACCTCAAACTCCTAGACCTGCTGAGAGCATGGCTGTCAATGTCGGACTATTGTTTTTAATGATATTCATATTTAAAGACTAAAATTCTGGGTGGCCCATTGAAATATTCAGGAGTTACCTTCAAGCTGTTGATACTCTGTGGTGTAAAATGGAAGACAAGACTTTATGGTCAGCACTTTATGAGCAAATTATTTTGTCATGATTTTTTTTCAAACCTTGTGAAGCCTTCAAAGATGATTTTTATCTAGCAAGGAAAATGTCAAAACCTAAAGACTTCTTTAAAATTAACAATTCATTTTCTTTTCATAGATTTTTCCAAATGTATCAGTTGAGGGAAATTATTAGGGATTTGGGGTTTTCAATCATGATGTCCCCCGCACCAGTCACTTCTCCATCTGCGCTTATATCTTAAAGCAAAACTGAAAGATTAATAACTGTGGTATTTGTTAAGCACTTCCTATGTGCTAAGCTTTGTACCAAGTACTGGGGTAGATAATAATAATAATAACTGTGGTATTTGTTAAGTGCTTACTATGTTCTAGCCATTGTAAGACTCTCTATGAATCACTTGTTTTCCTTGGCAGGAGAGTTTGTGTATGCTGATAATAATAATAATAATAATAATAATAATAATAATGATATTTGTTAAGTGCTTACTATGTGCCAAGCACTGTTCTAAACTCTGGGGTAGATACAAGGTAATCAGGTTGTCCCATATGTCTCACAGTTATTAATTCCACTTTTACAGTTGAGGTAACTGATGCACAGAGAAGTGAAGTGACTTGCCCAAGGACACACAGCAATGAAGCTTAAAGCTAGGCCATTAAGCTCTCTCTTCAGGGTTACCCATAATGGAAAAGTCCAAGCCAAAGCGTGATTCCAAGGGCCCTGCTCCATCTACTAGGACATGCTGCTTCATGTCATTTACATCTGAAATTCTAGAAACTGAACTCAGTGTAGGGTAGTTCTCCTAAAGAAAAGAGCCAGTGACTAACTCCCCACAGTGACTGTGAGGTACTGGGAAAATTTTAGGTCTCAATTCTCCTGAAGGAAGTCCCTACATTCCCACATCTATCTTTGGTATGTCAACATTTTAGACCTAATTCAAGGTTTAGACTGTTTGAGACTGTTTCCCTGTCTTTAAAACTCTTTATTTTGCCTTCCTGGCTCACATGAGCCCCCTTTTTGTTGTGCTGTGGGCTGGCTATATCCAAAGACAAGAATTTGATCACATGGTACAATAACTGTCCATATTTCCTCATGCTACAGTGACATTTTCAGGGATTTGAGGTTTCACCTGACATGGCTAGGCAGAATTCAGTTGGATTCTGTGACCCCTACCGGTCCATGTGTTCCCAGGAAATAGAGCAGTCTTCCCTGTCTGATAAGCATCATCTAATGGCCTGATGGTCTCTATTTTTCCCCTGCCTAAACTATCCAAAATTCCAGAGAGACTTGGGAATTGAGAGTCTGAACTCCATTAGCAATGTGCAGTGCCTTTGATTCAATACCACTTTCACCGGAGAACTACTAAAATGTATTATTTCTCTAGTAAATCTAGGCATTCCCCAATAAATCAGATTCTCTCCTTTCAACGCCCAAATTAACTAAGTTCACTAAGCACATTTCTTTCAAGGAACACAATGCATTTTGGATAAACAATTGATCCTAGGATATCTCTGGAAAGTTTCTATTAGGGCCACTTTGCAGATGGTGAAATGCAGGCCCAGAGAGTTCAAGTATTGGTCCAGTGTCACGCGATGAGCTGTGTCTGCACAGGATGAATTGAAATCAGAACACAAATCTTCCCTCATCTCACTCCTGCTAGCGATATCCTCTCACTCCATACTGGTCTGCTAATACCTGACGTGTTTAATGTCACTGTTTCAGATAGGAAGGCTGAGCTCAGGGAGTTAGAATATCTTTTCTTTGACCCCTCATGCATCCTTCCCGGTTGGCCCTGCCTGATGGACAGCATCTGTCCCTGGGGTGATGGGGCTTTCATACAATTCCCCTCACCTGGACTCTGGGAAAAAAAGAGGGGCAGTTCTGGGGAAAGGGGTGGGGGCTGCTTTCTTTCCACCTCTTTGGGGCACTCTGATATTAGGGGCCAGGGGATCTCAGTGACAAATTGTGCAATCCTGTGGGGACAGAAACAGAGGTGCGCTCTGCAAAGGGTGGTCCCAGCTAATCCAAGCTTAGGTATCTAAATTATGTTTCCCCCAAATTTGAGTCCCATAATGATTTGTTTTAACTCTGCTCTCTCTCCTGCCGTCCACTAGTCTGAGGCAATACTAGAAGTAATTGTGATAATAATATTAATAATGTTGGTATTTGTTAAGCGCTTACTATGTGCCGAGCATTGTTCTAAGCACTGGGGTAGACACAGGGGAGTCAGGTTGTCCCACGTGGGGCTCACAGTCTTAATCCCCATTTTACAGATGAGGAACTGAGGCACAGAGAAGTTAAGTGAGTTGCCCACAGTCACACAGCTGACAAGTGGCAGAGCTGGGATTCGAACTCATGAGCCCTGACTCCAAAGCCCGTGCTCTTTCCACTGCGTGGCTCAGTCAGAGGTCATGGGTCCGAATTCCGGCTCTGCCACTTGTCAGCTGTGTGACTGTGGGCAAGTCACTTAACTTCTCTGTGCCTCAGTTACCTCATCTGTAAAATGGGGATGAAGACTGTGAGCCCCACATGGGACAACCTGATTCCCCTGTGTCTACCCCAGCGCTTAGAACAGTGCTCTGCACATAGTAAGCGCTTAACAAATACCAACATTATTATTAATAATATTAATCAATCAATTATTGATTATTAATGAAAATAACAATAATAGTTATACTGCCTTGAATTTGAAGAGCACTTTATTTTTCCCTAAGTACTTTGACATCAATGATCTTATTTCAACCTCACAACATACCTGTGAGTTAGGTATTATTTTTCACATTTTACTGAAGAAGAAATTATGGCCTAGAGAAGTCAAATAACTTGCCCAAATTCCCAAAGCAGGCCAATGACGAATAGGGAGTCGAACTGTTACTTCCCCAAGAGTTCAGATCCTAGGTGTAGGTGGATTGTTATTCCACAAAAATCATGTTAGCAGAGATTTGACAAGTAATAGAGTTTATTTAACATAGGAGCAGCAGAAGTGCTATGTGAACTGGCGTGAAGATCTCCCTTTCTTCTCTGGCTGGTGCAAAATTTTCAAGCCCAAAGATTCATTTTACCTAAAGACTTAAGGTGGAGTAAGGGCCAAGGAAAGAGGGTGTTCAACCTTGAGATGTTTAAAATGTTATCCTTCCAGAAGGCAAACAGATATAGGCCAGCTGACTGACTACTCAGTACCTCTCCAGGGCCAAGGATAAACAAGGATAAACAATGAAGCGTTACCAAGTTTATATCATAAACCTTCCTAATCTTTGGTATCCAGACTGTTCCCCAGCTTGCTCTTTCTGGTCTGTCTGGCCTGCTCTCCTGCTCCAACATTATATTCCCCAGCTGACTCTCCTTATCCCTTTCAAGACCACCTCCTAGCTGTATTCTGATTTCATCTCAACTCCAAACTGATAGCCTGTCAAGCACTTATTCATTCATTCATTCATTCATTCAATCGTATTTATCGAGGGCTTACTGTGTGCAGAGCACTGTACTAAGCACTTCCTATCCCACCTCGATTACTGATTTCCATCTCTCTCCACTCCACTTCACACTTCACTGCTCTGCTCAGATCATTTTTCTGCAAAAAACATTCAGTCTATGTATCTCCACTCCTCAAGAACCTCCAGTGATTGCTCATCCACCTCTGCATCAAACAAAAACTCCTCAGTATTGGCTTTAAAGAGCTTAACCACCTTGCCCCATCTTACCTCGCTGCTCTCTGACTACTACCCAGCCTGCACAGTTCATTTATCTAATGCCAACCTACTCATTGACCTCTTGCCTAGGTCCTGCCTCTGGTCTGAAATGCCCTCCCTCTTCATATCTGACAGATAATTACTCTCCCAACCTTCAGAGCTTTATTGCAGGCACATTTCCAAGAGGCCTTCCCTTAGTAAGCTCTCATTTCCTCTTCTCCCACTCCCTTCTGTATCACCCTTACACTTGGATTTGCTCCCTCTATTCACTCCCCACCCCTCAGTCCCACAGCACCTATGTATATATTTAAAATTTATTCATCTGTATTAATGTCTGTCTGCCCCTTTAGAATGTGAACTCACAGTGGGAGGAGAACATGGCTACCAACTCTGTTTTATTAAAGTGCTCTGCACAAAGTAAGTGCTCAATAAATACAACTGATTACCTCCCTTTTCCCTTTGTTCATGTTGCTCTCAGGGCCTGAAACTCTCTCCCTCACACAGATCTTCCATATCTCAACCTACCCTCTTTCAAAGCTCTTCTAAAGTCTCGCCTCATCCAATAAGACCTTTGCAATGACAAGTACCAATCTTAACCCTTCAGCTGTCTCAAGTAGACATTTACTAAACATCCACTCTCAGCACCTATATTTAATGCTAATTTGACCAGACTTTCAATTTATTTATTCCCGATTTCAATGCTCGGGAGGATTTCGATATCTGTCTCCTCCATTATCGTGTATGCTTATTGGCGGGGAGCATGTCTCATGCTTCTGTTTTTTAGTAATAGTAGTAATAGTATTTATTATACACTTACTGTGTGTGCAGAGCACCGTACTAAATGATGGAAGATAATCAGAGGTCATGGGTTCTAATCCTGGTTCCGCCACTTGTCTGATGTGTGACGTTGGGCAAGTCTTTTAACTTCTCTGTACCTCAGTTCCCTCACCTGTAAAATGAGAATTAAGACTGTTAGCCCCATGTGGGACAACTTGATTACCTTGTATGTACCCCAGTGCTTAGAACAGTTCTTGGCACATAGCTTAACAAATACCATCATTATTATTATTATTAATACACAGCTGGGAATTAAACACAGTCCCTGCCATTCAGGTGACTCACAATCTAACAAGCACTTTATGCAGTTGTATTCAGTAGGCATTCAATGAATACCATCACTACCACTACCACTCTAATCCATTGCATGGTTTTCACAAAATCACTCATCCAAAACTTACCTTCTAATCATCCCTCATTCTACACTTCCCTGGCTTTAATTCACTGTTCTCACCTTTCCCCTCACACGGAACTCTTTCCCAAGTCAGCTCCTCCAAGCCAGTACCATTCCTTCCTTCAAAGTTTTCTAAGAGGCCATCTCTTCCAGGAGAACTTACTGCTTGACTCAATCTTCTTATGCCATTCTACTAATTCCACATGCTTACTGACTGTTGTGTTTATTTATTGACTTACATTTATCATTTGTAGCTATTCTCTCAATCTTTTACCAACTTTATGTTTAGTCATTTGGGCCTGGGGTACAATCCCAGAATAGGAACCACATTTCAAACTGGTGATGATTGACATCAGTGGTTTTTCCTCTTTTGATATCTCAGAATAATGAGAGCATCTTCTAGGTTGAAGTGAAGTGAAACACAGGAATCATTTTTGTTGCTTTTTCATATCCTCTAGATTGTGAGCTCTTTATGAGCAGGGAATGTGTTCACCAACTCTGTTGTATTCTACTTCCCAAGTGCTTAATACAGGACTCTGCACACTATAAGCACTCAATAAATTTGATTGATTTGTTGATTTTTCACCAACTACATGGACTAAAATGGATCACAAAATCCAACTGAATTCCATGAAATCATTCCCAGTGGAAGAGAGAAGTTGGGTGTGTGAAAGTGCATGCCAAGTCTCCCTGGCCACACTCTCTGTTTATTCTTTCTTTCCACAGGTCTCTCCACCTTTGGTACAGGGTTTTCCCTGTGAATTCAAGGGCAGCTGAATCTTAGCGATATTTGCCAGAGGCTGAAGGAAAGAGAAAAATCTACCCTGCTGTTTCCTAGTAAGAGCCTATTTGGTTACAGAGAAACAGCTATTTATGAAATCCAGCCAGTGCTTTTGAAAGCAGAGGGGAAACAATATACATGGCTTTGGCTTACTGACAATAAGCATGTTGCTTAATGATTCTAACAAGATTCAGGATGTGTTTGTTGTGTGTGTGTATGCTTCCTTAGCATATGACCCCCCCAGAACCTTTCACATCAGTTTTGATCCACCTTCAGCCTCACCTGTCTTCCCTCTGGCTGGTTCATCTGACACTCTGGCTTCTTTTAAGTTGTCTTTTTCTCTTGGGAACTCACATTGCAATTAATCACTTAAGAAGGATTCTGTCTTTCTCCAGTTTCTCCTCCTCTGGGGTTTACCTGCTTTTGTCTTCTCCTTTTATTCTGCTTCTGTCCAGATTAGCTTTAAGAGATGTCCCTGGGGGTAAAGTTCTGATCATTTTCCCAGGGAAAAATGAATCCTTGTGAGAAGGGAATAAAAGCAGTGAAGGTCACAACTGCTTTGGGGAGATAGTGGAAAGAGTCTGAGTTCCCTTAGAGCCAACTCTTTCATCCATCTTTGGCAACATTGTGGAGGGGCTCAAGGAGAGAGGCCCAAGGATGTTGTGCTAGTTGTTGAAAGTCATGAAAGGGAGAGAAGAAATATTTTGCCTGCCTGCTGATTTCCACTAACAGTGACTATTGTGAGGGAATTTTTGTGTGAGTAGAAGAAACACTCGGTTGTTTTCAAGTGCAGTAGAACCTTTGTACTTTTTGCCCCACTCTAAACAGAGAAAAAGAACATAGAAGTATGAGAGTAAGTCTCAGGCTGTGTTAGGGTAGGAAAGTGGGCTCAGGAGACAATATTGGTCCACACATGAATCTCTTGGGGTGACCTAAAAATTAAACCTTTCTCCAGCTCCACTGAAGTTAGAATGAGAGAGGAATTGGGTTTTCTTCGAGGTGAAGGACTTGAATTTAACACAGGAACTTCTCAGGCGATCCCTTGGATTTGTACCTTGTAAAAGCTTGATATTCACCCCACCCTCAGTCCCAAAGCGTGTATGTGCAACTCGTCTATCTCCCCGCCAACCTCTTGCTCACAAACTACCTCTGGCCTGGAACACAGTCCCTCCTCATATGAGACAGAAAATTGCTCTCCCCCACTTCAAAGCCTTATTGAAGGCACATATCCTCCAGGAAGCTTTCTTTGACTGAACCCTCCTCTCTTCTTCTCCCACTTCCTTCTGCACCACTCATACTTCCTCCTTCATTCATCCTCCCTCCCCCACAGCACATATGAATATATCTATAATTTATTTAGTTATCTATCTATTTATTTATTTTAAGGTCTGTCTCCCCTTCTACACTGTGAGCTTATTATGGGCAGGGAATGTATCTGATGTTATACGCTCCCAAGCACTCAGTACAGTGCTTTGCATGCAGTAAGTGCTCAATAAATATGATTATTATTAATGATAATAATAATATCCAAAGATTATTTTCATGTCTGACACCCCCTGTAGACTCTGAGCTTACTGTGGGCAGGAACCATGTCTACCAACCCTGCTATATTGTACTCTCCCATAAGCTTAATGCAATCTTCTGCACATGGTAAGTGCTCAATAAATACAATTGATTGATTGAGATACTGTGGTCTCCTTTCCTAGAGATCCTAAGGATAGGCCTGGCAGCCACCAGTATGGGGTAGGTTAAACTGGTGTAATTTTTTAAAGGCAGGCAGTGATGAGGCTGGCAAAAGATGCACTCCGTATTTCCTGCTCACAAGAGCAGATTCAAGGCAGCGGGGCATTTCTGTGTCAACCCTGAGAGTGATTCAGGGGTCCAGCTAATCGTTGCCACTTCCTCCCCTTAGGCACCTCCAAAGACCCCAGGGTGGAGTGGGAGGGATTTGAGAGGGATGGGTAGGGTAGGAATGTCTCAGGGGAGAAAGTGAAGCTCAGGGTGGAGTCTACACCCTAGGCACTGCATTCTGCTTCGCTGTCTGGATTTTATGCATATCTGTCCAAGTCCATGTGAGTTTATGTGTGTGTGTGTGTGTGTGTGTGAGAGAGAGAGAGAGAGAGAGAAAGAGACAGAGAGAGAGAGAGAGAGGGAGGGAAAGAGAGAGAGAGAGAGAGAGAGAGAGAGAGAGAAAGAGATAGAGAGAGCCAGTGATACAAACCTACAAAGATTCAGACACAGAACACAGAGAGAGATACACTCAGCCATTCAGAGGAAGACCAAGACAGATTCACTGACGACACAAAGACACGCAGATAGAAATAATGCCCTAAAACTGTGGCATGATTTGTAGACAGCCAAAGCATCATATGTGGGCAGGGAATGTGACTACCAGCTCTGATACACTGTACTCTACCAAGCACTTATTACAGCACTTTGCCTACTGTAAGCACTCAATAAACACCATTAAATGATTAATTAAATTGGAACAGAAAAGTCCTGTTTGTTTGGATCAAAAAATCACTGTCAGTGCAGATTGGAATCACATGAGATCTTAGAGAGATGTTGTTTTCAGTGCATTATCCTTCTTGATAAGAGGCAATGGTTTCCATGGAAACATGACAATCAGGGGATCGCTCATGGGGATGACATTTCCGAACAATGAATATTGGCCACGGCCAAAGTACAAGGGGAAGCAGGCTGTGATATTGAAGAAATTGGGAGTTTTTTCTCAAAGTTTTTCCACCCTTAGTCCTCATTTGATCACATTAGGGACCAGAAATTCAGCCCACCAGGCTGTTATTCCACATCTTCATTCATTCATTCATTCAATCTGGTTTATTGAGCACTCACTGTGTGCAAAGCACTGTACTAAGCATTTATCCCATGGAGAGCACCTGAGTGGGGCTAAAGGAAGTTGTGAGCCATTAAGAAGAGGTGAAGCTTGAGGAGGATAAAAGATATATGGGTAGAAGAGGTGAGGGCGGAAGAGGGTGGAAGATATGTGGGTACGAGGGGTGAGGGAAGAAAGGAGTCTGTCCTGTGGTGGCTCAGCCCCACCTAATCATGTTGGAAAGAGAGTTTTCTTAGAATAGTATAAAACCTGGAGGTCACACAGCAGTGAGTGGCCCCTCCCCCGAGTCTCCCAGTATGGGATAACTGGGCTGGACTGAGCTGAACATCGAACACAACCCATTCAAAAGGCATAGCAACTGGAATCCTGATTTTCTTCCTAACAATCTCCCAATTTTCTTGATTCCTCCTTCCCGAGTTCAGTCCTGACCCTAGTCCGGGATGACTCACAAAATTCTGAAGAGCATCACCTGCAAACACCTCAACAGTTTTATGGAAGAAGTGATGCCACATTCAACATTGGTATCAGTAGCAAACTTGGCGTCTGCTGCTGAGAAAGGTAAAAAGAGATTTTCACTAGCCCACTACTGGAAAAGTACCTCTATGGGACTCTAACCTGATCTGATTATTTTGTATCTACCCCACCACTTAATATAGTGCTTGTGTTGGCCATGTGCACTGGCCTTCACACTAAGGAGATGGAGGAGGAAGTGAGGAGAGTCACTCCATGGTGTCCTTCCCTAAAGGAGTGTAAATATTTAGCTGAGCCAATCAGAGAGAAGGACTGGGGAAGAAGTAGAGGGTCCAGAAAGTTGGAGAAGACGGCCCTCAGCTATTTTAGAAGCAAGAGGTTGTGAGACATATTCCTAGGAGAGAAGGTAAGGAGAAAGCTTGTGCTGTGGACCCTGAATGGACACAGGACAAAGGGAGGAATCAGATAGACTCCTGGTCAGTAAGTCAATTATATTTATTTAGTGCTTATTGTGTGCAGAGCACTGTACTAAGCACTTGAGAGAGTAGAATATAACAATAAAAAGACACTTTCCCTGCCCCATATAAATGAATAAGTTACAGATATGTAGATAAGTGCTGTGGGGCTGGGAGCGAGGATGAATAAAGGAAGCAAGTAGGGTAATACAGAAGGGAGTGGGAGAAGAGGATAGCAGGGCTTAATCAAGGAAGACCTCCTGGAGGAGACGTGCCCTCAATAAGGCTTCAAAGAAGGGGAGAGTAATTGTCTCTTGGGTGAGGGTTAGGACACCCTGGAGGTTCAGCATTCAGCATCTGCATCCAAATGACTCAGGGGAGCTCAAACTGGAACCTGGGATACCCCAAGTAAAGAGAGTCAAGGACCAGAGGTTCTTAAGCTCCAGAACACCTACAGAGAAGTACAGAGAGTCCTGCAGGGGAGGAATATTATATGCAAGGATAAGTGGTTTGAATCAAAATTATTTTCACTGTGACTGAATGAAGAACCCATTGAACACTGTTGAGATCTCAGATTCTTGGTGTCATGCCTGTGTTAGAGGTTATCAGAGAAGCTCTGGATGTTGGGGAGACATGTGGATCTGGGAAACCATGGGAGTGGGGAAGGAAGAGCTTTCTCCGTGAAATTCATGTAGCTATCCCTGGTGCTCTGCACATAGTAAGCACTCAATAAATATTATTGAATGAATGAATGAATAGTAGGTTAGTCCTAGATGATTACTTAGCCTTCAGAAAGACATCTGGGTTTCAGTCGAAGGTTGGTGGCAGCAATAGGGGTGCAGGGATTTGGGGTACACCGAGCAGAAGTCCCCAAATCTGTTTTTGAAGAATGAAACAGGTGGAGGGCTTTAGGGCCCAGGGAAGCTGACTGGAGTCTGTAGGCTCCTAAAGTGATTTTGGGGGCTCCTTAGGCCAGGATTTAGGGCAGAAAACCCCCTTAATGCCACAGTGCTTGATACAGAGTGAGCACTTAATTACCACAGTTATTAATTTTTGGAGTACCAAAATTACTACTTACTCTTGGTTGGTATAGGACTAGCCAGGTGTGGACTGGCACATAACCTATCCTCTTCAAATTAATTGTCAATCCAAATGCTTTACTGATTTTGAGGAGCAGTTCATAATCATCCACGTCTTTCTCAGCTTTTAGGAGTGCCTGCATGAGTGATTCGAGGACTCCTGATGATGTTTCCCTTCTGTTGAGTTGAGTTTCCTGGAAGATCAGGCTCAGATTCTTGCACCAGCTTCCAGATCCCTTGTTGCATTCTTGAATACAACTGCAGAGAACAGTTTGAACAGGATTGGACCTAGTGCACATCCCCGCTTCACTCTGTTGACCCTGGGGAAAGAAACTAGTAGAACCCCTCAATTCTGATTCAGCCGGCCATAATAATGTTGGTATTTGTTAAGCATTTACTATGTGCAGAGCACTGTTCTAAGCACAGGGATAGATACAGGATAATCAGGTTGTCCCACATGAGGCTCACAGTCTTATCCCCATTTTACAGATGAGGGAACTGAGGTACAGAGAAGTTAAGTGCTTTGCCCACAGTCACACAGCTGTCAAGTGGCAGAGCTGGGATTCAAACCCATGACCTCTAACTCCCAAGCCCCGGCTCTTTCCACTGAGCCACACTGCTTCTCACCAAGCCATGTCACCAAGGAGTAGTCTGGGAGTCAGAGGATGTGGGTTCTAATCCCACTTCTGCCACTTGTTTGCTGTGTGACTTTGGGTAAGTCATTTCACTTCTCTGTCCCTCAGTTACCTCATCTGTAAAACGGGGATTAAGACTGTAAGTCCCAAGTGGGACAGAGACTGTGTCCAACCTGATTACCTAGTATCTACCCCAATGCTTAGAACAGTGCTTGGCACCTAGTAAGCATCTAATAAATACCATAATTATTACTATTATTAGTCTTAGCATCCTAACTTTTCAGGGCAGCAAAGCAAAGGTGCCCACTCCCTGAGGGGTCACAGATGTGATTAATCCCCAAATTGTCTAAACTGGATTTGTTCATCTCAAGTCTCTGAAAAGTACTGAGAGTTTCCAGTCTGGGGTGAAAAACCCCAAATGGCAGCTTTCTGGCTCTCAAAGGAAAGGGACTATGCCCAAATGAGCCTGTATATTTTTTCTTAGTGCTAAATTTAGTGTTCTGCAAACAATAATAATAATAATTGTGGTATTTGTTAAGCGCTTACTATGTGTCAAACACTTTTCTAAGCACTGGGGTAGATACGAACTAATCAAGTTGTCCCACATGGGACACATTAATCCCCATGTTACAGATGAGGTAACTGAGGCACAGAGAAGTTAAGTGATTTGTCCAAGGTCACACAGCAGGCAAAAGACAGAGCTGCAATTAGAACCCACGACCTCTCGCTCTCAAGCCTGTGCTCTTTCCAATGAGCCACGTTGCTTCCACTTAATGTGTGCTGTTATTACTACAATTAGGTCTTTGAAATCTGTCCCCTCTCAATCTTCTTTCCTCTCTAAAATCTCTGCCCCCCCTTTTGAACACATGATCAAAATCAAAGTTGCTCCTCTGCAGCCCTCTGCAGGATTGTTTATTGCCTGCCAGAAACCAGTAATATTAATGATGTCAAATATTTTGGGAAGTTTCTTAAACTGAATGCAGGTGATGATTTGGTCTCCGGATTTCTCCAGCATCTGACATGCAGCAAAGATCTTGTTTGCTGAGTACTGCTGTGGTCTGAAGCCTTACTGCAATTCTAAGTGGGAACGATTAACTTCTACATAAGCTTAGCCTACTCCTCCACTCCTTAATGACAAATAATCAGATCTCCAACACACCACAGTTTAAAACTATTCAAGTCAGAAAATCTACTTTAGGATTCTAGGCCCTGGAACTATTAGTAACTTCAAGGTAATGCTCTGCTCATGTTTTAGGAAACAAATGTGGGAATACTTCTGAAAGAAAGCCCTACATTTTCCTACTTTTTCACAATTCATCATAAAGGAACATAATGCAGATAGGCTTAGAAGCACAAATGGGGTAATTAGGGTTTGACTTGTATATTGATAATCTCATATTCAATCCCTAGGCATGTCCCACTATTAATAGTAGTAGCTTTCCATTTACTGAGTATCTGCTTGGTGCAGTGAACTGTACTAGGCATTTGGGAAGTATAAAATAAAGAAGTGACATATTCCCTGTCCATAAGAAGCCTACACTTTTATTAGGGAGAGAAACATACAAGTATTTGCAACTAGAATGGTCTCCCCTTCTAGACTGTAAGCTCCTTGTGGGCGGGAATGTGCTTACTTTCTCTATCATATTCTACTCACCCAAATGCTTAGTACAGTGCTCTGCATACAATAAGCACTCAGTACCTTTGATTGATTGAACAAATTATTACACATATATTCCTGAGTGCTAAGGAAGGTCTAAATAAGTCCATAGGTTCTAGAGTTGGCTCAATGGATGATATGGTTCAGGCGACTGGGAAATTAACTGGGGAAACTCATGTAGGAGCTGGGATTTGAATGTGGAGAGAGCTATGATCTGTCTGCTGTGAGTTCAGTGAGAGTTCAAACCTGGGGAAACAGTGAGAGAGAGGGGATTTAGGCAGGAGTGTCTAGAGCAAGGTAAAGCTAGGAGATTGGCTTGACAGGAATGAAGACAGCAAGCTGGGGAACAGTGAGTGAAAAGAGCAGATAAGGCCAGATGGTGGAAAGCCTTGAAACTGATTATTCAGAGTTTTTGTTTGATGTGGAGAGACCGTTGTGAGCAAGGATTGCCTCTTTTTATTGCTGAATTGTCCTTTCCAAGCCTGAATAGAGTGCTCAATTGAATGAATGAATGAACACAGGAAGCAAGTGCAGTTGTGAGGAGGGAAGAGATGTGGGATGATTGATGCTTCTGGAAGATGATCCATGTGGCAGCATATAGTATATATTGGAGTAGGTAGAGGCTGGAGGCTGGGAGCAACAATGAGCATGTGTTTACCAACTTAATTATAGTGTATTTTCCCAAGTGCTTAGTAAAGTACTTTGCAAACACTAAGTGCTCAGTAAATTCCATTGATTGATTGATTGACTGTAGCCCTTAGAGAAGTTGCAGTGGCGTGAAAAGGTCAAAAGCTAGACTTCAAATAGTCAAGAAGAGAGTTAGTTAAAGGAAATTAAGGATGCAAGGGCATATTACCTGCTCTAGAGAGTTTGGTTAGGAATGATAGCACAGCAGCTAGCAGCCTAGTGGATAGAGCACCGGCCTGGGAGTCAGAAGATGTGGGTTCTAATCCCAGCTCTGTCACTTGTCTGCTGTGTGATTGTGGGCAAGTCATTTAACTTCTCTGTGCTTCAGTTACCTCATCTCTAAAATGGGGATTAAGAATGTGAGCCCCACGTGAGACATGGAAAAGTTTCAACCTGATTAGCTTGTCTCTACCCCCACGCTTTGTACAGTGCCTGGCACATAGTAAGTGTTTATTGAAGACCCTAAAAAGAGAAGAATGGGACCAGGGTGGTTGCTGATGGGGACTATGGAATTAAGAGAGGACTATTTTACCATCTGGGAGACTTGTGCACATTAAAAGACATATGACAATACACAACCCTAACCTTAAGTCTAAACCGAATTCTCTTTCTGTGTTCTCATCATTTGCCCAGGCACCTAAGAGTATTTTCTGAGTCACCTCTCAATGGGCCATACTACAGTCACAAAACTAGTACGGTTCACTCCTACCCTAAAGAGACTCATCTCTCACTGTCCAAGCAGAATTTAGGACAAAACCAAACAAAAAGCAGACAAAAACAAAAATCCTCCCCAAACACCTCCTGTCAGCCTCGAGCCCCTGCACTTTCCACTAGGCTTCCCTTAGGTGCTAAAATGTTCCAGCCACATGGTTCAGATTGCATACTGTGCTCCCTGGTCTCACAGAAGCTCACCATCACCAGTCAGAAGTGCTTCTTACTGGGTGGGGAAGTTGGCAAAGAGAGTTTCAGGGAGATAGTGGGGCCAGGCAGAGCTTGGGACAGTTTTCAATTACTAACAAGTAGCAAAATCCCTGCTCTAAGTGCTTTCACTTAAGAACAGCTGAGGTGGAGGTCTCTTAGTTTAGCCTTTTGAAATCCTAGCCTGGGGGACTCTTGGTTAAAATCCCAGAGTGGCAGATCCTATTTAGACCCTGACAAATAAAAGATTAGTCACCCCTGACTGCCTGGTTTACTAAGAGAAGTGTCCAGTAGGAATATTCTGTCCAGAGAGCCTGAGAAAGAGAGAAAGGAGGAGAAGGAGAGGGAGAAATCATGCTTGATGGGGCAGAATGTGATTCTTGTCAGATGCCTGGTTTTCTGTCAAACCATTGGCAGGTGCCTTAATTCCTCCACTTTACCACCTGTAAAATCAGGTTAAGGGAACCCCAAATTTGGCCTCTCTAAGAATTGATTCAAGTTAGCAGAATCTCATCAATCCTAGGCTTTGGGCTCTTCCATATCTCTGTTTCCCCAGACCCAATAATAATAATAATAATTATTATTAAGTTAAGCACTTACTATGTGCCAACCACTGTTCTAAGCTCTAGGGTAGATATAAGGTAATCAGGTTGTCCCATGCTGGGCTCACATACTTAATCCACATTTTTCAGGTGAGGTAACTGAGGCACAGAGAAGTTAAGTGGCTTGCTCAAAGTCACACAGCAGACAAGTGGCAGAGCTGACATTAGAACCCACATCCTTTGACTCCAAGCCTGGGCTTTTGCCACGAAGCCACACCATCCAGGCCTGGTTTCTAGCTGCTCCTGGGGTGCAGCCCTCCCCCTGCCCACAGTGTTCATTTTATCTTTCTGAATAATAATAATAGTAATAATAATTATGGTATTTGTTAAACTCTTACTATATGCTAAACACTGTTCTAAGTGCTGGGGTAGATAGAAAGTAAGCAGGTTGTCCCTCTTAGGGCTCACAGTCTCCATCCCCATTTTGTGGATGAAGGAACTGAGGCCTCGAGAAGTGAAATGACTTACCCAATACCAGAGCAAACTAGTGGCCAAGCTGGTATTTAGACCCATGACCTTCTGACTCCCAGACCCAGGCTCTACCCACTATGCCATGCTTAAAGCCTGCCTTTTGCCATAGGGCAACCTTTCTCCTGCCTACCCTCAACTGTTGGGTTCTTTCTGGGTTCCTTGGGGACAGTCCTACATTCTTGGCTATTTCCCTCACTCTGGGTTTAGATGCTTCCCTGAAGTTCTATCTCCCTCCTCTCCCTTCCCAACTCCTGAATGCTCAGTTTCAATGGGACAGAACTGATCAGCAGAAGCAGCGTGGCTTAGTGGAAAGATCACAGGCTTGGGAGTCAGAGATCGTGGGTTCTAATCCTAACTCCCCCAGTTGTCAGCTGTGTGACTTTGGGCAAGCCGCTTAACTTCTCTGTGCCTCAGTGACCTCAACTGTAAAATGGGGATTAAAACTGTGAGCCCCACATGGGACAACCTGATGACCTTGTACCCACCCCAGTGCTTAGAACAGTGCTTGGCACATAGTAAGCACTGAACAAATGCCATCATCATCATAATCATCAAATATGGATTAGGTGTAAAAACAAGACACTTTTGGAGTTCCCATTCACTAGGTAGGGTCTCCAAAAATGCACCAAAGCAGTAATTTACTGAATGCTACTTTCTGAAAAGAAAGAGTTAATGTAGCTCCAGGGAAAGAATGAGATGAGCTTTAAGCACTCAATTCCCTTCCTCTCCTTGTATCCCTGCAGCAACTCTGCAGCTGAAGGTCACATTAGTGGGGAACTGATCTCTCTCTCTCCCTCTTCCCCCTCTTTCTCTATCCTTTCTCTTCTTTCCCCCCTCACAAAAGTGTCTCATGGTCTCAGCAGGGTTTCGGTACTAGCCTCGCCTCTAGGGAGAGAAGCTCTTAAAACCGCAGATCTGCAAGTCAAGCAGCCCCAGCTCCTTACTCTGAGTCTGATGCAAGTCTTTTCTCCAATCATTACTTCTCCTAGCACCAGGTACAAAGCATATCCCTTTGTAGAAGCAGTGTAGCCTGGTGGCTAGAGATAGGTCTGGGAGTTAGAAGGACCTGGGTTCTAATCCCTGCTCCACCACATCTGCTGTGTGACCTTGATCAAATCATTTAGCTTCTCTGGGCCTCAGTTACCTCATTTGTAAAATGGGGATTAGGATTGTGCTTAATCCCCATTTTACAAATGGGGATTAAGACTGTGTTGGACTGTGTCCAACCCAATTTGCTTGCATTTACCTCAGCACTTAGTACAATGCCTGACACATAGTAAGCACTTAACAAACACTAATTTTAAAAAAATCCCAGCTGAAGCTGATGCCCAGTGAAGGAAGGGCTGTAGGGACCTATGTACATAACTTGGCCAAACCAAGCTATTCCCTTTGTTGTCCTGCACAATTTCCCCAGGATTTGGGCTTGAAGGAAGGGGGTATATAACATGCCCGATTATAGTGAATAAATTTAAATGCTTAATTTTTATTACAACGAATAGCAAATGAATTAACGATGGAGACGCTTGAACTACATACAGCTTTACCCAGAAAGCTTGCACCAGAGCATCTAATGGAAATCCCTGTAAAGATAATAAGCAACATAATTACAAGACGCAATTACATCTGAACTTTCAGAAGCATCAGATTACCTTTTGTAATCTGACAAACGAGAGGTTTTAGAAATACGCAAAGTCATGTACAGTTTCCCAGGGGCTAGACATTGGGATTCTCACATCAGGCCCTTCTCAGGGGAGGGAAAGAACTGACACATGGGGGTGAGTCGGGAAGAGGAGGGTTCAGTGACAGGTAGAGGGCATGTGTCTGGTTCTCCCTCAGATCAGGATCCCCACAGCACTTCTGTACATATTGTTTACATTCAGTTGCTTCCTGTTTCCTTCATATATTTTAATATCTATCTCCCCTGTTAGATCGTGAGCTCCTTGAGGGCAGAGATCATGTCTACTTCTATTTTTCTCTCCCAAGCACTTAGTACAGTGTTCTGCACACAGGAAGTGCTCAGTGAATTCCACTGATTTTGTTGACCGGGTCTCCTGGAAACCTTCTGATCCGTACTGTCGCCTGAGCTGACGTTTCATGCGATCTTTGATTTGGGCAGGGCCAGGAAGGCCTACTTCTCCCCTGCCTGGGCTGGTGAGGCAATGACTTGAAAGCTTTAGGAGCCACTCCAGTGAAGGGAAACTGCTCTGAAGCTCCACTTCCAGAGGTCATAAAAAATAACTGGCACCCCAAGGAATTGGCTGCCTCAGGGCCTGTCCCCAGGATGCAGGTCACGGGACTGAATGGGGAACGGGGCTCAATTTGGCCGAGACGGAAATGTTCTCTGCTGTCATCTGAATGACTCTCAATCTCTCCCTGATCACCCTGGCAGCAGTTTCTGCTGCTCATGCCAGCGTGGCTTAATGAATAGAACAAGGACCTCATAGTCAGAAGGACCTGGGTTCTAATCCTGACTCTGCCAGTTGTAAGCTGTGTGACCTTGGGCAAGTCACTTCATTTCTCTGGGCCTCAGTTACCTCATCAGTAAAATGGGGATTAAGAGTGTCTGCCCCATGGGAGACAGGGACTCTATCCCTGCAGTTAGAACAGTGCCTGGCACATTGTAAGTGCTTATCAAATATCATAATCATTATTATTATTATCATCTCCAAATAAACCCAGAAGGACTGGATTATCTTCTGGGAGCCGGCACCAAGCTCATGTCATCCATCCTTTAAATTCTCCTCCTCCCTCCTACTTAGACTATGAGCCCATGTGGGACAGGGGCTGTGTCTACCTGATTAACCTGTATCTACCCCAGCACTTAGACCAGTGTTTGGCACATAGTAAGTACTTAAGACATACCATAATTACCATTACCATCCCTTAATCCTAGGAAAAAGCCTGATCTAATTTAACTAATTTTACTTCTTCCAAAGGTCTAACCAGCATCCCTCCAACTTCAAAGTGAGCCTAATTGCTCTTGTTCCTCCTCTGTGGAAACAAAGAGCAGGTAGTCACTTTAATAATGATGTTGGGGTCATCACTGACTGCCCTCTGTCATTTTCCATCCCTCCACAGTGACAACTTATACATCCTGCAGGGGTTTTTTTCCTCCAGTGTTCCACATATATATCCCTTCCTTGCTACCCAGTGGAAGAAGTAACATTAGCATTTATTGAGCTCCCATGCATTGTAGTAAGTGGTTGAGAAGTAAAAACAAAAAAAAACCCATTTCTTGCCCACAAGGGGTTTATACTCTGACAGAGTGATCTCTATTCTGGTTCAAGCCCTTATCACCAATCAACTCATTTACTAGTGTCCTTGTCTCCAGCCTCACAGTCATAACAAAGTTACTAAAGCTTCCTTCTTGCCAAATCTAATGGACTCTCCTAAGTATTTAGTGCAGTGTTCTACATGCCCTAAGCTCGCAATACCACTGATTGATGGAATGGTATTGAGAGAAGCAGTGTGAATTAGTGGAAACGGCATGGGTTTGGGAGTCAGAGGACACAGATTCTAATCCCGGCTCCGCCGCCTGTTGGCTGTGTGACCTTGGGCAAATCACTTAATTTCTCTGTGCCTCAGTTACCTCATCTGTAAAATGGGGATTGAGACTGTGAGCACCATGTAGGACATCCTGATTACCTCATAATTACTCCAGCACTTAGGACAGTGCTTGGCACATAGTAAATGCTTAACAAATGCCATTATTATTATTACTATTATGATGACGATGATCTTCTTACCCAAACCTCATATTTCCCAACACTGTAGGCAACACAACTATCTTTCTTAGCGCACAAAGCCAGAACCTTGGCATGATCCTCAACATCTCTCTCATTCAATCCACAAAATCAATCCATTACTAATTCCTGTGGATTCTACCTTCAAAATACTGCTAAAGTTTGCCCTTTCCTTTCCACCTAAACCACTACTAAACTGATTCAAACACTTTTTCATATCCCACCTTGACTTCTACATAAGGCTCCTCGCTGACCTCCTTGCCTCCTGCATCTCCCCACTCCACTGGGCTGCCCAGATCATCTTTACAGAAAAGTGTTCAGTTCACATCTCCCAACTCCTCAAGAACCTCCAGTGACTGCCCAACCAGCTCCGCGTCAAATAGAAATTCCTTACTATTGGATTTGAACCACTCAATTAGCTCAACCCCTCCTACCTTACCTCTCCCATCTTCTACTACAAATCTTTCTGCTGGCTTCTCTCCTCTAACACCAATTTATTCACTGTGCCTCAATTTCTCCTATCTTGCCCCCGACCCCTTTCCCACTTCCTCTCTCTTGCCTGGAGCTCCCCTCTACCTCCATATATTCCAGACCACTACTCTTCCAACCTTCAAATCCTTATTAAGGTCACATCTCCTCCAAGAGGCCTTCCTCGATTAAGCCCTCTGTTCCCTGACTCCCTCTCCCTTCTGTGTCACCTACACACTTATATCTGTACCGTATGGGCATTTGTTATTCAGTCCCACAACACTTACATATACATCCATAATTTAATTAGATTAATATCTGTCTCCTGTAGACTGTAAACCCCTTGTGGTCAGAGAACATGTGTACCAACTCTGTTGTATTTTACACACTCAAGCACTTAGTAATAATAATAATTATAATAATTATGGTATTTGTTAAGTGCTTACTATGTTCCAGGAATGGCACTATGCACTGGGGTATATACAAGCAAATCAGGTTGGACATAGTCCCAGTCCCAAGTGAGGCTCACAGTCTCAATCCCCATTTTACAGATAGGTAGCTGAGACCTAGAGAAGTGAAGTGACTTGCCCGAGGTCACACAGCAGACAAATGGCAGAACTGGGATTATAACACATGACCTTCTGACTACCAGGCTGGTGCTCTATCCACTATGCCATGCTGCTTCTCATAGTCAGTGCTCTGCACACAGAAAGTGCTCAACAAATAGTATTGATTGATTGATGATGATGTTAGTGTATTTTCATCATAGCAGGTAAACCATATCCACAATCAGGAGTGGGCATTGACATAATTGAGCCAGTCACTGCCCATTTTCCTTCTTTGTGTTCATTCCTTCTGACAGGATCTTGATCCAGGAACAATCCATCAATGACACACTGCAACAAATAAGTATTAGAATGGGGCAGTGGGGTCTTTTGGACCCTGAAGGAATATTATGAAAGAAAGCCCTGATTGCTGTACTTTAAAATAATCAATGTTGTGGAAATGAAAACTGGAGAATGTGATTGGGGAGGAGACTTTTTTGTATGCTTTTCATGAGAATTGGGATTTGAGCTTTTGCTGTAAGTAGATGCTTGTGTCTTTGTGAAATATAGATTCATAGAAGAGTGAGGGAAAAGAGTTTATACATCTGGACAAAATCTAGGCCAGGGTGATTTGGGGGGCAATGGAATGATTTTCAAAAGCCACATACAGTGATGGACACAAAAAGATCCAGTTGACCACTCCACACAGATGATCTCCGGGCCACAAATGAGAAAGAGCCAACATTTTCTTCCCCAACTCCCTTATGAGACCCAGAGAATGGAGACCCCGAGGGAACTCACCCGTTCTCCCTGCCCCAGCTCTGAAGGCATGGGGGTTTGGTGGCCATGGGCAAGCCACCAGCCTGTAGTCCCAGGCTGGGGGAGGTAAAGAACTGAAAGACCTGCTGCTTAGGATTTTGAATCCTTTCATAGCTCACACCCATGACCAAGCCTAGGCTCTCATTGAATCTGAAACCGAGCACCTTGGGTTCAAAGAGCTAAAATCATGGGGTGGGAGGTGGTCCTGCTGCTCTCCAAAACCTCCTCCCACTTCCCACCTCTGGCAGGGCCGGTCCAGGGACGGGTCCCACCTAGAACCCCAAACTGCACTGCAGGTTGTGTCCATTGGTACTTGGGCAGAGTAGTAGAGCAGGAAAATTTGAACCACCAACCCTTTAAAAAAGACTATTAATAAACCTAAAACAAGTCAAAACTCACCTGTGCTGGGCGGCAGCAGCATGGGAGAGAGTCAAGGGCAGAGACTCAAGTTTACTACATGGAAGGAGGCAGTGGTAAATTACTTCTGTATTTTTACGAAGAAAACTCTGTGGATCCACTACCAGACTGATTACAGATGGAGGTGGGGCAGAACTTCTTATTATTGGCTTAAAGCTCTCCATCACCTTGCCCCTTCCTACCTCACCTCATTTCTCTCCTCCTAAAGCCCAGTACATACACTCCACTCCTCTGCTGCCGCTAACCTTCTCACTGTGCCTCATTCCCACCTGTCCCGCTGTTCATTCATTCATTCATTAGTATTTATTGAGCGCTTACTATGTGCAGAGGACTGCACTAAGCGCTTGGGATGAACAAGTCGGCAACAGATAGAGACAGTCCCTGCCGTTTGACGGGCTTACAGTCTAATCGGGGGAGATGGACAGACAAGAACAATGGCAATAAATAGAGTCAAGGGGAAGAACATCTCGTAAAAACAATGGCAACTAAATAGAATCAAGGCGATGTACAATTCATTAACAAAATAAATAGGGTAATGAAAATATATACAGTTGAGCAGACGAGTACAGTGCTGTGGGGATGGGAATGGAGAGGTGGAGGAGCAGAGGGAAAAGGGGAAAAAGAGGGTTGACCCCTGGCCCACGTCCTACCTCTGACCGGATTGCCCTCCCTCCTCATATCTGCCAAACTAACTCCTTCCCCCTCTTCAAAGCCCTTCTGAGAGCTCATGTCCTCCAGTAGGCCTTCCTAGACTGAGCCCTCCCTTTCCCTCTGCTCCTTCTTCTCTCCCCATTGCCCCTACCCTCCAACCCTCTGCTCTACCCCTTTCCCCTCCCCCCAACACTTGTATATATTTGTATATATTCAATGCTCTATATATTTGATTAATGCTGTGCATTTATCTATGGTTCTATTTATCTATTTTGATAGTAGTGATGCCTGTCTACTTGTTTTGTTTGTCTCCCCTTTCTAGACTGTGAGCCTGTTGTTGGGTAGGGATTGTCTCTATCTGTTGCCGAATTGTACTTTCCAAGTGCTTAGTACAGTGCTGTGTACACAGTAAGCGCTCAATAAATACAATTGAATGAATGAATGAATGAATTTTGGGAGATATGTGTCCATGGGATCATTATGGGTTGGAGATAACTCAGCAGCATAAGACAAAACAAAATTCTGTAGCTGGAAAGTGCTGTCTGGCATTTCCTTAGTGATCTCAGTACCTTGAAAGCCAGGAGCCAAACTTGATCTTTTAACAAGAGATTTTTTTCTCCTCCCAGCATAGCAGGAGGGGTGTTGGGTTTCAGAATTGCCTTTGACAACGACCAACTGGTCCCCACAATTCAGCAAATCGACCTGACGGGGAGAAAGGAAAGGAATCACGAGTCTGGAGTGTCTGTTGGGGTGGAAGGATGGAGATGCACCAAGCTCTCCCATTTTGTTGTCATGGAGACGACTGCAGCTTCTCAGACGCAGCTGCACAAGGAACAAAATTTAACTCGTTTAGCTTGGTTTAAATGCAAGTGTCGGTGATTAACAGACACATCGGCCCAAGGAAATTATGGAAGCGGTGTCGTCGTTGGACAGGTAATAAGTGCTTGTTTTGAAATGGATATACGGAGAAGTTTGACAGCTTTTCGCAGTAAGACATTCTGTCTTTTAGAACTGTCAACTCATTTTGCAATCCCCTCTTAGAAGTTGTCACTCTCAGGTTTTTAAATGGAAACTCGGGGTTCTTTCTGCTGTATAATTCTTCCCATTAGCAAGTGTCTTCAATCTTACCTCATACTTTCTTTCATAAACCCAGTACTCTACAGACATTTCAGCTGCAATTACTTTGTTGTTGCTGAACAATCAATTAAGCAAGCTGGTTTGAGATGGAAAAGTTCTCTCCCATTCTTTTGTATGTTCTCCCCCTACCCCCAACCATTTTTTCCAGGCTTTACCTTCCTCTTGAAATGGGTTTCACCTCTTGTCTTGACCGACAGCTCCCCCTCTCAGGTAAGAGTGATAGAGGATATCACTGTGATAGTCATAAACTGCATCTCAGACAAAGAAAGGGTTGCTTCAGTCAGCATTAGGTTTAGCCAATAATTTAAAGTTTCCAGTAATTATTCAACTTTTCATTATAGGTCAGAGACATACTCTGGATTGATTCGGGAATGACAGCGGCAGTCTACTGCTATTTAGAAAAGACAGAAGTGCCATACTGAGATTGCATTTCTCTTCTCACCATCCAAAAATTTTGCCAGTGCTACTTAATCACAAATGGGAGTTGAAGTAATTAGAGACGGCTAGCTAGATCTATCTGTCTCCTCCCAATAGTCACCTTCTTAATAGAGAACTTCATTTCAAATAGGGAAACCATGTTAAAATTACTCCATCTCTTCCACTATCAAATGCATATTTTTAACAGTTTACAATTTTCTCCAACATTCACTTCTGGGGATACACTTCCAATAATTTCACTCCATCCATAAATAGAATTTGAAAAGCCTGTCTTCTGAATGAATAGAATTAAAGTTAATTGGCTGATTTTGAATGAAGGCAAAAACACACATTTTCTACATTTTGTTCCTCATAGGAATCTCAATATTCATTCTATTGTGGTGTCTTCCCAAGACAGAAGGGAGTGAAGAGCCATTCCGACTTTTGGGTCAGAGATCCTCCAGTTTGGGGAATTCCCCCAAGATTTGTCATTTTGGAGGGGGCTTTCCAAAGTGATCATTCCCTTTCTCTGGTGTACTCAGATTGTGAGCCCCCACAAGGGACAGGGACCATGTCTGATTTCCATTTGTCTAATCTCTCCTAGTGCTTAGCAAAGTACTCTGCAAACAATAAGTGCTCAATAAATGCAACTGATTGATTAGTGCAGTGTTCTGCACACTGTAAGTACTTTATAAATACCCTTATTACTAAGGCTAGTTTTGGCTTTGCTGGAAAAGAGGGGATGGGGTGGGGAGAGGAATCAGGGTGGGAACTCCCTCTGCAGCCAGGCCAGGGGTGGGTGTTGGGTTTTCAGAATGGTGCACCCCGCACTTCCCAGGGATCTTACTCCTCTCTGGAGGAGCCTTCATAAATGCCCCCTTGGGATCCAGACCTACTTCTCTCCCTTTCTTGACCCGCATGGGACTGGGAACAGAGACAATAATTTGGCCCTGGACAAGGGACAGTAAACATGACTCAGCTCAGACAACCTCCCTGTTGCACCCAAAGTGCTCCCCCCGCCATTCTGCAATTTCTGCTTTTGCTTCAGAGAGAACATGGGACTGGTAATCAATCATTCAATTGTATTTATTGAGCACTTACTGTGTGCAGAGCTCTGTGCTAAGAGCTTGGGAATACAAAACAGAGTTGGTAGAGATGTTCCCCACACACATCGAGCTGATAGTCTAGAGGGGGAAGGTAATAATAATAATAATGGCATTTATTAAACACTATGTGTCAAGCACTATTCTAAGCCCTGGAGTAGATACAGCTAATTAGGTTGTACACAGTCCCTGTTCCACCTGAGGCTCACAGTTTTAATTCCCATTTAACAAATAAGGGAACTGAGGCCCAAAGAAGTAAAGTGATTTGCCCAAGGTCACACAGCAGACAAATGGAGGAGCTGAGACTAGAACCCAGGTCCTTTTGACTCCAAGACTTATGCTATACTTACTAGGACAAGGTAGTCAAGAGATCTGAGAAGCAGGGTGCTGATTACCTACCACTTAGAAAGAGCAGCAGTGTGTACTAGTTGATAGAACATGGACCCGGGAGTCAGAAGGACTCTGCCATTTGCCTGCTGTGTGACCTTGGGCAAGTCATTTAACATCTCTGTGTCTCAGTTCTCTTATCTGTAAAATGGGAATTAAGACGGAGCCCCATATGGGACATGGATTGGGTCCAGTGTGATTAACTTACATCTACCCCAGTGTTCAGCATAATGTCTGGCCCATAGAAGGGTTTAACAAATACTGCAAAAAAAAAAAGGAAAGGATTGCCTCACTTGTGTGGGGGTCTCAACAGGTAGATTTGCACAATTAATGTTTAAATTGGAAGAATCCAAACAACAAAGGTTTCCTGGAAGCCTTTCAGTTGTCATGGGAGTCATAGATTAGCAAGCAGTAGGCCTAGTAGGGAAACCACTCCCACCCCGGCCCAAGAATCTTACACTCTGATCAGGGAGGCAAACATGAAAGTATTTAAAATGAAGGACATAAGCAGTGAAGATAATTAGTGAACAGCATTCATTCATTCAGTCATATTGACTGAGCACTTACTGTGTGCAAAGCACTGTACTAAGCCCTTTGGAGAGTACAATACAACAACAAACACATACCCTGCCCACAGTGAGCTCACAGTCTGAAGGAGAAAAGTGTTTTTCAACCCAACTTCTTCCCCATTTCATCTTCCCTTCCTCCTCCTTTCCTCTATTTCTTTTTCCCTTTTATACCTCTCCCTTCTCTCTTCCTGCTTTCCCTCTTTCCATTTTCTCCCGTATCTTCCCCCTTTCCTTTCCCATTGCCCTTTTCTCCCTTTTCTTCTCATTTCTTTGCATCTCCTCCCTTGCTTTTCCTCTCTTTATTCCATCTCTCCGGTACCACCCCACTATTCCCAACCCATGTTTCACTTTGTGGCCCCCAAATTCTGATTCCCTTAGCCTCCAACCTCTGGGCTCTTGACTATCTCCCTAACCCTTTTTTATGGATCATGGAACAGCAGGGGAAAGGAGGTGAGAATTATAATTTATGGTGCTCTCTGACCCCATTCTCTTACTCAATCTGGTCATTCTCAGACCACAAAAAGGAAAACAGAGAATAGGAAAAAGGAGCTAAGGAGATGGGGAAGGATACAGGATTGTTATGAAACATTTGAGGTGTCAGTAGTTTTGATGATCATAGCAAAATGGTTAACATGATGATGACTTGTCTATAGATAATTGCTCTTACCAGTGATATACTCTGGTCAATTTAAGGCAGATTTACAAATTCTGACTGCATCAATTTTGGACCATTGCATCATTAATGACAGAGAAAAATCTCAGAAGTTGAAACTCCATTAAAGGAAAGGGGCTTTTCTTAAAGTTCTTAGAAAAACATAATTTGGGAATGCTGAAAAGAACTGAGTGGTACCTGGTAGTGCATTTTGTACAGAGTTGAAAGATTCTATAAACTGGGTTTATTTGGAGGTAAAGTAATTATTATTTATATGTGATCTGTGTTAAATGATTACAGAAAGTCCTGTATGGTGCTCTGAAAAGCATTTGCCTGCTCTAAGACTTTGGACAAGTTCGCTTGACTTCTCTGTGTCTTATGTTCATCATCTGTAAAATGGGGATTCGATACCTGTTCTCCCTCCTACTAAGACTGTGAGCCCCATGGAGCACAGAGATGGTGTCCAACTTAACTATCTTATATCTACGCCAATGTTTAGTACAGTTCTTGGCACTTATGAACTTAACAAATACCACAATTATTATTTAATGAAATTAATATTTAGAGAGACTCCCTTAAAGGGGGCTTGAGTTTGTGAAATGGGACTTGGGAAATGATTCCTAAATATCAGAGGGAGCACCTCATTTCTGAGAATGGAGAGCACACTGTGGACCCATCTGAATAATGAAGAGTTTGCTCTTTCACTCTGGAGAGTGCCTGTTGGGTTTTATGGAAGCTTGCATATAGGTAGCAGATTGTGAGCCCCAGAAAATAATAGTCTAAGTAGGAGGGAGAACAGGTACTGAATCCCCATTGTGCAGAGAAAATTGCAGCACTAAGTTAAGTGACTTGTCCAAAGTCACTCAGCAGATTAGTGGCAGACCTGGGATTAGAACTCGGGTCCTCTGATTCCCAGGCCTATGTTCTTTCCACTACATTGCCCTGCTACTCCAGCAGATCAAATATCTGTCTCAAAAATGATCTCACTCTGTGGAGTGAGAGAGAAAGAAGATCTTGAATTTCCTTCTTACCTGAATCTCAGTTCACTGTTGGGGAAATTGGGCTAACAAGTGGACCACTTACTTTTCTCAGAGCCTTTGACTAGGTATTGAGTAGTTCCTGATTGTAACAGAGCCACAGGGCTCCTTGAACCAAAGTACAAATTATTTTATTTACAATGACGTTTTGCTCTGCCAGAATCTGGCTCTTTTATTTCTCTTTTCAAATAGTTCCTTATTGTTACAATGTAACAAAAAAGAAAGAAAGAAAGAAATACATCTCACTCTCTGCAGTCAGAATAATCTTTGCAGAACTGAGCCACAGTCAAAGAGAGGAAGAACAGTATATAACACCTCAGTCTTGATCACTTTAAGTTAAACCCCTGATTTACTTAAGCTGGGTGTGCCAAGTATTCAGATAATTCATAAGTTTGGGCTATTGGCGACTGACTCCCATTCAGTCAATCTTTCAATCATATTTATTGAGCTCTTACTGTGTGCAGAGCACTATATAAGCACTTGGGAGAGTACAATATAGCAGATTTGGTAGACACCTTCCCTTCTCACAGTGAGCTTACAGTCTAGAGGGTGAGAAAGACATTAATGTAAATATTAATGTCTGAATCCATAAAGGAATATTCAGTGGAACCAGACATCTGGCAACCAGGCTAATGGGTAATGCAATTTAAGGTCCCATTCTCCTACCCCAAAAATCTAGTAGAACTTCTGAACTTCCCAAATCAGAGTCATGGCAGAAACAGGAACAGTGATGGACAGGATTCTCATGGCTTAGTGGGATGAGCATGGGTTTAACAATGCAGCACTGTTGTTTGAGCTATATCCCTGAACCTACCTGTCAATAAACACCTGAACCCAGATGTCAATAACCCAGTCAGGGCCTAGATCAGAGTTGCCTGGTGTGGACTGTCTGTGGATAATGATGGTACAGTCTGGCCCCTGATTCTCTCCTGGAGGGAGCAGTTGCAACCCACTTCAAGCTCCCTCTCCTGCCTTGCCATCACATCTGTTCCCCGAGGAAACGGAACAGTGGCAAAACTACATCATCTAGGACAGGTGGGAGAGGGTGCATAGAATGCAATCTCTTCAGAGGCAAAAGTCTGATGGGGATCTGTGATGAAGTGTCTGCACTTCCACAGATCACAGGGGCAACTTGAAGTAGTACGGCTTAGCGTATAGAGCATGAGCCTGAGAGTCAGAAGGACCTGGTTTCTAATTCCAACTCCACCACTTGTCTGCTATGCCATGTCGCTTCACTTCTCTGCCTCTGTTACCTCATCTGTAAAATGGGCATTAAGAATGTAGGTCCATTTGGAACACAGACTGTGTTGAACCTCAAATCTACCCCCACACTTAGTATAGAGTCTGGCAAGTAGTAAGGGCTTAACAACTACTATAAAAGAAAAAGGTAATTGACAAAGGTGTAGGACCTGGCCTCAGAGAAACTGCTGAGCCTGGTATTTCAGTTGCTTTTTAGGGAAATCGGCCCAGGGGAGGGGTCCCGGGACAATCTGTGGGGACAGAAAAATGTTAGCCAATTGGAAATAGCTCAAGAAATTCATGTCTCTCCCCTTCCCCACCTCCCTGAGGTGGAAGTAGCAGGAAAGCACCACCAGGATATTAATCCAAGATGGCACATAACCTAAAAATCCATCCCACTTGCCTACGGGTTGGCTCCCGGACTGTTTAATAAAATATATGTCGTCGAAAATTCATTGTATAGTTTTCTCGGGTTGTAATGGGAAGCCTCCACCCCTTGATTTGAAAGTAATCCCCATGGGCCGTTCATGCCTGCAGCCCACAGCCTTGGGCACTGGGACTCTCATTCCCTTCCTTCCGTCTTGCAGGGCAATAGCTGCTTGCTCCCATCTCGAACCACAGTAATGTGAATTTCACCCAAGCTCTGTTTTCTCCATTACCTCCCGTGTATGTGGCATGCACTCCCAGTAATGGCATAAATAACAATAATGACAGCGAGTCCGACATTCAGAGAGTTCTCCTTTCGTTTCATTTGGGGCCAAAAGTTCATGGCCCGTGAGATCTAAATCATCTCCTGACTAAGCTCCATAAAGAAAAAGATACATTCTTAGGCTTGGAAGAATAGCTATTCATGTGGGCAATTTCTAAGTTTGAGAAGATAAGTGCCTAGTTTTCTATTTGAGGTCAGGGGCGTAAAGGGTGCTAGATCTTTAGGGAGGGAGAAATTGGGACAGGGCTTGGGACGGCTGGACAGACTTAGGAATGTTGACAGGTAATAATGACCACGTTCTCCTCCCCAGATTGGATCTCTATGACCACATTCAGAGGATTCCAAATCCCAATGGGGATCTGTGAAGGATCTTCACTTCCACAAATCACAGTCACAAGGGCTGCCAACTGGCCCCTTGCAATTAGCATCATCATTTTGCTCCCAGCTCAGTAGACGTGCTTAGATAGATCCACTGCAGATCTTAATGAGTAGAACAGAAAAGAAACTGGGGCTTTGCAGAGTGGCTTAGGGGATAGGGCATGAGCCTGGAAGTCAGAAGGACCTGGGTTTTAATTCTAGCTCCACCAAATGTCTGTTGTGTGACCTTGGGCAAGTCACTTCACTTCTCTGAACTTCAGTTCCCTCATCTGTAAAATGGGAAGAGAAGGGGAAGGGACTGTGTCCAACCTGATTAATTTGTATCTACCCCAAATGCTTTGAACAGTGCCTGCACATAGGAAGTACTTAACAAATACCATCATTATCATTATTATTATTTGAAATAATAATAATAATGTTGATATTTGTTAAGCACTTGCTATATGCCAAGCACTGTTCTAATAATAATAATTAATAATTATGGTATTTGTTAAGCACTTAACTATGTGCCAGGCACTGAACTAAGCCCTGGGGTAGATATAAGGTAATCAGGTTGTCCCACACAGGGCTCATAGTCTTCATCCCCATTTTACAGATGAGGTAACTGAGGCACAGAGAAGTTAAGTGACTTGCCGAAGGACACACAGCTGACAATAGGAGTCGGAATTAGAACCCCTGACCTTTGACTCCTAAGCCTGGGCTCTTGCCACTGAGCCATGCTGCTTCTCTATAATAATGAATAATAAGGTGATACTGATTAAATGCTTATTATATGCCAAGCACCGTGCTAGTGCTGGGGTCAATACGAGGTAAATCATTCCTAGTCCCAGTTCCACCAGGAACTCACAGTCTCAGAGGGAGGGAGAGCATTATCCCCATTTTACAGATGAGGAAACGGAGGCACAGAGAATTTAAGTGACTTGCCAAATCCCACAACAGGGACTAGAACCTAGGTCTCTTGACTCCTAATTCCATGCTATTTCCAGTAGGGTGTGCTGAGAAATCCTCACGAAAAGGATGGCTCAAGCAACTGTGCTATATGACTGATGGGCGTATAATGACGTTGCTTTTGCCAGCAAACTCTTGGCCAAACTCCGCTCTCTGCCTTCACCCATCACCAGCAATAGTATGAGTTCTGAAAGAGCCCTTGCTGGATACAGAGTGTCTCACTAAAGAGCCTGATTCCCATGCAGAAGATGGAAAAGTCACGATCCCTGCCCTTAAGGAATTTGGAGTCCAACATAAAAGCTAAAGCTGTCATGATTATAAGAGCATTAGAGGAAATAAAAATGACAAACAGGTGGATAAATGAATAACGGGTATGTAAATGGATAAGTTCATCTGTATCTGAAGCCCCAGCTGACAGTTTGAACAGTATCCCTTTGGGGCCAGTCTGCCATTAGGTTGAAGAAAGCCCACAGTGTCTGCCTGTTCCAGCGTGGATGCCCCCTGATTCTTTGGTCAAAGAACAAACAAGAGAGTTGCTGCTATAACTTTTTGCTGGAATTCAGCTGTGCAGGGTGGAAAAAAGATGTGGTAGACTTGTGCAGACAGAACAGGACTGTGGTAGGTTTGCACCCTGGCATGGACTTTCTGATTGGCCTGAATCATCTTTCCAGTGTATCTCTTCATCCAACGCTTACCCATTCATCTTCACAGCCAATAGAAACTCCTGGCCACTGGCTTTAAAGCACTCTATAAATTTTCTCTCTTTTACTGTATCCACTCTGTTTTCCCACTAGAACCAGCTAATGCTCTCCTTTCCTATCGAGGTCACCTTTTCATTGGCCCTCATTCTCAACTCTTCATTTCCTGACCTCTGGCTTTTATCTGTCACCTGCCTAGAACTCCTTCCCCTTTCAAATCTGACAGACCCCAGCTCTTCTCATATTCTAAACCCTTCTGGAATCCCACCTCCTCCCACAGGCTTTCTCTGATTCATTTTTCTTCTCTATAAGACCCATCCTCCCAACTACCACTTCGACACTTCTGCACCATCTCCACATTTATGCACTCACAACCACTTTTGGCACGTCTGTGTATATTTAGAGTTACAAACCCAATTACTGAAGCACTTACTCATCCGTGATCAGTTTTCTCTTACCTGTCATTACTATTTTTCTCCCCAGTTAGATTGTAATCTCCTTGATGGCAGGGATCTTGCCTTCTAATTCTATACATTGTCTTGCCTCATGTCTTGTCTCTCCGACCCATAGGGACACCAGTGACACATCTCTCCCAGAATGCACCACTTACCACCTGCAACCATTCTCATAAATTATTCATTTATATTAATATCTGTCTCTCCATCTGCAACCATTCTTATAAATTATTAATTTATATCAATATCTGTCTCTCCCTTTAGTCTGCAAGTTCCTTGCGGGCAGGGAACATGTTTTCCACCTCTGATGCACTTTTCCAAGCACTTAGTACAGTGCTCTGCACACAGTAAGTACTCTGTAAATACCACTGATTGATTGATAATTTCTAATGTACTCTCCCAAATGCTCTGCATACAACAGGCATTCCCTAAATATTACTGATGGATGTGGAGGGAAAAGAGGAGCCATTGGAATGTTCTGAGGTCTGCAGAGCCTAGTAAAGTAAAATTGGGGGCAGGGAGTCCAGTAACTGAAAGGACATTTATTGAGCACTGATTTTATGTTGGGCTCTGTACTGAACATAAAATAAGAGAATGCAGGCATGATTCCTTTCCATAAGAAACTCACAAATTCAGAGCCGAGTTGGGGGTGACAGGCATCCAGAAAATAACAGTAAGTGTACACATCAGAATTTGAAATAAACATCCTGAGGGAAAATCATGCGCTCCTGTCTTTCCCAACTAAATTTCCCTAGACAAGTTAGTAGCAACGGAGTGGGAAGTGCTTCAAAGAGATTCTCTAAACTGCAAAAAGTTATTACTGACTTTTCCCAATAAAAAGACAAAGTCAAGAAATGCTGATCATATAGCTATTGAAGGGATGAAAGAAACATCTTTGTCTTGTAACCTCGCTTCCACCCTCTCCTCTCTAGTGAAGCTGCTTTTTCCAAGTCACCAAATTCAACTCCAATCCCAAATTCAGTGACTCCATGCTCTATTCTAATTCTCCTTGATCTCTTAGTTGCCTTTGACCTTGTGGACCACTCCCATCTCTTGGAAACCTTGGCTTTACTAGCACTGTTCTCTTCCAGTGGTTCTCCTATATCTCTGGCCACTCTTTCTCTATCACCAGTTCCTCCTTGGCCTTGAATCCCCTAAATGTGAAGGTCCCTCAGGGTTCAGATCTGTCTCCCTTTCAATTCTCCATCTATGCCCAGTCTCTTAAGGAGCTCATCCACTCTCCCAGCTTCAATTACCAGCTTAGCTGATGACACCCAAATCTACATCTCTAGCCCGAAACTCTCCCTTCTCTGCAAACTCATGTTTCCTCCTGCCTTCAGTACATCTTTATCTGGATGTCCTGGTGTTACCTCAAAATCTCCACACCCAAACCTGAATTCCTAGTCTTCCTTCCCAAACTCTGTCTTCCTCCATGATTTTCCCATCATTGTAGACAACACCACCACCTGTTTCACCAGCTTTTGACTTTAGCTTTGTCCTTGACATTTCTCTCCTTCAACACTAATATTCCATCAGTCACTATTTCCACAACATCTCCAGAAATTTCTCCTTTCCTTCCATTCATACTGGTATCACACTGGTTCAAACATTTGTCATATCCCATCAACCTTCTCACTGACCTCGCTGCCTCCAGCCTCTCACTTCTCCTATCCATATTTAACATGGTCCTGGGAGTCAGAAGGTCATGGGTTATAATCCCAGCTCTCCCAGATATCTGCTCTGTGATCTTGGGCAAGTAACTTCACTTCTCTGGGCCTCAATTACCTCATCTGTAAAATGGGGATTAAGACTGTAAGCCCCATGTGGAACAGGAACTGTGTCCAACCCCATTTGCTTGTGTCCACCCCAGTGCTTAGTACAGTGCCTGGTACACAGTAAGCACTTAACAAATGAATGCCACAATTATTATTAATTCTACTGCTCAGATCATTTTTCTAAAAAATAATAATGCTTACTACTCCCTACTCCTGAAATGTTTCCTATGGTTGCCAATTCATCTCTACATAAAGCAGAAACTCCTCATCATCTGATTCAAGACACTCAATCATCTCTTTCCCCATTATTTTTAATTATTTATTTTTCAATGGTATTTGTTAAACACTTACTATGTGTCACAAACTGTTCTAAGCTCTGGGGTAGGTACAAGTTGATTAGGTCAGACACAGTGCTTTTCCTACAAGAGGATCACAGACTAAGTATGAGGGAAAACAGGTATTTAATTCCCATTTTACAGTTAAGGGAACTGAGGCAAAAAGAAGTTAAATTTCTTGCCCAAGGTCACAGAGCAAGCAATTGGCAGAGCTAGAATTAGAACCCAAGTCCTCTGACTTCCAGGCCCATGTTCTTTCCAGTAGGCCATGCTGCTTTTCACAACCATTATTAATGCTTGTTCCTCTACCACACACTTTGCTCCTCTAATACCAGCCTACATGCTGCCACATGTTTTCACTTCATCTCTCTTTAAACCATTCCTCAGGCCCTCCTTCCTGCCCAGAACCCCTTCCCACTTCACATTTGACAGACCAGCACTCTTCCCATCTTCAAAGCCCCACTGAACTCATATTTATTCCAGGAATCCTTCCAAGACTAAGGTCTTTCTTTCCCCACCCTATTTTCCTTCTCTTCTGCCTGAACTATGAACTTAATCTCTCCTCCAAAGTACATATATACAGTACAATATATATCCTTGTACTTGGTAGCTTCCCTTACCAGTAATTTATTTTAATGTCTATCTCCCCTAGTAGACAGTGAGCTTTTTGAGGGGAGGATACTGTCCAACTGTATTGTACACTTCCAAGTGCAAAGTATGATGCTCGACAAAAGTAAGTGCTCAATAAATACCATTAATGGTTCGATTTTGCCCAGTCTACCACTATAAGGAGGAATGCATTGAAATATGATCCACCAGAAGGGAATGAACCAATTGATCATTCCTTCAAAGTCCGCTGGTTTTGATAGGACAAATGTGACCTCTTAGAAAGCCTCTTCCACTGATTTCAGATATTTCTGGAGTCCTTACTGTGGGCAAAATGTAGGAGAAGGCTATCAGATGAGTGGCAAAGCAATGGCGGGAAGGCAGTCCTTGCCCTCAGGGAGTTTCCAATCTAAATTTAAACTAAGGCTCACTGAATACCTAGGCGTGGGTTGGGATTTGGGAGGGCTTCTTTTTGAGTTCCAGGCCACTGTATTTTCCAGACACTTTCCTTCTGAACCTTATGGTTTTTGATGGGGACTTTCCCACTAAATCCCTCCTATCCATGAGCTGCCAACCCAGTTCTACACATGAGGAGCCATTTTGACCAGGCTTGAAGATTTGGGTTTGGTTACCCAAACCAGCTCTTCAGCCCTCTGAACAGAGTTTCAGGAGAATCAATAATCTGTTACTTCTCTGTATAATGAACTAAGCCAGTATAAACATCATCTTCAATCCTTCCTTCCAGAGTCTTCTGTATAAAAGTTTCTTAAAAACTCACCGTCTTTCAAAGTTATCAAGACCTGCTCCGTGTAGCTACAGGGATTATGGCAATAGTGAGAATTTTTTTTGAATGGACAATATGCAAAGCATTGTACAGAGAATGCTTGGGGTTGGGGGGAGAGATATATTGACACAGATTCAGCTCTGGTCTCTCTCAGAGGAGGCTTGTGGCCTAAAGGAAGGGAGCTTAAGTCTACAAAAGCTGTAGTAAGAAAAATAGCATTTCCTCACTGCTTGTGGGACACACTTCAGGATTCTTACAATTTCTGGCATCTCCTTCCCAGACAGCCACTACCTTCCCTCCTTTCCCTCTCGCACCCTCCTGGTGCAGATGGGTATGGAGGAAGGGGCTGCCCATGTCATCAGAGGATTCCGCCCCCCTCCCCCCACACACACACCCAACCACTGCAGACCCTATAAACGAGAGATGAAAATTTGGCACCATGGAATAAAGTGGGGGTCTCTCTGGAGACAGGAATAGAAGCTTCTGTTCCTGTCCTTCAGAAACATCCTTAATTGGGTCCAGTTGGAATTTCTACAGGCATTAGAAATTATCAAGTGAGCTCTGCACTGGCTTGTCCAGTTCCCAGGCTGCTAGTGCCTGGGTTTTATTTCTGCTGAGACATCCACTTGACAAAGCTGGCAAGCTTTTCCAGCCCTACCATCTGGTTCCTTCCCCTTTCCCAACTGCCCAGAGGAAAACTTTCAATTTCTAAGATCCAGTCCAGGGTGAGAAGAATTATCCTGCCCTCTCAAGGTGGAAGAAGATGAATGAGGTTCAGTGGCAGCATGAGTAGATCCTCACAACACTCCGGACCCTTCCAGGACTGTGGCATTGTGAAGGGCCTTTTCTGCTCATCCCCACTTTAGCTAAGAGCTAAAGGTATGACTCTCTTAGTCCTGTCTGGGAAACAGACTGGAAGCAAAGACATTTAGCTGCTGAAAATTTGTCAAAACAATTTTCATGTATCAAACTTCAGACCATTACAATGGTCAGTTTCTTTGTCCATTTACAAGATTAAAATTGGATTATCACCTAGGTTTTCCAGCCATCTTATCAATCAATTGATCAGTCAGATTTGTTGAGTATTTAACTGTGTGCAAAATAATATTGATAATATCATAATAATAATAATGGCATTCATTAGCACTTACTGTGTGCAAAGCACTGTTCTAAGTGCTGGGAGGAGACAAGGTGATCAGTTTGTCCCATGTGGGCTCACAGTCTTAATCCCCATTTTACAGATGGGGTAACTGAGGCCCAGAGAAGTTAAGTGACTTGATAATAAATAATAAGTAAATAATTAATAATAAATAGTACAAAATACAGTACTAAATGACTTCGGGATAGTACAATTTTAACAATATAACAGACATTCCCTGCCACATATGAGCTAACGTCTAGGAAGGGAGGAGGGACAGATATTAATCAAGAGATAAATAATTTTGAAGATGTACATCATCCTGCTAAGAGGATGCTGGAATCCATACCCAATTTTTCGTCTACCCAGCACTTTATGCGTTCTGAATCGTAATATGTAATAAATAATAATAATTATGGTATTTGTTCATGTGCTGCTTATATACCAAGACAATGGTCTAAGCATGAGGTAAATACAAAGGTAATACAGGTTGTCTCACAGTGGGCTCAAGAAGTCTTAGTCCCATTATTTTAAAGATGAGATAACTGAGGCACAGAAAAGTTAAGTGGTCTTGCCCAGGTCACAAAGCAGACAAGTGGTGGAGCTGGGATTAGAACCCATGTCCTCTGATCCCAAACCCATGCTCTTTGGATCTTATTCTGTTTGGCTTCACTTCATATGCTGTAAGATGTATTTGGGGGCAGTTGCCAACATTCTTGTATGATATGCACTCCCCTGCACCTGTGAATACTGATTAAATGCTTGTTGGCCAGTCACTGACTTACACATGGCATTTTAAAGCTGCTCAACAGTAACATATTGACTAAGCAACTACTATGTGCAGAGCAACTCAACTAAACACTAGCACAGAAACAGTATGGCCAAACAGAAAGATCCAGCTCAGAGTCAGAGACCTGGGTTCTAATCCAGCTCCACCACTTGTCTGCTCTGTGACCTTGGGCAGTCACATAACTTCTCTGTGCTTCAGAGAAGTTGAAAAATGGAATTCAATACCTTTTCTTCCTCCCTACTTACACTTAGATTTAGACTGAATTATCTTGTATCCAGTACAGTGCTTGGCGGACCATAGGAAAGTGCTTAACAAGTACCACTCATTATTAATATTAGGGATAGTCTCAGAAGTAACATAATAATAGTAATGATTGTGGTATTTGTTAAGCGCTTATATGTGCCAAGTACTGTTCTAAACACTGGGGTAGATACAATATAATTGGATTCCACACAGTTCCTGTCCCCACACAGTGCTCACAGTCTTAATCCCATTTTACAGATGAGTGAACTCAGGCACAGAAAAGGTGAAGTAACTTTCCCACGGTCACACAACAGAGAAGTGGTGGGTATGGGATTCAGATACCAAGTCCTTCTGACTTCCAGGCCCATGCAGCATCCACTAGTCCCTGTTTTTTACAGATCTTCTATTCCAGTGGGTGCTCTTTACAGGTTTAAAACCTTTGGGAATCTCTGCTAAAATGGTATTTATTTAGCAGTCAGGATTGCAGGCACTATGCCAACTGCAGGGGCAAATACAAGATAATCAGATCGGCTGCAGTTCCTATTCTATGTGGGGCTTGCAGACTAAGAGGAAGGAAGACGAGGTATTCCCACTATACTGATGTAGAATCTGAGCGACAGAGAAGTCTCCTAAATCTGAGAAGCAGTTGTGGCTTAGTGGATAGAGCATGAGTCTGGAAGTCAGGAGGACCTGTGTTCCAATCCCAGCTCTGTCACTTGTCTGCTGTGAGCCCCTTGTTCATTCATTCATTCATGCAATAGTATTTATTGAGCACTTACTATGTGCAGAGCACTGTACTAAGCGCTTGGGATGAACAAGTCGGCAACAGATAGAGACAGTCCCTGCCATTTGACGGTTTTACAGTTTAATCGGGGGAGACGGACAGACAAGAACAATGGCACTAAACAGTGTCAAGGGGAAGAACATCTCGTAAAAACAATGGCAACTAAATAGAATCAAGGCGATGTACAATTCATTAACAAAATAAATAGGGTAACGAAAATATCCTCATCTGTACTAATGGTGATTAATGCTGTGAGCCCCATGTGAGACATGGACTGTGTCCAACCTGATTAGCTTGTATCTACCCCAGCGCTTAGTACAGTGCCTGGCACAGAAGCAGCATGGCTCAGTGGAAAGAGCCTGGGCTTGGGAGTCAGTGGTCGTGGGTTCTAATCTCGGCTTTGCCGCTTACAAGCTGTGTGACTTTGGGCAAGTCACTTAACTTCTGCTTGTGCCTCGTTACCTCATCTGTAAAATGGAGATTAAAACTGTGAGTCCCACGAGGGAAACCTGATCACCTTGTATCCCCCAGCACTTAGAACAGTGCTTTGTACATACTAAGCACTTAACAAATACCACCATCATTATTATTATTAAATACCACAAAAAACAAAAAAAACCTGGTTGTGTAACATTGGGCAAGCCATTTGCCCAAGGTTAAGCTGCCAAAGTTAAGCAAACCATCCTTCCTCTCTTCTTGTATACCTAAACCAGAGGGATGGGCATATTTTCAACTCTTAAAACTCCTCAAGGACAGAGATTCCCTGACCATTCTAGAATCAGGATGATTCTGGTTAAGCTCAATATACAGCCCTTAGACATTTCAGATTGAGTGGCTCCTTTGAACACCAGCCATAGTTGGAGGTGGGAGAAGGATGGGAAGGATTGTGCCTTCCTTTGGAGTTTCTAACAGAAGCTGGTCCCCTTTTTCAGAACGCTTCATGGTGACTCATACATTGAAAAGCCCAGGGAACATAGCCTACATGGTTTTGCCTCCCAGGGGAACAAATCCACCCCAATCTTCAGAGCAGAGTCAAGCCACTCACAGAATATTGCCTTGCCCTTTTCACCCGCTGAAATGCTATTTTCCATTTGCCTTCCAAGAATGCTCCCTTCACACCCAAAGTTACTAAGAACCACCCTGCCCAACCTAACACTCCCCCCCCCCCCCCCGACCTCCCGACCTCCCCACACTCTGGCCTGGTGCTAAATCACCTTTGAGATTGCAGTTCAATAGCTCACTCCGACACTACAATTGTTTGTGCCACTGAATTGCAGCTTTCTAGCATGCTGCAGGCAGATTCAATTTACATTTACATTTACATCGTCTGGGAAACAATGTAACCTAGGCCCAGGACTTGTTCTCCGTTCTTCTTGGTCCAGGAGGCTCTAGACAATTTCTAAAAACCAATTATCCAGGACACACACATGAGGGAAGTTTTACTTTCTGGAGCGCAGAGGATAGTGGTTCACTGGTTACTAACAGGGCTTGTAAGCACAGAAACACACACTTTATTAACCTCATAACATAGCTCTCTTTATCTCCTTTTGTCTCTTTATCTCTTTTACATTTCTGTCTCTCTGGGTATTTCTCGCTACCTCTCTATATTTCTATCTCTCTATCTCTTCATTTCTTTTTGCTCTTGGCACCTCTATTTCCCTGTGTGTCTATCTTTGTCTCTCTTTATATCTGTCTCTCTGGTTGCCTCTCCTTTTATAGCTCTATCTCTATTTCTTCCTCTTTCTGACTCTCTTCCCCTACTCCCCACCCAAGAAACATTGTAATAAGCTCATAAATCTGTGACACAACAATAAAATGTGCCTGTATTTACACAGAACCAATAATTCAGAAATCCAGGGCTGCAGGTGAATTGCTCTTGACTTTGATGTTGGGTATTAATTTCCTTGAAATGCCCAGGGAGCCCCCATCAATATTATTCTGATATTAGGTGAGTGATTCACTGCCAGAGAGGTAGTGCCCACAGTCACCTGCTCTGAAGACATTGCTGGATTGAACCCTGGAGAAAAGGATTTGGGTTTTGAAATTGAATGTGCTACCCTCTCTGGTTTATATCCACACAGAAAAAGATGATGTAAGCAAATGATTCCTCAGATGGGAGATTTTTAGAGGGAATATCCTGTGGGACCACTGTTCAATGTTATATATATATAGTATTTGCCAGTTACTGTATGCCCAGCACTTTTAAGCACTGAGGTAGATATAAGCTAATCAGGTTAGACACAGTCCATGTCCCACATGGGGTTCACAGCTTTAATCCCCATTTTACAGATGAGGTAACTGAGTCCTAGAGAAATTAAGTGACTTGCCCAAGGTCTTGCAGCAGACAAGGGGAAGATCTGGGATTAGAACCCAGGTCCTCTGACTCCCAGGCCCATGCTATATCCACTAGGCTATGCTGCTTCCCAGTTTTGGTGGATGAAAACAACTAGATGTTGTTTCTCTATCTTTGACTTTTATCCCATTCTGTCTCTCTCCCATTCTTCCCCAAGTTAGCAGGGTAGGAGAAATTTCATTTTACAAAATCCCTCTGCCTCCCCCAGACTAACTGGACACCCCAGTTCAGCAGCATTGGCAGTTTTTTTTTATGGTATTTGTTAAGCCCTTACTGTATGCCAGACTTTGTTCTAATCTCTGGGGTAGATATACACTAATCAGATTGGACACAGTCCATGTTCCACATGGGCTCACAGTCTTCACCCACATTTTACAGATGAGGTAACTGTGGCACAAAGAAGTTAAGTGAGTTGCGCAAGGACACACAGAGACAAGTGACAGAGCCAGAATCAGAATCCAGGTCCTTCTAACAGGCCTGTGCTTTATTCACTAGGAAACACTGCTTCTGGAGTGGTTCCAAATGAAAATCTTTTTTTAGGATGTGGGAATATGGTATCAGCTGGATGTAGTCAAATGTATTATCATCACACCTGATTAAATAGAAGACAACTGGGAGAATTACTGTCAATGTAAATTTGTTGGATATGTCAGGTCTTGGGGGAAAAAGTGAAGATTAGTTAAATCTCTTTCAGGAATGGAGAGATAATGAGAGACGCACATTACCCTTGCCCATTCCACCTGGGGAGTCCTGGCTTGCCACGCTTGAGGTAGGGTTGGGGAGACTCCAGGGATGGTAGGGACTTCACCAACTAGGGAATGCTGGGAAGACTAGGGCTGGGGTTGTCCTCTCTGTTGGTCACTGGATTGTCCCTTAGAATACTTAGAAGCCTGAAAATAGCATCTTCAACCACAATGCTCATAGTTGTCATTGTATTTTTATGTTGTCTACTGCTATCCCTTCAATCTCCAATCTCCCAGGCTCCTCTTTGAGATTGTTAGTCCCCTGAGAGCTAGGGAAGCCACCTTATTTATCCCTTACTATACTCCTACCCAGGGATTATAACAGTGCTTAACACACAGAACATGCTCAGTAAATACTACTGAATGAAGTGAATCATCAGAACTGGGAACTTGGGCATTCTTAATGGCTCCAATATGTAGTGATTACTTTAAATATGCTGTACTGAAAGCCACTTTTTCAAATCAGCAAGGGTTCCATCCTTAGTGGCAAAAGGTCTATCATTGAATAGATTGCTAAAATCTATTCTTTCCTCTCCATCCAAACTACTACTATGCTGATCCAAGCACTTATCTTATCCTACTTACCTCAACTATTGCATCTGCCAGCTTGATGCCCTCCCTGCCTCCTGTCTCTCCCCAATCAAGTCCATACTCCACCCTGCTGCATGGATTATATTTCTAAAACAACATTCAGTCCATGTCTTCCCATTCCTCAAAAACCTCCAATTATTGCACATCCACCTCTGCATCAGACAGTACAGTTCAGCCCAAACACAAGCTCCTCTAGTATCAGTTTGCTCACTGTGCCTATCTTGCTGCTGACCCCTTTCCCACCTCCTCCCTCTGACCTGGAACTCCCTCCCCCTCCATAGATGCCAGATGAGAACTCTCCCCCTCCTTCAAAGCCTAATTAAAAATAACTGATCCTCCAGGAGGTCTTCTCCAATTAAACCAGGTTTTCCTGCTTTCCCTCCCTCTGTGTCATCTATGCACCTGGAGCTATACGCTTTGGACACTATGTATTCTCCCCACTCTCGGCCCTTATGTACATATCCGTAATTTATTTCTTCATATTAATGTCTGTCTCTCTCTCTAGACTGTAAGAATGTTTGGGCAGGGAATGTATCTGCCAACTCTTTTGTATAGTTCTCTCCCAAGTGCTTAGGAGGTGATCTACATAGAGTGAACAGTCATGTACACAGTAAGCATTCAATAAATAAGATTGAATGAATATGTGCTTGCACACCCCCCACCCCCACTCCAACAATTCATTTAAAGTCTTGGTTTGGGCCGAGGTTGTAGAGCCCTGAATCTTTTCAAACTTGGCATCCCACCACTTGCCTTGTGTGTTTTTAAATTGTTCTGAGAGCTACAATAGAAAGAGTGGTACACATCTGTTTTATCAGGGTCTGGAGATCTGCAAGTTGCTGACCATGCATTGTTTCTATTGTTCAGACTAAATCTTTCAACTCCAAGTCGTTCCAGTGAAATCATTCCTTTATGATTGCCTGGACTTGTCTTATGCCGTCGAGTTGTTTCCGACCCATAGCTACACCACGGACACATCTTTTCCAGAATGCCCCGCTCTCCACCTGCAATTGTTTTGGTAATAGAACCATAGAGTTTTCTTGGTAAAAATATGGAAGTGGTTTACCATTTCCTCCTTCCGCACAGTAAACTTGAGTCTCCATCCTTGACTCTCTCCTATGATGCTGCTGTGCAGCATGGGTGAATTTTGATTTGTAGCAGATTGACTCCCACTCGCTAGTCACTGGGCAATCTAGAAATGGAATGGATATACCTCTCCTTGACTCTCTCTCCCATAACCAAGACTTGTAGAGTACTGGAAACTCTCCAAGTGTGTCCCTCAGAGAGAAGATAACCTGGTAGGTGACCCAAAGAGACCTGTAAGGATATTGGATGAACACGAGGTACTGGGAAGCAGTGTGGCCTGGTGGAAGGAGCTTGAGTTTGGAGTCAAAGGACCTGTGTTCTCATCCCAGCTCTGAGGTAACTGAGGCACAGAGAAGTGAAGTGACTTCAAGGTCACATAGCATGAAAAGTGGTGGAGCTGGGATTAGAACCCATGACCTTCTGACTCCCAGGTCCACCATCATCATCATCATTATGGTACTTGTTAAGTGCTTACTATGTGCCAAGCACTGTTCTAAGCACTGAGGTAGATACAACTTAATCCCACATGGGACTCACACTCTTATCCCCGTTTTTTACAGATGAGATAACTGAGACCCAGAGAGTGAAGTGACTTGACCAAGGTCACACAGCAGACACGTGGGGGAGCCAGACTAGAACCCAGGTCCTTCCAACTCCCAGGCCCGTACTCTAGTCACTAAGCCACACTGCTTCTCTCTGCCATGCAGAGCACAGAGGGTCTAGTGATAAGTGTTCATTTTTCTCACACCACATCAGATCTCTCCCCTTATGCCAGTTCTTTCCTGCTGAGTTCTTTAGCCCACCCACCATCAACAGCTACTATCACGGTGCACGTGGTTCCCAGTGCCCTGCATGAGTGGCTCTGGGCCCCTGTGTGCATGGAGGGTGTCCCCTTCCCTCCAAATTTGTCCGGTCAGCCTTGGTGCTGCTGGTGGCAATAGATGGATGGGCGGGCCAAATGCTTAGAGCAGTGGTCTGCACACACAGTAAGGAGTTAGTAAATGCTACTGATTGATGGGGAGATGCATGCAGGGAAGGGGGGAGGATGGAGAGCACCTTCGTCTCTCACTGCTGTCCAGTGACGTACGGTGCCACCATCTTGGCTTCCCCCCACACTCTTTCCATCTCAAAAGAATGGGGCAGCCCGGCTGCTCCCTGCATAGTTTTTTTGCTGTGGAAGCAAAGTTAATGGAGTCACCCTCTTGGTGTTGAATCTATAGTTGGGCACTTATGCTCATGAGCTTACGGACCATAGGTTCCCAACCCTGGGTCTAGATCCTAAATAAGGCCTCATTGGATTGGTTGAGGGGTAAACACTGCTCTTAACAAAAGCTTCTGGGGATGGTTAATGATTTCATAGCTTCGACAAATCTGTTGTCTTGGTCAGCCCAGCCAACCGCAGACAATTCAGATGAACAGTTTTCTACAAAGGACTGCGTTAGAGCCAGCTGTGATTACAGCTGTGATTCTGGGGTGGTTCTGGCCAGTGCCAAGTTGATTAGGGGCTCATAAGTTCCACCGCGTAATCACCCTCTTTCATCAGGATTGCCCCGCCGTCAATGGGAGGGGAACTGGCAAGCTTCATTGCGAAGGTTTAGACTCATTCTAGAGCATTGTAAATTTCAACTACTCTATTCAATATTCATGTAATTACTCTGAGAAGCACATTTGACATTTCATAAATACTGCAGCATATTTAGCATTTGTCTCTCCCTCTCTGCTACATAAGCACACACAGTCAAAAAGAAAATCTCCAGGGATCCCTGCTGTCTGAAATGGCAGTGATTATTGAATCCATATATTTGTTGGATCAAAAGATTCCTTCTCCCCGCCTCACCCTTTAAAATTTGATGGCAGCAAACCCATCCCTCTCACAAACATCTGTTTCGTAGTGCACGCCAGCAGTCATCTGATTGGCAGGAGCATTGAGTGTGAGTTCTGTCACTGCAACCTGGAGACTAGGACCAAGAAGAGATTCACTAACCAACACAGGTGAAGTTACCATTCTCCATACAAGGGAGTAACAGACATCAAGCAAGTAAGGGAGAGAAGTCAGTTCTCATGATTGTTTGCTCATTGGCAGCTGCAACAGCAACTATTCTTATAATCTGTTGACCGTTCTAGAATATTCTAACTTACTGTTGAGTTTCCAAGAATGTTTTAGATTCATCAGTAATCAGAAGATTAGCTCAGTCTTTGCCTTAAACCCATTGCTTTGGGAAAGCCCCCTAATACACTGAAAAGTTTCACCTGAGGGCAAGTTATGATCATTGTATTGGTTTTCCCTTCACCTCGCTCAAAAAGCCTTGAAAGTCTTTCTTGGAAGCTGGGAAGGAGCATGGCATATGCCTAGTCAAAAAACCACAGGCTAGGAATCAGAGGAAATGGGTTCTAATTCGAGCTCCACCATTTGTCTTCTGTATGACCTGGGGTAAGTCATTTAACTTATCTGTGCCTCAGGCACCTCAACTGTAAAATGGGGTTTAAGATTATGAGCTCTATATGGGACATGGCCTGTGTCCAACCTGATTAGCTTGTATCTACCCAGTGTCTGGCACATAGTAAGCATTTAATGCATAGCATAAAATATAGTGTAAAATCCACCATTCCCACACAGAGTATAACTGGATGAAATTTAAGCCAGCCAAAGCCTTGAAAATTGTAATTTCCTACCAGCCGCATGAGCAAGACTCCTTATCACAACTGGTGGTCCAGAAAACATTCATCCTTTTATAGATCCAAGCCACAGAATCTATCTTGTCCCATGGTGCTACACACAGCAAAGCCCAGAATCAAACAACGTGACCCAGCAATGGATTTCCGGGAAATTACAGATGCAGACAGACCAGGGAGACAGCAGTCAGGAGAGGGGTTACCCTTACTGAACAAAGGTTTTGCAAAAATCGGGCTATGAAGAGGCAGGTTTCAAAACAGAGGCAGGCCTCATATGGGACAAACCCTTAAAGTCAGAAAAGCTCTAAGTTTATATGCAAACATTGCAAGTTGTTCACACATCAGGGCTTGAAACCACACAAGTACGCATAGATAACATCTCACCATTAGTAGCATCATTTTCCAAATACACAAGATAGCTACGTACCACAGTGATACTCTAGAGCCTCTAATTTCCAATGAGTTTTTGGGATAGAGTGGAATATCAGTCTTGCTGTGAGCAGGGAATGTGTCTTACCAACTCTGCTATATTGCACTTTCCAAAAGTGCTTGATACAGTGCTCTGCACCCATTAAGCACTCATTAAATGCAATAGATTGATTAATTTTAGGCTCAGCTTCAGTGGTCAGTAGAACAATAGATAACCCAGACAAAGTTGACTAACTCATCCAGCAAGTAGTGTCACATAAGATAGGCAGTGCTGTAGAAGCAGCTCTGGTACAAGGCTTGCAAATCAATCAATCAATCAAGCAAGCAATCAATTAATCACATTTATTGAGCATTTAATGTGTGCAGTGCACTGTACTAAGCACTTGGGAGAAAACAATAGAGTTGGTAGGCATGTTCTCTGCCCAAAATGAGCTTTCAGTCTAGAGGGGGAGACAGATAATATAAATGATACTTTTTATTATTATATAAATAATAATAATGATGGTATTTAAGTGCTTACTCTGTGCCAAGCACTATGAATTAATTAAAAACCCAGGGTCTCCATTTCTGGAGAAGAGAGTGGATGATGTGCCTGAAATCAGATTCTGAACTGGCTTCCAAAAGGAAATCGAAACAGAAGGAAACACTTTGTTGAGAGGCAGTTCACCAGAGCAGTTGGAAACAAATGTGCTTACTCTCGTGGACTATGGGAGAACAACTTTGGCAATGATGACAGATGAACCTTGGATTCATATGCTAATGTGCAATGGACGGGGCTTTGGGGCATAAACTAAATATAGCAGCTTAACAGCAGGCATTAAAGGATTTCCCAGAACACCTTAAAATCTAAACAAGGCTACTGCTATAGGCCTTGTGAGGTCACCATGTTTGGTAAATTTGATACTTGGCAAAGTAATGATAATAATTGTGGAATTTGTTAAGCACTTACAATGTGCCAAGCATTTTATTAAGCACTGGGATGGATAAAAGAATCCCATCAATTAATCATCTTACCACCTCCTACTTTACCTCTCAACTCTCCTACTACAACCCAGCCAGCACACTTCGCTACTCTAATGCTAACCTCACTCTGCAAGTCTGTCTCCTCGCCCTCTAGACTGTAAACTCATTGTGGGCAGAGAAAGTGTCTGTTTATTGTTGCACTGTACTCTCCCAAGAGCTTAGTACAGTGCTCTGCACACAGTAAGTACTCAATAAATACGATTGAATGAATGAATGATTGAATGAAAAGATCAGACATGAATCAATTAATCACATTTATGGAACACTTACCGAGTGTAGAGCACTGTACTAAGTGGTTGGGTGGGTACAATATAACAGAGTTATAGCCTAATGGGTAGAGCACGGGCCAGGGAATCAGAAGAACTGCATTCTAATTCTGGTTCTGCCACTTGTCTGCTGTGTGACCTTGGTCACGACACTTAACTTCTCTTTGTCTCAGTTTCCTCATTTGTAAAATGAGGATTAAGACTGTGAAACCCACTTGGGACAGGGACTGTGTCCAACTTCATTTGCTTGTACCCACCCCTGCTCTCACTACAATGACTGGCACATAGTAAGTGCTAAGCAAATACCATAAAAAAGTGGAGTGGTGGGATTAGAACCCAGATCCTCTGACTCCCAGGCCTGTGCTCTTTCCACTAGAACACACTGATAGGGGAGGAACAAGTTAAGTGAGGGTTGGGGGTGGGTGGTAAAGAGAGACAGAGACAGAGACAGAGAGAGGGAGCGTGTAAAGGAAGACATCTATAGTATATTGAAATGGTTCTACCCATAGTTACCAGAAAAACCAAAGACAGATGAAGGAAAGCTGGTGACCTCATCTCAGGCAATGGTGTGAGGCATGTAGACCATGAAGGTCGAGGAAAGGAGGGTTAAAGAGAACCTGAGGAGTCTAATAGAGATACTTTATCATCAGAGAGGCAGCAGAAGTAGATGAACTGGAAAGAATCAACTCTGTAGAGTTGGGTGCTAAGTTTCAAGAAATGGATGGCTTCTGCTGGCAAAGAGGATAGATGCCTCTGATTACAGTGGGGAATTGTGCCTGGGCCCTGCGAGACACATTACAACACCATTAAACTTTAGTGCCGCTTGGTATACAATCACAGGACTGACAGGCCAGGTTTATGCTTGACAATTTTAAAATAATAAAAATTAATACCAAGGAGAAAATTGGTCATTTCACAGGCTTCTGACACTTGGGTGTTTCTACTGATTTCACTGGATCCGGAGTCCAGAGCAAATTGCAAAGCAATGATAATGATGATGTTGATGGCATAAAATTTAGCACTTGTGAGAAAGCCCTGCCTTTGGGCCAATGGAAAACGTATTTTCCTTAGGCCTTAGCTCTGGAATATGACAGCCTGGGTTTTAATTTAATAGCCAATATTTAACAAAGTCACCCATGGTTGGAGTTTCTATTACCACATTTTCATTCAGAAGAGTTTCCTCTAGAGAATCTAGAGAAAAGAAGGAACTTTAAGAAAGACCCAGACTCCAGGCTTCCTATTATCTACTTTCAGAAAGTAAGTTCATTCATAGGATCCAACACTGATATGTTTTAGAAAGTTTTAATGGCCAGTGTGCTTTCTGCCACCCAGTCCAGACATTCTGAGATTCTTTGTTGCCTAGGGAAATGATATTTAGTAACTTGGCTTGGCATAAGCAGCATGACACAGCTATCTACACATCCAGTTTCTATGTAAGTGCTTTTCTTTTCAGCTACAGAATGTAGAACTTTTGGGATTGCCTCATCCTCTTTTTCTCCTGTCCCTCTCTTTACTCAAGGAGGGATGGTGTGTTTTGAGGTGTCCTTTTAAATAATAATAACCATGATGAGGTTGATGATGCTTATTAAGTGCTTATTATGTGTTAAGTGATGGGCGAAGTTCAAGAGAATCAGAATGGATAGTTCCTTACCTATCTGGGGCTCACAGAGGGAGAAGAAGTATTTTACCCTCATTTTACAGATGAGGAAACTGAGGTACAAAATGTGAAGGGATTTGCCCAAGGGATTACGTTTGATCTGATGATGTTGTCTCTACCCCAGCATTTAGTACAGTGCTTGACACATAGTGTGTTGAACAAATATCATAATTAATGATTAATTAGTACAGTGTACCACACCAAGTGGATGCTCAATAAACGTTACTTCTATTTAGAGAGAGAAGGGTGATGAAAGGACAGGTCTCCACCTGCTGCTGAGTATGCCAGGTGCAGCTTGACCTGCTGTAAAGAAGGTCACCTGGGTAATCAGAGAACCAGGTTCTAATCCTAATTCTGCCGGTTGCCTGCTGTGTGACTTTGGGCAAGCCATTTAACTTCTTTGGGTTTAATTTTCTCATCAATACAATGGGGATGAAATGCCTTTTCTCTCTCTCACTTAGATCTTCAACTTCTGGAGGACAGGGACTGCATCTGACTTGAACATCTTGTCTCTACAACAGTCTTTCACATATGATGAGTTTAGCAAATACTATCATTATTATTATAAATATTATTACCAGTAGATTATTGCCCAGAACAACACTAGCTCCTTTCTTTAAATAGCACATAACTTTGTTGATACTGAGGACAAAAACTATCTTGTGATTCCTCCTCATCCAACTGGTTCCGACCTCCGTCACGCCAACTATGGAGGTGACATTTCACCAGGGACCGGAGTACCTGGAGAGGAGAATTCTGAAGAGGTTCAGGTTGCCTTGGATCAGGCTTCCCTGCAGCAGTCCTAGTTATCACCACCCTCTACTGTAAATCCTATGTCCCATACTGCCGACTAGGTAGAGATCATTCCAGTAACTACAACCCTGAACTCTTGGAGAATCTGTCCCTGAATTTATTCTCCGGTTCCCATTCATACATTTATTTAGCACTTACTGTGTGCAGAGCACTGTATGAAGCTCTTGGGAAAGTACAGTAAAGCAGTGAGGACTGGGGTAGGGGCAGAGCCAGGATTGACTCTCTCCCCCTTGCCAACTGGTAAAGAAATGAAAGGTTGGTGCTTGATCACCCTTTTGTTATACATTCCCTTTTTGGAAGCTGTTGACCAAATGGTCCTGTTCAATATTAATTGGATGTCTATATTGGGTGGTGGTGGTGGGCAGGGGGTGGGGAAGGGTAACTAATCCACCACTCTTTCTTTCCCTCTCTTCCTCTCTCTCCTCAACTTTCTGATCTAGTTCTCCTGCTAAGGGACACCTACAAATGGGACTGAATGTAATGCAGAATGTCAATAACTAAAATGTACTACGCAGTGTTACCTTGGCTAGTAACTCAATTCAAATTGACGCTGACATGTTGACATTTTTGAGGTTAATGATCCGGTGGCTTATAAGACAGGAGGTGTTGGGAACCAAATTGCTCGTATTAATTGTTTTATGGAAGCATGTGTACCCCCAGGTACTAGACAGTTTCACAGTGTCTGGAAGCAGCAGTGAGTCCTCTATTGTGCATGTGTACACCCAGGACCTGTGTCTGGTTAATTTGCACTTTGAAAAATACTTTCGGAGACTCTCATTTCTGCCACAGCCAGAATATCATGTGGATATGAAACTGACTTTAAATGAAGGCTGAACCAAGCTCTGTGGCTTTCTAAGGAGATCTATGGGGGCTCCAAAATTGAACAAAATTTAATTACTTTACAAGCAGAGAATTGCAATGGGTGAACAAATAATATTTCAGGAACAATTATGATAACCCATTACTGTGACTAACTTCTTTCAAAGTTTTCTTTGGCTCAGTGACATTTGGTATTAAAGGGGGCACGTGGAACATTGCTCGTTCAATATTTGCTCTTTTTCCTTCTCTGTCATTTTCCAAATTTGAAGGTGCACTTCCAAAGTTCCCCAAGACTAGTTACTTTCTGAAGGAGAGCAAAGCCAGGTCCAGCTGCTCACCCTGCCCGATGTGTCCCCATGTAATCCAGGCCCTGTGTGAATACAACAGCATATTAAAAAAACCAGTGGGACTGTTTCCAGACTAAGAAGCCCCATGATTTCACCTTCAAAAGTGAGAAAAGGGATCGTGACAGCCACTTAACAATTGTGAAGTGCTTTATTTCAAAGTGGGATGTGTTTGGAACAATATGAACTCTATCCATCAGAGGCAGTTTAAGCCAGAGTCAAATTAGTTTCTCCACCCCAGCCACTGTACTGCCAGCCTAGGTCAGATGAACCTTGTCCTTTACCGCAAAAGTGTTGCTAATAATAATTATAAATAATAATTTTGGTATTTGTTGAGCGCTCATTGTGTGCCAGGCTCTGAATTTAGCACTGGGGTGAGGGGTACAAGCAAATTGGGTTGGACACAGTTCCTGTCCCATGGAGGGCTCACAGTCTTAATCCCCATTTTACAGATGAGGTAACTGAGGCCCAGAGAACTTAAGAGACTTGCTCAAGGTCACATAGCACACAAGTGGAGGAGCAGGGATTAGAAGTCTGCTCCCCTAGGGGTTGAAGAGGCATTTTAATGTAGCATGGACAATGGCATTTGTGATATATGCAGAGCCCCATACATTCAGCCCAAACTACAATGGGTTGAAACCAACTTTTGTCCTTCCATCTGGGCTATCAGCTGCTCCCAGACACCTCGTCTCAATGTTCACCTTAGAGGGTAGAAGCATGGGTGAAGATAAATAAACCTGTTTTACTGGAAAAGGGAAAAGCTGTCCCTGCAAGTCATCTTGGCTAGAAATATGTCCCTAATTCTCATTCCTTCCTTTTCCAACTTGTCCATGGGGAAGAAGTTTGGCCTGGAAAGAGTATGGGCCTGGGAATTGGAGCACCTGGGCTCTAAACCTGGCTCTGCTACTTATTTTTAATGGCACTAGTTAAGTGCCTACTATGTTCCAATGCTAACTGTTGGGGTAGAAATAAGACAATTAGGTTGGACTCAGTCCCTGTCCCTCATGAGGCTCACAGTTTACATATGAGGCAGAAGGACTTAATTCTCATTTTACAGATGAATTGAGGTTCAGAGAAGTTTAGTGACTTGACCAAGGTCACACAGAAGACAAGTGGCAGTCAGGTGAGAACCCAGATACTCTGATTCTCAGGGTCAGGGTTCTTTCCATTAGGACGATCTGCTTCCCCTGTCTGCTGTGTGACCTTGGACAAGTCAATTAACTTGCCAGTTTTACAATGGGGATTAAGCACCTGTTCTCACTCCTACACAGATTGTGAGCCCCAAGTGGGACAGAAACTGTGTCCAACCTGATTATCTTGTATCTACCCAGACCTTAGTATAGTGCCTGGCATATAGTGAGCCCTTAATAAACACCACAATTATTATTATTATAATTTACACCAACTCTAAAGGACACTGAATTGTCCTGTAACTGTAATAGGCATCTACAATGTGCACATCACTGTACTAAACTCTGGAAAACCCATTTTGTCTTATACCATCGAGTCATTTCCAACCCATAGTGACACCATGGACATAGCTCTCCCAGAATGCCCTACTCTCCATCCGCAAGCCTTCTGATAGTGGATCTATCTATTTTCTTGGTAAAAATACAGAAGTGGTTTACCATTGCTTCCTTCTGTCCAGTAAACTTGAGTCTCTGCCCTCAACTCTCTCTTATGCCGCTGCTGCCCAGCACTGGTGAGTTCTGACTGTGGCAGATTGTCTGCTTTAGCCATTGCCCAGGCTAGGAATGGAATGGGTATGCCTCTGCTTGACTCTTCCTCCCATAGCTGAGACTGGTGGAGTACTGGAAACTCTCAAGGTATGACCCTGAGAGAGGGAAAACACACACTGGAGACAATTACACATAATCGGTGAAAGCAAAACTGCCAACCAAAAAATGTGTTTCTTAAGATTCCCTTCCTACTTTCTCATTGAAAAAAAACCAATTCAGTGGGCACATAACAAATGAACGTGGCAGGGTTATTATATTCTACAGCAGGACTGGAAAAGCAATATTTCACTGGTGGCGGAGGCCCTTTAAGATAGGGAAAGTTTATTTAGCCTGTTACAAGTACACTAAATACATCTTATACAGCACATGAAGGAACCTCATTCATCTAATAGGTATTTATTGAGCATCTATTGTGTGTAGAGCCCCTGTACTAAATGCTTACTCTGTGCAGAACCCTGTAGCACCTACAGGGTGCCAAACACAAGACTTAACACCTCAGAGAGTACAACATAAATAAAAGAGATTATCCCTGCTTTAAGGACTTGCAATGTAATTAGCATCAGGGTAAATATCAAAGGAATGAGAGGCACAGTCCTCAAGCCTACAGTGTGAATTGGTAATGGTGCTACATAATCTCAATAAAACTTCACGTTATGGGGAGTCCATTGTCAAGACTGAGGGAGAGATGCTTTGTATTCTATCCTTAATTTCTCTAATTCAATTTGTTTAGCAAATTAATTGTGCAGAGATTCATTTATTTGTATATTTATTTGTATTACATTCATATAAATTGAAGATCGAATGTTGTTTTTTGGGGTTTTTTTTTGGTATTCAAAACTGCACTGGATCTTGGGTTGATATCCAGATTCTAGGAGGTATCCTCAGTTATGGTTGTCAGATAGAAGGGACGGTATCTGTGTTTTGAACTAGCAGAAATGACTGTGTTAAATGTGCTCGACTTCTCCGCCCCCTCTCCCTATCTCTTTTCCCTTTCCCTTTTTCTGTTATTCTTTCTGCCTCTCTCCTTTTCTATCAGGGATCACCCTCCCTGTGGCTCTCAGCTCTTGTTTTGTCTGTCCACCTCTTCCTTTCTCCACCATACTTTTGTCTGGCCCTGTTCTCCTAATCTTCTCGCTTGTTGCACTCTGTGCTCTGGTGGGAATGTGATTCACAGGTGTGACGGAGTGTGAGTAGTATTGACAAATCACTATCACTATAATCTATTCCACTGTGCAGATTCTGGCTCCTCAAGTCCTTGTGACTGGGCAGAGACTGATCAATTGTTGATCATCAGGTTAAGGGGACTCATTAATTAGCCTAATGCCCACATTTCTGTTCGTCTCCCTGCAAGGGATGGTGCTGGGGCTGGAAACTTAGCTTCCCCTAACAGATAATGCCAGAAACTGCCCTTGGTGACAAGGTGGCTCATGATATGAGATACTCTTTGTGCTCCGAGCTAGGAGAAGCTTGATTCTTTAGGAACATGGAGCTGGTGGGGAGACAGCTATTTCCTAGGACAGATTTCCTTCTCCTTGTGATGGGAAGAATAGGTTGGATTAGCCCTTCCATGCCAAATGGTAGAAATCTTATCACCAGCTAGGCCTTGAGGGAGAGGAGAGATTTTCCCATCAGATAGTTGAGCCTCTCGAGGGGAGGATCTCATGACCTCATTATCATGTCATTCTGAAAAGGACCTCAGTGTGAAAATACTAATTTCTATCAGAAATAAAAATGATAAATCAGTTCCATAAATTCTCTGAATCCAGGAAGGGACCTTGGGCAAGTCTGAGAAGTCAGAAGAAGAAGAATATTTATTCTGCTCAGGATCCATTTCAAGGCTCTGAGACATCTCCATTTCAGATTGCTGGGAACAAGGAAACTAAATGGGCAAAAGGAAAAGAGAGGAAAGAACAAAAAACCCTGTTCTTCATCCATTTGCTTCTTGGCTGGGGCCTGTTCAATCTCAGGTTTTTGGGTTTCCTACTAGTCCCTGAGAATTAAAGATCCCAAAACAGATTAAGAGCCAGGTGCACATATTACCCATCAGGAAATTCAGAGTCCTAATTCAGTCAGTAGACAACCCACCATGATTCGTGCAGTGTGTATTGCAGCAGGAGAAAAGGGAATAGAGGGCAGGTTTGATCCATAACATCACTCAAGAATCTAGGAGTTATCTTCACCTTACCGCAGCTTGGTAGACTCTCTCCCCTTTCCTCCCATATGCCCCATGTGAATCTGAAAATCAATCAATAAATCAATCGAACAAGTCCCAGTTCGCCAAAGTAATTTCCTAATACAATGAAACTTTTTGCTGCATCCCTTCCCTTCTGCGGTTGCAAATCCATTTCCCGTACAACAGTTTCAGTAATAACTTTCAGAACAAATAAATTGGCCTTTTAGAGACTGCTACAACTATAAACACACTTGTTCAGGCTTCTGCATTTGCAGAGTTTATGGAGGAAAAATTCTGCCCATGGGAGATTAGGTTTTGTGCACACTTAAGCCCCAGAGGCAGGTAAATTTGAGTTTCATTTCTTATCAAGACTAGCCTGCACCGACCTATTGCCTCCCAAGGAACATAGGATCGCACAACATCATTATTGGGTCAGACTAAAGGCAATCCTAGCCCAGGACTAGTCTCTGACAGAAGCAGTAGGAGACTTGGAGCACCTGAGTGAAAGTGCCCTCAAGCCTGTTGATATTTTTGCCTTGTCCAACTTCCTATGAGAAGAAATCCTGAGTATTTACTGTACAATTATCATTGTTATTATATTTTTTAAGTTCTTACTATGCATCATGCTCTATTCTTAGCACTGGGGTAGATACAAGTTAATCAGGTCAAACACAGTCCCTGTCCCCTAGGGGGCTCATAGTTTAAATGGGGGGGAGGGGGGTGGAGAAGTTTGAATCTCCATTTTACAGATGTGGAAACTGAGGTACAGAGAAGTTAAGTGACTTGCCCAAGTTCACACAACAGGCAACTAGACGAGCTGGGATTAGAACCCAGGTCTCTTTTTTATGGTATTTGTTAATTGCTTACTGTACTAAGTGCTGGGTTAGATAAAGCTAATCTGGTTGGAGGTAGTCCATGTCCCATGTGGGCTCACAATCTAAATCCCCATTTTATAGATAAGGTAACTGAGGTGCATAGAAGTTAAGTGACTTGCCCAAGGTCAGGCAGCAGACAAGTGGCAGAGCCAAGATAAGAACCCATGTCCTTCTGATTCCCAGGCCTGTGTTCTTTCCACTAGGCCATGCTGGTCCTTATTTTGGCCTAGTGGCAAGGCCACAGGCTTGAGAGTCAGAGGACATGGGTTCTAATCCTGGCTCCGCCACTTGTCCTCTGTGTGACTTTGGGCAGGTTACTTGGCTTCTCTATAGCCCAGTTACCTCATCTGTAAAATGGGGATTAAGACTGTGAGCCCCACGTGGGACAGGGACGGTGTCCAACCTGATTACCTTGCATCTACCCCAGTGCTTAGAATAGTGCTTGGCAGTTGGTAAGCACGTAAGGAATATTCTCATCAGTATTATTATTATTCTTATGATTATAAATATTCCCCTCATGGCCAGATCAAACATCACTAAGGCCTCTCTACCTCCAGACCTGGTTTTCTTTTATTGAATGATGCTGGCCCACTTCTCTTCTCTTTCTTCATTCAACAGACTCTGAAAGGGGTCTAAGGAATCAGGATCAGGTCACAGCTGGCATCTCTGATTTCCAGGCCAGTAGTGGGTGGATGGGTGACGTAGGGAGATCCAGGGTCCTCCTTGTTAAATGCTAAACCCCATATCAAGCCAGAGTGAGTCAACAGCTCTGACTGAACAGCAGCTGATTTAGCTGCCCATCTGAAAAGAAGAGAATAATTAACTTCCACGGTTAATCAGCCAAACCAGTTTTACCTGCAAAAAAATTAATCCTTACATTTCTCTTCCTTCTACCTCATGAGTCCCGGCAGCCTACAGTAGGGGCATGATGTCAGGTGGGGAGATGGAGATGGAGAAAATTATAATGTTCTGAAGTGGAGTCCATTAATGACTTAAAGTAGAGTGGACACGCAAATGGAGTTGAGCAGGAGACACTTTCTCCTGGCCCCCAAGTCATTTTGGCACAGCCCCACACTCCCTCTCCCCCTTCAGATATTGGCTGCCCTCTGCCCTGCCCTTCATCATAAATCTGGCACTAACAAGGAGCAATTAGCCTCAGAGCAAATGACTCCCCAAACCGTTACACAATCCATTTAGCCAGGCCTGTCCATGCCACAAAACATTAAGCCGTTATTAAAATAATGTCTCTCTTCCCTGGACAAATTAAAGTGGTGGAGCCAGATCAGAAGCAAATTGAGCTTGCGCCCATCCTGTTTGTCCTTTTCATTAGATAGAGGCCTCCAGGAGGGAGTTAGTCGACATCTGGCCAGGGAGTGGAGGTTGAGAAGACACAAAATCCCAGAGCTTTAACTCATTCTTCAGGGAGTTGCCAGTAGTACAGTGATTCTCCCTGTCTGGGAGGATATCATTTCTTCGTAGTCATTTGACCTGCACAAGTCACTTGGAATAGGTAAGGGCTAGAAGCCAGATTTCCAGCCTAGGAGAAGAGTTCAGAATTCACAATAGAATTCAGTAGAATTCAGAATTCACTTGAGCCCAAGTCTCTCCTTTGTCCATCTTGCTTCTGGATATTTTTGGACATTTTGGAGTGTGAAGGGTATGTGAGAACAGAGTTAGGAGAACAGGGTAAATGGTTCCATTGATCAATCCACCATGAAGAGTTTTGGAGATAAATAGGTCCATATATGATTAAGGTAAGGAGAGAAAAAGCCAGAATTCAGATCATGGAACAAACAGGTTTTAGTATGGAGGCTCTCCTATAGCTCTCCACCTCTCTCCATCTTCACGTGCCCACTGATTTCCCAGGAAGCCTTCCCCACTTTGCTTCCTTTCTTCCCTGGTTTTCTCCCAACTACCATTTCAGGACTTTTGCATCAACAATACTGTGTCCTATTGTTACTGAAAGCTTCCAATCACCTAGCTCAGTTTTCTGCAGACAGTAGGGCTTTTTTTTAATGGTATTTGTTAAGCGCTTACCATATGCCAGGCACCATACTAAGAACTGGGATAGAAACATTTTATTGGGTTGGACACATTCCACCTCTCAGCTGCCTTTGACACTGTCGCCCATCCCCTTCTCCTCCACACTTTATCTCACCTTGGCTTCACGGACTCTGTCCTCTCCTGGTTGTCCTCTTATCTCTCTGGCCGTTCATTCTCGGTCTCCTTCACGGGCTCCTCCTCCCCCTCCCATCCACTAAATGTAGGGGTTCCTCAAGGGTGAGTTCTTGGCCCTCTTCTATTCTCCATCTACACTCACTCCCTTGGTGAACTCATTAGCTCCCACTGCTTTAACTATCATCTCTATGCAGATGACATCCAAATCTACATCTCCTCCCCTGCTCTCTCCCCCTCCGTCCAGGCTCATATCTCCTCCTGCCTCCAGGACGTCTCCACCTGGATGTCTGCCTGCCACCTAAAACTCAGCATGTCTAAACCTGTCCTCCTTATCTTCCCTCCCAAACCCTGTCCTCTCTCTGACTTCCCTGTCACTGTGCATGGCACTACCATCCTTCCCGTCTCACAGGCCTGCAGTCTTGGTGTCATCCTTGACTCTGCTCTCTCATTCACCCCACACATCCAATCTGTCACCAACACCTGCCGGTCTCACCTTCACAATACTGCCAAGATCTGCCCTTTCTTCTCCATCCAAATTGCTACCATGCTGGTACAAGCTCTCATAATATCCTGACTGGATTATTGTGTCAGCCTCCTCTCTGATCTCCCTTCCTCCTCTCTCTCCCCACTCCATTCTTCATTCTGCTGCCCAGATCGTCTTCCTACAGAAATGCTCTGGGTATGTCACTCCCCTCCTCAGAAACCTCCAGTGGTTGCCTATCAACCTTCCCACGAAACAAAAACTCCTCACTCTTGGCTTCAAAGCTCTCCATCACCTTGCCCCTTCCTACCTTATCTCCCTTTCCTCTTTCTACTGCCCACCCCATACACTCCACTCCTCTGCCGCTCACCTCCTCACAGTCCCTGGTTCGCGCCTGTTCCACCGTTGATCCCTGGCCCATGTCCTACCACTGTCCTGCAATGCCCTCCCTCTTCCCATCTCCTCCCATCTGCCAAACTAACTCTTTCCCCCTCTTCAAAGCCCTCCAGAGAGCTCACCTCCTCCAGGAGGCCTGCCCAGACTGAGCCCCCCCTTTCTCTCTGCTCCTCCTCCCCTTCCCATTGCCCCCTCTACTGCCTTCTGCTCTTCCCCCTTCCCCTCCCCTCAACACTGTGCATATTTGTATATATTATTTATTACCCTATTTATTTTGTTAATGATGTATGTATCTCAATCACTCTATCATGATGATGCTGTTTTGTTTTGTTCTGTTTTGCTTTGTTGTCTGTCTCCCCCGTTTAGACTGTCAGCCCATTACTGGACAGAGATTGTCTCTATCTGTTGCCAAATTGTACATTCCAAGTGCTTAGTATAGTGCTCTGCACATGGCAGCACTCAATAAATGCTATTGAATGAATAAATGGAATGGAACATGAGGCTCATAGTCAATCCCCATTTTACAAATAAGGTGCCTGAGGCACAGATAAATTAAGTGACTTGCCCAAAGTTGCACTCAATAAATGCTAGTGATAGATGTAAATGGACTAGGAATAGCAGACCACCATGAACTTACCATCATCTCTTTCTCTGCCATTATTGCTTTAGCACTTACACATAAGAGTTACAAGTGAACGTGCTTAGATAAAGAGTAGCAAATGAATAGCAAAGGTGTTGCCTGAGGTCTGAGATGGATAACTGCTTAGTCTGACTGGGAAGATGGGGGCAATAATCACCTTGGAATCACTGACCATTTAGAAGAATATTTAAAAAACAGAGGGACAGAGGTTGACAACGTTATAAGAAAAGGTAGTTTCAGACAGGGAAAACACTTAGTCAGTGGATCAATTCCTCCTGCTCTCTCTCCCCCTTCCCTACTTGTTTAAGAATGGGGTGGGAGGCCAACATTCTCAGCTTAATTAAAATCATATCACCTCCAAGAGGTCTGCATCAACTAAACCTGCATTTCTTCTACTCTCTCTCCCTACGGCAACATCCTCTCACTTGGATTTGTACCTTTTATTCATCCCACCTTCAATCCCACCACACTTATTGTACATACTCATAATTTATTTTAATGCCTCCCTCTCGCTTTAGACTCTAAGCTTCCTGTGGGCAGGGAAGATATCTACCAACTCTATGAGTGGTGGTCTTCCCCCACTAAGCCCTTATTTGCCCTAATCCTTCTCCCATCTCTGTCACCTCTGCACTTTAAGCACTCGATATTTATCTCCACTTCAGCCCTGTAGCACTTATGTACACATCCATATTTTAATATCTGTTTCACCATCCAAACTCTAAGCTCCCAATAAATACAATTAATTGATTGATTGTGGGTGATGGTTAGATAGAAGGGACAGTCTGGGATCACTAAGGTTTACAGTTCACAGTGTATTCCCCAAGTTCTTAGTACAGTGCTCTGATCACAGTAAGTGCTCAATAATTACAAGTGACTGATTGATTGATTGTTCAGGGGTGTGAGAATCAAGAGTAAGGAATGGCTAGGAGGTTTGCTTGGAAGGAGGTATGATATTGAGTTGGGTTGTAGCAGGAGATGAAAGTAAAAAGGGAAAGGGAAACCAGTGGTAGAGAGTCTTGAACTCAACAGTTGTGAGGGAGCTTTTGTTAGAAGAACGAGGCTTTAGAGAATTTTGAGGGGGGGAGCGATGATCACTGATCAGGTTTTTCAAAAGATGAAAAGTGCTATATAGACAAAACCACTTCTCCTGTCTCACAAGCCCATAATCTTGGCATTGTCTCTGCTTCATCTCTCTCGTTCAATCCACATATTCTATCAGTCACCAAATCCTGTCGGTTCTACCTTCGCAACACCGCAAAAAATCACCCTTTCCTCTCTAAACTGCTACTTTGTTGATCCAAGCACTTGTCATATCCCATCTTGACTACTCCATCAGCCCTTTTATTGACTTACCTTCCTCTTTTCTCTCTCCTCCAGTCCTTAATTCACTCTGCTACTCAGATCATTTTACTGAAAAAGAAGCTCAGTTCGCATTTCCCCATTCCTCAAATACCTCCAATTATTTACCATTCACCTTTACATCAAATAGAAACTCCTTACCATTAGCTTAAAAGCACTCAGTCATCTGGACCCATCCTACCTCACCTCACTGATTTTGTACTACAACCCAGCCTGCACACTTTTGCTTCTCCAATTGCCAATGTGTACTTGTACCTTAATCTCATCTATCTCCACACTGACCTCTTGCCCACTTGCACCTTCTGACCTGGATCTCCTTCTCACTCCATACCCAACAGACCACAACTCTCCCCACCTTCAAAGCCTTATTAAAATCACATCTCTTCCTAGAGGTCTTACTCCACTAAGCCCTTGTTTCCCCTACTCCCTCTCCCTTCTGTATCACCTATGCACTTTAAGCATTTAATATTTATTCCCACCTCAGCCCTGCAGCACTTATGCACCTATCCATATCTTGATATCTGTCTCACCATCCAAACTGTAAGCTCCCAGTAAATACAATTGATTGATTGATTGTGGGTGATTGTAAGATAGAAGGGGCAATCTGGTATCACTTAGGATAGCAAAAGCATAAGCTCATAGTGTTAATTTGAAAACCTAAAGTACAAAGAATGCAAGGAGAATAATCCTTCATAGATAAATGGTTAATGAATGTAGGGATCAATTTCAAGAATTAAAATTGAATGAAGTAGATCCATTCTCTTCCATTTTAAACCAGCCCAAGGTACAAATTGATTATCTGGATTCTACCCTGGTACTTAGTACAATGCTTGGTGTAGTAAATACTTAACATATACAATTATTATTATCAATATTATGAATAATAATGATGATAATAACACAATTGTTTCAAGTCTCATAACTAGATCCTCAAGTGCTAAGTAATGGTAAAGCAAATAATGAGAAGTCAGGATAGACAAGAGTACAGGACATTGGTACTTTGTTAAGCACTTACTAGATGCCAGACACAGTTCAAAGCACTGGGGGAGATACAAAATAATCGGGTTGGACACAGTCCTTGTCTGGGGTAAGGCTCACAGTCTTAATTCCCATTTTACAGATAAGGAACTGAGGCACAGCAAAGTGAAGTGACTTGCTCAAGGTCACACATTCGGTAAGCGGCAGGGTCAAGATTAGAACTCAGCTCCTTCTGACTCCTAGGCCCATGAGCTATCCCATATTTGACTTAGCCAATGGAAGATAAAGGGACCAGGCTGGAATACTGAAGATGGGATCATAGCCTTGATAGAATATAGAGTTAACCATTTGTAGAAACATATTGAATTGTGCATAAGAAGGGGAGGGAGCCAATGTGTAACAGATTGAGAGGTACTTAGTCCAAGGAAGTTACATTTATTTCTGAAGTGTTTCCAGGAAGAGAGAACACAGGTGGTTTTGAAGAAGCTGAAGGAGTTCTCAGCTGTCCGCAGCCACACCTCAACCTTGAGTTTGTCCCACATGTAGACTTACTGGACTAGCACTGCAGAAGGATATGGCTGAAGTGTAGTGTCTGTTAAATGCTTACTATGTATCAAGTCTTGAGCTATATGCGTGGGATAGAGTCAATACAATCCGGTCAGACCAATACCTGTCCCCCATGAGAATCACAGTTTAAGGGGGAAGGAGTACAGGCAATTCATTCATTCAATTATATTTATTGAATGCCTTCTGTGTGCAGAGCACTGTACTAAAGCACTTGGAGAGTACGATACAATAATATACCTTAAGGTACCTTCCCCACCCACAACAAGCTTATAATCTAGCGGGGGAGACAGACATTAATACAAATACTTTATAGATATGCACATAGGTGCTGTGAGGCTGGAAGGGGGTATGAAGAAGGGGAACAAGTCAGGGCAAAGCAGAAAAGAGTGAGGTAAGAGAAAAGGGGGACTTAGGAAAGGCCTCTTGGAGGAGTTGGACCTTGAGTAAGACTTTGAAGGTGGGGAGATTAATTGTCTGTAGGATTTGAGAAGGGAGGACGTTCTATGTCAGAGGCAGGACGTGGACGAGAAGTCAGCATTGAGAAAGATGAGATCTAGGTACAGTGAGAAGGTTAACACTGGAGGAGTGATGTGTATGGGCTGGGTTGAAGAAGGAGAGTAGCAAGGTGAGGCAAGAGGGAGCAAGGTGATGGAGTGCTTTAAAGCCAATGGTGAGGAGGTTTTGTTTGATGCAGAGGTGGAAGGAAAAACACTGGAGTTTCTCGAGAAGTGGGGAAACATGTCCTGAACGTTTTTGAAGAAAAATGATCCAAGTAGCAGAGTGAAGTATGGTCTAGTGGATAGAGCACGGGCCTGGGAATCAGAAGGTCATGAGTTTTAATTCTAGCCCTGCCACTTATCTGCTGTGTGACCTTGGGCAAGTCTCTTCACTTCTCTGGGCCTCAGTTATCTCATCTATAAAATGGGGATTAAGACTGTGAGCCCCATGTGGACAGGGACTGTGTCCAACCTGATTACCTTGTATCTACCCCAGGACTTAAAACAGTGCCTGGCACATAGTAAGTGGTTACCAAATACCATCATCATCATCATCATTATTATTAAGTATGGACTGGAGTAGAGACAGGCAGAAGACCAGGAGGTCACAAGGAGGCTGATATTTAATCCCCATTTTATCAATGAGGAAACGGAATCACAGAGTAGTTAAATTATAGGGCCAAAGTTATCAAAGGTGGAGACTGAGGCATTTTGGCCATATGGCTTTCAGCTGGCAGCATTAACAGTACCCTAAGGAACCTCCAAACCATGGGACCAATCAGTCCTCGGGGGACCCTGACCGACCTACCAGTGGGAGATAGACCTTCAATCGGGAAGCAGTGAAGGTTGGACCCTAATGGTGGTTGAGAGGGTGGAGGGGAAGGGTCAGGTCCCTGATTTATCATTGAAAATGAATCTGCAAAACAAAGAAAGACTACATACACTTCATTGTTCCAAGAATCCCACAGTTTGCATTTTCTCGCTTCCCTTTCTGTGGCCATTGGCTGGTCTCATGAGTGTGACTAGAGCTAGGAAAGCCAGCGAATCATAACCATGTCAAAACATGCCCGTCTTTTATGTCCTCCCATCAGGTCATAAATCAGGTTATGTTTGATTTCTAAAGGTGGGTGTCTCCGTCTTTTGTGGAAGCAGTTAGCCTGAGGATAGTGAATCTTGTTACAGTAAAGGCAGCTAAGAATAGGGGACGGTGTCAACCTTGATTTGCCATGAAGTATTCCACGGAGGAACAGCTAGCAAAAATTTCCTCTCCATATCTAGTTCACGTCCCACTATATTAAAGCAACCCCTCCAGAACACCTTCAGAGGTCAGAGAAGGAGGCCAGGTTCCTCAGACTCTTTGTTCTACAAGACTTACTGTTCTCCTGCTCATCAGATGGATAAAAGATTTGGAGAGGAGAAGAAAGAATCCAGGGACAAAGATTAATAAGCACTTTTCTTTCATCCACAGACTCGTGAACCAATGACGAAAAGGTCAAACCCAACATCCTTTGGAACCTATGTGTCTGTCACCTTCACATAGAACCAACATTGAAATTGTAAGCCTGGTGATTCTTGGATCCTCTTTCTTGAGGAAGGAATGAAAGAAGAGTGTTTTCATGCTGAATACAGAGTTTGCATCTCCATCTTATTTAAAAGAGCAAAGATAGAGTAAAGGCCTAGACTTTCTACATCTTAATCCTAGGTTCTGACTTTTCCTTTTGAGGTGGGGGGTGGCATAGGCATGAAGACTCTGTGAAGAAGTAGAGTGGGAAGGGACCTGGGAATGGCAAACAGAACTTAAAAATCAAACAGGTCAGAAAGATCTCATTTGGGGTCTTTTGGGCACTAAATATACCTCATTCAACTATTAGAGCAGTTTGCTGAGATATGTATATGGACTAAACTTCAAGTGACAAGACAGGATCACTTAAAAAATAATAGGTGTGAGTGAATTAAAATGTGAGTATTAACCTGAATGATGACTGCATCATCGGGAAAGTCAAGGGATTATTTTTATTTTTATTATCAAATTAAAAAAAAAAAAACCCCTCCTGGCTACCAGTCTTAAAGGTCTCCATCAGCAGACTCCCACTCATCAATCTGCCCTGGTCTCCCATCTCAAACTCTGCTTTTCACTCCTTCCAAACAAATCACCTAACTGTTCATTGATCTTGACTCTCCAACCTGTAACCCATCGCTCATACCTTTTCCCCTGCCCAGAATGTCCCTTCTAATAATAATAACAATAATTGTATTTGTTAAGCACTTACTATGTGCTAAGAACTGTACTAAGTGCTTGGGTAGATACAAGATAATCAGATCCCACATGGTGCAGGAGGGAGCACAGATACTGAATATCCATTTTGCAGATAAGGAAGCTGGGGGACAAAAAAGTGATTTGCCCAAGGTCACATGGGAGATAAATGGCAGCGGTGGAATTAGAAGCCCAGTACCCTGATTTACAGGCCTGTGCTCTTTTAACTGGGCAACACTGTTTCAGATTAATCTTGGAAGGCCTTCTGGAGGAAGTGGTTCTATAAAGCCACTTAGACTGGGAGTCCCATTTGGGACAGTGTCTGAGCTGATTGTATTGTACTTACTCCAGTGCTTAGCACATACTAAGCACTTAACAAATACCACTAATATTATTATGATGACGATTAAAAGGGACATTCTGGACACAGGAAAAGGCATGAGTGATGGGTTACAGGTGGGAGAGTCAAGACCAGTGACCAGTTAGGTGACTCATTTGAAAGGAGTGAAGTGCAGAGTTCAAGGTGGGAGACCAGGGCAGACTGATGAGTGGGAGCCAGCTAATGAGAACTTTAAGATTGGTAGCCAGGAGTTTTTGTTTCATTTGAAAAACAAAAAGGCACCGTTGGAGCATTCTGTGAGTGGGAGCATTGTGTTCCCATTGTCATGATTGAAAGATAATGCTTGCAAGCAGTTTGTAGGCTAGACCGAAAAGAGAAGAGGTTTCAGGTGGAGAAACCCATAAAGAGGCTGCTGTAGCGAGAAATTTATAAATGAGGAGGGTTTAAACCTAGATAGTAAACCTAGAGAAGCAGCATGGCTCAGTGGAAAGGGCATGGGTTGGGAGTCAGAGATCACAGGTTCAAATCCCTGCTCTGCCACTTGTCAGTTGTGTGACTGTGGGCAAGTCACTTAACTTCCCTGAGCCTCAGTTACCTCATCTGTAAAATAGGGATTAAAACTGTGAGCCTTACGTGGGACATCCTGATTACCCTGTATCTACCCCAGCGCTTAGAACAGTGCTCTGCACATAGTAAGCGCTTAACAAATACCAACATTATTATAGTGGTTGAAACTTAGGTAGAGAGGAAATATCTCAAAGTAATCTATGAAATATCTATGATCTATGAATATCAGAGAGGAAAAACTGGAAGGATATTAGAGACAAACTGAATATAGGAGGTAAATGACAGGAGTCAAAGATGACACTGTATTTATAAGTTAGTGGGATGGGGAGATGGTGGTCTTACCTACAGTGATGGGAAAGGGAGAGAAAGGAAAGGGTGTTGAGAAAATGAGAAGTCCACTTTGGGGCAAATTGAGTTTAAGTAAGTAACTGGGTCACTCAGAAGGAGGTGTCCCAAAGGCAAGTGGAAATATTAGCTATGCTGTGGTGAAGGTCCATTGTATCTGCTACTCCCCACAAATAAATTGGAGGTAAAACACGTCACTGCTTTCAAAAACAAAGATTTGCATGCCAGAGGCTAGCTTGTTAGCTGTCATGCTCTGAGCTCAATATCTTTGCATACTGATAACATTCCCGTGTACTGTTGGCAAGTGCCTGAGTTATGCCAGATATTTGGAATGAGGATCTGTCCCTCCCCAGGAAAGAAACAGCAGTGTCACGTTAACTCCGTTTTCTATTTCCCCACCCTGTGCTCTTTACTGTGTTGCCCACAATTTACATATCCACATAGATACACACACCAAATGGTGTTTGTTTTAAAATAAAGGATAGCAGTGTTATTATACCCAGCTGCTCCCTGGGGTGCTATTTCCAGAATTTATTTCTCCTGAATTCGCAAAGCTTCCTCAGAGCAGAAAAATGGGCTCAAGCTGGGCTAGTAAGCTGCAGGGTTTCAGTGCTTTCTTTGGCCTCCATGAAAGTTTCCTGTGAAATTCTAGCAGAACTCAAGCTCCCTGAGGACCATGGCATCTTTCCCTGAGACATGATTGAACTGAATTGAAGACAGCCAGACAGGGGGTTGGACAGAGTAGGGGATGTACTGACCCCAAAGGACTATTTTCATGATAACGTAAAGGCCGACCAGAACCTCCACCTCCCAGTTGGATATCCTGGTCACTGTTGGAGACAGCAGGAGAGAGGCTGAGGTTTGTTGGGAATGAGGCAAAGAAAACAGAACCTAATGATTGGAGGTGACCCAGAGGGACCTGCCTTGATTGGGTGCTTGCTCTCTGGTTAGTTAGTTCTGGGCAAAGCCACGTATTAATGCCAATCTAAGAGGATCTGAGCCAATTCTAGAGTCCATGGAAGGATGATCACACAGGCAGGACCTTTAGATTAGAAACAAGTGGCAACATTAAAAGTCACAGTGATTGTCTTCCACACAGAGTCCATGGCACAGCTGCAACCCACAGCTTAGCCCCTAATGGATTCCCCCATGTTACCTGGGCAGTTCAGACAAAGGTGGTCTCCAGTGTTAAGAGGGCCAACTCCTGAACATTCTAAAGCTGAGGAGGGGGAGGAAGAGAAGGAGGATTAGAAATCATAATGATGTCATTTACTGAGTGTTTACAAGATATGGAGAACTGTGCTAATTTTGGAGTAGATATGATGCATTCAGTTAAGATAAAGTCCTGGGGCTCAAATCAAAAAGTTGCGATAATGGGTATTTTGTTCCTATTTTGCAGATGAAGAATCTGAGCTCCAGAGGTCACAGAGCAGGTCAGTGGCAGAGCCAGGAATAGAAGGGGAGAAGGAGAAGGGGAAGAGAAGAAAAAGTGGAGTGAGAGGAGGGAATAGAAAGGAAGAGAAGGATGGAGGAAGGAAGGTAGGCCATATGAGGCCTTAATAGGGCAGGGAGGGTGAGTTCATTCATTCATTCAATCGTATTCATTGAGCTCTTACTATGTGCAGAGCACTGTACTAAGCACTTGGAATGTACAATTCGGCAACAGATAGAGATAATCCATGCCCAATAATGGGCTTTCAGGAGGCCGCAGGTCCATTCCCCCACTTTGGGGGTCCCTGAGGGGTCAGAGAAGTTGGGGGAATTCCTGGGGCCTGGACTCACACACTTGACCAGGAGATCCTCTCCCCATTTCTCCCAAGGAGGGGGTTTTTGCCCCTCATCCCAACCAGAGTGGGGATGAGTGCTTGGGAGAGTACAATATAACAATAAACAGACACGTTCCCTTCCCACAACGAGTTTACAGTCTAGAGGAAGCTTACAATCTAGAGGGAAACCTTTAAAATCATGCCCATTTTTGCCTAATGAGGGAGGGGAGGGGGCTGGGTCCCTTAGGCTTAGGAGGAGAGGTTGTGATCACAGAGGGGTGCATTCAGGAGGGATAATGTTTACTGAGGGGTCTAGGCCCAGGACAGGCAACTTCCATGACAGAGAAAGAGAGAGAGAGATGGGGGGGGGGAGAGACAGAGAGATAGAGGGAGAAGCAAAGAGACAGAGAGAAAGAGCAGGGTACAGAGAAAGATATAGAGAAGCTTGCTGCCAGAGACATGAAGCAATGTCCAGAAAAGTTAGCTGAGAGGAAAGAGCATGGACCTGGGAGCAGGGGACCTGAGTTCTAAGCCCAGCTCTTCCACTTGACTTTTGAGTGAACTTAGGAAAGTCACAACTTCTCTGGCCTTCAGTTTCCCCATCTGTAAAATGGGATTCAATACCTGTTCTCCCTCCTCCTTAGACTGTGGGCCCCATATGGGTTAAGGATTGTGTCCAGTCTGATTATCCTGTGTCTATCCAGTATATATCCAGTACTTGGCACAGAGTAAGTGCTTAACAAATAGGTCAGTGTTGCTGTGGTCCTGGAACATTCTGTCTCTGAGACTTCATGTTGGTTATTTGACACAATGGTCCTACTAAGTCTGTGAGCCCCAAGTGAAACCTGATTATCTTGTATCTACTTCAGTGCTTAAGACAGTGGTTGGCATACAGAAAAACACTTGAGTACCAAAATTATTTTAATTATTATCTCTGTTATTACATTTCTAGAGCCCATAGGAGGACTAGGATCTCCTTTTAGGTGCAGAGGACAGACTTCTCCAGGAGATGAAACTCAGTAATTTTCTGACCCCTGCCCCTCACCCCCACCCTAGTTCACTGGCTCCCCCAGGCAAGTTTCTGCTAGGGTCAGATCCAGGGCCAAGGAAAGATGTTCTCTGCCTAGACAGAGGCCCGCATAGAGGCAGGGAACAGTTGCAGTTGTGTCTGCCAGAGGACTACTTACCTCAGTGCCAATGACTGAGTCGCTTTGATGTTTTTTCCTGATATCTCCTCCCCAGTGGAACTGCAGCCATTTCCTCAGAAAAGCCAAATCAACTCATCAGAGCATGTCTGCAGAAAAAGAAAATTCCACTGGAAATTCTACTCCAAATGCTCAGGGTGTTTTCTTTCTGCCTTACAAACAAAAAAAAAAAAACAGGGTGAGAAGGAGGACGGAGAGCTTCTGGCCTCAGACCAGGAATATATCTTAGTTGGTCACTTGCAAGGAAATGCAAGTCCCCTTTCTCCATCTCTCTCTCTCCCCTTTTGTCTCTGTCTCTCTCATATATTATATATCTGCACATGCATATTTATATCTACATATATATAAATTATAATCTATGAATAATATAACCTCCGGGGTTGTCTTGCCCCATCTGTCAGCATGGGTTTGAGACAGAAACAAAGTCCTGAGTAGCAGGGAATAAAGACAGTGGCTTCTGTCAAAGCTAGGATGCTTCTTCCAGCATGACTGAAGAGAGGACACAAATGAGGTCCAGAGAGTTGGAGGGTCAGAAACTGGGCCATGTAGCTTCCCTAGGAGTTGTCAGAAACATCCATAACCAGTCAGCCCAGGATTCTGTCTCAAGCAGTGGCACCAGGTGATGAGTGTTCTCCTTGACAACCACCCTGCTAATTAGGGACAGGCTATCTAACAACCCTAATAGTTCCCCTACTTACTCCAATTTTCCCTTAATCAGTGATCCATGAAATTATCCACATGTTTTTAAATCAGTATTTTCAGGCCACACCATTTTCTTTGGAAAGGAATAGCAAAGTTTTTCCATGCATTTGCTGTTTCATCCATCACCATCATCACAATCACCATCATGTTTCAGTGAGCATCCCTCATTTTGGTGCTGGGGGATTTGGGGAAAATCTCTGACTACACCAGGGCAAAGACAGATTGGTTTTTGCAACTTTAGACCACTACTTCTTTCAGATGTTATCATTCCAGCCTTTTCATGTATGGAAGCTTTGGCATCCCCTGATTTTTTTTTTTGAATGGCATTTGTTAAACAATCACTGTGTACTAGGCACTGTACTAAGCACTGCTTACAAGCTACTCAGGTTGGACACAGTCCATGTCCCACATGGGACTCCCAGTCTTCATTCCCAATTTATGGATGAGGAAACTTAGATATAGAGAAATTAAGTGACTTGTCCAAGGTCACAGAGCAGACAAGTGGTAGAGCCAGGATTAGAATCCAGGTCCTTCAGACTCAGTGGACTGTGCTCTACTGAGTAGGCAGTGCTGCTTACCTTGATTGCTCTTCTCTATACCTTCCTCAGCTATCAGGAAATAGACATTTTTTCAGAGTCAGCTTCCTAATTTCGCAGTTCAGTGGAAAGAGCACAGGCTTGGGAGTCAGAGATCGTGAGTTCTAATCCCAGGTCTGCCACTTAGCTGTGTGACTTTGGGCAAGTCACTTCACTCTCTGTGCCTCAGTTACCTCATCTGTAAAATGGGGATTAAGACTGTGAACCCCATTTGGGACAACCTGATCACCTTGTATCCCCCCAGCGCTTAGAACAGTGCTTTGCACATAGTAAGTGCTTAACAAATGTCATTATTATTACTATTAGCCCATTTTCTTCAAGACTGTGAGCCCATAGCCAAGTTATTATTTTCCTGCCCGGTCCGCAGTACTCTTGACCATGGTCCTTGTTCATGTTTCCTCTTCTACTTTTTCTGACAAGCAGGGTCATTCCTAAGGTAGACTGGATGGGACCACTGACCTGGGCTTCGTGCCCTAGTGGAACCTGGAATTGCTGCTTCAAGGAGGGACCAAACCTAACCTGGAACCAGGTTGGGGGGTGGGGGTTCTTCCATGAGGAGCAAAGGCAAGGTGAAACTACTGCAGTTCCACACTGAGGGATTTGCTCTGCTTCCTGATTCTCCCTGTAGGAACAGCCCTGACAACAGAGCCTCAGCTATTTGGTCTCCAGAGCTCAAGGCAAGAATGAGAATTGTTGCTCATCTTTCCTCTCAGGCAGAGTTCAAGGCAAGAATGAGAATTGTTGTTCATCTTTCTTCTCAGGCAGAAAGCCCTGAAATTTTTTATAGGGACTTTCAGCGGCTGGAATTAATCAAACCAGAGCTGTTGTTTCTTTGAACATGTTTCTGGGTATCCTGAGGGAATAGGTGCATTTTAATGAATCTGTCACTAGAGCCACTCAACAGAGCCTAACGTTATGGTCGGTGGTTCCGGTGAAGAGCCCATCAAATTGTTATTCTACATCCCTTTGGTGACTTCGGCTTGACCTGGAAGATACATCTCCTGAGGAAACATCATTCACCCTGATCCAGTTAATATGCTGTGGCAAATAGAGAGATAAGGGAAAAACTCATGGGCATATTTCCCAGTTTGCACTCTTCACTCTTCTCAAACTCACCTTCTATCTCCCTCTCCACTCTCTCATATCTGACCCCTTGATCATGCTACTCCCCAAGACTGGAACTCACTTCCCCCAGCACCCAGTCCTTCAGGCTACGGCCCTTCCTGCCTAGGAAATGTCCTACAGATACCACCTGCTCTAAAAATCCCTCCTCAATTAATTCAGATCACCTTTGTCAGACCCCCACTAAAAACACTTTAATCCTACCCTCAGCATTCCTCTATATGTGTTATACATTTACCTATCGTTTAAATGGCATATTTATCTCACATTGTTCAGATGTTTTGTCCTGAAGTGTTTGTACTCCTTCCTGCTTTTTGTTTATTTTTCCTGTGGCTTTTAAAATTGGTAAATAATTTTTGTCAGTCCCCCAGAAGATTGTAAGTCCCTTGAGGGTCAGGGACATTTGTCTTGCTACTTTTCTATGTTCTCAAGTGCTTAGTCTAGTGCCCGGAACTCAGCAGGGGCTTAATAAGGCCATTGATTGATTGATTGACATCTTAGTCAGGCAAAGAGTCCCAGAAAAACAATCACACGTATAATGGGATCAATTAAACTCTGGAAGGAATTCACAGGGATGACAAAATATCCTCTCTGTGGAAAGACACTTATCAAGACCCATTTGGTTGATTTCGCTGGTTGCTAGTCCAATTACAGGGAATCACAAAATCACAGGAATTATAGATGAGAAGACTTAAGCAATCAATTAGTCAATCAATCAATAGTATTTACTTAGAGCCTACTGTGCACAGAGTATTTGTACTAAGCACTTGGGAGAATACAATTAAAGCAAGAAGACAGATGCTGGCACAATTTCTTCCTACCCCTTCCCTATTTAATAATCAATTGGGTGATCATTTGGACTCTCCATTTAATTGGCAGGATGACTTCAGGGTTTTAGAGGAACAGAAATTTCCCCTAGCATCCATCCTCCTTTTTCTTCTCCCTAGTTTTGTCCCATCGCTCCTTGTTATACCTGAACCTGCAAGAACATGGAGGAAGCAGGCAATTGCTGAAGAGTTGCTAAGATTAATTCATTCAATTGTATTTATTAAGTGCTTACTGTGTGCAGAGTGCTTACTAAGCACTTGGGAAAGTACAATGCAACTATAAACAGTGACATTCCCTATCCACAAGGAGCTCACAGTCTAGAGTCTGGGAGACAGACATCAATACAAATAAATAAAATTGGTGCAACAAACTAGGCCAGTGGTCTGCAAATCGTTTCTTCCTGAAATGTACCTTAACATGAGACATATTTGGAAATGCCCAAGCCAAGGGCTAAGTATTTTCTGGGGTTGAGAGTGCAGTGGAAATCACAAGGATGGCATCAAGAAAGCCTATCTGCTTCCACTTGTTTGCTGCTCCTTTTGCTCCTATTATAGATAATCAATTTATGCTACCCTTTCTCCCTCATTAGTTTGCTAGGTCTTCTAGGGCAGGGACTGAGTCTTTAGTTTTATTACCTAGCACAGTGCTCTGAACACAATAAGGGCTCAATAAATTATGTGAATGAATAAACAAACAGGGACCTTTTTGATGGTTTCTTTGTCTCCTTGCTCCCTCCAAGGAAAAAAATAAAGTACAGTTAAAAATTAGGAAGGTTGGCAATGTAGGAGGGAGTGCAGAGGGAGGGTTCAGGAATCAGCAGGGGTCAGATGACCCATTTATATGGTCTGCAGTTTGCTACTGACAACACCAAATAACTCTTCAGAGCTTTGCAATTCCAGCAGCATCTCTCCGACAGTATTTCTCCGACAGTGGGATGCTGTAGATTTTAATGTCTAGTCATAAAGTGGAAACAGCAACACATCCCATCATGTCCCTCATCAAAAACAAGAATAGACTAAACCTGGGGTTTTCCCAGATTTCTGGTAGCAACCACTACAGAGAAACGAAAAGTGGGACAACGGAGGCTCTTCTCCCTCCCGTTTTTCCCTCTCTCCCTGCCTTTCCAGCATCTCACAGGAAACTAATGCCAACTTATTCTCTGAACCTTGAACTTTTCTATCCCACTTCTGACCTCCAATGTCCTCCCTCCATCCTGCAATTCTCTCCCCTATCATATCTGTCAGTCCACCATTCCCTGCACCTTCAAAGCGCTCTCCAAATCACATCTCCTCCAAGAGATTGTCCCTTTGCCTTCATTTCCCACACCCACTGTCTCCTCTGTTTTGCTTATGCACATGGTTTTATACCCCTTGAACAATTTGCTACTCACTCCAGCCCCACAGCCCTTGTGTACATATCCTTTGACTCTACTATACCCCTATTGATAATTTATTTTTGTGTCTGTTTCCCTCAGTAGACTGTAAGCTCCTTGTGGGCAGGATCGTGTCTGCAACTCTATTGTATTGTACTTTCCCTAGTGCTTAGTACAGTGTTCTGTACTCAGAAAGTGCTTAAAAAATACCATTGATCAGTTGATCAGGGAGGAAAAATGTTACTTCTGCCCATCAGTGCATTGTTAATAAAACTATATCAGAAAAACTGCAGGAACATTCATGAATTGAGAGCAAAACACTCCCCCACCACCAAAAAAAAAAAAAAACAAAACCCAAGTTTCATTTAGTTGCTTTCAAATGTTTGCCAACTGTGTTCAAAAATGTTTCAACTATTCTAACTGTCCAAGTGGTTTTGCAAGTGCTTTAGTCAAGCAGCTGCCAAAATTCCATGTGAGTTTCTGGATATTAGAAAAGAAAGATTTTAAGACTCTGAGAGGTGTGAGGCAGGGCAGCAGACCCAAGGATGCATTTACATGAGTTTGTCTCAACTGGCCCAGAAGCTGACAGTGGTTTTCGTGCAGTGTTGAAATGAATGCATCTACTTGAAAACACTTTCCTGCAAAACAAAAATTTGATTTTGAAACCAGTGCTTGGCTTTTCAAACCTTCTGGACTAATGTGTTTGTTTGCAGTACTGAACATTTTATATGTTCCAGAGTAGATGAGGCCATTTCAACCACTTTGCTCACATCTAGGATAATTCAGACAGATTTAGCCTCCTGCCTCAGATTAGCCAATGAGTGAAAGAAGAACTGCTGAGAAAAATCTGCATTAGGGATGAAATTGAAGGGTAAAATAGTTTCTCTCTTTCCCCTAAGTGTATTCCATTGTGTAATAATGTGTCAGGCTAATTCATATGGAGAGCTCACAGGGTAATAACAATGTTCAACCCAAGACTTAAAGCGTTGTTAATTCTCAAGTGTACCATTCTGGGCAATAATCACAAAAATGTTAATTAATAAAGCAATAAGAAAGTAGTGCTGCATTAGATGAAGGAGTGGTTCAGAGTAATAACAATAATAGTGATAAGCATGTGAAATTAAACAACACTATAATTGGTGAGGTGTTAGGCTGTAGAATCTAATCTAAGTCAAGGAAATATAGTTTCCACATTTGATCAGAGGAAAGAAGCCAAAAGTCATAATCGTCCACCGGTACAACATTAGCCTTTAATATGCTATTTGCCTGATGGATGGCAGTGTCAGTAAAGTTTCAGCATTAGATGCTCTCCATTCATTTGAAAATAGGTGTTTATGGCAACTGGAGATTGGCTGACAAGTGGCCGGGCTGTACAAGGCTCTAGGCTTACCACACACATATCAGGAGTAATTAGGCCATTGACTCTCACTCTTAAACCCCCACACAACTTCACCCTTGAAGCTTGTCACCTCCCGAAGTCAGTGATGGCTGCTTACCCATCAGCACTTCCAGCTCAAGCATTCTGAAATAGTGCTTAGAGGGAACCTCTCTCTGTCTCACACGGTTCACTTTAAGAAACAGGATCAGAGTGCCAGCCAACAGCCTCACGGGCATTGGGATTTGGAAGCCAGAGCAGCAGTTAAGCATAAACAAATATCAACTTTCAAGGAGGCAAATGCAGAGAATAATAGACCAATGAACCTCATAAAAAACCTAGGTGCATATCATCATTATACAGGCACTTATTCAGGACCTACTTTGAGCAGAGCACCAGAAGAGAGCCTCGGGTGGATATATTAGAAGAGAACAAAGCAAGGTCCCTACCCTGAGGAGGGAGAGAAGGATGGAGGAGGGAGGAATCACTCTCATGAGGGAATTTAAAGACAACCGCTCCTCAATGGGGTAGATCCCTAATGATATTAACAATAATAATTATAATTACGGTTCCTGTAAAGCGCTTACTATGTGCCAAGCACTGTTTTATGCGCTGGGGTTTATATACGCTAATCAGATTGGACATAATCCCTGTCCCCCATGGGGCTCTCACTCTTAATCCCATTTTACAGATGAGGTAACTGAGATCCAGAGTAGTTAAGTGACTCACCCAAGGTCACAGAAAGACATATGGCAGATTAGAACCCAAGTCTTTCTTACTCCCAGGCCTGTGCTCTATCCACTAAGCCAGGCTGCTTCTCGAGCAGATTTCCAGCCTGGAGAATCTTCAGGGAACTCCCAAACTACCCCTGCAAAACTGTACAGGTACCATGTTTATCAGTACTGGAGAACTGGGCAAGGTCTAGGACTCTCTGCTGGGTTGGAAGCAAAGGGCAGTGACAAGCCAAATCAGTCCATGCTACCTCATCAGGTAACTAGCAGGGGACACGGAGTGAAAACCTGGCAGTAATCAATCAATGAATAGTATCTTTTGAGTGTCTACTCTAGAAGCAGAGTGACTTAGTGGAAAGAACATGGGCTTGGGAGTCAAAGGTTATGGGTTCTAATCCAAGCTCTAACACTTGTCAGGTGTTTGACCTTGGACAAGTCACTTAATTTCTCTGAGCCTCAGTGACCTCATCTGTAGACTGAAGACTGTGAGCCCCATGTAGGACAACCTGATAGTTTTGGATCTACCCCAGGGCTTAGAACAGTGCTAGGCACATAGTAAGTGCTTAACAAATACCAACATTATTATTATTATTATTACTTTGTTCAGAGCAGTGGACCAAACAACTACTGAAATGTTGTGACACCAAAGGTTTGGGTAAGTTTGGGAACAGGGGAGGAAGGATGGGAGGAGGCACAAAGACTCATGGGAACTAGATATATTTTGAATAATTTATTTATTTTAAATCTCATACACCTAACAGAAGTAGGGAGGGTTTCTGGTGGGTGTGTAAATGGGACGCTAAGGAGAGCAAAGGATGGAAGTCCCACAGAGGAGGAAGAACATCTCTTGCAAGGAGATGTTAACAGCAGCTTGGCTTCTCCTCCCTGGGGGGGAGGATTTCTGACTTATCTCCTTTAAGAATTCTTTATATTCTCATGTCTGAGAGGGGATGTGAGTGAGTGTTTGTGTGTATGTCTAACTCTGTACTATAGGTCTATGGATAGATGTGGGTAGCTGGGTGGGCTTGTATTGTGTATATCTGTATATGCATGTATCTTTTGGGGTGGGTTGGTATACAGTTGCATCATGAAGGTGTTTCTGTGTGGGTTGACACCAGCATAACAGCTCTTCAGCTTAAAAAAGATGATGTTATAATTAGATCTCCATCTTTCTCCATCTTGTGTGTCCCTTGTTTCAAAGCAATAATAAAAAAACCTCTAAAGTTGTGTTTACTGAATGCAAGAAATTAATGGCAAAAAGAGAAGATAGCAAGACTCCTCCTGGGGAGTGATAGCATACACCAAGCAGCACAGCTCCATTATGGGAGTGAGGGCTAAGGCCTTAGGTTGTTCCAGAGAAGTGTGGACAGGCTGGATAATTAATCTAATCTCACATCACACTTAAAGTTCCTGCTGGTATAAAGTGCCTCAAAAGGAAGGAGGCAGCAGGGGAATAGGCTGCCTGGGCAGTATTGTGGTAGCTACTGTGAGGTTTCGATCCCACACACACAGTATCGAAATAGCAGGCCTTATTAGTGGGTGACCTGATGGTACTCCAAAAGGAAGTGTGCGGTATCCAGGATACCGTCTGCATCTCTCCATCATCCACAAAGCAACAAGTCATTGTCATATAGGATTTGCAAGGAAAGTAAAGCTGAGGCAGTTAGTGAATCTCCCAAACCGTTAATTCCTGGCCCGATTCAGAACAGGAAGAGATGATTTCTTATTGACTCCAAGTCAAAACAATGAGACATTAAGTGTGACCCCATTTCTGAGTTCGAAGTGGGAGAGGGGGAAGGTCTTTCATAAGGGTAGAACTTCTATGGGGTTGGAAAAGTGGTCCAAGAAAAACGGGAGATGAAAAAGGGAGGCAGAGAAAGGGAGTGAAAGAAAGGAACAGACACAGACAGAAAAACAGAGGAAGAGAGAGAAAGATAAAGACAGATAACTAGAAAGACTCAGAGGTAGGGTGACATGCACACACAAATAGATATCCAAATCACACACACACACATACCCAAGCATTCACTCAAGGTAATTTCTATCATCCAGTGCAGCCAACATGGCAGCAGAAAGGAGGAAAGTCAATCAGTCATCAGTTGTGTTTGTTGAACACTTACCACGTGCAGAACTTGGGAGAGTACAGTTAAAAGGTGTCAATCTAACCTGTCCCTTCATCACGACCCGCTCCATACTCTCTGCTGCTCTCACTGATGTCACTGCAGCCTATTCCTGGGAGATTTCCATGGTGGTTATGCTGCATATAATGGTGGAAAGGGCAATAATAATAATAATTGTAGTATTTATTAAGCGCTTACTGTGTGCCAGGCACTGTACTAAGTGGTAGGATGGATACAAGCAAATCAGGTTGGACACAGTCCCTGTCCAGCACAGGGTTCACGCTCTTAGTCCCCATTTCACAGATGAGGTCAACTGAGGCCCCAAGAAGTTAAGTGATTGCCCAGGGCCACGCAGCAGATAAATGGCAGAGCCGGGATTAGAATCTATGACCTTCTGACTCCCAGGCCAATGCTCTGTCCATTACACCATGTTGTTTCCTGTGAAAATAGTAGTAATATAATTTATTAAGCATGTACTATGCGCAGCAGTGTGGTGACAGGGAAAACTGGAAAACACCAACTTCCCCTTTCTCTTTGTTTCTGGCTGCTGATGGCGATCCCAAGCTCAACTCCCCTGATGAACACATGGGATTTCTGGTAAGTTTCAAGTAGAAGAGATGGACAGAAAGAAGCAATATTCATGGTGGCAGGAGCTGGAAAAGTGCCAAATTCAATGTATTCAACTCTGACCAAATCCTCCTTGAAATCTTGGCCTTTTTTGACCCTGTGTTCCACTCCCTCCTCCTTTCAAGATAATGGCAATTCAGTATGCAGAGACCTGCATATTATGTACTTAAGGTACACAGACTGCTGTATGGAACACTTGAGAAAGTTCAGCACAAGGAACCGGCATGGCGTAGTGGCTAGATCAGAAGCCTGGGAGTCATGGGTTCTAATCCCGTCTCTGCTACTTGTCTGCTGTGTGACCTTGGGCAAGTTACTTTCCTTATCTTTGTCTCAGTTTCCTCACTTGTAAAATGGGGATTAAGATGGTGAGCTCCATATAGGACAGGGACTGCGTTCAACCCCATTTGCTCATATCCACCCCCGTGCTTAGTTCAGTTCCTGGCATTCAGTAAATGCTTAACAAATACTAGAATCATTATTATTATTACAACAGAGTTGGGAGATAAGATCCCTGCCCATGAGGATCTTACAATCAATGAGGGGATTAGGAATAGGGGAAATAGTAGAGTAGAAGGATATTTAGATAAGAACTGTGGGAGTGTTAAAAAAACGGTACTCAAAAGCTACAGTCTAATCTCTGTCCAGCCAGCCATGCACATAACAGTGCCAATGTGATATTGGCTAGATTTAATAATTTGGTATTTGTTAAGCGCTTACTATGTGCAGAGCACTGTTCTAAGCGCTGGGGTAGATACAGGGCAATCAGGTTGTCCCACGTGAGGCTCACAGTTAACCCCCATTTGACAGATAAGGTAACGAAGGCACAGAGAAGTTAAGCGACTTGCCCACAGTCACACAGCTGACAAGTGGTAGAGCTGGGATTCGAACTCATGACCTCTGACTCCCAAGCCCGTGCTCTTTCCACTGCACCATGCTGCTTCTCTATTTGAATATCAGATTTGAATTCTGATTACAGTTTCCAACTTCTCTTCTCTACCTCCAAAATAACCGTGCATATTTTAACTATTTTACACTTCTCTGTGCCTCAGTTACCTCATCTGTGAGGCCCATATGGGACAGACTGTGTCCAACATGTTTAGATTGTATCTACCCCAGGACTTTATACAGTGCCTGGAACCCAGTAAGCACTTAAAAAATGCCACTGGAAAAAAAAAAAGAAATTCAAGAACAATGATCAAAGGATAATTGAAAAACCATCTTTCTTGAAGAAAGTGCTTCTTTCCTTAGTGACGGAAGTTTGAGTGAATCCACATGCTGTCATCTTTCAAAGATATCCTTGCCCAAGGTACCCAACATCCAGGCTCAAAGATATGCGGTCTATGTTGAGTTAAATTTCATTTCCCAAGGACAGGACTTCTTGACAATCTGGATGGTCATTTTCAGCCCAGGCTTGATCTCGGTTATGGGACCAAATAAATGTGTTCTCTGGAGGACAAAGTGAAGCTGAGAATGATAATAACCCTGTTAATCTGATTCAATTAAACAGTTAAATCAGATTGTTTAAGCTCCATAAACGATGTCACCAAATCCACTTTTGAACATGAATAATCCCGTTTTACTATCAATTTTAATTAAATAGATCAGATAATTGCCAATCTCCAATGTCCAGACTATGGAGGTTAATACAAGGCCTGTGCTCTATAAAATCCTGTGATGAAATTCATCTTTGGAATACATCTCCCATAAAAAATTCAACTTTTACATTCATTGAAACCCTTAAAATCCTCCACAAGCTTCCTGAGTCTCTCCTCATCAAATGAAAGCTCACCATTGTCTTCAAGTCTCTCCATCATCTGTCTCCACTTTACATATCTGTTCTCTTCACCTGTTAGACCCCAAATCCCTGTGTTCATTCCTCCCAAGCCAATCTTCTAACTGTTCTTGGCTCACAACTCTCCTATTTCTACCCCCTTGTTTACACTATTTCCCTGGCTTGGAATTACCTCTTCCTCCACATCAGATGCACTAGAACTTTCCCCATATTCAAAGCCCTCCTAAAATTCCCATTCCTTTAACAAGCATTTCCTGGTTAATTTCCCAGGACTCTGATCCATATCATCCCTTCATCCAACTTTAGCACTTGTAAATGAATTTATACCCTCAATCAATTAATAGAATTTATGGAGCATTTACTGTACGCATAATACTGTACTAAATGCTTGGGAGAGTACAATATAATGTAATTGGTAGGTACAAACCCCATCCTCAAGAAGTTTACAGTCTATAAACTTACAAGCTTACACTCATGGATATTATAATAATAATAATAATCATAATGGAATTTGTTAAGTGCCAGAGAAGCAGCGTGGCTCAGTGGAAAGAGCACGGGCTTTGGAGTCAGAGGTCATGGGTTCGTATCCCGGCTCGGCCACTTGTCAGGTGTGTGACTTTGGGCAGGTCACTTAACTTCTCAGTGCCTCAGTTACCTCATCTGTAAAATGGGGATTAAGACTGTGGGCCCCACGTGGGACAACCTGATTCCTCTGTGTCTACCCCAGCGCTTAGAACAGTGCTCGGCACATAGTAAGCGCTTAACAAATACCAACATTATTATTATTATTATTATGGGCCAAGCACTGTACTAAGCACTGAGGTGGATACGAGCAAATCTGGTTGGACACAGTCCTTATCTCACATGGTGCTCAAAGTCTCATTTCTTATTTTACAGATGAGGTAACTGAGGTTCAGAGAAGTGAAGTGAGGTAACTGAGGTTCAGAGAAGTGAAGTGACTTGCCCAAGGTCACACAGCAGACAAGTGGCAGAGATGGGATTAGAACCCATGACCTTCTGACTCCCAGGTTAGTGCTCTATCCAGTATGGCATGCTGCTTCTATATATGTGTATTCAATTATTTATTTTGACTACTCTAGATGTAATTACTTTTATGCATATCTCCTTCATTATAGTATAAGCTTATGGACAGGGAGCATGTCTCTTCTTTTTTTCTGTATTTCCCAAGGTCCTAGATTACCGGGATTTTTTTTTTGTCTTCAGTTATCCACATAACCCCCTCAATTCTCTTAGTTGCTATTTTTTTAGATGAAATGCACTGTGAAAGATATATGGTCAGAACCAAGTATAAACACAAGTGCTAAGGGTGGCCATGGGAATGATGCAACTAGAGAAATAGCAACAATGCTATGGAGATTGCTTTGAACTCTAGATGGCAAACTTGTCCCCTAGATTGTAAGCTTACTGTGGGCAGGGAATGTGTTTGCTTATTGTTTCATTGCATTCTCCCGAGTTCCCAGTACAGTGTTCCACACACAGTAAGGTCTCAATAAATACGACTGAATGAATGAAAATGCAAATACACTCTAAGTTCATGAAAATGTCCAATAAAGCACAGTCAGGTTTTCTGCCCAGAAACGGTAGATGGAGTTGGGGTGTGTCTTCTAGAGTGGGTTTTCAGGAGGGCTTTGAAAATAATAATAATAATAATAATGATGGCATTTGTTAAGCTCTTACTATGTGCCAAGCACTATTCTAAGCGCTGGGGGTGGGGGTGTGGATAACAGGTAATCAGGTTGTCCCATGTGGGGCTCACAGTCTTAATGCCCATTTTACAGATGAGGTAACTGAGGCGCAGAGAAGTTAAGTGATTTGCCCAAAGTCACACAACTTACAAGTGGCAGAGCTGGGATTTGAACCCATGAGCTCTGACTCCCCAGCCCGTGCTCTTTCCACTGAGCCATGCTGCTTCTGGGAGTGGACATGGTTTGGTGGATATAAAGGAATTTCAGGCAGAGGAAGGTTGTGAGCAAGAGGTCACAGACAAGATCAACTAGGGCATTAAGAGGAAGGTTAGGTTGGGAATGAAAAGTGCAAGTGCATGGTTTAGTGGATAGACCAAGGGTTTGGGAGTCAGAAGGTCACAAGTTCTAATTCTGGCTCTGCCACTTCGTTATCATTATTATTATTATGGTACTTGTTAAATGCTTACTATATGCCAAGCACTGTTCTAAGCTCTGGGGTAAATACACAGAAATCAGGTTGTCCCACTTGGGCCTCACAATCTTAATCCCCCTTTTACAGACAAGGAAACCGAGGCAAGGAGAAGTTAAGTGGCTTTCCCAACGTCACACAACAGACAAGTGGTGGAGGGGAGATTAGAACCCATGTCCTCTGACTCCCAGGTCTGTGCTCTTGCCACTAAGCCAAGCTGCTTCTGTCTTGTGTGCTGTCTGCTTGTCTGCTGTGGGACCTTAGGCAAGTGACTTCACACTCTGTGCCTCAGTTACCCCATTTGTAAATTGGGGATTGAGACTGTGAGCCCCACCCAGGGGCTGTGTCCAAACAAATTTGCTTCTATCACCACAGTGCTTAGTACAGTGCCTGGCACAAAATAAATACTTAACAAATACCACGATTATTATATACGATGGTATCTAGGGCAGAGTCATCTTGATAGTCCATTAAGAATGATGGAGCATTGATCCCTTAGAATAGAATGCAAGCTCTTATATTTGGTCACTGCTGTAGAAGCCAAGTTATGAGAAGCAGCATGATCTAGTGGATAGAACATGAGCCTGGGACCCAGGGGATCTTGTTCTAATCCCAGCTCTACCACTTGTCTGCAGTGTGATCTTATGCAAGTTACTTAACTTCTCTGTGCCTCTGTTACCTTATGGGGATTAAATTCTCCTCCCTCTTAGACTCTGTCCCACCTGATTATCTTGTACCTACCCCAGGGCTTAGAACAGTGCCTGGCACATAGTAAGTGCTATTAAAGAAAAAAAGTTTTACCTGTGCAACTCCAGCTGTCAATAAATATGAATGATTGAATGTTGAATGTGAACAAGCCCACTGGACCAGCATTGGCTCAGTTAGGCCATCTCCCAAAAACTTGGGCCAGCACTGGCTCAGAGTTAAGCCTGTTCCCCAGAACCTTCAGTTTGGGAGGCTTTAGATCGAGGCTGGGAGCATTCTAGACTGGTGCACTGTATCCACAGCCCAGGGAGGAAGGTAGGATAAGCTCTGCATTGCGCTAGCTGTGCGAACAAAGCCAATAATAAAGGGACGTTTACATCTTTATTGAGGAAATGATCATAACCACACATCATTTAGCACAATAGGGATACATTCGTTCCTACTCAGAACCAAAATAAGCGGAGTCTTCATTGTTGTCAGCTATAGTGAAAAATACTATTTCTGGGGATAATCTATATTCTTCCCTGCACAATGGCCCTCTCTGCATGGAAGGAAGTTAATGAGGATCTATCTGAAAAATAAAATCAGAATTCATACATTTCTGATAGTTGGCAGTCTCCCTTTCAAACCCATGGATGGGGGCCCTGACAACTAGTTTTGTCATAGGAAACATGGAAAATCTGAATGGGGGTCAGGTTGAAGTGGCTTATGGCTATGAGCTTGAGATCTAGGGAGCAGATGGGGATTTTAAAATATGCTGGCATTAGAGGACATCTGCTGCCCTGAACAGAGAATCTATTACCCTGCAACATCCAAAATGCTCACTTTCATACCCAACCTCTTCCTGAGAAGGGAGAAGAGGAAAGGAAGGATTGAAGAGTGAATGGAAGGGCAGAAGCCCATGATAGGATATCCACATGGTGCAGCAATACAGGCAGTGGAGGTGGAAGGGAAAGTTGACCCTTACAGAAATTCACCACTGCTCAAGTGTGACCACTAAGGAATTTGCCTGATTGACATCTTATGTTCCAGGGTGTTCATTCTGATGTAATCTCGTCTGCTAAGGATTCAATCTATAATTTATATTTCTTCTCTGGCTACGGAATCTATATGGAGATGAAAGAAATGTGCTTTGCCTCTTTGAAGGGAAGTAATTTTTTCTTCATCTGGAGATATTTCGTATTCTTTTGGTTGCAAACATTCAGAAAGTGACAACATAAGCCATAAAATAATAACGGTTAGTCTTAATGCCCCATCATTGTATCTATTTAACCTTTTTTGAACTAATATCCTTTTGATATTTTCCACCTGCATAACATCTGGAGGAAACAAATCCCACCTTCTTACCTTCTACATTCTGATTTTAACACCTTCATAGTGAATATTCTGAGCCCTGTATGGAACAAGGACTGTTTCTAGTCTGATTATCAAGAAGCAGCATGGCCTAGTTGATAGAGCACAGACAGGGAGTCAGAAGAACTTGAGTTTCAATTCCGGTTCCTCCTATTGTCTGCTTTGTGACCTTGGGCAAGTCACTTAACTTCTCTGTGCCTTAGTTACCTCATCTGTAAAATGAGGGATTAAGACTGAGAGCCCCATGTAAGTCAGGGACTGTGTTCAACCTGAATGCCTTGTATCTATCCCAGTGCTTAGAATAGTGCCTGGCACATAGTAAGTGCTTAAGAAATACTATTAAAAAAAGATCTAGTATCCATCCCAACACTGTGTTTGACATAGAATAGGGATTATTCATTCATTCAATAGTATTTATTGAGCGCTTACTATGTGCAGAGCACTGTACTAAGCGCTTGGGATGAACAAGTCGGCAACATATAGAGACAGTCCCTGCCGTTTGACGGGCTTACAGTCTAATCGATTAATAAATGTCATAATAGAATTTTACTGTGCATATTCAAATAAAATTTCTTAATCATTTAATTCTCACTGTTTTGTTAAAATAAAAATTCTTCCAAACTCAATGGTCTTTGGCAGGCAAACACTCTTTAAAACAAGGTTGCAAACAAAACAGCCTTTCCATAACTTTACTTTTTCTTTAGGTGTAGAATTACTCAAATAATTTGACAATTCTGTTTTTGAGGTCCCTAGGGTGGCAGAAAGGTAAGGAGAAGGAGCTGAGAGTGGATAGAAAAAGTTCAAAAGCAGTCTGTAGTTAAGTGCTGCCTTTGACATTGTCGACCATCCCCTCCTCCTCCACACCTTATCTCACCTTGGCTTCACGGAGTCCAGACTCCAGTCTCTCCTGGTTCTCCTCTTATCTCTCTGGCCGCTCATTCTCAGTCTCCTTCGCAGGTGCCTCCTCCCCCTCCCATCCTCTAACTGTTGGAGTTCCTCAAGGATCAGTTCTTGGCACTCTTCTGTTCTCCATTTACACTCACTCCCTTGGTGAACTCATTTGCTCTCACGGCTTTGACTACCATCTCTACACAGATGACACACAGATCTATATCTCTGCCCCTGTCCTCTCCCCCTCCCTTCAGGCTCACATCTCCTCCCGCTTCCAGGATGTCTCCACCTGGATGTCGGCCCGCCACCTAAAACTCAACATGAGCAAGACTGAGCTCCTCATCTTCCCTCCCAAGCCCAGTGCTCTCCCAGACTTCCCTATCACCGTGGATGGCATGACCCTCCTTCCCGTCTCTCGGGCCCGCAATCTCGGTGTCATCCTTGACTCGTCTCTCTCGTTCACCCCACACATCCTATCCATTACCAAGACCTGCCTGTTTCACCTTTACAATATCGCCAAGATCCGCCCTTTCCTCTCCACCCAAACGGCTATCTTACTGCTACGGGCTCTCATTATATCCCGGCTAGACTACTGTGTCAGCCTTCTCTCTGATCTCCCTTCCTCCTCTCTCGCCCCGCTCCAGTCTATTCTTCACTCCGCTGCCTGGCTCATTTTCCTGCAGAAACGCTCTGGGCATGTCACTCCCCTTCTTAAACACCTCCAGTGGTTGCCTATCAACCTCCACTCTAAACAAAAACTCCTCACTCTAGGCTTCAAGGGTCTCCATCACCTTGCCCCTTCCTACCTCTCCTCCCTTCTCTCTTTCTACCACCCACCCCGCACGCTCCGCTCCTCTGCCACCCACCTCCTCACCGTCCCTCGGTCTCGCCTATCCCACCGTCGACCCCTGGGCCACGTCCTCCCGCGGTCCTGGAATGCCCTCCCTCCTCACCTCTGCCAAACTAATTCCCTTCCCCTCTTCAAAATCCTACTTAAAACTCACCTCCTCCAAGATGCCTTCCTAGAATGAGCTCCCCTTCTCCCTCTACTGCCTGTACCGCCCCCCCTTCACCTCTCCACAGCTTAACCCTATTTTCCCCCCATTTCCCTCTGCTCCTCCCCCCTCCCTTCCCATCCCCTCAGCACTGTACTCATCTGCTCAACTGTATATATTTTCATTACCCTATTTATTTTGTTAATGAAATGTACATCGCCTCGATTCTATTTAGTTGCCATTGTTTTTACGAGATGTTCTTCCCCTTGACTCTATTTATTGCCATTGTTCTTGTCTGTCTGTCTCCCTCGATTAGACTGTAAGCCCGTCAAACGGCAGGGACTGTCTCTATCTGTTGCCGACTTGTTCATTCCAAGCGCTTAGTACAGTGCTCTGCACATAGTAAGCGCTCAATAAATACTATTGAATGAATGACTGAATGGTGACACCAGGATTCACTCTGCCAACTTAGACACATAGGGATACATAGTTGTCGCCTGACTACTTGTTTGGTTTTGTTTTGTCTGTCCCCCCCATTTAGATTGTGAGCCCGTTGTTGGGTAGGGATCTCTGTTGCTAAATCGTACATTACAAGCGCTTAGTACAGTGCTCTGCACATAGTAAGCACTCAATAAATATGATTGAATGAATGAATGAATGAATGAATGAATGCCACACCAAAATGTGATTCTCGTCTGCCTGGATGGCACTCTCCTTGCTATTGTTAAGCTGGTGATGAAAGTTACAACTGACCTATGCATAGTAATGTTAATATCCTTTAAATAATATTGCCTGTCCCATCCAGATATGGCTTCACCATTCCATTCTAACAAATTATCCAGCTAAATGGGGCAAAATATACAATAATTTCCATGAACTGGATATTTCAGCCAAGAAGATTGTTCCAGATTCCTCTTACCTGATATCCAGATAATTGAGGTCAAAATGTATTTTCTTTTTATTCACATTAGCCAAATGCTTCAAGTAGGTAAAACTGGCCTGGAAAACAAATCTTAAATGGTAGAAGATTCTTTGAAGAGGAGTCTATATGTAAGTTGAGAAGTAACTTCAGAACCTTTTGGGAATAAAAAAAGAAATGATGGGATATGGTGACTTCCTACTAAGAATTTAGCAATCTTGAAAGAGGATATCTAATAAGTCATCTTCAGAGCATCCCTGTGGATTCTAGCAGGTTTTACTTCCTTCATTTTGCACCGGAGAAATTTGAGGCTCAGAGAAGTTAAATGAATTGTCAAAAGTCACAGAGGGAGCCAGTGGTGTGTCTGCACAGGGCAAATCCCAACAGTGGTTGAAAGAAATTGACAGAACCCACCAGAGTCTTAATAGCACTATCACAATGGAGATGATGATGATGATAAAGACAGTCTCTTGCCATAAACAAAAAACAAACTTTGGTGGAGGAGACATCAAGGCTGAGAACATGTGTGAAGAAATTGATTATTGATTATTATCCTTCCCGGTCATATTCCCCTATGCAACAAGTGAATAAGCGGGAAAGGGTGTCATACATTGTGAATGGCATGTGAGAATTTTGCATACAAAACCCACAAGAGCAGCAGCGTGGCACAGTGGAAAGAGCCCGGGCTTGGGAGTCAGAGTTCATGGGTTCGAATCCCGGATCTGCCGCTTGCCAGCTGTGTGACTTTGGGCAAGTCACTTAACTTCTCTGTGCCTCAGTTACCTCATCTGTAAAATGGGGATTAAAACTGTGAGCCCCACGTGGGACAACCTGATTACCTTGTTTCCCCCAGTGCTTAGAACAGTGCTTTGCGCATAGTAAGCACTTAACAAATACCACAAATGGTCGGCGCGGCAGAGTGCCGACAGTGAGCTATAGCACCACAGACTGAAAGGTAGTTACCAGGGCAGCTTCTTTGGTGGTTGCTGTGGGCTTCAGTGCCCATGCTGGTCTGGTATTTTCACACTTCCTGGTGAACCTGTCCACCAAGCAAAATGGCTCAATCATAGTAATTCAGCGCTTACTGTATGCCAAGCACTGCTCTAAGCACTGGGGTAGATACAAGTTAATCAAGTTGGACACAGTACCTCCCTCACATGGGGTTCACAGTCTAAGTAGAAGGGAGTAGGATTGAATCCCCATTTTAGACGAGGAACTGAAGCACAGAGAAGTGATTTGCCCAGTGTCACCCAGCAGATATGTGGCAGAGACGACACTAGAACCCAGGTCCTTTGACTCCCAGGCTCATGCTCTGTCCACTAGGCAGCAACTGCTTTTCTTAGATGATTTAACCCCAGAGGACAGATTCTTCCTTCTATTCATTATTATCATTATTATTACTATTATAATAGTCATATTTGTGATATTTGTTAAATGCTTGCTATGAGCCAAGCACTGCACTAAGCAGGGGAGTAGATGAAAGGTAATCAGGCTGGACAGAGTTACTTTCCCATGTAGGGCTCACAATATTAATAGGAGGAAGAACAGAAATTTACAGATGAGAAAACCCAGGCCCAGAGAAGTTAAACAACTTGTCCAAAGTCACCCAACAGGCAAATGGCAGAGCTGGGATTAAAACCCAGATGCTTTGACTCCCAGGTCTAGGGCTCGTATGGGCCTCACAGCCTAAGAAGGAGGGAGAACTCCTATTTTAAAGTTGAGGAAACTGAGAAACAGAGAAGTTTAGTGATTTGCCCAAAGTCACACAGCTGATAAGCTGCAGAGCCAGGATTAGCTACAAGCTAACCAGGTTGGATACAGTCCCTCTCTCACGTAGGACTCACAGTTTAATTCCCCATTTTTCAGATGAGGTAACTGAGGCTCAGAGAAGTTAAAAGATTTGCCCAAGGACACACAGCAGATTCGTGGTGGAGCTGGAATTAGAGCCCAAGTCCTTCTGATTTCCAGGCCCGTGCTCTATCCACAAGGTCATGCTTCTATGACCAAAAGCTAATGGCATAACTAATGCAGAGTTCTGCTTGGTAAAAACTCCATTAGATGGGATAAACTTAAAAATAAAAGTTAAAAAATGAAAATCACTCTTTCACACTTGGGTCCTCATGTTTCCTTGGTGAGATAATCAAACATCCATTATATGCTTAAATGTTAGTTAGGAGCCAGTATTATACATGTGCTAACCATGTCTATTTCTAGGTAGCCTTCAATTGCAAGTTAACAAATAGGCAGATCAGCCTCCTGCTATAAATATAACATCGAGAATGGCATGGAAATACCTGCCTCTAGGCTCTGCTGGAACAGTCAACTGAGAGGATTACAAATCAGAATCAGATCCTGGTCAACAGATCAGGCAGTCATCTGCTCAAAATGTATGATAAAAAATGGATCCGTTAGACCTACTGAGCAGAAATAGGAATTCCAAAGGAAAAAGGTGAACTTAATCACATGGTGTGATCACCCACTCTGATGTGAGATGGATGGCTCTCCTCAAGCAAAGGCTTCCTAAAGGTCAGGACAGCAGGAGAAAGGTTAAAAAAACAGGGACAGGCTTTGCTGGGGACAAACCTTCAGGGTAGCAGGTATCAAATCTTAGCAAAACAAAGCGACACGATGTATTGATCCTCCTTTGTTTTGCCAACTTCACTGGCTCTTCTGGAGAGGATTTCATTGGTCAGTAGCAGCATCTTCAAAAAAAAAGAGTGAGTTATGCATATGCTAAGCAAATATACTGCAAGAATCTCTGCAGCAGGGATTATATCCTTTCTGAATTTGGTAGAGCAGCTGGAACAAATGAGAAGACTGAATTACAGCCAATTATAGACAATAGTTAAAAACACCGTTTAGAGCTTAGTATTCATTGAATTTTGGTGATGATAGGGCGCTAAACTTTAAAGAGAGAGAGGTGGGGGTGGGTTCTGCAGAAAGCAGATATCAAAAACAGTATACCTGAGCAAGAGAGGGTCTTACATGTTCCATAAAACATTCTGAAAATGGACTGATTTTTGAAAAATGATATAAAATGAAGTACTGTTGGACACTTGACCCATGACCAGGAGAAGTTAATTCCCTCACTGGATACTGAAAATGAATTTAACTAATATGCACATTGTTACTACAGTTAAAAAGCAGGTCAATATGGAAATAAAAAGGGATAATAATATGTTAAATGTATAAAACACTTTACTTTTCAAAAAAAACTTCCCCCTCTAACTCATCCTGTCTCATTCCCATGAGATAGTGGGATGGGAAGACCAGAATTTTAAATCATAGTTTATAGGTGAGGAAACCAATGTAAAAAGAGGTCAAGGAGTTCAGTGGCAGAGGCGAGATTTGAACACCGGTATTGTTGCCATGAAATTCACTTTATAAATCTTTGCATTACAGTGCATAAATGTTGAAATATATTGGGTAGGTGTGGAGAGGAATTCTATATTCATAAAAGATAAGAGATAAATCACTATGGAGGGTATGAGTCATTTTGGAGAACTGAATTTGCTATCCTTTAAGATTGTTTTAACCTATGAAAGGTGCTAGAAGGCAGGGAATGCCACCTGCTAATTTTCTGGGTGTCTGATACCGTGTTTGGCAGGTCTGAAAAGTACTCATAGTGAATTTCCTCCCATATCCCATATTCTAGACTGTAAGTTCCATGAGGTCAAGGAACGTGCCCACCAACTCTTTTGTACTGTACTCTGCCAAGCTCTTAGTACAGTGTTCTGCACACAGTAAATGCTTAATAACTACCATTGATTGATTGATTGATTGATGCATTGAAGAATGGTGAAGCATATAATGAGGCTGATGCATGACACTAGTGATGTGAATGATGGTAATGATGATGATGATGATGATTCCTGGAGAAGGGGGCCTCTCCCAAGTTATCTTCATTCCCTGTAGGCTGTAAACTCCCTTTAGACCTTAAGCTCTTTGTGGACAGGGATCATGTCTACTAAGTCTATTATTGCACTCTCCCAAGCACCTAGTACAATTCTTGGCACCTTAGTGCTTAATAAATAACACTGATTGAGTGATTGATTGATGGATCCCTGATCCTGTCATCCTATTATCCAGTTGTAAGACATTTGTATCATTTTATTTCTTCCAATTATTTATTAATACGTCCCTTGTTTCTGTTATTGACAGTGGTTTTCATATTTTGCCTTCTTTTCCCATGGTATGTTATAATTTGTTATGCATACTTCGCTCATTAAGCTGTGAATAGAGTTGTCCTTTGGGAATGGGATGTGAAATGGGGACAAACTGATCCTGGAAAAGCAGGAAGTAATAATAAAAATTGTGTAATTATTAAGCTTTTCCAATGTGCCAAGCACTACACAATACTTTATTGAATCATTGAGGTTGATACAAGATAACAAGTTACAGTCCCTGCCTCACAAGGGCTCTCAATTTATGCAAGAGAGAGAACAGGTATTAAATCCCCATTCTTCAGAGGAGGAAATTTAGTCCCAGAGAAGTTAAGTGCTTTCTCCAATGTCAAACAGCAGGCAAGAGGTGGAGACTGGATTAAAACCCAGGTCTTCTGATTCCCAGGCCTATGCTCTTCCCACTAGACCATGCCCAGAAAGGACATAGGAACTCCCAGTCAGTTATTACAGTGCATAGAGTAAGCACTAAATTAATATTATTGATTGACGGATTGATAGAGGGGGGCAGGGGACCCAGACTCTCTAACATCTTCACCATACCAGCATCCAGTGACTCTTAAGAGTTCACCCAATTCAGGTTTTTGCCCCTCTCCCTAACTCTGAAGACCAAATGATTCTGTCGTGTATCGATCATTCTATTACTTCCATCTGCCCATCTGCTTCAGGCATTTTGCTTGGAGCCTCTAACACCCTTCAGTGTAATCTTAAATACCCATCTTAAAAGAGACAACCAAGGGCCTGGGCTACTGCAACCAAATGAGAGAAAGAAAATACATGGTTATTTCACAAAGAGAACTTGAAGCTATTTTCACTGGACTGGAGTCCTCAGTACAAGAAAAAATATTCCTGGGAGGGCTCTAGCTCCAAGAAACAATGACCAGATCCCCAAATGACACCTCATAAGATTGCTGAAACTCTTTTACTCAGTCTGGTGGATATGGTCCAGAAACAAAGGGCTAGAGAAGGAGAGCGAGAGACCACATATGAGTGCTGGTGAAATTCTGCTGCTGTCAGCTTCCAAGCTACACAAAGCTAACATTATTCTCCATAAGCCAGCACTGCTCTCTATAACCCAGGACTATTTCCCATAGTCTAGCTCCACTGCCCAACTCAATACCATTCCCATAATTCAGCACCATTTGCCCTGCCCAGCACCTTCCTCATAACCCAACGGCATTCCCCATAACCCATCACCATTATCACTCTTCCCCATAACCCAGAAACATTCCCTGGACCTCTTCTGAATCATTTTGTCTTGGGTGATGTTGAAGGGGCCACAGCAAGGCAATGATTGATATGCTACAAGGTGATATAATGCATTTCCATATATATATATATGTACATACATATATACATATATATGTGTGTATGTGTACATAATATGTGTGTTAGTGTGTATGTGTTCTGTAGACAGCATGGATTGCACCTGCCAACTCTATTATATTCTCCACAACACCTTGTACAATGCACAGTGAGTTCTCAATAAATACCACTGATAGATTGTCTATTATGGATTTGCAAGGAGCTGCTCTCTGAGACCAGTCTTCACATTTGCCAGTTGTTCTGGCTCAGAACTGAGGAAAAGCGTGAACATCCCCCATCACTGTCAGAGAAGAGACTGCAGTCACCAGCAACATCACAAGGAGGCAAAAGATTGACTAGGTGATCCAAATAGGTGGTTCAGGCTTTGTGTGACCTCAGCATTCTGGTTAGGGAAAACATTTACTTGTTGTTATTTGTGCTCGGGAAGGGTTTAGAGATTACTGTGATCATTAGCTAACCTTGGCTGGTGAGGGAGTACCTTTTCCCTTTACCCTTTAAGCACTGAAAATTCACCTCACTTGATCTGTACCTTTAAGACTCGATATCTACCCCCACCTTCAACCTCACAGAACCTATGTAAATATTCAAAATCTATTTTAACTTCTGTCTCCCCATCTAGACTGTAAACTACTTGTGGTTAGGGATTGTGTCTTCCAATTCTATGGTATGATACACTCCCAAGTGTTTAATACAGTGTTCTGGACACAGTAAGAACTCAATAAATACCACTGACTGATTAATTGATTCCTCCTCCATATAATCCTAGGGTCCTGGCGTGGACGAAGCTAAATCAACATGAAAATGAGAATCACATGAAAGCTGGCCATCAGGAACCCATCTTCTCTCCTGTGTTATAGTTGTACAATCTTCAAACAATAGGCAGAAGCTGCACTTACATCAACAAGCCAGGCCACCTTGTCAAAGCAGTGAGGTTATAATCCCTTGGCATTTTCTAATTTCCATTTGACATTTTCCTCCAGCAGAGAAGGAAGCCTTTCTGTTACACACATAAATGTTTTGAGTTTTTAAAGTGACAGGTGGTCCTCTGCTAGCTGGGAAGTTCCTCAATCCCAAGACTTAGCACCACATCCCAAGCCTCTTCGGGCTAGGCACCTAAAATGGTATGGTAGTGAATGAAGCTGAATCATCACCCTCCAATTTATAGGCAGCAATTTTAGTTTTCAATTTCAAGTAGCTTTTTTACTGTGGCAAAGTTCTACTGAGAGAGACTAGAATTTAAGCAATGAAAGTGCAGTTCTAGTTTTCCTCATATGTCTATTCTTTGGGGGTTTTTACAGCAATTTGGGCAAGTCTGATCCATGAGATTTTTGTTACATTCCATGGTGGATTGTTTATTTTAGTAATAGGCTTGGGATCTTTTCCACTATTATTACCAGTATCACCATGATCATCATGAACAATATTGATTAAGTTCCTAATGGTTACAGAATATTATTCAAGGTAATTGGATAACATTCATTAATCAATCAGTGGTATTTATTAAATGTCTACCATGTGCAGAGCACTGTAGTTAGTCATATTTATTGAGTGCTTACTGAGTGCAGAGCTCTGTACTAAGTGCTTGGAGAGTACAATATAACTGTAGACGGCACCACCATCCTTCCCCTCTCACAAGCTCGTAACCTTGGTGTTATCCTTGAGTCTCTCTCATTCAACCCACATTTTCAATCCATCACCAAATCCTGTCAGTCTCACTGTCACAACATTGCTAAAATCCTCCCTTTCCTCTTCATCCAAACTGCTGCCACATTAATACAAGCACTCATCCTATCCCGCCTAGATTACTGTATCAGCCTCCTCCCTGACCTCCCAACCTCCTGTCTGTTCCCAATCCAGCCTATACTTCACTTTGCTGCCTGGATCATTTTTCTACAAAAACAATGTTCAAGACATGCCACTCCCACTTCTCAAAAATCTCATTAGTTGCCCATCCACCTCCCTATCAAAACAAAAACTCCTCACCATTGACTTTAAAGCACTTCTTCACCTCGCCCCCTCCTACCTCATCTTGATTTTTTCCTTCTACAATCCAGCCTGCATACTTCGCTCCTCTAGTGCTAACCTTCTCATTGTGCCTCCATCTAGCCTGTCTCACCATTGACCCCTGGCCTACATCCTGCCTCCTCAAATCCGACAATTACTTTCCTCCATTTCAAAGCTTAATTGAAGGCACATCTCCTCCAAGTGGCCTTCTCAGGCTAAACCCCACTTTTTCTCTCCTCCCATTCTCTTCTGCATCACCCTGATTAGCTCCCTTTGATCTCCACCCTTCCCAACCCCACAGCACTTATGTATATACCTGTAATTTTATTTATTTGTATTGATGTTTGTCTCCCGCACTCCAGACTATGAACTTGTTATGAGCAGGGAATGTCACTGTTTATTATTGCATTGTACTTTCCCAAGTACTTAGAAGAGTGCTCTGCACACAGTAAGTGCCTAGTAAATATGATTGAATTGAACTCAATTGAATATAACAATATAAAATACATTCCCTGTGCACTGTAATAAGTTTATGGGAGAATCCAATACAAAAGAGTTGATAGACACAATCCCTGCCAACAGCAAGCTTACAGTCTAGAGTCTAGACATATTGAAGCATAAGACATAATGCCTATTCTCAAGGGGTTTATAACTTAATAGAGCTCTGCCCTACTAAATAATAATAATAATAATACTGTTGGTATTTATTAAGTGCTTACTACATGCAGAGCACTGTTCTAAGCGCTGGGGTAGATACAGGGTAATCAGGTTGTCCCACGTGAGGCTCACAGTCTTAATCCCCATTTTACAGATGAGGTAACTGAGGCACAGAGAAGTGAAGTGACTTGCCCAAGGTCACACAGCTGACAAGTGGCAGAGCCGGGACTTGAACCCATGACCTCTGACTCCGAAGCCCGTGCTGTTTCCACTGAGCCGTGCTGCTACTAAAAACCCATGTCCTAACCAATTGGTATTCCTACTCCTCATGGGAAGTTACACCCCCTTGTAGAAAGAGACAAGCTAGTTAGCTTCCCATATGTTGATGTTTGAAATAAGAATACAGAATCCTTGGAAAGGATCCATGTGCTATGGACACCACTGATTACGATTAATTAAGGAGTATGTGGACTGTGTTCCTCTATCAGAGTAAGGCAGGCTAAGGTAGGGGAAAGCAGATCAAAATTCTTGTAGGCTCATCATTTTCAATACTCATCTATGAGACTGAGATATAGTGCCAAAAGAATTGTTGACCCTTTGCCTTTAAATTCACTACTTATGCAATCCTACACCTTGCCTTCGGTTTCTTCTGTGCAAGGGGTAAGATGACCTAGAAAAGGAAATAGAATCTGAATTCTACAAGTCATAATTTGGCAATTTTGGAAAATTTCTAAAATGGGAATGGGAGCTGCAGATGTAAAACAAGCATAAAAATTATTTTGCTTTGTTACAATAGCTATTAATATGAATTCCATTGTAATGTCCCTTAGATTCTTTCTTTTAAAATATTTATTCATTCATTCACTCATTCAATCGGATTTACTGAGCTCTTACTGTGTGCAGAGCACTGTACTGAGTGCTTGGAAAGTACAATTCGGCAACAAATAGAGACAATCCCTACCCAACAATGAACTCAGAGTCTAGAAGCTGTACTACTACAGTTACCAAAATGCAATAAGCTTAAAAGTAAACAATAACTTTCTGGCTTATTTGTATTTTGCCTCAGGAACCTCCAGGGAACAATGACAACCTGGTCCAATAGAAAACACCAAAGGAGCAGGGGAGATGTATGATTTTCCTAATCGGATTGGCACCACCTCCAGGCTAGGACAACAAAATCCACACTCCTCCTCCCACACACTTTATTTAATGCCATTCATCCTTGTTCTCCTCTCCTTCTGTTTCTTCCTGCTTCACCTGGACTGGATGACCCCAAAGCAACATATTTTGAGTGTTCTCTCCATCCTTGCATCCCACCCGACAATGAATCCAAAGGATTCATATTCCTACAAGAGCCATTGCCCAAATCTTTCTGATTTTTTTTCAGGTCTTAGGTTCAACTCTGCAGTTCCAGCCACCAACTACAGGCTAGCTTCTCTCATCCTCTGCATCTGAAGAGAGGGAAGACTTATGTCATTCAAAACGAGGACAGTTATGAGTATTCTCATGATTGACCTATCTAGGCTGGGATAAGACAAGGCCATGAAATTAGGGTCAATAAAGCATACTTGGCATGTCAGGCAACCCAATCCAGGCCAAAAGCCTGTGATAATTTTTTAAGACAGTACCATTTTGATATGTTTTCCATTCCTCGTACAGGATTGGTACTTAATCTAAGGGGAGTGAAAATAATTTTGGTTTTTTTTTTCTCTGCCCCCAACTTATTAAGCTATCTGGAGCAAATCCCTGGAATTTTTCTATGCTTAAATTTTTCCCTGTTTCATTCTATACCATGAAGGCCACCATCAACATCATCAATAGTACTTATTGACTACCTCCTTTATGCAGAACGTGTATTATGCACTTTGGAAGATGTGAGTGTGAAGGAAAGAAAGAAAACTCCACACCAAAATGTACCCGTACAACCTATCATCAATGCAAATGGTATTTTCTTCTCAAGAGAACACCATAGGTGAGCCTTGAACTGTTCTTAATCAAAGGGAACTTCTCTGAAGGGGACAGTTATATTGGGCCCACCTCAAGTGGGCTCAGGATAGAAAGGCAGGGTGATAAGGAAAGAATCTTTTAAACCTTCAGCTTGCTCCCCTACCAAGGGGCTACCAGCGCTTAGAACAGTGCTCGGCACATAGTAAGCGCTTAACAAATACCAACATTATTATTCACTGAGTTCCCACAACTCTTGCTGGTGTTTCATCATTATGGCTGCCTCTCTGGTAGAATGCTCCCCCTCTTTCACCTGGATCAGCTGACCACTGAGGTCAGGCCTTCAGATGACTCCTTGTCTTTCAGGGACACCCCAGACCTGCATATGCCCTGCTGAATCACCCTCCAGATGCTAGTTTCTCGGATAGATGTTAGCTCTTGGACGGTCAGTCACACTGATTAGACAACAGTGACAGTCCATTTTATTTTAAAAGCATTCTGGGAGGTGAGCATTAACATTAACATTAAAGATGCAGGGAAAGCAACTGCTGCAAACAAAATGTCTCCCTAGGACCACATGGGAGAGTGGGTGTACACCGCCAGGATATATGGGAGACATTAAAAGACTAGAGCAAGTACCGCTTGAATTTTTCAGCTTGGCAGAATCTTACTTTCATTTTATTGTAAAACCAAGTCTCGGGGCTTCATCTGCCAATCCACCTATTGATTAGACATCACTAATGCTGGAGAGATGCTTGTGTCAATCCAAATCCCTCACAAATCTCACAAAGCAGTACCGGGATTCAATATTTGGTACTAACAGAAGTATTTTTTTACCTCAGTAGGGATCAGCAAGTCCAGCTTAGGGTTGAGATGTGACCGGTAAAATCCACAAGTTCTCCCTTTTCCTGGAAACATTATCCAGCCTTGGTTTCACAGACACTGCCTGCTCCTGGATTTCCTCTTCCTTCTCTAGCTGCTTCTTCTCAATCTCCTTCACCAGTTCCTCCTCTGCCTCCCACCTCTTAACTGTGGGAGTCCTTCAGTGTTCAGCTATAGGTCCTACTCTGTTCTCCATTTACACCAACTTCCTTGGAGGCAGTCAGTCAATCATATTTACGGAGCGCTTACTATGTGCAGAGCACTGTATTAAGCACTTGGGAGAGTACATTATGACAATAAACAGACACATTCCCTGCCCACAGTGAGCTTACAGTCTAAAGGGGATTTGGAAATTACTCATTCACTGGTAATGGCTTCAACTACCATCTCTATTCACTTGATTTCCCAACCTACCTCTCCAGCCCCATGCTTTTTCTGCAGTCTTGAATTTAAGTACTAGTACAATGCTCTGCACATAGTAAGTGCTCAATAAATACGATTGAAGTACTAGTGTTTATGTCAGTAATTTTACTTATTTCTATTTATGTCTGTCTGCCTCCCCCACCCCCATATACTGTGAGCTTATTCTCCTCAAATTGTTGTCCAACCATCTCTGCACACACACTTCTCTTCTTTTTTTTCTAACAGTAGTTGTTAAGGATTTATTTTGGGCCAGACAGTGTACTAAACACTTGGGTAGATTCAAGCTAATGAGATTGGACACAGTCTATGTCTCACATGGGGCTTACAGTCTTAATCCCCATTTTTCAAATGAGGTAACTGAGACACAGAGAAGTGAAGTGACTTGCCCTAGGACCTGCAGCAGACTTATGGTGGAGTCAGGATTAGAACCCAGGTCCTTCTGACTCTCAGGCCTGTACTCTATCCATTAGACCACACTGTTTCTCATGCCACTTGTCTCCTGTGTTTCCTTAGGCAAGTCACTTAACTTCTCAGTGTCTTAGTTACCCCATCTGTAAAATGGGGATTAAGACAGTGAGCCCCATGTAGCATAAGGACTGTGTCCAATCTGACTGACTTGTATTCATACCAGCCCTCAACCCTTAGTACAGTCCCTGGCACATAGTAAGCACTTAAATACCATTTTGTATATATGTATATATGCATATATATATATGTAGACACACACAAAAGAGGTGCTTTGGATTCCTCCAATGAAAAGTCCTTGTTATTCTTTGTTTGATTGTAGACATACTTGTTATTCTTTATTTGATTAGACTGTAAACTCCTCCATTAGACTAGAGCCTATTTGAGTGCAGAAACCATTTTTTCTACTTTTACTGTACTCAGCTAAGCACTCAGTACAGGGGTCTGCCCTCACTATCCCGGCTCTGCCGCTAGTCAGCCGTGTGACCTTGGGAAGTCACTTCACTTCTCTGTGCCTCAGATACCTCATCTGTCAAATGGGGATTAAAACTGTGAGCCCCACGTGGGACAACCTGATAACCTTCAATCCCCCAGCGCTTAGAACAGTGCTTTGCACATAGTAAGTGCTTAACAAATACCACAATATATATTTTTTTTTATTTTAGGGGCTCAATAAATACCACTGATTGATTTACTTAGGGCAACACCCAAATCCCACAACACAAAATGTGGAATTCTGGCATCATTAAAATCCCTTTTCTCATTGCAGATCAACACTGAGTTGCTGGGCCAAATGGAGGAAAAGCAGCAGAAATGCTTACCCAAAAGGCATAGATCCAATTACAATGTCATTTCCAGGTAGTAACCCTCCATAGTTAGAGTAATTATAATCACTTATCCTTCTTTGGAGGAGACCGAGCAATCTCGGTACTCTGGATGACGGGGCAAGGAGGGAAAGGGTCAAAATGGAATTAATTTACCACAGGAGTAGAAATGTCAAGAAGGCTTGTGGAAACGCATAATGGTAATAATTATATTGATGATGTAACATTCCCTTAGGGAAGAAAATCAATCTCACTCACGCTGACACTGAACTGACAAATTTCTTCCAAATTCATAAAGAAATCAATGTTGGCTGCTGGAAGGATAAACTCGAGAGGAGTTTTAACTGATGTGCTCTTTGCCACCTCTAGGTCTTTGGTTCTGTGGTGAGTGTCTCTTAATGGCAAATAATTCAATCCATGCCCAACAAGGGCATAAATAAAAACTCCTAAAGAAAGCAGAATCATTAGGGATGTTAAGTGCCCAGTTGTCCTACCCATTCCCCATGTATAGGAGGAACGTCAGTCAGTCAGTTGGTCAGTCAGTCTTATTTATATAGCACTTAGAGCACTATACTAAGCATTTGGGAGAGTGCAATGTAACAATATGACAGACATAAATCCCAGAGGAAAGAGCATAAGTCTGGGAGTCAGAGAACCTAGGTTCTAATCCCAGGTATGCCATTTGCTTGTTGGGTGACCTTCGTCAAATCACTAAATGGCTCTCTGCCTCAGTTTCCTCATCTGTATAATAGGAATTCAGTACCTGTTACCTTCCCACTTGGACTCTGAGCCCATGTGGATCAGGGTCTATGTTTGGTCTGATTATCTTGTATTTACCCCAGTGTTTAGCACAAAATTTGCCATCTATTAATTGTTTAACAAATCCCACTATTATTATTATCATAATTGTGACAAGTGGGAAGGGAGAAAGAGAAAGGAAGAGGAGGGCTGCTTTTTTAATTGATGATCTTATTTTCTCTGCTCTGTCCTTTGAGCACAGTATCTCAGCTCTGCCATTTGCATGCTGTGTGATCTTGGGCAATCACTTAACTTCTCTGACCTTCAGTTTCCTCAACTGTAAAATGGGGATTCAATACCAGTTCTTCCTCCTACTAAGACGGTGACCCCACATGAGACAGAGCTTGTGCCCGACCTTATTAACTTCTATCTATCCCAGAGCTTAGAACAGTGCTGGCACATCGTAAGCATTTACATATAACATTATCATCATCATCATCATTATTGCTGGAGGAATGAGTTAACTCTGGGCTGGGTTAGTTACCTTAAGCTAACATGCACCTTGTGATCACACTGGAAAAACATCTTGCCTTTTTTTCTTATGGTATTGCTCATTCATTCATTCAATCGTATTTATTGAGTGCTTATCATGTGCAAAGCACTGTTCTAAATTTTGTGAGAGTACAGTATAGCAATAAGCAGACACATTCCCTGCCCATAGTGACTTTACAGCCTATGCCAGGCATTGTACTAAGTACTGGGGTTGACCAAGCTAATCAGGGTGGACACAGTGCATGCCCCATATGGGGCTCACACACTTAATCCCTATTTTACAGATGAGGTAACTGAGTCACAGAGAAGTTAAGCTATTTGTCCTGGGACACAAAGCAGACAAAGGAATCAGAATTAGAAGCCAGGTCCTTCTGACTCTCAGGCCTGTGCTTTCTCTAGGAGGCCACATTGTTCTTATCATCCATCTCCCTTTTGTCCAGTGTCTTGGAGATAAGCAATTTCATCTGACACCACAAACAGAATAGGGCCATCAATCCAATTATGGGCTTTATGAAGCTCTCAAAGCCCTTCACGGGGTTGCCTCTATATTGCATTCCAGGCTCAGACTTGCAGCTTCTTTGGAGGCTCCTAGCCAAAGAGAAGTGGAGTAGAGTTATGGTGGGAGAAGAGAGGAATGGGTATCAGAGAAAGATGATGATGTGAACTCAGCCTCCCGAATGAGTTGTCATCCACTTTCTTTACCATTTCAGCTCCGATGTTGTCACTAGAGTCAAGACTACGAACTTCCCATGCTTCAGTAATCAATCAATGGTATTTATTGAGCACTTTCCAGATGCACAGCACTGTACTAAGCACTTGGGACTGTACGTTAGAATTGGTAGACACATTCCCTGCTTATGGCAAGCCTCAGTTTCCCCTTTAATAGAGAGTCACTTCATAGATTATGGAAATACTACCAGAATAATAATAATAATAATAATGCCGGTATTTGTTAAGTGCTTACTATGTGCCAAACACTGTTCTAAGCGTTGGGATAGGCACAAGGGAATCAGGTTGTCCCACATGGGGGTCACAGTCTTCATTCCCATTTTACAGATGAGGGAACTGGGGCCCAGAGAAGTGAAGTGACGTCCAAAGCCACACAGCTGCCAAGTGGCGGAGCCGGAATTAGAACCCATGACCTCTGACTCCCAAGCCGGGGTTCTTTCCACTGAGCCACGCTGCTTCTCGAGGGATTGGACCTCTCATTGAATGCATAAATGCAAATTCTCAGTATGTTGAATACGGAGAATATTTGTTGTATTTTATAATACTGATATAGGTACTTCTGTTGGGCAAGTAGCAAGTTGATGGGACTGTGCGCAACCTGATTTGCTTGTGTTGATTCCAGAGCTTAGTACAGTGTCTGGCACATAGTAAGTGCTTAACAAATAGTATTATTATTATTATTATTATTACAAGAACAGTTTCTCTGCTCTTCAGCAGCCATTTTTATCAGGACATGCCACACGATCCTTTGTTATTGGCCACGGTGAATGCCAATCATAATCTCTAACCTACTGGATGGAAAGGAGCCGATTCAGATGTACCTTCCTCTTCTCCTCCATTTTGGTAAACAGGGAGAAGGGGGACGAAAGGGCTGTTGGAAATAAGATGGAAGGGAAAAAAGAGATGCCGACTGGGGAATGAGGGAAGAGGAGGAGAAAATGAGGCACCTAGAATAGGATAATAATAATAATAATGTTGGTATTTGTTAAGCGCTTACTATGTGCGAGCACTGTTCTAAGCGCTGGGGTAGACACAGGGGAATCAGGTTGTCCCACGTGGGGCTCACAGTCTTAATCCCCATTTTACAGATGAGGTAACTGAGGCACAGAGAAGTTAAGTGACTTGCCCACACTCACACAGCTGAGAAGTGGCAGAGCTGGGATTCGAACTCATGACCTCTGACTCCAAAGCCCATGCTCTTTCCACCGAGCCACACTGCTTCTCCAGCCACACTGCTTCTCAAAGCCTGAGGAAAAAGCAGGGGGGAAAGGGAAGGGAAGGGAAGGGAAGGGAAGGGAAGGGAAGGGAAGGGAAGGGAAGGGAAGGGAAGGGAAGGGAAGGGAAGGGAAGGGAAGGGAAGGGAAGGGAAGGGAAGGGAAGGGAAGGGAAGGGAAGGGAAGGGAAGGGAAGTCTTTTTTAACAAACCCAGATCCTCAGATTATTTCTCTGACTGCTAAAACTAGAAACTAGAGTTTATTGGCAAAATAATTACCTTATTGTTCTGATTCAACTGCCCGCAGATAAACTGCTTTGCTACTCTCTGGCATTTCCTATCAGCTGCTGGCATTTTCCTAATTTAGGAAGGGTACTTAGAGTATTGTGTTAATGATAAGCAGCATGGCCTAGGGGAAGGAACACAGGCCTGGGAATCAGAGGACCTGGCTTCCAATCCCAGCTCTACCACTTGCCTGGGAAGCAGCGTGTCTCAGTGGAAAGAGCATGGGCTTGGGAGTCAGAGGTCATGGGTTTGGATTCTAGCTCTGCAACTTGTCAGCTGTGTGACTGTGGGCAAGTCACTTAACCTCTCTGTGCCTCAGTTACCTCATCTGTAAAATGGGGATTAAGACTGTGAGCCTCATGTGGGACAATGTGATTACCCTGTATCTACCCCAGCGCTTAGAACAGTGCTCTGCACATAGTAAGCGCTTAACAAATACCAACATTATTATTATTATTATTCCCTGTGGGACAAGGTCTGTGGCCTACTAGATAAACTTGTGTCTACCCCAGTGCTTGGAACAGTGCTTGACACTTAATAAGTGCTTAACAAATACCAAAATAACAAAAATAATAGTAACAATCTGGAGACAATAGATGTGTAGTACGTTACATACATTGTACAGTACAGTGTATTGATGTCATGAAGACCTATGAAAAGATTCTCTGTGGAAAAGCACAGAAAGTAGAACATGTTGACAGATGGACTGCTGACCCAATGTCACTCTCCTCCTCAGTCCCCTTTCCTCCCAGTCCGATAGAGGATAGAGCACTGGCCTGGGAGTCAGTAGGCTGTGAATTCTAATCCTGACCCTGCCACTTGTCTGCTGCCTGAACTTGGCCAATCACTTCACTCCTCTGTGCCTCAATGACCTCACCTGTAAAATGGGGATTGAGACTGTGAGCCCCAGTGAGCGCCAGGTGGGATAGAGACTGCGTCCAACATGATTTCCTTGTATCCACCCCAGCATGTAATAAGCACTTAATAAATGCCACAAATATTATTAATTATATTATTATTATCCCTTGTTCCATAGCCACTGCACTCCTCTCCCAGACCCTGGAGACATGGATGCCATTTGTGAGTCACAGCATTTGACTGCAGGAGTCAAGGCAGAAAGAGGTGAGGTATTTGAAAGCAAAATTGGGAAGCAGGGTGGCCAAGTGGGAAAACCCCGGGCCCAGAAGTTAGAGGACCTGGGTTCCAATCCCAGCTCTGCCAATTGCCTGCTGTGTGACCGCAGACAAATCACCTAACTTCTCTGTACCTGTTTCCTCAATGTAAAATGGAGATTCAATACCTGTTCTCTCTCCTGCTCAAACTGTGAGCCTCATGTGGAACAAGGTCTGGGTCCAACTTGATTAACTTGTATCTACCCTTGCGCTTAAGCCAGTCCTTGACACATAGTAAGTGCTTAACAAATACCACAAGAAAAACCATTAACATAAACAAAGGTCTTATTAGCACCCGTCAGATGGCGGACTTGCTGAAAACAAGACTTTCTGATGTAAAACCAGACAACGGCTCTCCTATCCCCATTGCATATAGCTCTCTGCTGCATTTTGTGCTGTGATCCCAAATCAGCCATTCAGCAAAGCCTCACAGGCCTGGCTGGTGAGGAACAGAAAGCAGCAGCAAGGATTTGTCCCAGTGTCCTCCCCAGAGGAGGGGTTGGGGGGAAAAGGGGCTTAGCTTGAGATTGATGGGCAGCATCAACATGTCCCCACAAACAACTCCAGCCCCTCTATGGATCTGCAGACTCTCGGCTGACTATAGCTGGGATAGTTTACGAGTCCTAAACTGCCAATGATTCTGATCTTTGTTCCTTCAGGTTCCCGGAGGTTAATTTGGTTGAGACACTGCCGTGCAAGGTCAAGAAGCAAGCAGTTCCCTCTCCCGCTCATCCTTTCAGCAGAGATAACAATGTCCTGCATAAACAATTCAGCAGGAGCCCGGCTTCCCTGCTGTCTGCTGGCTTAATGCTCTCTGGTGGACTTTGCTTTGTGCTGCAGAGAAGGGGAAGTCAAGAGATGCAAAAACACTTAATGAGGTAATAAGTTATCTATTAGGGAAGAGCCAGGGAAAGGAAAGCAAGGCACTGTGCAAACAGGGGAAAGGGGAAGTGAATTTTGTCTCTCCTGGTCCCTTTTCCTCAGTTCTAAAGGAGGCCTGGGGTAGAAAACTCTGAAATTAAGGGACATCAGTGTCTTAACCCCTCCCTGGAGGGAGTCTTACCCAAATGATCCCATAGCCTTCTTATGAAAAAGGGAGGGCCTAGGGAATCAGAAGCAGACAAAGCTGTGACCACCATTAGAGAAATGCACCCTGCGCCCTGACAAGTGGTGTTCAAACCCCAGTACTGAAGCTGATGTGACCCTATTTTGGGGATTGCAACTTGGGGGTTGGGTGGGACTTAATAATAATAATAATGTTGGTATTTGTTAAGCGCTTACTATGTGCAGACCACTGTTCTAAGTACTGGGGTATACAGGGTAATCAGGTTGTCCCACGTGAGGCTCACAGTCTTAATCCCCATTTTACAGATGAGGTAACTGAGGCCCAGAGAAGTGAAGTGACTTGCCCACAGTCACACAGCTGACAAGCAGCGGAGGCGGGATTCGAACCCATGAGCTCTGACTTCCAAGCCCGTGCTCTGTCCACTGAGCCACGTTGCTTCTCTAAGTGCTTCTCTAAGACTTCCAAAGTGCAAGGCCCTGGTGTGGGAAGAGGTATGGTCTTAGTGGCAGGAGAGAAAAAACAAAGAAAAATTGAAAAAAACAAAGTGAATGAAACAGCACAAAAAAGGTAGAAGAGAGGGAAAGAGATTAGAAAGAAAGGGGGGAGAGGGCATGGAGACAGTGAGTTTGTTTTTATGCATCCACATGATTTCAAATGCAAATGCACCAACATAAATTAATATACATAGAGGCATGCTGCACACATTCTTGTATACACACTCAAGATGTATATACATCCATGACCACAGGCATACAAACAATGAGCATACATATATTTGTGCACACATACATATATAAGTCCACGGACATGTAGAGGTGCATACATACATCCACCCCTGCATTCCTAGATTAGGCATCCCCATTCAGACATACATGCATATGCGTATCAATCAATCAGTGGTATTTATTGAGTAATAATAATAATAATGATGGTATTTGTTAAGCGCTGACTATGTGCAAAGCACTGTTCTAAGCTCTGGAGGGCTACAAGGGGATCAGGTTGTCCCACGTAGGGCTCACAGTCTTAATCCCCATTTTACAGATGAGGGAACTGAGGCCCAGAGATGTTAAGTGACTTGCCCAAAGTCACACAGCTGACAAGTGGCGGAGCCGGGATTTGAACCCATGATCTCTGACTCCCAAGCCCGTGCTCTTTCCACTGAGCCAAGCTGCTTGTGCAGAGCCCTGTACTAAGCACTTGGGAAAGTACAAGAGTTGGTAGACGTCATTCCTGCCCACAAGAAGCTTGCAGTCTACATACACTCATGTATACGCACATGCCCACATGTTCAATCTTACCCACATGTACCCTCCCAGCCAAGGCTAACCAGTCTATTCCCGCTGCCTCTGCCCTGACCATCTCTTGCTGCTGTTGTTAACTGTTAACTTTCAAGTAACCCACCTTCACCGAAGTTCTTCTTCTAGAATCTAAGTTTATGTTCTATTCATTCAATCGTATTTATTGAGCGCTCACTGTGTGCAGAGCCTGGACAGTGAGTTAAGAACTCTAGACTGTAAACTTATGGTAGGCGGGGAATGTGTCTACCACCTCTGTTATACTGTTATATTGTGCTCTCCCAAGAGCTTAATACAGTGTTCTCAGTAATTGCAATTGATTGGTTGATCGATCTCTGCCTACCCTGCTTCAATTACTGTAGGCTTTAGGCCGCAGGATGTTATGTAGAAGTTCCCAGGCTGGTTGGTCCTCACGCAGTCCCAGCCTCATCAGGAACCTACACGGAACAACCCATGAAAGTTGCCACAGGAGGGACATGGGTGGCCATAGAGGAGAAGTAGGAGGCGGAGGAAGACGAGAGGGTGGGTGGCATTGGCTGCCTCTCCTCCCCTCCTTGGCAAACCTGCTGCTTCACCACTGGCAACAGTGCCACCGTCACAGTCAGCTCAAAGTGTGACTTCCAGGGTTCTGACAGGCACTTTATCAAAAAGCAGAATGTCTCCCAGGATCCGTGGCTGTCTCGCCTAATGTGGCACGATGGCCACTTGAGCCTAGAACCACCGTATTCCCGCCAGCGATATACCCTCAACCCTAAAATACATAGAACGGGACAGAATCGTTCTCATCACCTCCCAATCCCAAATCTGAGTCGGGGGATTCCTGGGTAAAGATATTACCCCAGTAGCTCCCCCTCCCTACCCCATTTTCCTCCTCCCAGTCCCACCTTCTCCAAAGCATTAACATTCCTGTCAGTGAGCCTGTGTCATGGAGCATTAACACAGCAATTTTTTAAAGATGAAGTTCCTGTTCTACTTGAGATCGTCTGCAAATATTTGGCAATTCATCTTGATCTGCTTGGCTCTGCCAAGGACTGTGTCTGGCTTGATGCTTTTGCATAGAGCCCCTATTGAGACAGGGGAATATGCACTCTGGTCTCTAAAGCTCTTCTTTCTTAATTACACCCCAGGCCAGACTCTCACCTTTTGAAGGGGGCGGGGCAGTCTGACATGAATAATGAGGAGCAGTACCCTTGCTGTTTACTGGTGGCATTTTGAAGGGTTTAAAGAACAGCAATGATGACATTGATCTGTCCCCATTCAAACTGCACTTCAGGGTGTCTGAGCTCCAGCAGGGGACAGACCTCTCTGAAAAGGAGGGCGAAGGAGGATCACTAAGTTGGAGAATCACAACTTAGGGAGAGGGTTTGGAGGGTGGCTTCCAAGACTCATTCATTCAGTCGTATTTGCTGAGTGTTTACTGTGTGCAGAGCACTGTACTAAGCGCTTGGAAAGTACAATTCAGCAACAGAGTCAATCCCTACCCAACAACAGGCTCTCAGTCTACAAGGGGGGAGACAGACAACAAAACAAGCAAAATAAGTAAACAGTCATCAGTATAAATAAATGGAATTATAGATATATTCACATTAATAAAATAAATAGAATAAAAATATGTATATAATAACGATTATGGCATTGGTTAGGCACTTACTCTGTGCCAAGCACTGTTCTAAGTGCTGGCGGGGGGGGAATACAGGGTAAACAGTTTGTCCCACATGGGGCTCTTAGTCCAGAACTGAGGCACAGAGAAGTTAAGTGACTTGCCCAGAGTCACACAGCTGACAAGTGGTGGCGCCGGGATTAGAACCCATGACCTCTGACTCCCAAGTCCGGCCTCTTTACACTGAGCCATGCTGCTTCTGTATATATATACATATAAAAACAAGACTCCAAAAAGCAGCATGGCCTAGTAGACAGAACACGGACCTGGTAGTCAGAAGGACCTGGATTCTAATCCCAACTTCTCCACTTGTCTGCTGTGTGACCTTGGTCAAGTCACTTAACTTCTTTGCGTCTCAGTTACCTCATCTGAAAAATGGGAATTAAGATTGTGAGCCCCATGTGGGAGAGGGATTCTGTCCAAACTGATTAACTTGTATCTACCCCTGCTCTTAGGACAATGCCTGGCACATAGTAAACACTTAACAGATACCATTAAAAAAAAGAAGACTCGCTAAGGTTTGGGAATTGGGCTGTTGCGGTTCCTATTATGTCCTGCCTCCTCTCACTCTTGCAGATCTGCTGACCTGCCCACTTGCAGCAAAGGGGGAGAAAGTGAAGTAGGGATTTAGAGAAGCAGTGTGGGTTAGTAGATAGAGCCCAGGCCTGAGAGTCGGAAGGACATGGATTCTAATTCTGACTCTGTCACATGACTGCTGTGTGACCTTGAGAAAGTTGCTTCACATCTCTGGGTCTCAGTTACCTCATCTGCAAAAATGGGGATTAAGAATGTGAGTCCCATGTGAGACAGGGATTGTGCCCAACCTGATTAACTTCTATCTCCCCTTGTGTTTAGAACAGTGCTTGGCACATAATAAGCAGTTTACAGGTATCGTTATCATTATTATTAGAGAACTCCAGCTCCTGGGGGCATCTCGCTCAGCTCCCAGTGGCAACTCCCTCAATATATTCACCTTTCAATTGCCCTGCACCTCTGCTTTTTGATGGTGGGGTGTCTTTATTGTGAACCTGCTTTAACGGCATGGCACTACCCAGAACAAGTCATATAACCTTCCTTGGAGTGCCTTGCAAAGCCTCAGCATTTGTTTATGTGCTTGGAGTTTTTCAGATACAAAGCAGAAAGCCAGGGTGGTTTCATTAGCCCTCACCCTAGCACATATCCTACCATAACAAACCAGCAGGGAGACAAGAGTGATCTTCGGATTTCAAGCTGTCCAGCACAAATCCATCTCCTGGAGGGCCCTTGGAAGAGGTGACATCCACCCACACAAGGGAACCCCTCCAGGAATTGACAATTGGGAAACAGCCTTAGCTTTTTATTCCTAACAAGTAGGTGGAATTGAGGATCGAATGGACCTCTCACTCAATTCACATTCCCAAGTAACTCTCTATGTATTTTCTTTTATTTGGGGGTTATCCTGGCTACACTCCAGCCAGTTCTCATGTTTTATAACTCTCAAGAAAGGAATACCATTAACTAGGGATCATCCTGTCCGTGAACTGCCAGAGGCATGGTAAGTAATGCTCACCTGCACCTTTTAAACACAAATGGGGCTCTTTACCTCAAGTGGTTGCCCATCCCTCAAGCAAAATCTCCTGACCATTATCTTTAAGGCCCTCAATCAGCTCTCTCCCCACTTCTTCTCCTCACTCCTCTCCCACTACACCCCAGGACAGACAGTTCACTCCTTTAATGCCAGCCCAGTCACTGGGGCTTGCTCTCATCACTCTCACAGTGTCCCCTCACTCACTCCTTCCCTCCTCCTGCCTGGACCTCTTTCCCGCTCCATTACCAATTATCGTTCTTCTCAACTTCAAGACCCTTATAAAATTACATCTCCTCCAGGAAGTCTTCCCTAACACTCACCTCTTGAACCCATGTCCCTCCTTTCTGCATCACTTATGCAGGTGAATATGTACCCCTGAGCACTCAGATACTCAACTCACCCCTGTTCCCCATAGCACAGATGAACATATCTTTATTCTCTGCTCTTTCCCCTACCTGTAATTGATTTTAGTGTCTGTCTCCCCTGTTAGATTATAAATTCCTTGAGAGAAGGGATCAGATCTACTTATCCTAGTCTCTACTACAGTGTTCTGCCCAGAGTGAGCACTCAGTGAATACTATTGATAACTCTCATGGACTTCATGGCAGACCATGAGCTTAACAACAGGCCATGAAGAGTTGACTCCCAAATTGACCTCTCCATCCCGGACACCTATCCATCTCTGAAGTTACCTGTCCTCCTGCCTTTAGAACATCTCCTCAAACTTAAAAGTGTTGAAAAGAGAACTCATCTTCCAGTCTAAAGCTTGGTCCCCTACCTACTTTCCCATTAGTAACAATAGCACCACCACCCCTGTCTCACAAACCCTTAATCTGTACAAAGTGCTTGGGAGAATAGAGTATAGCAGAGTTGGTAGACATGTTCCCAACCCACAGACTAGGGGGAAGATACAGCCACCCACTGTATTAAGTGTATCAAGTGAGCAGGATGTGCACTTGAGTTGTTTTTGCAGAGTGGTGATAGTTTGTAGGGAGCCATCCACACTCTCTCATCTGGTCTCCCTGGACTCAGCAGCATGCACTGTGGGACAGCTGGTAGGGAGAAAGGGTGCAATCTATGGGCACAGAACAAATCTCAACAGTGGCAGGCACCACTGTACCCACCCACTGGTATGTTACCACTGGGTACATTGAGTTCAAAGCACCAAGGGTGATGGGGATGGTTCTTTTCCACATCTGCAGACTGTGAACTCCTTTTGGGTCAAGATTACATCTACCAATCCTTTTGTATTGTACTCTCCCAAACACTTAGTATAGTGCTCTGCCCACAGTAAGTACATTAAGCGTTCAGTAAAAACCACTGATTTACTGATTTTTGCCAAAAGTAAAATGAAAAATAAAACAAAAGGCATTCACAACCAAGAATTAAAGTACAGATATCCTTCATATAACTAAACAAACTAGAATCAGAAAAGTGTCAGAAGTTCCAGAGCAGTACTTATACACAGGTGAAGATTGTGGTTCCAAGGTAGAAGTTCTAACTCAAGGCTTGAAATTCCTGCTACTGTCAATTGCGGGACTGCAAAACCTCTCCCCATCAGATAGGTGCGCAGTGTTGTGCTCTGTACTAGTAAGCATCTAATAAATGCTGATAAGGTGATGAAGAAGATAATCAAAGGATCTCCCAAGCCATTTAGGGAGACCCATGAGGATGTCATTTGCAGAAAAAAAATCCCGTCTGCCAACCTGAAACCAGTACTTTTCAAGCCTGCTAAACTGTGACACTGGAAAAATATATCTCCTTATTGCTGGCTAGCAAGGTTGGTTTTGTCAGGGCTTGTAAGAAAAATGCTACTTCTGCCTAATTTTTCAACGTGGTGGGAGACCTCTGGAGAATCAGACAGGGTCATGGGAGAGGACCACACTGATCAGAAACACCTCATCCTTGCTCTTCTGGCTTCTCTATATTTTACCCACCTCTGCAGCTTTGATGACACTTTAGGCTGTTAATAGGTAAAATGGCTACCAGTTAAGGATGTTCTGAGCCCTCTTTCCCCTGGAGAATTCCAAGGTGATGAGTGGATTGAGGGTGATGAGTCCCATCTGATCCAGAGACAGCGATCCCAAGGCACTTATCCCACTCAGAGTTCTACTCCAATGCTATCTCACTAGTAAATGCTATTCATTGACATCTTACTGTGTGAAGAGCACTGTACTAAACATTTGAGAGAGTACAGTATAACAGAGTTTGTAGATACGTTCCCTGTCCACAAGAGGTTTACAGTTTAGCCTCAACTAGCTAGCCCTACTTTGAAAAGATGGCAATAAAGAAGGAGCATGGCCTAACGGAAAGAGCACGGGCCTGGGAGTCCGCGGATCTGGGTTCTAATGTGCCTCTACCATGTGAGTTGGGCAAGTCACTTAACTTTTCTGTGCCTCAGTTCCCTCATATGCAAGATGGGGATTGTAAGCCTCTTGTGGGAAGTGATCATTTTGTATCTGCCCCAGCACATACTACAGTGCATGGCACATAGTAAGCACCTAACAAATACCACAATTATTGTTATTATAACAGTCCTTAAGGAGTGATACATTTGAAGACCAGAAACCAAAGAAAGGTCTCTGGATCTGTTCTCCAGGAAAGACCAGGGGCTAAAGGGAGATACTGCTACTGGAATGAATTCCTTCTCCTTCCTCCCCTTTCCTAGTACTGAAGGAAAACCCAGGAATCTGATAATGATGGAGAGGGGGTAACCAAGAGACTCAGATGCCCAGGCTGTGAAGGCAGATGACTTTGTTACTCCCCTCCCAGTGATTTCCTACCTCTCTCCTTAGGACCACATGTGCAGGCAACCTTCCAGGATTCAGCAGGTCAGGGAGAAGTTTCTTATCCTATTGAGGCATCACTACTAAAGCAACTTAGTCACCCTAGAAGACATGGTGAAATAACCTTTGCAAAGTGTCAAAAACATGAAAATTTTAGGAAAATAAATATTGTTTTGGCTTCTAGAGAAGCAATTTGAGACACCACTTTTTAGTAAATGAAACCTATTCTATTTCTTCCCTCTCTTCCCCTCTATCACCCCTTAAAAAAAAAAAGAAAGAAAAAAATAACTCAACCGCAAACCCAAATATGCTTCAGACTTTATCCCCAAGCTGCTGTCTGGGCTTTGGGAGTTAATGTGGCTTTTTAGCCTTGGCTAAAGGCATCAACATGCTGCCTCCCCTGCCCTGCCCGCCTCCCGTTCTGCCCCCCCCCACACACAATCCACCCAACTCCCAATTTATTTTTTGCAATTATCCTGCAACCAGTAACACTGGTCACTGTGTACAGCGATGGCTGGAGCCGGCAAGATAAAGAAACCAAGTTATAACTCTTATCTTTTTCAAGTCAAATGCATGTGCCCCTGGAGCACGAGCTATGCATATACTGTACTGAGCCACAGGAAATTAGAGAGTCTCGAGGAGGTGGAGGACAGAAATAATTACTGCTTTTATTGAGGGATTGGGCTTAATCAGAACCTAGTTCGAGCGCTAGCTGCCTGGGCAGACCAGGCCTACAGGGAAATTTTCCAAAGGCCTAATTCCTCAGAGGAAGCTCGTCAGACCCGTGATATTTCATTGGGTAACCAGCAGGAGGTGAGGATACAATCCTGGTGGCTTGCCTGCTACCTCGAAGATGGATGGAGGCCCTGAGGGAAGACTGTGAGGAAGAGGAGGCACAGAGGCTGCAGGGGACTGAAATTATTTTAGAAATTTGTTTTTGGTAATATGTGTGTTAAACGGTCCTTCATGAGGCCCTATTTCTGAGTGAAAGTGTGCTAGAAAAACCTGTGAGTGACTGATGGACTCTTCTATGTTGTTTGCTTATAAAGATAGTTCTGTGGCTCAGTGGAAAGAGCCCGGGCTTGGGAGTCAGAGGTCATGGGTTCGAATCCTGGCTCCACCACTTGTCAGCTGTGTGACTGTGGGCAAGTCACTTCACTTCTCTGTGCCTCATTTACCTCATCTGTAAAATGAGGATTAACTGTGAGCCTCACATGGGACTACCTGATTACCTTGTATCTCCCCCCAGCGCTTAGAACAGTACTCTGCACAAAGTAAGTGCTTAACAAATACTGACATTATTTGTTAAGCCCTTACTATGTGCCAAGCACTATTCTGAGCACTGGAGTAGAGACAAGCTAATCAGGTTGTCCCACACAGGGCTCACAGTCTTAATCCCCATTTTACAGATGAGGTAACTGAGGCCCAGAGAAGTTAAGTGACTTGTCCACGGTCACACAGTAGACAAGTGGCGAAGACGGGATTAGAACTCACGTCCTCTGACTCCCAAGCCCGTGCTCTTTCCACTGAGCCAGGCTGAAGCCACTCTGCTTTGCTACATCAATGCAGTGGTTTCCGCATTTGAACCTGCTTCTGAGTGTCCTGATTTTCACAAGTGCTTTGTTTAGTGATGGTAATCCTTTTCCTGAGAGGGACAAAGGTCTTCCAACAACCCATGGCCATCACACTGTCTGAGGCTGTGCCTCACAGTGGTGTATACAAAAACCAGGCTAGGGCACTGTGGCTAGAGAAGGAGAATTTCAAGCTTATTAAATCTCAGTGTCCAACTGCCAGAATCGAGGCCTTCCCAACCTTCTGAGAGTTGGTTATGCTCCAAGATTCCATTACTTCCTCACCATCACAGCTGGAGATCAAGGAAATAATTGGAGTCCTGGTGGGAGGGCTGGGGAAGAGGTGGGGTGGGGGTAGTCTCTCTCCCTCAAGACAAGAGTCTGCAACCCAATGTAACCATTAAGCTGGTTGTTTCCAATTTACTACAAATCAGGATGAAAGAACTGGAATTATCAATTTCAAGAACTGGGTTTATGGAGAAATTTTCATCAGAGTACATTGAGTGCTTGGAGCTGTCAATATGGGTGGCTTGGGATAGAATCCCCTCCCCACATGGCTTGGTTTAAAAACTGTTACTTATTTAGTATGAACCCACTGGCCTATGAGAGATTCAAGATTCAGGATAAAATGAATGGGAAAGAGATTTTACATGATATTTCACTGAATCCTGACTTCTTATGGTACTTGTTAAGTGCTTACTATGTACAAGACACTGTACAGAGCCCTGGAGTAGATGCAACGTAATCAGGTTGGACACAGTCCCTGTTCCACCTGGGGCTCAAAGGCTTAATCTCCATTTTACTGAAGAGGTAACTAAGGCACAGAGAAGTTAAGTGGATTGCCCAAGGTCACATAGCATATAAGTGGTGGAGGCGGGATTAAAACCCAGGCCCTTCCGACCCTGGGGCCTATGCTCTATCCACTAGGCCATGCTGCTTCTTTCTCCTATTATTTAATATAATTATCATGATATTTGTTAAGCATTTACTATGTGTCAAACACCATTCTAAGTCCTGAGATAAATACAAGTTAATTAGGTCACATATAGTCCCTGTACCACATGGGATTCACAGTCTAAGTGGGAGAGAGACCAGTCACTGAATTCCCATTTCATAATAATAAGCTTTATTAAAAACACATCTCCTCCAAGAGACCTTCCCCAATTAATCCCTCTTTTCCTCTTCTCCAACTTCCTTCTGTGTCCCCTTTGCACTTGGATTTGCACCCTTTATTTGGCCCTCCCTCAGCCCCACAGCGCTTATGGACATATCCTAAATGTATTTATTTTCCTTAATATCTGTATCCCCCTCTGGACTGTAAGCCTGTTGTGGGCAGGGAACATTAGTCTCTACTCAGTTACATTGTACTCTCCCAAGCTCTTTGTATAAAGCTCTGCACAACGTAATTGCTCAATAAACATGATTGATTTTGCAGGTGAGGAAACTGAGGCACAGAGAAATTAAGTGACTTGCCCAAAATCACATAGGCAAGTGGCAGAACTGGAATTAGAACTCAGACCCTCCAACTCCTAGGCCACACTGCCCCTCTAATGGTGAAAATTGGTTGAAAGACAGAATTTTGGCTGAGATTTCTGGCAAGGCCAGCAGGAGTAGAATGGCCATTCCTTATTGGTGCCTAACCTTGAGATTGCACTTGACAAAGCATTTTTGGTCAGAGCCTACCATAGTTGGTAGTCTCAGAGATGGAGATTAAGCTAGCAAGAACACTGAATTCCCTCTCGAGCTGATAATAAATTGGAGGGTGGGGGGAGTCTATCCTTTAGAACTCCCAAATTAGGACATAGAATGAGAGGTGAAAATCGGTGTCTCTTTCTCCTTGACTTCATAAAAAGAACCACAGAGTTGAGAATTAAAATGTCAGTTATTTACTGTGGCAGTAATTCAATCTCTACCAGAAAACAAAGACTATTCAAAGATGTGACACCAATTCAGTTTTAGAACGAGGCTACATATACTTTTTTTTTTAAAAAAAAATTCTGGTGAGACAGACTTTTCTTTCCCTGTCCCACTTGGAGCTGGAACAGAGATCACCCCGGTGGGAGGTCTTTCCAAACATTTATCAGTTTATCATTTGTTCCTTATTGAGCTGGAAAGCTAGAATTAGCACGAATTAATCGAGACAATAACTTTGCAAACCTAGTATCAGATAGCAACAACCCCTGGGAGCTGGAGCCTGCTGGCCAGTAGGAGACTCTCCTCTATTCATTTATTCATTCATTCATTCATTCATTCATTCAATCATATTTATTGAGAGTTTACTGTGTGCAGAGCATTGTACTAAGAGCTTGGGAGAGTTCCACCCAACAATAAACAGACACGCTCCCTCCCCACAATGATCTGACAGTCTAGAGGGACCCAATACCCTGTTAGCAAATATTCACATTCACTGAAAGTCAAACGATCAATAGTATTGACTGAGTGGTTAATCTGAGCAGAGTGCTGTAGTAACTACTTGGCAGAGTACAATAGAGTTAATAGATACTTAAACAGTTTACAATTTAGTAGGCCCAGGTTTGGGCCAATGGAATGGGCTTTACATCTACAGAGGATCACCGAAGAAGGGACCAAATAATAATTGTGGTATCTGTAAAGTGCTTACTATTTGCCAAGCACTCTACTAAGCACTGGGGTAGATACAAGGTAATTGGGTCCAATTTGGGGCTCACAGTCTCCAGCTCACAGTAGGAGGGAGATTAGGTACTAAATCCCCATTTTCCAGATTAGGGAACTGAAGCACAAAGAAGTTTAGTGACTTGCCCGAGGTCACATAGCAGGCAATTTGCAGAGCCAGGATTAAAACACAGGTTCTCTGATTCCCAGGTCCTTGCTCTTTCCACTAGGCCATGCCACTTTTCTTGCTGTGATACATAGACCAGGAATTAGTAGAAGTATTTCAGAATTTACCTCAAAATTATACACACTGAATAAGGAGCCTTCAGTACCCATTCACTCATATTTATTGAGCACTTACTGTGTGCAGAGCACTGTTCTAAGCAGTTGGGAGAGTACAGTACATTCTAGTGATAGAATGAGAAATGGGCAAGGATGCAAGGGGAGGAGAAGGTATGTGCAGGATTGGGGGATTTTAGGATGAAGACTCCTCCCAGTATCCCCATTTATCTGTCTGATAAATGATTCTAAAGAAACAAAATTAGCCTAAAATCCATCATGTTGATTTCTACCACTTCCAGTATCCAGACATGGGTTGTATTAAGAGCAGATTATACCCTAACTGCAGAAAAGTCTCTCTTGAATACCACATCATAATCCCTTTTCTCTCCTTCCCTTGCTTGGGGAATTTTCTGGTCATTTGCTTTCCTCCTCTATTCCCTGGAACTCTTCCTAGGGCCTCCTTACAATAAGCCTATCCCCTGGATCCAAGTCCCTAAGGACAGATCTCACTCCTCTAGGTATCTGCTCTCCATCCTTCCCCTCCCTACAATTCCATCCATATTATCATAACTTGTAAGGTCCTCAGCACTGGTCCTGTGATATCACATGTGTTTGACAAGCCTAGTGGGCTTTTAAAATATTCTATAAATAATAAACTGTAATTTGTTGTATGTTGATTATATTACAACTATGGCTATGAAGAGCCATTCAGGGAGAAGTAATATCTACGAATAAAATAGGAAAGTAAATAAAGAATTTGTTTTGCTGCTCCTAAAATACATCAAGAAATGAACACAGTTTCATCAGAGGTTGGAACAGTGTGTTGAAGAAACGTGACGTGCTAAGCTCTCCTTTCATTTGCCCAGGACCTGTCATTCCGGGAGCTAACTGGGAAGTGCAGTCATTATCTCTTACCACTGCTATTACTACCTTCGGGTGACAGTATGGTTCACTGAGGCAGAGAAATGAAGAGATCTGTCTATTGTGCTAGAGTGCTTGAGGGGAGAGCGGGGAATAGGAAACTCATGTTTCTTCACTCCCAGTTAAACCTTCATTCCATCTATGTTTAGAAAACTACAAGCTAGCTGTCAGCGTGACCCAGGTGTCTGTGGTCCTGGTTGGGAAATGGCTGATACTCTTTGTCCCTGACTGTGGATTGGATGCATCTCTGGGGCTCTGGTCTGAGTTTGGCTGGGTTGGCAGGTGTGCAAAAAAATTCCTTTCTACTTTCTACCGATGGAGAGAATGCATTTGGGATCTAGGTAGCTGAGTTTCTAGTTTCGTGGGGAAAGAGAAGGAAAGCCCCCCAAACCCATTTTCCCCTGGACTTTCACTCCTGAACCATCACCAATAAATCAATCAGTGGTATGTTGAGCACCTACTTAGTGCAAAACACTGATTAAGGTACTTGGAAGAATACCACAGGAGTAATATGCCGGTTCCCTGCTCACAATATATCAGGAAGAACAGACAGCTAAAAATAATTTACAAATAGTGGGAGCAGGAGAAAAAGACAAGGACACCATAATAAATAGTGGAACTAAGGATAAAATAATTGAAGGAATAAGTATGTAAATAGAAACATAGAAATGAATGTAAATGCTGAGGATAGGAATAAAATACATATCTTGGTGTCACATATCTAAGATGTTGCAAATTAATCAAGGAAGCCTCCCTGGAAGAGTGGGATTTTGGAGGACTTTAAAAATGAGCAAATCTGTGCCCAGGCAGATTTGGCTGGCCAGGGAGTTTAAGGACAGGGCAACAGTGTGAGCAAGGGGTGCATTTTTTTCCTTGTTAGATTGGAGGTTCCTTGGGGCAGAAATTGTACCTACTATACACTCCCAAAAGCTCAGTACAGTGCTCTATACTCAAAAGACATTCAGTCAATCTTATCGATTGATAGATCTCACTGTAAGATTGTAAGATCTCACTGTATGTAAGATAGATCTCACATAGATCCTTCTGCTCTGCCAAGCATTTCATACCTCTGTGGTTGGTGTCAGTTAACCTTGGTAATAAAGAGAAAATGATAATGTCTTGAATGTGGATTAGGGCTTTGAAATCTTTGAGGAACAGGACACTGAAGGAGAATTCATGTTATTTTGGTTAATGAAACTGATATTCAACTGATCCTCAGTGGGACTGGACTGATAATATGAGTTGTTTTCCTCAGCCTTTGCAGTTGAACGTTAACAAAACCATGCTCAATCACTGCTTAGTTGCAGTCTTAATTGAGAATTTAAGGACACTCCATGTTACCAAAATGCATTGTAGGTTCATTTAAGCACCACTGAACTTGTTTTCTAGTTTCATTTTCTAGAGGTTCTAGGACTGTTAAAGCCAAAGTGAATTTGCTTTGCTTCTTAATTTGTAGGTCCATTTGCATTATAAAGGAAAAGTAATCCCTGAGTTTCTGATTCATTTATGCTCAATTCAGCAGCAAGCTCCTTGGGAAGAAAGATTTGATGACCGTGATGCCGTAAAAAGTCAGCTTTTGGTCTAAATCCTTTTAAACGCTTGTTTTCCCGCAAAGCGGAAGAGTCACATTGTTCTGGCAAGAACAACCTCCCGTGTCCCAAATATTTCAGTTCACCTTGAAATCTCAGCAGTTTAAATTCCCACAGACCAGCTCTCTCAAATGGCATTGTCTGGGTTTGGTCCTCCCTCCTTGCGGATACAATTTTGATTCTACCCTTCATGCCCCAAATGGGCTTTGAAATTTCATGGAATGAGGGAGCTTGCCTATGATGGTACAGGCCCTCAGTGTCCCCAAGCTTCCCATAGGGGCACAACTGGTGTCAAGAGGAACTTTCTGAGCTCCTTCAGGACAGGGACTTCTGTCTACCAACTTGATTATATTATATTTGCCCAAGCTCTCAGTGTAGTGTTCTGCATACAAGAAACACTCAATAAATCTCATTTATTTACTGATTGAGGTCATTGAATAGAACATCAGGACTCTGACATGAAAAGCAAGGAGGGCAACCAGTGGAAGAACGTACTGGTTATTTTTACACAAGAAAACTTGAAAAGCATCTCTCTACTCCAGGGCAATTTGTACCTCTGCTCAAATTTGGCTGCTTCTATTGGCTGCTTCCCCTCTCTGTTCCTCTTTCCAGCTTTCTACTCCTTCCCCTTCTTCCCTCTTAGAAACTTACTGCTTTGCTGAATTAAAGGCTGAATGCAGCTCCCAAAGTTCCCTAATATATCACTGGGGTGTCTTTGGTGTTCATCATCTGAGGGGATCTGGAGTACTATGCATCATTTTCCCTTCCTATTTTTAGGCGTGCCTGAAAAGACTGTAGTACGTGGACTTGCGGCTTCCCTGTCTGCCCACCCTGGGTATCAGTTTGCCAATCTGAAAATCAATCAATCAATCAATCAATCAATCAGTGAAATGTTTTGAGCACTTACTGTGTGCAGAGCACTACACTAAAAAATGCTGCTAGTAATGCCTACTGCCTCTCAAGCACACGGAGACACTGGGAGAACTAATGAGGTTATGTAGGTCATGTCCCTAGAAGATGTATGCCATGGAAATTTAAAACAATATTATCAGCATAAGATTTACAGTTCTGTTTGGAAGTGACCCATTCTCTGAAGACTTTATGCCCAAATCCTGCTTCTGTGACTGTAGCAGAACTCACAGGGATAAATGTTGGAGCAAACGCCCAATTCAACCCATGATCAAGCAGGGGTCTGCTTCCAATGACCTTATTGCCCAGTGAGACTGCTCCTCTCTTTCTGTTCCGACCAACTCGATTTGAAGAGTATGGAGATTATCAGGGTTTGGTCCCCTGGGTTGAGAATGAGGAATTTATCAGTTAAATTCCCTGCCACTGTCCCAGTGGGCTCCCCAAGCTGGGCCTCACCCAGCAGAAGAGCGTCGAGAAGGCAGTGGACATGTGTCAGTTACCCAAAGAGAGAGCCCGAAAAAGATGTCCAGCTCAATCCCCACACCATAGGTGACCCTTCACTCTGATGGACAATGATTCTCTGAAAAGAAAACACTGGCAGCAAGGGACAAAATGCTGTGGAGGCAGGATCTCAATAAAAACAATAATACTACTACTAATTAATGATGATAATAATAATTGTGGTATTTGTTAAGTGCTTACTATGTACCAACCACTGAGCTAACTACTGGGATAGGTACAAGAAAATCAAGTCAGGTACAGTCCCTGTCCTGTGTGAGGCTTGCAGTCTAAGTGAATCTCCATTTTACAGAAGAGGAAACTAAGGCACAGAGATGTTGAGTGATTTGCCCAAGGTCACAAAGCAGAAGGACCCAGGGATCAAGGCAACTCAAAGGCCTGGATGGGAGGTGCCAATCTTCCATCACCTCCTTTCTAGTCAGGTGCAACTCACTGGGTGGTAGGTAGGATCAACTCTTCGGGTCAAGACCGAGAAGTGACCGTCAGCACTCCAAACCCTCAAGCTTGGCCAGCAGCTCAGTCCTGAAGCAGCTTGGCTCAGTGGAAAGAGACCAGATTTAGGAGTCAGAGGTCATGGGTTCTAATCCAGACTCCACCACCTGTCAGCTGTGTAACTTTGGGCAAGTCACTTAACTTCTCTGGGCCTCAGTTATCTCATCAGTAAAATGGGGATTAAGACTGTGAGACTCACTTGGGACAACCTGATTACCTTGTGCCTACCCCAGAGCTTAGAACAGTGCCCGGCATATAGTAAGCACTTAACCAATACCAGCATTATTATTATTATTGTTACAACATTTCACCGTTGGGTGGAAGATCATTCGGCTTTCCCCAGAATGGTCAAATAAAGTATTTCAAGTCCATTGCTGTCATTCTTCTATAGATGCACCTGGCTGTCTTCATTGGGCTCATTGCTTTTAGGCTACAGTTAATCCAAAGTTTCTGTTTCCTGTGAAAAACGCCTCTGATCTCTTGGCTGGGCAACTTGGTTCCTGACCTCCATCTGTGCCCTCGCCTTACCGCTTCAGTGAGCAGAAGAACTGCCCAGAGTTTACAGCAAACTCCAATTAGGGAGGGAGGAAGGGAAGTGAACCCACTCCCTCTGTCTCTGGCTGACGTCAATAGGCCCTTCAGTCTTGATGAAGGTGGGACACTGGGAGCAGGCTCACACACAAGTGAGGAATGAGAGAACGTGGCATCATCTGTGTCCAAGAGGCCCCCCAGGAGAGTGCTTTTCCTGGAGAAAATTCATCAGCGGAGTGCAAAGCAACATACTGCCATCCCAGCCCCCCGCCCATGATTTTCAAATAGGCCAGCACCCGGATTGGAAGAGTATTTATGAAGCATCCGGACTGCTGTTCTGGGCCTGAACATAATTAAACTATAAATAAACCATCTTTTCCCTCCAGCAGTAGCAGAGAAATTGGGAAGAGGGGAAAGAGATGGACAGAGGATACTTTTGGATGGTGCAGGAGGAATTTGCAGCTCTTAACCCAGTGCACATCTGATAGCAGGTTTATAACAGTATCTGGAATCGACATGTTACTTAGAAGCTGGACGGGGCTTGACTTCAGCCAGCCATGGAGTGGGCTTATTCACAGTCTAAGTGGGATGGAGGACAGGCATTGAATTCCCATTTTACAGATGAGGAAATTGAGGCACAGAGAAGTCAGTAACTTGTCCAAAGTCACACTACAGAAAGACCCAGGGATCAAGGCTACTCAATGGCCTAATGGGAGATGCCAATCATCCATCACCTCCTTTCTTTTCAGGTGCCAACACTAGGTGCTAGGTGAGTCTAGACCAACCCTTCCGATCAAGACCCAGAAATGACCATCAGTGCTCCAAACCCTCAAGCAAGTCCCAGGACTCAATCCTGTCCATTTTAAAACACTCCACCTTTTGGGTGGAAGGTCATTCTGCTTTCCCCAGATTGGCCAAATAGAGTATTTTGAGTCCAGTACTGTAACTATATCAGGATGAAATAATTGAGTATGGGCTACATTTGGATTGAGTTTATGCACAGAAGGGTGGGTGGGATGGAGAATGACACAGGATTAGACCCCAGATGCATTTCCTGATTGGGACAAGACTTCGCCAACTGATAGAAATATCAGCAATACTACACTTGCCCTTCTTGCTATTACCATCCCCTTTGGGGTCTGACATCTACCCAGAAGTCACCTTGGTGGATGAAAGGAGGGGCAATAAGGTGAACGTGCCTGGAATGATCTCTCTTCCAGTCAAATAATCTTGCTGATAGCAATTTTTTTAATGGTATTTGTTAAGCGATTAGTATGTGCCAAGCACTGTTCTAAGCACTGGAGTAGATACAAGATTGTCAGGTTGGACACAGTCCCTGTGCCACATGGGGCTCACATTCTTAAATCCCATTTTACAGATGAGGTAACTGAGGCAAAGAGAAGTGACTTGCCTAGGATCACACAGCTGACAAATGACTGAGCTGGAATTTGAACCCAGGTACTTCTGATTCCCAGGCCACATGGTTTCTGGTTAGGCTCTGGGTCTTAATCCAGAAATGCTATTCGTGCTTCATCACTGCTGGGGCTGGACTGTGAGAAGTGCCTAGAGTATAGGTCTGTGCCCTGACCCCTGTGGAGTGAACCCAGAGGCCATGATGTGGAGAGTCACAATAGGTGGGTGTTTTCTGTTGGCCGGCTCCTTATGTTCAGATCCCCAAGAGGTAATGTCATGCATGTAACAGCAGTTGAGTTATCTGCTAATTTGGCAGATCCAAGTCCATGCAAGATTACTGCATGAAGATACCTTCTATCTGCGGTCAGCAGCCACTGTGGCGGAGTCACGAGAGACAGGAAAGAGAGTAACTTCCATCTTTCAAGAGTTCTGACCCAGTGCTCTTGTTTAGCCATGGGAGAAGTTCCTAGACTTCTTTGCTTGGGTCCTCTCCCATTAAATATTAAGGACAGAGTTTGCCCCAAAATATCAGCTGGTTCCAGGGGGCAAGGGAAAATATCTAGGAGTGAGCATCCTGGTCTGGGTCACTGGAGGGAAAGTTAAGGGTGATGGATGGTCCATCCCCAACCAAAAAGGGTGGCGCCTCAGAAGGGCATCTGGGAAAAGTTCCTCCAAGGGTCCTGATGCCACTGTTGGAGACCATATCTTGGGCTGGATGGACTGTGGGGCTGACCCGGTGATGCTGTTAGAGAAGCAGCGTGTGTCTCAGTGGAAAGAGCCTGGGCTTGGGAGTCAGAGGTCATGGGTTCTAATTCCAGCTCTGCCACTTGTCAGCTGTGTGACCCTGGGTGAGTCACTTAACTTCTCTTTGCCTCAGTTCCCTCATCTGTAAAATGGGGATGAAGACTGTGACCCCTTGGTGGGACAACCTGATTACCTTGTATCTACCCCAGTGTTTAGGACAGTGCTTGGCACATAGTAAACGCTTAACAAATACCAACATTAACATTATTATTATGATATGATTTTTAGGTCTCAGCTTTCTTTTCTTGAAGTGAATGAAAAGGCAGAGAACCCATCCATGGACAGAGGGCTGGAATGCGGGGGGAGGCTAACCAACTTTTTTTCTCACCCTGTGGTTTCCTGACCTCTGTCCTGGATTTTTTTGAAGACCAGTAAAGGCCACTGAGTCAAAGCCTTCATCTCCATTTTAAGAGCCCCCTTACCCTCTCCATTCCCAAGCCAAGGCTTGGAGAGGAAGGGAGATGAACTCCACCAAGCTGCTGGGCAAAGACTGTGAGCCTCTCAAAGAACAGGGAACATGTCTTAATTCCTGCCTGAATACTCATTCCCAGTGCTTAGTTCAGTGTTTTGCACAAAGTAAATACTTAATAAATACTATTAGTACTACTTTTCTGCAATTCCCTACCAAGAGCCCTTCTTCCCTGCCCAAAGCCCCATTCCCCCTCTCACCAGTGCATGACATTAGCAAAGTGAAGCAAACATTTTAATGGAAGCCATCCATTAAAGAGTCACTCATGGTTCCCTGAAGCCCACCTGGTGCTCCTCAGGTTCCTCAACAGTTCCTCTTTGACTTGACCCCCACTGATGTTTCCAAACAGCCCTTTTTAAAATGATATTTGTTAAGCACTATGTGCCAGGTACTGTACTAAGCACTGGAGTAGATACGAATCAGGTATTTATTGCCATTGTTCTTGTTTATTGCCATTGTTCTTGTCTGTCCATCTCCCCCGATTAGACTGTAAACCCGTCAAACGGCAGGGACTGTCTCTATCTGTTGCCGACTTGTTCATCCCAAGCGCTTAGTACAGTGCTCTGCACATAGTAAGCGCTCAATAAATACTATTGAATGAATGAATGAATAGAATACACTCCCTAACCCACATAGGGCTCACGGCCTTCATCCCTATTTCACAGACGAGGTAAATGAGGACCAAAAAAATGAAGTGACTTGCCCAAGGTCACACAGCACACAAGTGGCAGAGAAGGAATTAGAACACAGGTGCTTTTGTCTCCAAATCTCATGCTCTATCCATTAAGCCATATTATCTTTTCCATGGGGATTTGGGGATTGGGCCTTTGTGTCTTTGGAAAACACTTTTGTCCTGAGTTACACATTCCTCAGTTTCTCGTGATGAGATTTTAAGTGCTCAGCTACGAGAAATGCAGAGATTCAGGCTAGAAAGATTGGCAGGAACATGAGGTGCTGCCTACAAAAGTGCTTCTTGACTGAGTCCCTGTACTCCAGACCTGAATCACCGTCTGTTTTTCAATTAATTTGAGAACTCTGATCTTGAGGGCTTTCAAGATGAACTCATCATGGCACACTGAGAAAGCGTTTCATGTATTCCAAATGTAGAAGGCCAGCTACCAAGTGGGCTCCTCTGCCTTTCTTTTTTTTTGTTTGAAGAACATCTTCCAACTTGACTCACCAACAAAAACACTCTAAAAATATCTGGTCGGACGGATTCCTCAGAGTTTCAAGAGCCAAAGATAGGTGATGGTTCTGTCCAGGATTTTTGCCTTTTCATTTTTTGTTTTAGTAATTGTGCCCCCAGACACCCTGATTTTTTACAAGTGCAGTGGGAACAAGAAGTGAAATTGTCATAAAAGCAAAAGTGAAGCTAGTCCAGGGAGGAAATTGAATGGCACAGACAAAGAAGCAAAATGAAACATGGCTGGCTCTTACCCAAACACACCTCCTATCACTGCAGAAATTTCAAGAATGCAAGTCCTATTTCCTGCCATCACAACCTTTAGAATGCTGGGGATCCTGTATGCTCCTTATATCCTCCACAATGCCTTCCCCGATTAAGCCCTCATTTCCCTGTCTCTCTCTCCCTTCTGTTTGCCCTTGCTCTTGATATTTGCCCCATCTGAAGCCCCACAGAACTTATGTTCCTATCTGCAATTTATTTTAGTCGCTCTCTCCCCATCTATACTGCAAGCTCCTTGTGGGTATGGAATGTGTTTACCAACTCTGTTATATTATACTCTCCCAGGTGCTTAGTACAGTGTTCAGTAAATACCTACAGTTGACTGATTGCAGCTATGGATGAAAACACAAAGGCCAAATTCAAACCTCCTTATTAACTCAAGATCTTGAAATAAAGGCGAGGAAAAGAACAATTCGAAATTTCTACTTGGATCAAGGAATTTCATCATTTTATGGGAATGTAATCTTTGCTCAGGGCTGGATAGGCTGACTGGAGAGAAAATCAAGCTTTCTTATGCTGTGCTAGCAGGCAAATTCTGGTAAAAATCCAGAGAAATATGGATATCTCCAGAGGGAGGCCAGTTTGAGCATTCCCCGGCACTATAACAGAGGCTGTGCTCCTAAAACAAAGAGCCTCAAGCCAGAGCTGCTGGGATGCCTGGTCTCCGCTCTGTTTTTTGCATTACTTCATCCGTGAAGGAGGCAATCCTTATCTCCAGTGTAATGTTTTGTTCACCATAGCGACTTCGAAAAGTAATTTGGTGGATCAATATTTGTTGGGGATAAGATTAACCTGCAGGAAACGCTTTCTGAGTGGCATGGATAAAGAGGATTTCAAGCTGGTCAAAGCCGTGTCTTGGGGGCTCTTGCACTCAGGGTTTCTGGAGGTTCTATCTAGGCCGGCACTGATGGTTGCTCAGCTGGATGACCACCATGACAAGCATCTGAACCACTGCCTCTTTAAGGAAGTGATAAAACACCGTAGAAGAGTCAAGTGATAGGAAGCAGTGTGGCCTATTAGATAGAGCACAATCCTGGGAGTCAGAAGGACCTGGATTCTAAACCCAGCTTTTCCACTTATCTGCTGGGTGACCTTATGCAAGTCACTTAACTTCTCTGTGCCTCAGTTACCTCATCTGTAAAATGGGGGTTAATACTCTGGAACCCATGTGGGACATGGATTGGGTCCAATCTGACTGCTTTATAGCTATCTCAGCACCTAGTACAGTGCCTAACTCATAGTAAGAACTTCACAAATACATTTAAATGCATTTAAAGACCCGAAGAGTTTCAGGGGGCCAATTCTAGGCTGGAGATTTTTGTGGACTAAGGAGGCTCCCTACCCTGTCCCCCAAACTTGAGTCCTGACCCTGACCCATGACTATTCTGACTTTTGAACCTCAGCAAGACTCTGACTCTGACCTTTACCCTGACCCCTGATCCTCACTCACCTCTGACTCTTACCCTGATCTTGACACTAATCTTGACTCTCCGTTTCTAGTGCTCCTTCTTGATTCTCAATGGTATATTTTGGGAAGTTGGATGTACTCCATACTGTGAAATCCACCAAGTTAACTCCCTGAGTCATGTTCACTGTCCCTGGATGTTATAGCCCAACAAAGTCAGATGACTTTCTTGAACCAGGAGGAGAGAAATTCACCTTGCTAAAGAGAAATTCTCCTGTTGAGTAAGTTACAAGGCTGTGCCCCAGTGTGCTAACTCAATTGTGTGATTCCCTAGTTACAAGTCTCTGGGGCTTGAAGAGCACTTCTTGGTATGTTTCAGCAATTCTGTTTGACTGAAGCCTGACTTGGCTTTGGAGATGTTTGTGCTGGGAATCAGGCAGAAGACTTTGCCGATCTATTTGATCTCATCGATTCACTTCTCTGCGGGGATGTGGAAGCATTGCTCAGCAAATTCAGCATCATTTCTTCTCTCTAAAGGTGGGTGTGTAATTGGACAGGGGTTTCTGCTGTCCAGTCTCCCTCCTCCCCCTGAACACCGAGGAATTGAAACCCAACTACAACCAGCACGCCACTAAGAGCTGTGGGTGTGTAGACATCTGTATTCCTAATTTTTAGAAGATTGGACAGGTTCTTACTTGCCAGCTGTGTGACCTTGGGCAAATCAGTTAACTGCTCTGTGCCTCCATTTCCTCATTGGCAAAATGGAGCTCAAATCCTGCTCCCTCCTTCTTAGACTGTGAGTTCCAAGTGGCCAGGGACTGTCTGAACTAATGGTTTTGTAACTATACCAAAGCTTACTACAGTTTTTGACATGCTTAACAAGCACTTACCAAATAACATTATTATTATTATTATCAATATTACAGTTTGGCCTAGTGTGGTGAGTTTTCATAAGACTGCCTTCCCGAAGCACTGTTTAGTCTGTCTGTTTTTATTGGAATTTTTTGTAATTGATGAATTTGAAATCATTTTACATTCATTACATTCAAATGATCCTAAATATCTACCCTCCTCCACTTAAATTAGAGCCCCTCAGGGACCAGGATCTGGGACCATGATTTAATGGATTTTCTTGTATTTCCCACATCACATTGTACAGGGCTTGGCATATTTTAAGTACTTGGTAAATACAATGGAAGCATGTGGGAGAACATGGTTACATGGGAAAGTTGATCAAAGAACCATGGAATCATGGAAAGGGGTGGACCACCCCAAACCCTTAATTGTTCACTCTCCATCCATAACTTTCCCTTTAGTATCCCATTATAGCCCATTCATCTGTGGCTTCATCCAAACCCTTCAACCCTCATACACTATCTCCCGCAGCCCTGTACTTCATTTCTATGTTGCTTTTTTCACTTGAAGTGCCCCTGTTGGCTTTATTGTTTCTAAGCAGAGTGAATCCTTTGTGTGTCTCAGACCCAGGACACCGGGACATCATCATTTCAGACTCAGTGGATCTCTTTTGAAGTCCAGCCTCCTTATTAATTCAAGAAGCCAGTGAGCATCCACTTTCCAGGAGTCACTGGAACATCAACCCAAAACGGCAGTTTCCTCTGGCAAAGAAAAAGTCTTGATGGTACAGATTCTCTGGGCAGCCTCTAGACTAGCAATTCCCATCAGTAAGACAAGAGCAAGCACAATGAATCTCTGAAACTGAGTTGGTCTCCTACCATAGAAGCCACACTTACCTTAACACAGCTGCACTCATTGGGACACATGAGGAGAATGAACTACAGTAGAATATCCCAACACTTGTGTTTGGAGAGCTGAAATAAGGAGAGTGAAAGCAAGGAAGACCAAAATAACATCTTGAGGTCAAGGTAAAACAAATCTCAAGCAATGCTGCATCCTAGCTGAAAACTAGGAGTTCATTTATTCATTCAATCTCATTTATTGAGCGCTTGCTGTGTGCAGGGCACTGTATTAAACACTTGGGAGAGGACAGTATAACAATAAACAGACATAGTCCATGCTAACAAGCTTACAATCTACAGGGAGTTGGTTGCTGAAGATAGACCATCATAGACACCATAAAAGGTGTGACTGTATTCCAGCAAAAGCTTTGAAAGAAACTTCACCAGGCAATAAAACATCCAAAATGACAACAACCTAAAATGACAACCTTTTTGTGTACACTTCGTGGATGGAACTGTGGGTCCCTCACTGACCCTTTCATGTCTGTTTATTCTGTTGTGTCGTATTCTCTCAAGTGCTTAGTACAGTGCTCTGCACATAGTAAATGCTCATAGTAAGTGCTCACTGATTAACTGATTTAGCAACACATGCACTCATAGGTGAATTTTACCAAGGACAATTTTACATGAAAGTAGCTGTCCATTACCAACCCAAAGGAAGAACCAGTACTGTCTGAGGTCCTTTTTAATTAGAGCCCCAAGGGCTGAATCAGAAGTCCCGTTAAACTCGTTCCTGTGTCAAGTGAATAAATGACGTAGGATTAATATGTGGCAGTAATTGAATAAAACTTTCTCTGAATCAATATGGCTTAACTCCAAATCAGTAGACTATTTAAATAAGTTAATGGAAACATAACGTGCCAGTCTGAATATTGTTTCCTAATTAAGGTAATAGCTGGATGACACCGAACCAAATTATGTGTAGAAACCAAACAATTAAAAAGGTCATTTGGAACTTAGGCAGTTTATCCATGCAAATGGAACTCTGTCCTAGGATTACCCTGTGCAAACAAGGCTTAACTTCACTAACAGTGACAACCCCTCCCCGCATGTTGGTATTTGATAATTGCTTGGGTTACATTGAAACAGGAACCCAGAAATGCATGTTGAAGCTAAGGAATGAGAGGGTGACCAGAATAGGGAAAGGGTCGATGAGGAAGAGAAAAGAGCCAAGTGACTAGGCTGAAGGACAGTCAAGGAAGAGATTACAGCTGTCGAAAAAGTCCAGGCCTGGGACTCAGAAGACCTGGGTTCTAATGCTGCTCCACCACTTACGTGCTGTGAGACCTTGGACAACTCACTTAACTTTGCTGTGCTTCAGTTTCCTCATCTGCAAAATAGGGATTCGATACTTGTGATCCCTCCTAGAGAAGCAGCGTGGCTCAGTGGAAAGGGCCCGGGCTTGGGAGTCAGAGGTCATGGGTTCGAATCCCTGCTCCGCCACTTGTCAACTGTGTGACTGTGGGCAAGTCACTTAGCTTATCGGTGCCTCAGTTACCTCATCTGTAAAATGGGGATGAAGACTGTGAGCCTCATGTGGGACAATCTGATTACCCTGTAACTACCCCAGTGTTTAGAACAGTGCTCTGCACATAGTAAGCGCTTGACAAATACCAACATTATTATTACTTTGAATGTGAGTTTTATGAGGGACTTGAGCATCTTTTTCTACCCCAGCATTCAGTACAGTGTTGGGCACATAGTAATTGCTCAACAAGTGTCACCACTATTATTATTATAAATACAAGAAAGGAACAAGTAATCCAGATCCAGGCTCACTGCCCCAGCCACTCTCTACTGAGTAAAACCATTTTACTCCTGGCCAGTGTCTCCCTCAGTAGCCATGCCTTCCACACCCATTCCCCTCTCCTCCCCCCAGGAAGCTGAAACCATGGTTAGTAAATGGATGAAGACATTAGAGCCATAAAACACTCAGGAAGGAAACTTCAAAGGTCTAGGGGTTTAGTCCTCTAGACTGTAAGCTCACTGTGGGCAGGGAATGTGTCTGTTATATTGCTATGTTTTACTCTTCCAAGCACTTAGTACAGTGCTCTGCACAGAGTAAGTTTTCAATAAATCTGAGTGATTGACTGTCTGACTATAATCTCCTGCCTCCCAGCAGTCCTGCCCCTACCTATCCAAGGCGCCTCCCTAGCTATTGAAAGTGGAGCCAGCTTGGAGATGGATCTAGGAGTGATGGACCCTCAACTGGATATTTTGCTTGAAATTGCTGGGTTCCTGGTCAAGACAGAATTCAGACACCCCATGTTGTTCCTGCACTGAGGAACTAGAACTGATTCAGAGTGTTGGACAGGAAGAGCGGTGCTGAAAGAGGAGGAAGCTGCTTTGTCACTGCAGGATCTGAACTCTGGGCCCACTAAAGAGTGAAAAGGTCTTGGGACAGTTATTAGCAGGTAGACTTGGTGGAGAAGGAGAAAATGGAGAATGGCAAGGAGAATTCCCCTTCATTGTGGCAGGAGAAGAAAGGGAGGACCAGGCTTGAGGGAGGGAAGGGTGAGTTGGGGAGCGGAACTTAACTGTAAATTGTTTCCTTTTCTATTTCAGTTCTGAGGATAGGCCAGTTCTTCCAGGCTACGGGAGGCCTCCAGAATTCTTTAAGATGCTATTGGCAACTTAGGGATCATCTTGCAAACAGTCCTATCAGCCTTGGAAAGAAGATGTTTGTCTGTGGCAAGGGCAGATCAATAAGAAGAGAAACTGGCAATGTCTCCCCTAGATGATTCAGTGGAATTCCAAGATCCTCTGAGGATCAAGGATGTCTATTCACCACAGTTAATCAGTCCAAGAATTGACCTACACCAACTGACCTGCCTCCCTTCCTGCTCCTTCCCTGTCTCTCCAGGCCCAACCCATATCCCTGGACTGGAACAGTCCCCTCCCCAGTATTGGACAAGTGCAATTAAAAGCTGTGGATAAAAGAGAAGCAGCATGGCCTAGTGGAAAGAACACGGGCCTGGGAGTCAGGTTCTAAGTTGGCTTTCCCACTTGCTTGCTGAGTGGTCTGGGGCAAGTCACTTCACTGTGCCTCAGTTCTCCTAATCTCCCTCTTACTTAGTAAAACCCATGCAGGTCAGGGACTGTGTCCAACCTAACATATTTACCGTAGGGCTTAGAACAGTGTTTAGCACATAATAAGTGCTCCTCCCCATCTCACAAGCCCTCAACTTTGGTATCATCCTTGACTCCGCTCTCTCATTCACCCCACATATCCAATCCGTCACCAATGCCTGCCGGTCTCAACTTCACAACATCACCAGAATCCACCCTTTCCTCTCCATCCGAAGCACTACAACACAAGGACGATCACTCTTTCTGTCCTGACTGGATTACTGCGTCAGTCTCCTTTCTGGAGCTCCCAACCTCTTGTCTCTCTCCACTTCAGTCCATACTTCACTCTGCTGCCCAGATTATCATTCTTCAGAAACGTTCTGGGCATGTCACCCCTTCCTCAAAAATCTCAAGTGGTTGTCTATCAACCTCTGTATCAAGCAAAACTCCTCACTATTGGCTTCAAAGTTTTCCATCACCTTGCCCCCTCCTACCTCTTCTCCCTTCTCTCCTTCTACATCCCAGGCTGCACACTCTGCTCCTCTGGTGTTAACTTTCTCACCATGCCTTGTTCTTGCCTGTCCCACCGTCAACCCCTGGCCCATGTCCTACCTCAACCCCTGGCCCATGTCCTACCTCTAGCCTGGAATACCCTCCCTCCTCAAAACGCCAAACAACCACACTTCCCCCCTTCAAAGCCTTATTGAAGGCTTACCTCCTCCAAGAGGCCTTCCCAGAGTAAGTCCCCATTTTCCTCTGCTCCCTCTCCTCTCCTTGTTGCCCCAACTCCTTCCTTCTACTCTACCCCACCACTCCACATCATTTGTGTATACATGTAAATATCTATAATTCTATTTATTTATATTCATGCTTGTTCATTTGTTTTTATGAGTATATATATATATACATATATATTTCTATTTATTTATATTGATGCCTGTTTACTTGTTTGGACGTCTGTCTACCCCCTTCTAGACCGTAAGCCCGGTGTAGGCAGAGATTGTCTTCCTTTGTTGCCGAATTGTACTCTCCAAGTGCCTAGTACAGTGCTCTGCACACAGTATACGCTCAATAAATATAATTGAATGAGTGAATGAATGACTGCTTAACAAATACCATAAAAAAAACCCTGAGATAAGAAACCATGGATAAATGAGATGAAACCATGACACAACAGTAGGAAGGAAAGGTATCTCCCCAGCAACATTTCAAAACCCTTCATTTGGTCTATTGGATGTACAGCTGATGATTTAATTTCAGAGGCCATCTGGCTTGCCCCTGCTCTTTGGAATGAATGCACAGGACTGGAGGGTGTGGTCGTTTATTGCCAAAGCCTGAGAAAAACTCTGGGGAGGTGCAGACAAAACAACCTTGTAACAACAAACAATTACTGACTCTTTATGGAACACTTACCTTCTAAAATACAAGGTCCTTCCCTCAGGTTGGTTCCAAAAGTGAAGAGTCAGGTCACTTGCTGGTAAAATGATCTCTTCCTCCCTGCAGCAATTGGTTAGTGGCTGGAACCATTCACATGAAGCACTGTGTCCTTCAGGCTATGATTTATCTATTTATTTATAGACCTTATTGGCATATTTTTAATGATTGATTAGTTCAGATCCATTATTTCTAACTGTCCTCTCTCATTCTTAGCTAGGGTACATTTGGTCAATGTAAGTCTACCATATCCCCCAGTAGATGGTAAGCTCTTTAAGGGCGGGGGCTGTATCATTTACTCTCTTGTAGATTTCCAAGCATCTAGTGTAGTGTTCTGAGACAACGGGTGCTCAAATGATGCTCCTGATGATTACGTCTATAAATATGTAGTCAATAGGCTGGGACGGAATTTGTAATAGCTTGTACTAGTTGGAGGTTTCATATTCACTATGTGGAGAACAAAGCCCTCCTGAAGCAGTCCAGCAAACCTGAATGAACTTAAAGCAGATCTATTTATCTTTCTCATTCTTCCTCAAGCATTGTACACACACATTCACATACACACAAACAGATGCATCTACACACACGTGTACACACCACTATTTATCACGCATATAAGGGGGCTCATGCATAAAGCAGAGGCTTCATAAAAATCCTGACACCAAGAAGGGAAATACAAACAACTCAAGGCACTGTGGATAGCTAATGTAAATATGATGGAGTTAGAAGTCTGGACAAATGGATGAGGCTCTGACCTGAAATGAGAACCTGTGAGGAGGAATCGATTACAGTGCCAGTGGCTTTCTTTCCTTCAGTTACTTTCCTGTTGAGGCATTTAGTGTGACAGGTAAGGGAACATGGGTGCAGCAAAGTGCATAAAAAGGGTTCTATTTCTTTTTAAATGCAGGACCCACTTTATAACTCAAGTGACCATAGAATAATGCTGACGCATAGCACCTCAGTATAGCAGGGATTTCCTTGGTAAAGAAGCAACATGGCCTAGTGGAAAGGTCACAGACCTGGGAGTCAGAGGGTCTTGGTTCTAACTCGCACTCGGCCACTTACCTGCTGTGTAACCTTGAGCAAGTCACTTAACTTCTCTGGGCCTCACGGCCCTCATCTGCGAAATGGTGATTCAGTACTTGCTCTCCCTCCTACTTAAACTGCGAGCCCCATGTGAGACCTGATTATCTTTTATCTACACCAGCCCTTGGTAAACTACTTAGTATATAGTAAGTGCTCAACCAAAGCTATTATCAGTATCACCAAATTTTCCACTCATGACAATCATTTTTTGGGATTCCTGCTCTGTCTCAGAGCCAGAAGACTTGGAATTTAGATGCAGCTCACTAAATGACCTGCTACGTCAATTCATGTAAACTTTCAGTGCCTTGGTTTCCTCATTGTAAAATTAGAATATTAATATTTGCCATTCCTTACCTTACCAGAATATCATGAGGACAAAAATGGCATAGGTAAGTGAAAGTGCCTTGAAAAATGAAAGGACTATAGACATTCAAGGATATAGCTGTCCATTTTTAAAGATGATCCTGGAGGGGAGATGTTAGAGAAGCAGCGTGGCTCAGTGGAAAGAGCACGGGCTTTGGAGTCAGAGGTCATGGGTTTGAATCCTGGGTCTGCCACTTGTCAGCTGTGTGACCGTGGGCAAGTCACTTCACTTCTCTGTGCCTCAGTTACCTCATCTGTAAAATGGGGATTAAGACTGTGAGCCCCACGTGGGACAATCTGATTCCCCTGTGTCTACCCCAGAGCTTAGAACAGTGCTCTGCAAATAGTAAGTGCTTAACAAATACCAACATTATTATTATTATTATTATTATTATTTTGTCATTTTGTCGAATTCAGGTCCAGTTTTTGTCATTGAGCCAGCCACTTGGCATTCCTGCCCATTGAGAAACCATTGCTCAAAGAGAGCAACCTGATTGCTGCTTGCCAGGCTGGTCTGCCTGCCTCAGTGGTCTCCCAACCATTAGCAGGTCTAAGGTCTAAACCCTTTTTATTAATGGTATCTGTTAAGCATTTACTCTGTGTAAATTACTGCTCTAAAAGCTGAGGTAAGTACGAGTTAATTAGGTCAGACACAGTCCCTGTCCGGCAAGTGGCTCACAGTCTAAGTAGGAGAGATCTTGGAATCAAATGTCAACAAAACCCAGACTGTCATTCTTACCTGTGACTCATTCCTTCCTTTGAGACTTCTCTTTCCCATCCCATTTACTGGAAGTCAAACTTAGTTTGATCAGACATTCCCAGTCAGGACAGAAATGCATCTCCCTTCAGCATTCTGGCCATGGCTCTGTTGAAAAACAATTGGCTTTTTGAATCTGTTCTCCAATGTCTCACTTCCCAAGTGTCTGCCTTTTTAGAATTGTGTTTCTCCAGGCCGGAAACATAGTCTAAGGGGAAATAGGTGTGGAATTTAGAAGCAGAATGACCTAGTGAAAAGAGCAGTGGACTGGGATTCAGGAGTCGTCAGTCCTATTGCAGCTCTGCCACCTGTCGTCTGTGTGACCTTGAGCAAATCACTTAACCTCTGTGGTCCTCAGCTTCCTTATATGTAAAATGGGGATTCAATACCTGTTCTCCCTCCCTAGTTAGCCTTTGTGGGCCCCAAGTGGAACAGGAACTGTATCCAATCTGACTATATGGCATCTACCTTAGGGGTTATCAGAGTGCTTTCACATTGTAGACACTTAAACACCAAAATTTCTATTCTTAATTTAGTTTAGTTTCAATGCACTGAAGGCTTCCATTATTCTAATTTTAGTTCTTCACTTTGGAAGATACATTTTCCTGCCCCAATCCAGGCCCAAGACTGGAGTTCCAGTTTCAACCTCCCAAATTCATATTAGGATCTTTTCAAAATGGAAAAGGGTCCACATCCACTTCTGGGTCACTCAAGAAATGAATCAGGATTATTCGAGAAGAAAGCCCTTGAAGTAGGGAAGTCCCCTACAAGCTGTTCCCTAAGACTTTACAACCATGGAAGAGTGTAAACTAGGCAGTTGGGTGAGAATGACACCTGATAAACCACATAGCCAATAGAACCAACAATAAACCAGGAGGGAAACAATTGTGCGTGTGGAAATGGTCCAAATTATTCAACAGAGCTCACTCGGAACTTCAAATTTCACAAGATATTTAAATAAGGCAGCCAGCAAGAAACTGAAACCAAGTTCAGAAATGACATCAGACCCAACACCTTCTAGGATCCATCCAGAAACTAACTTTTTTTGCTAAGTTGCATTTGGTCAGAAGAATGAGAGGCTTAAACATTCTGCTAAGGCTGCCTTCCGGATCTCTATTAGTCTATGTCTCCCAGTCAGCCTGAGGAAACTCGCAGTTCAGGGACCTCCATTTTCTGCTTTATAAGCACATATTTGAGGCAATTCAATATTTTGTCCTTTGAATGGATTAACATTTTTAAAGCTCTGCTTCGTTTTTGTGAATAACAGTGTATGGAGCATATGTAGGTTTTATTATTAAACAAATCTTTAATCCAAATGCTGATTATTATTAGCAGCAGCTTCTGAAGGCACAAAATATACCTAAAATGCATGGGATAGTCAAACAGATTTATAAATCCAAAACCAGAGACAGGAGTACGCAAACTATACATTTGGAATATTCACATACAATAAGTCTTAATTAGGAGGGGCAAGAATTGCAGTTTTTCTCTTCTGGGGTACTCACTGAAGTATTTTAATTAGTTAAATGAATTAGGGGAATATAAGTGAAAAATAATACTGGGTGAAGAACCTTAATCTGGACATTGCATTTTAAGGGAGACTTCTTTTCTCCACAAATACTCATATGTGAATTACATTTCTCCTTCTTCTTCTCTCTCTATTCTGTCTCTCTCTCTCTCTTCCCCTCCACCAACCCCTATCTTCTCTGCTAGAAAACCAATGTGCAACACCATTCAATAGGGACTACCTCAGTATGTCTTGAAGGAGGAAAAATATGATTGGGCAGGGAACAAGTGTCAGTTTCAAGAACAGGAAAAACTCTGAGACCTTAGGTGGATATTTAATAAATGATGAAAAATGAAACCCCCTGGATCAGGGCCCTGTACTTGCAGATGAAAAAACTATGTGGTTCAATGATTCATCTCCTTTAACTTTGACTAATTGTCTTCCAACCTGCAGATCATCTATAATGCATTTCCAGCAGGAAGCCCACCTAGTGCTGTAACCATGAACTGTATCATCTTCATCCCAAATCAAACTTGATTGGAGAAATGGAAATTAATCACCTTGACCACACTAATATTGGCCAATTATCAGCATTCACAGATAAATAATATAATTATAAACACCTTTTCCCTGGGGTGTTTTTAGCCAACTATTAGATTTAGCTTCCCCTTACTGCTCAATCATTTCCCTGGGGACTGCAGAAAAGAAATCAATGCCAGGCTAGTTATCACCCCATAAATACATCTTGCAAGTAACTATACAAGGCAATATAAGAGGCAATCAATTGGACTTTTTATTTCTCCAGGAACACAATCCTACGCTCTCTGGTCACCTAATTACTTTTGGTGGGGTGGGAGCCCCAGCCCATTTCTGCTTTTTCTTCATCCAGTGGGTAACTTTGCTGCTTCTGGAAGAAAGACTTACATTTTCCAGGCCAATGGGTTACAAAGCCTGGAGCTGTCATTAGCGGCAAGAGGAAAGGTCCTGGTAGTCACTGCTTTCTATCCTAGGACCAGATCACTTGAATCGAGCAGATCCAGATGGTAATAGTTGGACAGGGCTCGGCCCACACTGTGGCCTAGGATGATCCTGGAGATGGGGATGGTGATGGGAAGGACGAGGGGGAAGACTGTCTTTGATCCCAAATCAAATACAATTAAGGTCATCTGCAGGCACTGGCTGTGGAGTCCGGAAGGGTTGCTTTGTGGAAATGGTATTGTTCTTTTGAAGTGCACTGGGGCCATTCTCAGTTAGATCCCCCCTGCGATGATAAAAAAGAATTTTAAAAAGCCATACAGGGGAGGAACCTATTCTCTAAAAAGTCATGAAATTAGAGAAAAGTGAAAGCAAAAGTCACCCTCCACCCACAGCCCTGCTTCATGGTTGATCCAATTCAGCTGGATCATTTAGGGATGGGGTCTCCACCAGGAAATAACATTTATCCTCCCCCTCCCAGAGAGCTACAAAACAGAGTCCTCCCCTGGGCTGGAATCAACAGCATAGCCTCTCCCACTAAGGCTTTTATTCCTATCCATCTGGGCCCTTCTCTTACCCAAACATGCCTTTAGGAATACAGCGGACTCCAAAAGCTGTGACCTATAGCTTTCCCCCCGCTCTTTCCATGACCTGGGTTCAAACAGAGATATCCAAAAGAAAAGTGAGACCAGTGGGTGATGGGAACATGACTAAATCACTTCAAAGGTAAGCAGCATGTCATATGCCCGAGACACTCGGCACGCTGGAACGAGTCCTTTTGAAGGGGTGGCTGTTCTTGTTAGCAGAATGCAATTGCTTTGATGTGTGGATTATTGGGGTGTTTTTTTGCTATTTTGTTTTGTGTGATTTTGGAAACAAATGATTGGACTAGGCAAAGGTCTGCTCATTCCTAGACTGTAAGCTCCTTGTGGGCAGGGATTAACTCTGTTGTAGTATACTTTCCCCGGTGTTTACTACAGTGCTCTGCACGCACTAAGCACTCGATAAATACACTGATCGATCGATTGGACTGGGGGTAATAGAAGGCCCAGGAAGGCCTCGGGAAGAGAAAATGTTGAGCTTAAGGAAAATGGAAACTTCCCCTTTTACTCCATACTCCTCTACCCACCAAAAAGGGAATGGGTTAAAATCTCTGAAAAAGGCTTCCTGCCCTCAATCCCAGTAACACGTCTTCTTTGGCACTGCAGAACGATCACAAGGAATTTGCCTTTTTATTCATATAGAACAAAATTTACAAAGTCATTCATACATTTTTTGTTTTTGTTTTTTTTTTACTGACTTCGAAAATTGGGAATATTCAAAATACACTTTTACCCCACTTCATTCTTCCGTTATTTACAGATATGTACAAGAAAAAGGTAAGAGTTTTTTCTTTTTTTTCTTTTTTTTTTTTTAATTGTATTAAAAAGCTCTGCTGGTTGGTTGCTTGGACGATCGGTTTGTCAGGATCATATGGATGTTCCATGGGAAGGCTCCATGACTTCTGGAATGACCCCCCCGGGCACAGCCTGAAAAGACATTGGGATGGGGGTTTTTACGGGGCTTTGACGAAATAGTCCTCCATTCGGTGACCTGTGTTTACATTGTATCGAGGGCATGGTAGCTGAGCTGCTGAGGGGCAGCGGTAGGTTACTGCCGGAGGCAGATGTGAGTGTCCTGCTGGGTCCATGGCCTGTCTGTTCTGGCAAAAACGTGGTGACCGAGAGCTGAGTGTTCTGGTATTCGCGCACGGGTTCTAAGGTCTGACTGGATGGCATGCCCCCGATCTCCAGAGCCGAGATCTCAATGGACGCGGGGGAAATCTGCTTGTGGGCGATGTCTTCATCGATTAAGCTGTTCATACGTCTGTGGACCTGCTCCAAGTTGACTTCTTTATCCTGGTAAGAAAGCAGTGAATGATCAGTCCCAACAAGATGCTCTGTCTGTCTGTCCTCAACTTGTGCAATTGGATGGATATGACTCACATTTCACCCCCTCCACCATGCCCACCCCTCAACCCACTTATAACCCTCCCACAGGGTGGATGGAATTATACTGGGTGATTGAAGTAATAATACTCTAGCTGCTCTGTATCGAAAACCATTTAGCCCTGCATTTCCCATTCTCCCTGGTTTTGAATTACAGCCAGCTCTCAAATACCCATGCACATGGTGGACAGCGGTGACAGAAAATTGAAATCTGCATTTAATTGAAAAACATAATTTTAATTGTTGGTTTTAGCCCCCCACCCACTTAAACTATTTCCTAGAACTTCTAATAAGAAACAAACTATTCTGAGGTTTGCATTTCTCCCCCTTTCATTAGACATTCCATCAGAGGGATGTTGAGAGATGGGAGGGTGGAATAGGGAACAGGGAGAAGGAGAGATGGGGAAGAAGAAAGAGGAGACAGAGGAAATAGGGAAAGGAGCAATTTATCGGAGGAAAGGGGGAGAAAGAGGAGAAGAGGTGGGAAGAAAGAGGAGGGGGCGGAGAAGAATGGGAGGAAAGACAGAAATGGGAAGAGAAGAAAGGAAAGATCATCAACAAATGGGATAAAGCCCCTCTTGAATAACTGAATTATGCATTATGTCACAATCCCTGAACTCCTTTGGGTTCAGAATCTTGATGATGCCCCAGCTAAGCTGGCAGTGAAAAAGTGATTGCCACATCACTAGAGCTAGCGGATCTGGTAACTACAAGAGAGCCTCTCTTCCGTCACTACAACATCCGGGAAAGAGATCCTGACCAAGACAGGCACTTCTGTCAAAGGACCAAAAATCTCTTGAGATTCTATGATGGCTATTCCCATGTATGATCACTTTTGGAAACATTATGAAAATGAATGCAAACCCCTCTGCCCCCTCACTCCATGGAAACTGTCCTCTCAAAGATCACCGATGATCTTCTTCTTGCCACAGCCAACAGCCTCTAATGCATCCCAATCCTCCTCAACTCTTCAGCTGCCTTTGGCAGCCTTCCCCAACTAAGAGCTCATTTCCCCTACTCCCTCTACCTTCTGTGTAATGCTTGCACTTGGAGCTGTTCCCTTTATGCACAACACACTAAACCCTACAGCATTTACACACACATTCATAATTTATTCATGTTTCACCTTCCCCTCTAGACTGTCTGTAAGCTCCCGTGGTCAGGGAACATGTCTAGCAACCCTGTTATACTGTACTCCCCCAAGCATTTACTACAGTGCTCCTCACACAGTAAGTGCTCAGTAAATGTGACTTATTGAATATTGTTTTCTTTCCAGGTAGAAAGGCAATATTGTTGATAGCCATACTCTGGGAATTAATTCCAGGTTTCATATCAGACCCAAGTGTCCACATATTCCTTCCAGGAATGCCATAAGCAGAGGGCTTTCTCAATTATTCAAGCTAAACCAAAACCCTCCCTCTACTCTCATCTCCACCTCTTCAAACCTATCATGCAAGATTAAGAGTATCAGTGAGATCAAGAGGGGAGAAAAGCACTGGAAATGTGGAAATGAGTTTGTAGGTGCTATACAAGGAGAATATGTGCAACTATAATAATAATAATAATAGTAGCAATGGTATTTGTTAAGTGTGTACTGTGTCTCAGGCACTGTACTAAACACTGGGCTGGATACAAGCAAATCGCACTGGACACAGTCCCTGTCCCACATGGGGCTCACAGTATCAATCCCCATTTTACAGATGAGGTAAATGAGGCATGGAGAAGTTAAGTGGCTTGCCCAACATCACACAGCAGACAAGGGGCAGATCCAGGATTAGAACCCATGACCTCCTGACTCCCAGGCCCATGCTCTATCCACTACACCATGCTGCTTCTCTATTTTAGTATTATACATGCTGTATTTTAGTAGAACATGTAGGACTACACCCCAGCATCCATAAGCCCCTTTGAAGAGACTCTGGATATCACTGGGTATGAGTGACTTTCTCATCAACATCAGCTTGTTTGGAGTTCCGGCACCCCAACACTGGCAGAAGGCAAGGACATCTCCCCATGTCCTTCTCCCTGTGTGGTTGGGCCCCCTTTTTGAATGATTTTCCCATACAGATCCAGAAAATGGGAACATATTTGTTTCATGAGACCTTAAGAGCCCCATCTTTGATCCAAGGGAAAAACAGAACTGTTTCTTTGACTGAATCTCTAAATCCCATTCTGTAATATGTTCTTGCAGGTAAATATAAGAAAGCTTGGGCTGAGAGAAAACAATATTCTAATCATACTTCTGGTCTTTATACAGAATTACCAGTTCTATGTCCAAAGATGTGCAAGGGAGATGCAATATCCAAGCATTCCTTTGGGGACAATCAATTTTGTGCGGAAGGTGCATATGGGTAGGTGGAGCAGATATTCAGCACATTATTTCAGACTTTAAAACGTCAATGTCAGGTATATTGATTTTTCAGACCACATAGTGGTGGGCCTGCCTTTATCAGTTAGAAGGTTTTAGGATTCCAAAGCTTACAAGAAGGAGATTGAAAAAAATATATGTCTTGACAGAAGATGGAAAAATCTGGAAATGCAGAACTTAAAATGCAGTATCCTTAGTGGTCTCCACTTGTCCAGATTGTTGAGGATTGTGCTCAGATGGCTATGTTTTAAGTGGAGTTCCGCATGGGCAAAGGGAAGGAGATAGATTGATTAGGTGAGTTATCTTTATTAACTAAATTGTGCAGATAATTGTTCTCACTTCACTTTGCCTTCATAGCTCCAATATTAGAATTATTTGGCATAATGTTCTGAAGGAGTCAGGAGATTACAAGGTCAATTCTTTAGAGATTTCAAGAGAGAATCCAGGCTTCCTTGTTTGTATTCAATTGTAAATTCCTTATTAGATTTTTTAAAATAGTATTTGTTAAGCACTTATTATTTACCAAGGATTCTACTAAGTACTGGAGTAGATAGAAGACAGTTGGGTTGGCTACAGTATCTATCCCACACAGGGCTCAGATTCTTAGGTTATACACTTCTGAAGGAAGGGACTAAGTATTATTTTTTAATTCTATTGAATTTTCCCAGACAGTACAGTGTTCTCTATTTCATGTTCTCTATTACAGTGTTCTCTATTACATATTCACACTAGTATGCCCATCGTCACTGAAAATAGCCATTTGGTCCAAGGAAAGGATATGTTCTGGAATAATACTGCAGGAACAGAGAGGGACTGTACTCCAAAGATCAAACTTTTTTCTTTAAAATAAATTCTAATCCCAGCTCCCCCATTGACTACTATGTGACTTTGGAAAAGTCACAACTTCCCCACGCTTCATTTGCCCCATCTGTAAAATGATAATTAAATATATTCTCCCTCCCTGTTAGACTGTGAGCCCCTTATGGGACAGGGACGTGTCTGATTTGATTGGAGTGTATCTATTCCAGCACACAGTACCTGGTCCATAGTAAGTGCAAATCAAATATCACAATCATTATTATTTAAAGAGAGGTCAATGCCCCGTCAACTTGCTGCTCTCCACAGTTTGCAGCTATTACAAAAGAGTTTGGAGATTCAAAGTGGGGTAGAGGAGATTGCCATGAAGTTTCCTGTGGCCATAATGTAAACTCAAAGTAGGTCACAAGCGGGATAAAGGGAAAGAAGAGAAATTTAGGCATATCTATGTACCTGAACATTTGGGTAATATCACACCTTCCCCAAATACAAGATTGGTTGGCAATTACTTTGACTCAAAGGTGGCACTGCTGATATCCATCCCTACTTTAGAGAGGGAAGACCGTACCTCCCAATACGTATCAACAGTTATCTCTGGTGATGCATAGTTACGTGGGGGTGACTGATTAATAGGAGGATGTGAAGCTTAGTTTCTGTACCTGAACCTTTAGGTATATAGCCTTGTCAATGTTTATATTGTGCTTGAAAATTCTCCAGTGGTTGCTTATCCATTTCCGTATCGAACAAAAACTCCTCACCATTCTCTTTAAAGCACTCCATCACCTTGCCCCTTCCTACCTCACTTCACTTCTCTCCTTCTACATCCCAGCCCACATACTTCACATCTCTAGTGCTAACCCTCTCACCATGCCTCAATCTCGCCTGTCTCATTGCCGACCTCTGGCTCATGTCCTGCCTCTGGTCTGGAACACCCTTCTTCCTCAAATCCAATAGATAATTACTCTCCCAACTTTCTAAGCTTTATTGAAGGCACATCTCCTCCAAGAGGCCTTCCTTAAGTTCCACTTTTCCTCATCTCCCACTCCCATCTGCGTCACCCTGACTTGCTCCATTGGTTCACCTTCCCAGCCCCACAGCACTAATGTATTTCTTTGTAATTTTATTTATTTGTATTGTTGTCTGCCTCCCCAACCCTGGACTGTGAGCTCTTAGTTGGCAGGGATTGTCACTGTTTATTGCTGTATTATACTTCCCCAAGTGCTTAGTACAGAGCTCTGCACATAGTAAGTGCTTAATAAATACAATTGATTGAATGAATGAACAAGTACTGAATCCGCATTTTACAGAAGAGGGACCTGAGTTCCAGAGAAACTAAGTGTCTTGACCATGGTCACCAAGCAGGCAAATGGTAGGGCCAGATTTAGAACCCAGGTCTTCTGACTCCCAGGCCAGTGCTCCTTCCACTGGGCCACACTGTTCCTTGCTTTGACATTTTCTTCAAAGCCCAACAGCATACTTTTGGTTGACTTCTCCAGAATTTAAGAGTGAAAAGTGAAGTCTTCCTGAGACTTGTCTGGACTGAAAATTTAGTGGAAGGAGGGAAATAGATCAAATTTAGTCAACTTTTGTCAATTCAATCACTGTCACTAATCCCAGAGTCCCAAGTCTCTTTCCTTAAATATATTAAGGGGAGCACAATTGTTAAACTCATATTATACTCTCACTGTTCTGAAGAAGGTTAGGTTCTCACAACTATTTAACCGGACCCTTTTCAATGAATCTTGTTAAATTCCATTTTTAGTTTAAGGGAGGAGTAGAGGCCTATGGAAATAAAAATCAAAGAAATATAAAAGACAACCTAAGTTCGAGGGCTTGAACTACAGGACTTTTGCAATCAAAGGGGCAAGGACTGGAATCAGAAAACCTTGAGGCAGTGGCAAGGCTAATACTTCTTCCATTCTGAAATGTGAATGGTCCACTCAGCTCTGAGTATGAAAGAACACACACCACATATAAGTCTGGGATTCTGGCAATGAACAGGGGTCAAAGGAAGAGCAATTCCAAAATCCCACAGCATTTCAATCCTTCTCCTCCTTCCTTTTCATCACTTGTAACTAAGGTTTGGGGAGCAGGGAATGATTGGCTATCCAAGAAAGGATGTGGGAGTGATTTGCATGATTAGCTAAATTTTAGTAAAAGCAGTGCATTCCATTACGTTATGCAAATTCCAATAATAGCCTTCTTAATATGAATTACTTTGGTTCCCCTCCTAATCATCCTGGGGATTCAGCGATCGGCCAGGTAATGATATGGAGGCAGATGTGGAGAGAGGCTTTGAGACTTGCTAGTTCTGCCATTAATTTACTGTGAGCAAGTGACCTACTCAAACATCACTTAACGTTAGATAAAATCCACTCACTGCATGTGCAGTGAATTTGGCCTGATTTGGGCCCGACAGCTCCTGTTGGTTATTAAATATGACTCCAGATGCAAGCAGAAAGCCTACTTTGGCACTGACATACGCAAACCCTGATAAATAGACACTGCTCCAGAATCGAGCTGCTGTTCAGTTAAGTGGAAACAATACAATGTATTTTAAAATGGTAATTAACTAAGCCCTCATCGCTACAACAGCTGTTACAAGTGGAACTCATTAGGGCTGACATTGGTTGAGGTCCACCACGGCCACTGATTCAAGTTGGAAAGGAAGAAAAATTTGACACTCCTCAAAGCGGCTTTTCTTGTCCAGAAATGGGGTGGATGGGGCAGGGAAAAGAGACAGGGATAACGAGAGACAGGAAGAGATAAACAGAGGCAGAATTTTATGGCCGGGTCTGGGCCCCTTCCAGAACTGGTTTCTCCTTGCCAGAATTATCCAATGCAATTGGGATAGCACGCTTGAACTGAGACCTGGCTAAGTGCTTTCTCTTAGGTAGCAAGTACTTCGCTTAAATAGACTCCCACCAAAGGAGCCGAAGAGACCGAAGAGGAATGCCAAGTTGGGAGTGAGGTTCACTAGCTCTTGACCTTAAGCTATGATTCAAGACATAATTTCCATCAGCAAGGGACCTCAGCCGCCCATTGAAGAAAGCCTGGGATCACCAAATAGCAAAGCAGTTGAGTGAGCTGCTTTGGGCAGAGACGTGGAGTTTCCTTATGCTTTATGCACTTGCTTTTTAGCCAGTAGAACAAGGACTTCTTCCAGAGAAGCAAAGGGATTTGTGGGTGACATGCAGCCTAGGGAGTGGGCATGGGATGGGGGTCAGGAGATGTGAATTTCAGTCCCGGTTTCCCCATTGACATGTTGATTTATTGTTTTGCCTCTTGATGACCCAGTTGCTGCCTCTTGAAAAGGAGAATAATAAGTCCTATACCCTGTCATCTTCACTGCCAGCACACTAGAGATGTAGTGAAGACAAGTGAAAAAACACATGTGCATGGATTATTCAAGGGGTCTGAAATAAAGGTGTCTAATAATAATAATAATGATGATGGCATTTGTTAAGCACTTACTATGTGCCAAGTACTGTTCTAAGCACTGGGGGGATACAAAGTAATCAGGTTGTCCCACATGGGGCTCACAGTCTTAATCCCCATTTTACAGATGAGGTAACTGAGGCACAGAGAAGTTAAGTGACTTTCCCAGAGTCACACAGCTGACAAACGGCAGAGCCGGGATTAAAACCCATGACCTCTAACTCCCAAGCCCGTGTTTTTTCCACTGAGCCACGATGCTTCTATTTGAGTCAAAGTTCTGTTAGAACTGTGGTGGTCTCAAGGGCAAGAACAGAAGCTGCCTCAAAGCATGTTCCAACAGGGGGGAAAACATGGAAGTGTTTTCATAGGCCCATGGCAAGGCCTTTGGGGAAGACCAAACAGAGAAAGGAAATGTGGAAAGCAGTGTGACCTAGTAGAAAAAGCACAGGCCGGGGAGTCAGAGGACCTGGGTGGTAGTCCTGGTTTGGGCACCTGCCTGTTGTGTGACTTTGGGCAAGCCTCTTTCTCTTCTCTGTTCCTCATTTTCCTCATCTATAAAATAATAATGTTGGTATTTGTTAAGCGCTTACTATGTGCGGAGCACTGTTCTAAGTGCTAGGGTAGACACAGGGGAATCAGGTTGTCCCACGGGGCTCACAGTCTTAATCCCCATTTTACAGACGAGGGAACTGAGGCACAGAGAAGTTAAGTGACTTGCCCACAGTCACACAGCTGACAAGTGGCAGAGCTGGGATTCGAACTCATGAGCCCTGACTCCAAAGCCCGTGCTCTTTCCACTGAGCCACGCTGCTTCTCAATGGGGATCACATACTCATTCTTCCTACTACTTAGACCATGAGCCCCATGAAGGGCATGGACTGTGTCCGATCTGATGATCTTGCATCTACCCCAGTGCTTAGAACAGTTCTTGGTGCATAGTAAGTGTTTAACAAATACCACAGTTATTATTGTTACTGCGGGAGAGAGAGTTTAGCCAGGGAAGTTTGCTGGGGGGAAGGAAAGGGAATTATCTGGCGCCTCAATCTCAGACCTGAATTCTAATCCTGGCTCCTCCACTTGTCTGCTGTGTGACCTTAGGCAAATCACTTCACTTATCTGGGCCTCAATTACCTCATCTGTAAAATGCAGATTAAGACCCCATGAGGGACATGGACTCTGTCCCACCTAATTAACTTGTACCTACCCCAGTGCTTAGAAGAGTGCCTAGCACATAGTAAGTGCTTAACAAATATCATATATAATGAAATAGTACGGGAGAGGGTGTTCAGGGTCAGAGAAGGCACCAGGAGGACAAAGAGAGGAATATTACTGAGCCAAAAAATGATGATCTTTATAGGAAGCAGAAAAACGGGGGCTTTTGAGAATGGCGAAGCAGTGTCTCCCCACGGCTGTCAAGTTCAGCCTCCTCACTTGCCTTATTCAGAAAAAAACAGGAAAGAGACTAAGGGACAACAAAAAGAATCATCAGAGTGAGTCCATGACAATTCTAACTGCTTCTACTTTACCCTGCTCCAAACACTTTCTCTTTTGGGCTATTTATCTTCTTTTAGGAATATTTTATGGTAAGAAAAATGCACGGCTTCCACCAAACCCTCAGATCTTTATCATATCAAAGAACACTGTCACTGCACTTGAAGAATAAACCGAAGTTGGAGAGCTATAAATCTACATAATCATGTATTTCTCCAGGAAAAATGACAGATGAAAATCCAAGTAGATATAAAGGCATAGAATGTTATTTGAAAACTTACATTCCTGGAGTCAGCATGAAATCATAGGCAGAAAAGACTACACCTCCAAAATGCTGCTCTTGATATTAACCTTGATAGTACCATGGGCAAGATTTTGATCTTTTCAAGGCTTTAAAGGGGGAAACCATCAACAGGTCAAGAGAAGCAGCATAGCTTAGAGGAACGAGCACGCGCTTGGAGTCAGAGGTCATGGGTTCCAATCAATCCCGACGCTGCCACTTGTCAGCTGTGTGACTTTGGGCAGCATAGCTTAGAGGAACGAGCACGCGCTTGGAGTCAGAGGTCACGGGTTCCAATCAATCCCGACGCTGCCACTTGTCAGCTGTGTGACTTTGGGCAAGTCATTTAACTTCTCTGTGCCTCAGTTACCTCATCTGTAAAATGGGGATTAACACTGTGAGCCCCATCTGGAACAACCTGATTACCTTGATTCTAACCCAGTGCTTAGAAGAGTGCTGGGCACATAGTAAGTGCTTAACAAATACCATCATCATTATTATTATTATTATTAAGCAAAAGTTGGGGGAAATCCTTCTTGTGCTCATGTGGGCCTGATGAGTTGGTTAGTTAATGGTACAGGGATTTTCTGAGAGCTGTTTCCTGCAATTCGGCAGGGTCATCCTGGAAGATGTCAGGATGGAGTGGTGCAGTCTAGGTAATTGGAGCGATATTTTATCCTCATGTGTGTTTGACTTCTCAGTAGGTTGGAGTTTCTTTCACTGACAGCTCCCATGTGAGGCTGCTGGTGACCCCACAGTTTTCCTCCTCAGGCCTTCTTATCAACTCATTTGACATATAGGGGCCAGGGGTTGGGGGAATTTACCCAGGGGGCAGCAGAGCGATAAGTTAAGGGTGGAAAAGCCAAAATGGGCTCTACCAATTTGGGGGTTGAGCAGAAGTCAGAGTCCCTGAATGGGGTTCAAAAATGGGTTTAGTGGTTTGTGGCTCAAAATACACAGATCTTGGGGAGTGCATTAGAGTTGTCTCAAGGAGAGTCTATTCCCAGATGGATGCTTCTATTGAAAATGATTTTTAGCAAGTGAAAAACCACTAAAAACCAATCCTGAGAAAGGAAGGCCACCACCAAAAGAGCAAAGCATTTCTGCAGTGAACCTATTTAGGTTAGTCACCAGTGCAGATACGCAGAGTCTGGCAAAACTCTCCAGCGTAGAGAGCCTGGACCTCTGCATAATGTGGACCATTTGGGGTCAGCAGATGTTTGATTTGGGCTATACTCTGAGAAAGAGCAGTTCTGAGGCTCTTGGAATAACCCGTCCAGCTCTCCAGCATTCGCAACAGGGCAAAATGTAGGCTGGGTGTCTCTGACAGCTTAACAGGTCCCATTCTCTCAGACACTCTGAGCCAGTTAGCTCTCAAGCCTCCCCCTCTCCTAGCCTTACATCTGTACCAGACAGTGACTATTTCCCCAGATCCTGAGGTTTTCAGAGAGCTGGGATTGCTATGAGTCCTTTATTTCCTCACAGAGCATTTCAGTGATTGTTCTCTCAAAGAGAGTTTTTGGAATGACTACGGCTTCCTAGGACATCTCCACTGCTCTAGTCAAAAAGGCAGTTCGGAGTCTGGTTGGCCTGGACTTTCAGGACAAGCAAGCATGAAGCCCCAGTACTTCAGCTGAATCGACGATTAGAAAACAATCTAAAACAATGCCGACATTCACTGAGTTTTTGTGATTTTTGTCAGGCAAAACAAACCCAGGCTTCTGCACTGCAACACACCTCTTTCAACAGACCTGTTAGGAATTGCCAGCGGTGCCTACCCCCTTCAACGATCCCTCGTGAGGTGGAGATTAATGGGATTTCTATGCTCTTCCAGCTAGGGCATAGCGACCGCTGCTTCTCACTTGGAACTAACATCGGTTTGAGCTCAAGTAATCTGCAACAGTCTTCTTGCTTCCATAATTATGAGAGGTTAGCTTGATAAGCATCTGAATTGATGTAAATGGATCCCAGCTTTCATCTAGACTGCTCTGTGAATGAGTCTAGTATTTGTTGGCGGGTGTTGCGGAGAGGACTGCTTACAGCTCTGTCCAATTATCAGGGGGCTACCTCAAACCTATTATAATTGTGTTTTTTGTCTAGGGCTTACTGTGCACCAAGCATTTTGTACTAAGAGCTGGGGTAGATAAAAGATTATCAGGTCCCACCCACGTCCAAGTAGGAGGGAGAACTTGTATTGAATCCCCATTTTGCAGATGAGGGAACTAAGGCCCAGAGAAGTTAAGTGACTTGGCCAAGGTCACACAGCAGGCAAATGGCAGAACCGTGTTTAGAAACCAGGTCATCTGACTCCCGGACCCATGCTCTTTTCATTTTAGTCTGTAAACTCATCTAGACATTAAGGTCAATGTGGGCAGGGAATGTGCCTGTTTAATGTTATATTGTACTATATTGCACTATATTCTACAGTGCTCTATACTGCACAGTGCTCTGCACACAGTAAGCGCTCACTAAACATAACTGACTGACTGAATAGGCCATCCTGCTTCAACATGTCTCCTCCCATTGCCTTTGGAAACTATTTTCTACTAGAGATAATAATAATAATTATGGTACTTGTTAAGTGCTTAGTACGTGCCACTGGTGGACATACAAGTTAATCAGGTTGGACACATTCCCCCTCTCCCACACGGAGCTCACACTCATAATCCCCATTTTACAGATGAGGGAATGGAGGCGTAGAGAAGTGAAGTGACTCGCCCAGGGTCGGGATGTCGGGGAGGGCTTCATTTTCAGATCAAAGGTAAAAATAGAGCCATCAGCAGAGGCATCCGGGCCAACCCCTGGGCCAAGACAGCACACTTGGTGGGGGTAAAAGTAGTTAAGTCATCTAGGACTACCATGGTTTCTCCCAGGGGAGACCTCAGAGAAGGAAGGTGGTGAGCTCTGCCTCCGATCTAGTGGGAGAGCAGGTGTTCCCATCACCCCCAAAAGGACACACGCAACATGGCCGTCGACACCCGCCGAGTCCGTGACTGGCAGACTCAGTGAGGCCCAATGTCAAAAGGGCATGGAGTCCGGACTACTCTCTTACCCCTAAAGTTGGTCTCTCCAGGTCAAGGTTGAGGCACATTGGCGGGGCAGGGTGGGGTAGGGTGCACTGATGTTGCCCATGCTGTATCTGCTCTATAGATAAATAAAGGACTTTAGTCTCCAGGGATGTCCGGGAAGCACCTTTCACAAGCACTAACAAAAGTCACTTTGATGCAAATAAAAAGGTAAACACTGTCAGACTCTATTAAGTCTCCCACTTAACCGACTGATTAAAATTATTTGGTAAGAAAAACACCTAAAAGGCCTACAGCTTCACTTTCTTTATTTTCGACTTCCTTAAAGGTTAGAAGAATAAAAGGGATGGACCTCTTTCGGCGTTTCCTGGCGGCAACGGTTGCTGTTCCACCACAACTCGAGGGCTGCCACCAAGCAGGCAAGGAGGAGGCCGACGGCTAAAATGCAGAAGACGCCGGCAAAGCTGTGGAGCTTCAGGGACTTCCCGTCGGTCTGGGCGCCGGCGTGGCCATTCAGATCGCAGCGCCCCATCCGCGGCCACCACTTCTGCTTCAGGACGTCCAGGTCTCCCGTGTCCTGCAATTCCAGGATCCTGTGGAATACGTTCAAGAATGAACAGCACGGTCACAGAGCGGGCCCTGGCCCTTCCCATCGTGGGTGCTTCATTTTCCATCACAACCCGATGAGGGGCTGTGGGGCTCCAGAACCCACTTTACAGAGAAGCAGCATGGTGAAGTCAAAAGAGCTCGGGTTTGGGAGGCAGAGGACCTGGGTTCTATTCTCTGTTCCACCATTTGCCTCATGCGTGACCTAGGCAAGTCACAACTTCTATGGGCCTCAGTGTCCTTATTTTAAAATGGAGATTCAATGCCTGTTCTTCCTCCTACTTAGACTGTGAGTCCATGTGGGGCATGATTATCTTGTATCAACCCCAGTGCTTTCAGCACATAGTGAGTGCTTAACAAATTCATCATCATTATTATTTTCATTATTTATAACTGAGGAAACCTAAGGACAAAAAAGTGGAAAACCTTGGCCAGAGTGAAAAAGACAGCATACAAGACCCTGCAGTCTCTGAGCATCTATCTAGACAGTCACTCTACTCCAGAGACAAGAAGCCATCCAAAGCCCCGTCAACATTTCTTATTTGAGATGTTGTGAGGTCAAAGCATTCCCCATAAAGTCCAACCCAAATCCTCCCTCAATTGGAAAGCTCAAATTAATTTTTCTGCTATGGTTTTGAGATGGAGCCCTTTTCCTCAATGACCTTAAAGCCTTGGGGTAGCTAGATTGAACCAAAGTAGGGGCCCAATTTGGAACCAGATAATCCCTTCTTCATATGGGAAAATTATGCAGGTAATCACTTCAGGTGGCATTCACTTCTTGAGTGCTTTAAAGCACTCGATCACCTTGTCCCCTTCTACCTTACCTCGCTGCTCTCCTATTACAACCTAGCCTGCACACTAACACCAGTAATGCCAACTTATTCACTGTACCTCAGTTCATCTATTCCACCACTGACCTCTTGTCCATGTCCTGCCTCTGGCCTGAAATGCCTTCCCTCTTCATATCTAATAGACAGTTACTCTCCCCCGCTGCAAAATCTAATTGAAGGCACATCTCCTCTAAGAGGCCTTCCCTGTCTAAGCCCTCATTTCCTTTTATCCCACTCTCTTCCGCATTGACCTTGCACTTGGATTTGCTCCCTTTATTCACCCTTCCTTCAGCCCCACAGCATTTGTGTTCATATCCATAATTTATTCATTTCTATTAATGTCTGTCTTCCCTCTGGACTGTAAGGACATCGTGGGCAGGGAAAGTATCTACCAACTCTATTATATAGTACTCACCAAGTACTTAGTACAGTCCTCTGCACAAAGTAAGCGCACTGAATAAATACAATTGATTGATCGAGTCCCTGTTACCATTTGTATCTATATAACTGGGGGGAACGGGGATTTATGTGGCCTGCATATAGGCAATTTTGTGATTAAGGAAGAGGTTGCAGGCAGAATTAAGAGTTAGGTAAAACGGAGACGATGCTGAAAATGAGAGAATGATTTTGCCCAGTATTTCTGCATGTCCCACACCCAACATTCAGTCCTTTAGAGGTCAGTCAGTGCTGTAAAACTGAGGCCTGTAACCAGGGATTTCTTTGATAGCCTCTCCATCCTCCATTTCCCTCTCCCAAATCCTGCTGGCAAAACCTACCTCGAGGAACTCTGTCAGCTGAAAATTTGATAAAAACCAAAACAGTTCTTGTAAGACAAAGACAATCTGAAAATGAAAACATGATCGATTCCATATTCCCTCATTCTTACCCATGGGAATATTGGCCACGGCAATGCTGACGTGTGTGCATTGTAAAGGCGATGTGTATTGAGGCAAAGCTGTGTTTGGCTCAAAGACTTTATGTTGAAATTCATGATTTACACGTTCTCTCTATGGCTGGCCTCGTGTTGTGATTATAAACATGTCTCTCCCATGTGGGATTAATAGGATTAAGCTTGCAGCTTTAATAATGCATTGTACAAAAGATGCTCATAAACTCCTTTGTGGGAACTGATATATACCCACATGTACATCTCAAAATGACAGAGTTACTTCCTCCAACGCCAACATTCTTTTCAAAGTCAATCCATAGACTAACTTTATCAGGATCACTCCCATGCAGATTTGATTTTCTCTATTGACATTTAGATCCTACAACCGGACGTACTTGATGCTGGAGTCTGGTACAGTTCCATATACCTGCAGGACTCTTGATCAGTGCTTGGCGAGTGACCATCATGTAATCTGGTACAGCAACAAGAAACTGCAATATGGGCACGATCGTGGTTTTGTAGTTCTAGCCAGATTTCAAGATTTGTGTCTTCCACGAAGACATTTAGGGGCAGAGAATACATCTACCAACTGCTACACGGTACTATCTTAAGCATTTAATACAGAGTTCCGTGCACAGTAAGTGGTCACTAAATGCAATAGATTGGTTTATCATAATAATTATGGTATTTGTTCAGCGCTTATTATATGCCAGGCACTGTACTAAGCACTGGGGTGGATACAAGCAAATCAGGTTGGACGTAGTGCCCGTCCCACTTGTGGCTCACAGTCTCAATCTCCATTTTACAGATGAGGTAACTGAGGCACAGAGAAGTCAAGTGATTTGCCCAAGGCCACACAGCAGACCAGTGGCAGAACCGGGATTAGAACTCAGGGTCCTAGCCTATGCAATGGGAAAACTTAGCTCTGCCCAGGTGAAAGTTCTCATTTCGCCTTCTCTCCCTCCCTTCTGTGTTGCCTATGCAATTGGATCTGTACCCTTTAAGCTCTCAATATTCACCCCATATCACTTATGTGCATATCTATAATTTATTTTATGTCTCTCTCCCCTCTAGACTGCAAACTCCATGACGACCAATTCTGTTTTATTGCACTCTGTTCTACTCTACTCTCCCAAGCACTTAGTACAGTGCTCTGCATAGTAAATGCTCAATAAATGCCACTGATGATTGACGGATTCTGTACTGGGAAAATTGTTTCCAAAGTACGCTGGATTTTCAGAACCATTCTGGGAGACTGAAGTGAAGAATTCATGATCCCCACAAAATGCAGGTGGAAAGCTGCCCCTCACATGGTAAAGAGCAAGGAATTAGGAGGCTGGGAATGATCTCTGGTCTCTTCACATCTGCTCTGGGTTATTAGTCCAGGAACACAATAATAATAATGACAACAATAATAATAGTTTTTGCTAAGCGCTTACTATGTACCAATCACTGCACTAAGCACTGGGGTGGATACATGCAAATCCAGTTGGAAACAGTCCCAGTCCCATGTGGGGCTCACAGTCTAAATCCCCATTTTACAGATGAGTTAACTGAGGCATGGAGAAGTGAACTGACTTGCCCATTATCACAAAGCAGACAAGTGGCAGAGTGATGATTAGAACCCATGACCTTCTAACCTCCAGGCCCAGAATCTATACACTATGCAATGCTGCTTCTGGAACACAATGTATCTGGAATACAACGTATCTGGAACACAGTGTTCCAGATGAAACCTTCAGAGGGGAACAATTGGCAGATGGTCTCAAAGAATCCTCAAGCCTAGCCTAAAATTTGTCCCAGCCAGCTTATTGGACAATGACATAGCCCACATTACTCATGTAATTCCTCATGTAATTCCATTACTCATGGAATGGCATTACCATTCCATCCCTGTCCCCTCTCCTCTACCTCTCCCTTTGCTGTCTTCCCCTTATTCCTCTGTTGCGGTCAGCTCATCCTCAGAAGTATAAAGCCCATACAGCCTAACCAAAGGTTATCTGTTGCCGACTTGTTCATTCCAAGCGCTTAGTACAGTGCTCTGCACATAGTAAGTGCTCAATAAATACTATTGAATTGGCTGGGAAAGAGGAAGGAGTACACCAGCATTCTGGCAAATCTGATTTCTTTTAGGGTCCAGGATTAGCCTGTATTTCCCAAGTGGCCCAAGAGATCCCCTAAGGAGAAGCTCTAACCTCTGGCAGATGGCTACTGGCATAGTCCATCCACTTGGAGTTGAAGCAAACAGTTCTGTTGTGTTGCCTGAACTAGGATGTCACTTTGCACAAAATGTCTGGCATTCCTGACAAATTAGTCATATTTCTCCCCTGAAATGTTCTCATTTCTGAGCCGGAGGTTTTTTATTAGCTCTCATTGTTTGTAACTTTTCCTTCTCCCGTGTATCTTTGCTCTCCCACACAGCTAATCCCACTTAACCCCTTGTGGGACAGTGACAGCATCTGATCTGTTCCATTTGTACTTTCCCCGGCACAGCACTCAACACAAAAGCAGGGCATAATAAATATTACAATCAATTAATTAATCAATCCTCTTTACAACTGGTCACTCGCCAAGCAAGATTCCCAGCAGTCACAGACACATCCTAACTAGTTTTGGTTTGAAAACAGCTGTGTCTATGTTAGCAAAAAAAACTCTTACCAATATGAACATCTCCTTTTTTTAATCATTCCAGTTACCTTTCATCCGGAATAGCCCAGAATGCAACACTGCAGCTTCCTCAAACAAGCTGTTTCTATGCATGTGAAGTACAATCTATCTAGCAGATACTGTTAAGTGCTTGATTAATTTTTCACGGACCAGGGGTCTGCTGAGTAAATCATTTCTTCCAGGGCTCCAGGAGCCAAATGAAATTAAGCCAGTTCCAACAAGGAAGAGAATCTTTTTCATCTCACTGGCATGATCTGAGCTATTTGCTAATAGAAATCCAAGGACACACCATACTATCATCGGGTCTCATCCAAATACAACCAAATTTCTCTAAAGATGAGCAAATACTAGAGAGCCTTATTTACTCAGTTGAATGCTAATACTCAGCTCTCTGTAGTGAGTGGCAAGAACGATGTAGAAAACTGAAATCCACATATAATCTTCAAAAACCTTTTAAATCACTTAATTTGACCTTCCCCTACTTCCCTGGCAAGTAGTTTAACTTTTTAAACACTCCTCCTCCACTTTCATTCCTCTTCTCCCTATCCTTCCCTTACCCCCAAGTCCTTCTCCAGGCAAAAGGATGAGACTCCCTCAAACCTACCCACCTAGATTCTCCCTTCAACTTCACAATTGCCCTGCCTAAATTAAGGCCTTGAACGGATTAAGTGGTGGATGTCTACCTATTGCTCATGTTACTCCAGGGAAAGAAATATCATCCCTTCCGGAGAGAAAGGTTTTCATTAAAAGAGCCCCCTGTAAGAAGTGGCATGGCCTAGTTGAATTAGCATGAACTGGGAGTCAGGGGATCTAGGTTCTAATGTTGGTTCCAGCACTTATCTGGACCTAAGGAAAGTCACCCAACTTCTCTGTACTTCAGTTACCTCATCTGTACATTGGGGATTAAGACTGTGAATCCTATGTGCGACAGGGACTGTGTCCAACCCGATTACCTTGTATCTACCCAAGCGCTTAGTACAGTGCCTGGCATGTAACTTTCCAAGTGCTTAGTACAGTGCTCTGCATACAATAAGTGCTCAATAAATATGATTGAATGAATAAGCCCTTAACAAAAACCATAAATAAAAGATGGCCTCATAAGATCCCCTGGGGAGAGTTGGGGGAATTCTGGGAGTTGCCCTAGGCAACACCAACATTACCTTTGGGAGAAGAGGTCCCTGTAGGGGCTGCCATGTTGGAGCGCGATCCCGTAGCCCTTACTGCTGATGCTGTTCCCAATGACGGTCACTGCACAGTCATCGTCTGTCAGGGCTGCGTACTCCACCACTGCGAGGTCCCAGAGAAAAGCGTAGCTCCCTTTCTTTGCCTGGAAAACCAAATCCACCAGGAAACCTAGTTAGAGAGTGACCAGCCTTATAAGCTGGGTGAATGAGAGGGGATAGAACTGAAGCCTACAGGATCAAAGGATTGGAGAGGGTCAACACGGACTTGTCATTCCTCACATCTGACGTATTGGGATGAAGTTCACCTACTGGAGCTGGAGATTCAAAACAAATGAAAGCAAACCCTTCTGCACCCAGATGGAATTTCTGCTCACAGGAAATTGGGCTAGAGGGAAATATAAAGAAGTTCGAGAAGGATTTGAATGTGTTGGAAAATATTAGTGATGAAAACTGGAGGGGAATGTTAGGGAAACTAAATATCCCGATCCTAACCACAAGAACAGATATAAAGAAAACACTCATCATGCTATTCCTCCTGGGGTCCTGTTGCCTTCGTAGAGAGATGACCTTGGTAGAGAGATGACTGGGCCGGTTAGGCCTTTAGTTTGACAATTTGCCATCTTTAATAATCACAGACTACAGAGGACATTGCCTTGGAGTTGATACTATTTAATGCAAATAGATGGACCATCAGTCTGACCGCCCAATAGCCACAGTGGCCATTTCCTTGAAATTGCTTTTTAATGCAAATTACAAGGTGACTATCTTCGAGGAGAGAGGAAAGGACTTGATCTCTAGATTGTAAGCTTGTTGTGGTCCGGGAATTTGTCTGTTTATTGTTTTATTGTTATGTATTGTTACTGTATGCATTCAATAAATGTGAGTACTGGCCTGAACGAATCTGGGCCTTTAAGGAATTGGTAGACTAAAATGAACAAGGCATTCATATACACATAGACACACCAACACACTGTCAACACACCGCAGAATGAGCACATGCCAGATGGTCCCCAGATGCTTACTTTCTCCTTACATTTCCCCTTTTCTCATTTTTCTACCTCTGGAGATGGATGGAAGGGAAGGAACAGAGAGAGCTTTGGAAGAGATGTGAGAGTGGGTGTTCGAGATAGGGAGCAGAGAGTCGGTACTCAATCTGCAGCGTGGAGAGCCTGCTGATGTGAGCCACAGCTGGGAGGAGCCTGAGGTGCCAGCCCAGTATTTAGGCATCTGTTTCTTCCCGGGCCCAGGAGAGCAGAGGCTCTGGATTCTCCCGCCGGCTTTGTTTGCGGCCAATATTGACTTATTTTAGTGCACACCTACGCAGCTGGACTCAAATGTCAGCCTTAATTAAGATTCAAGTTGGCGCCTGTGCACTGTGCACGGTGAATGCAAATCAATTTATTTAACATCAGGAGTGAAAAACTACTCTGGTTAGAAATTGAAACAAGAAATCATCACTTTACTGGGGTTAAAGTCACCCTTGCCTTCCTAATGCATGGAAGTAGTCTTCAGTAATCACACCGAGCAGAGTGGGATAGACTACCAGGTCCACTGAAAATCCAGGACCCAGGCTTGGGAGTGGGTATTTTGGGAAATGTGGGTGATTGAAGCTTTTCCATGAGGGAAAGAGACTGGATCAGAGGTGAAGTTAAAGGCTTTTTTTCCCATTATTTTTCCCATCTTCCTGACAACTGATTGGAATAAAACCCTTTACAGAACAAGGACCCAAGGACCTAGAGAAAGCACAGAGTGACAGAAACACATACTCATTGAACACCACAGACCTAGACCAGACACCCAGGTACCCAGAAAGGATTAGGCATAGACACTGCCTCCATGAACCTTGCCCTGACAGGACATACCCCAGGCAAATAAATATAATCATTCTTCCCAAACAGGGTTTGAGTTTCTGAAGCACCCAGTGTTCACGTAAACAAGTGTTTTAGCAGTTGCTCTGGGTCTGAAGCCAGGCATATACAGAACACCATTTATTCTGACATCAAATCACCTGCATCCAGGCAGGTATACATTGATGAAAGAACCTTCAAATTTTACAAAAGTGTCTGTCCAAACCTTGGAGGAGTAGGGGTGTGGGTATGTGTGGGAAGAGATGGAGGGTGAAGAGGCAGCATAATCCAGTGGGAAAAAGATGGAACTGGGAGTCAGAAGACCTGCACTGTAGTGCAAGATGTGCACAGACCAGAAAGTATCTCAGTTTCTTCACCTGTAAAATGGGAATTTGATATCCACTCCCCTTAACTGTTAGATTGTGAGCCCTTTGTAGGGCAGAGACTGTTGTCCAGTTTTATTATCTGTATCAATCACAGGGCTGAGCACAGTGCTTTGGCATATAAAAAGTACTTAATCCCATAAAAATCTCATAATTATACCAAACATCATCAGCATCCTTTCTGATCTCCCAATCTCCTGTCACTCACTGCTTCAGTCTACACTTCACTCTGCTGCCCGGATTATCTTTCTACAGAAACACTCTGGGCATGTCACCCCCCTCCTCAAAAATCTCCAGTGGTTGCCTACCAACCTTTGCATGAAGCAAAAACTCCTCACTATTGGCTTTAAAGCTATCAACTTGCCTCCTCCTATCTCACCTCCCTTCTCTCCTTCTACAGCCCAGCCTGCACACTCCGCTCCTCTGCTGCTAACCGCCTCACTGTGCCTCATTCTCGCCTGTTCCACCGTCGACCCCTGGCCCATGTCCTACCTCTGGCATGGAATGCCCTCCCTCTTCACATCTGCCAAACTAGCTCTCTTCCCCTCTTCAAAGCCCTAAGGAGAGCTCACCTCCTCCAGGAGGCCTTCCCAGCCTGAGCCCCCCATTTCCTCTGCTCCTCCTCCCCTCTCCATCGCCCCTACTCCCTCCCTCTGCTCTACCCCATTTCCGGCCACACAACACTTGTGCATATTTGTACAAACTTATTATTCTATTTATTTTAATGATGTGTATATATCTATACTTCTATTTATCTATTTTGAAGCTATTGATGCCTGTCTACTTGTTTTGCTTTGTTGTCTGTCCCCCCCTTCTAGACTGAGAGCCCATTATTGGGTAGCAATTGTCTTAGTTGCTGAAGTGTACTTTCCAAGCACTTAGTAGAGTGCTCTTCACACAGTAAGCGCTCAATAAATACGATTGAATGAATAAATGAAAACACGTTTCAGTGCTTCTGATGGTAATATGCCCAACATAAATACACTAGGCATTTTGAGCAATCCCCCTTCTAAACCAATCTTTAAGGGACTGTACCGTCTGTCCAGGTGGGACACTTATAGGTCATTGACATTATTCTCTTGGAAAGTTGAACCCAAATAATTTCCTCCAAAGACTTCTCATTCATGGCAAGCACCACCCCATTATGGTGAGGGAGTCTTCTCTTTAAGAAAGAAAGTCAAGGCTCTTGGGCTAAAGCACCTCCAGTAATGAAGCATGAAGTCAACCCAGACTAGTGAGGTGTAGCCTTGGATGAATCACATGAACTCTCTGGGCCGCATGGCGTTAACAAGTGGTAAACTGTGCATCATAACACTCGCTCCTGACTGGGTCATAGGGATGCTATGAGAGGAGGCTTTTCTTTGCATTACTTCTTCTTGGAAGAAAACTAAACACAACAAAACAATTATTTCTATAACAGTCTGGGTTCTGGGAACTGACTCCCAGTTAAGCCCATCTAGATTGCACATTTTAAACCCCTAGAGCCTGGGGACTGTGTCTTTTCCTTCTACTATATTTCAATATTTTGGCGGTCCCCTGATCAACGCAGCCTTATCAGAAAGCTCTGAAATACCAGCATTGGACCTGTATACGAATGCTGGAGTCAGTGGCAGTTGAAACTGATCTTGCCCCCTGAGTTCTGCATTGGGGCCAGGTTATTTGGCCCTCAAGGTCTCAGACCCCTACTTAAAAGTGCTGACCCCATCATGGGTGCCTAAGCTCTGCCCCTCTGCTATAGAAGATGGTAGGTAAAGCAGGGAAGGAATGTTGGGAGCTTTGTCATTTTGGACCTGGGCAGATCAAAAATGGGAGGGAAACATATTCATTTTCATGTTTAAAATTTAGTTACCATTCAGTGTCTGGGTTTTCCCTTGATTTTAAGCTCCTAATGGCTGGGGGCTATCTTTAGTTGATATTTTCTATGTTCCCATGTCCCCCTTCCAGTGTTAACGTGAAATAGAGTTGGGTGGTCAGCCTCATGGACTGAAAAGTCACAAACTAAAAGCATGGTATCACCGAGAGCTGCAGAACAGAACAAATGCCTTTTACTGGAATGGTGGATAGGAGCTTCAGGGCGAGGGGTGATGGTGAGTGGCTGAGAGGTGGCATTAGTAGAGGTGAAAGGGGGTTTAGCAACAAGGGCTGGCTACATGTCAGAGACAGCCAGCCCAGTGATTGGGGATGGGGCCAGAAGCCTCACCTTTCCCTGGCCTGAGTCCACATGGGAAGGGGCTCCCACCTCTGGCATCATCAAGAGACCCTTAGCAACAGCTTCATGCAGTTTACTGTCACCGTGAAAGAATGAATGATAGAGAATCCAGGTGTGAGCCACACAGCAAGTGAAGAACAGCTCGTTGGCTGCAGCCTGAACTCCCCTGTATCAGACGCTCAACAAATAGCCATAATAATCAATAATATTAGTAATGATCTGTTTCCAAGCACCTAATAGATTGTAAGGTCTTTCACTATATCGCATGCTCCTTGAGAGGAGGGATGGTGTCTAGGCCTAGTGGATAGAGAATGGACCCAGGAATCAGAAGGACCTGGGTTCTAATCCCAGATCCGCCACTTGTCTGCAGTTTGATCTTGCGCAAGTCACTTCACTTCTCTGTGCCTCAGTCAGGTCATCAATAAAGTGGGGATTAAGACTGTGTGCCCCATATGGAACAGGGACTGTGTCCAACCTGATTAATTTGTGTCTGAAGCCATACATATACACAGACCCATTTCTTCTGACATCACATCACCCCAGCACTTAAAACAGTGCCTAGCATATAATAAGCACTTAACAAACAAGAAAATTATTATTATTATTACGGACACTATCGTACTTTTCGAAGTACTTACACAGTACTCTGGCCACAGCAGGCGCTCAATAAATACCACTAATTGACTGACTCATATAGTTTTCTATACTCTGTAAATGCCCAGTAAATATCGATAATGATGGTGATGTTCTTTGAGGAGACATTATGGGTCTACTATATTTTACACTGAACTGCCTTAATTGCCTGGAATGCAAATTGATGGGAATGGAAATAATTAACCTAGTACGAGGGATCAAAGTAACTTGTCATGCCAATCCCGATTTCCCCTAAATTTATCTTGGAGCTCAGTTGTGCCAAAGCAATCTGAGCTTCGATGATCACCTGAGCTCAGCGCTGAGCCCATTTCAAAGCCATGCTTCAACATAGCATGGCAATCAAATAGAATCACCAGGGACTGAAATGGGGCAAGCCATGGTGGAAAAGAAAATGAGGTCCAGTTCTCATTCCCTTTTTTTATGGGACATTCACCCTGGAAACACGAACAGCACAAACCAAGTAAAAGCAAATCCCAGCCCTCCGGACAAGCCAAACCCTCATTCCGGCATAGTGAAATAAACTCCATTTTATTCCATTTTATAGCCTCATGCCTCTGTGCTTATTGCTTCTAGACAGACTCAGGGGTGGAAAAGCAAAACTGTCATGAAGAAAACAGTGTTTATAGCCCTGCTGATCCAAGAAAAAGTGGGGAGGGTCATAAATGTTGTTAAAAGATCTTTTGTAATGATTTCCCTCCTTTCCCTCCTCTGGGTCATCTGCCTCGCTGGGAGGGCAATGAAGCTTTGCCTAGTGGGGGAGGAAAGGGAACTTCCTGTTCTGGCTCTGTCCCTGACTGGCTCTGTGAACTTGGGAAGGTCAGTTAGTTTCCCTCCTTCCCAGGCCCCTCAGCCCCACGAGGATAGGCACAAGTCTTATTCTCTTAAGGGAGGTTTTGGAGGAATAATTGACAAAACCCCTCTCGTGGATTTCTCATGGAATCTCGAGTCTAAAAGTCTCTGTGGAAACCATCCTGCCCACACACTGCCCCGTCTTCACTCAAGGCTCTGTCTTGTGCCTCTCACTCCACATTCTGGCAGGATTCTAGGAACGCTTCTTCAACCTTACCTAACTGATTCATGACCACAAGCCCCTCCCTCCCAGGAAGTTCTCCATTAGGACTAAACACACCCATAGCCCTGGAGCTCCAAAATGGTTTACCTCTTCAGAGTCTCTAGACTTAGTCCTCCTGCAGCTGGGACTTCTGTGACTCTTGGTCTCAGATATCAGAGAAGCCTGAAGCCCTGCTGTTTCTGTAATATTTTCCATCATCTTGTCTTGTTTCATTTTTCCTTGGCCTCCGACTTCCTCCCCTACTTACTCTTATACTGGGAGCTGTTTGGGGGGCAGGGATCGTGTCTATATCTCATCTGATCACTTCTTTCTCCACACTTGGTATAATGTACATAGTCTGTCACCAAATTCTGTCAGTTCTGCCTTCACACCATCGCTAAAATCCATCCATTCCTCTCCATCCAAATTCCTACTACGATGATCCAAGCACTTAACATATTCCACCTGACTACTGCATGAGCCCCCTTGCTGACCTCCCTGCTTCTTACCACTCCAATCCATACTTCACTCTGCTGCCTAGATCATTTTTCTTAAAAACAATTCATTCCAGAGCTCATCACTCCTCAAGAACCTCCAGTGGTTGCTCAACCACCTCCACATCGAACAGAAACTCCTTACCATCAGCTTTAAAGCATTCAATTAGCTCATCCCCTCCTCCTACACCTCACGGATTTCTTACTGCAGCCCAGCCCTCAAGCTTTGCTCCTCTAGGCCAGCTTCCTCACTGTGCCTCAATTTTGGCTAGCTTGCTGCTGACCAGTTTCCAACATCCTCCTTCGGATCTGGAACTACCTCCTTCTCCACATATGCCAGACGACCACTCTCCCCACCTTTGAAATCTTAGTAAAAATCACATCCCCCCAAGAGGTCTTCCCCAATTAAGGCCTCTTTTTCCAGACTCCCTCTCCTTCTGTGTCATCTATGTACTTTGAGCCATGCCCTTTAGATGCTCGGGATTTGCTTCACCCTTGAACCCTCAGCTCTTAAGTACATATCCGTAATTTATTTATTCATATTAATGTTTGTCTCCCCCACTAGACTGAAAGCTTCCTTTGAGCAGGGAATGTATAAGCCCCCCTTTTCCTCTGCTGTCCTCCCTCCCCATCACCGCCACTTACTCCCTCTGCTCTATCCTCCCTCCCTGCCGCACAGCATTTGTGTGTGTATATGTATGCATTTATAATTCTATTTATTTTTGTTAATGATGTGCATATAGCTAAAATTCTACTCATATTGATGCTATTGATGCCTGTTTACTTGTTTTGATGTCTGTTTCCCCCCTTCTAGACTGTGAGTCCGTTATGGGCAGGGATTGTCTCTATTGCTGAATTGTACTTTCCAAGCGCTTAGCACAGTGCTCTACACAGTACTAATAACTAAATAAATCGACTGAATGAACGATTGAATGAATATACAAACTCTCTTGCATAGTACTCACCCAACTCTTAGTACAGTGCTCTTCAAACAGTAACTGCTAAATGAATACCATCAGTTGATGAATGTATTAATTTGCTTTGCACACAGTAGGTGCTCAATAAATACTAATTACTACTACTAATCCACTAATCCTTCTTCACTGCCAGATGCATTTGGGATTTGAAACCAGATTTCCTTCTACGCCCAAAGCAAACTCGTTCCTCTTTCCCTTGCTTTGACTGAGTAACAAAGACAGGAGGCTGGCTGTGTGGCTATCACCCATGGAATGTCACAAACAGAGGATCGTTACTGCCTAATCTGTCAAAGGGAGAAATTTAGCTGTGGGATAGGAAAACAGTTCCTCAGAACATATGTATCTTCAGTCCCTGCGAGAAGAAGTACAGAAACAAAATCAGTTCAGCACCCCGAGTCTACTGTTAGGTTGCCAGCACATCAAACTACGGAAATCATGATAATTATTAACTAAAAAAAGACAGGGAAAGAGGAGCTGGCTATAGGGAGAAAACCCTTCCTCCTGCAATAAAAGGTGGGTAATCTGCCAACCAAGCAGATTACAGGAACCCAGCCCACCCAGGAAGGAGACTGAAATTGTGTGTCAAATAACCTACCTGGTCAATTGCTCTCCAAAGCCACTTTTTAAGCCCAGGTCTCAGGCTCTCTCCTGCATTTTCCAAGGAAGCTCTGCAGGTCAGAGCTAGGAACAGGGAGCTGACACCTGCTTTGGAAGATGCCTCTTCAGGGGAACACGGCCCCTAAAACGACTGTGCTCTAACACACTTCTCCTCTTATGAGAGAAACAACGAGGACACAGAAATTCTTCACATCTGGCAAACTCTAGTTTATCTACTGCAGATATATAACTAAAATTAGGCAGGTCTTTGTTCCAGAGATGGGGGTACGTTGAACAGAATCTAGGTCAGGCCTTTAAATCTCCTAAAGATACCACCCCTCTGCTCTCTGGATAGGAAATGGAAATAGCGGTTGAGTTACTGCTCTAAGCCCCCAGTGGCATCTGGAGAAGCTCATCCTAATAAGAATTTAAAGAGAACATTGTCTAGTTTTATTGCCATATAAAGGTTGGGGGCCATAAACAAAACCAGTAGTAAGCTGAAATATCAGAGGCCTTACTCTCCACAGTTTTGTACTGGTAATGAAATGAGATTACATTGTTTCTAAATGCATGAGCGATTTCCCAGAACCATTGTACTGCCTAGACTTTCTGAGAGTTCAGCTCCTCTGACAATGACTTCCTTGCCCTCTCCCCATATGTTCTAATTCCCATTCTAGAGGGAAAATGTAAACATTGTCTACTAGTGAGACCATACATAGCAGCTTGGCTCAGTGGAAAGAGCACGGGTTTAGGAGTCAGGGTCATGGGTTCTAATCCGGGCTCCACCACCTGTCAGCTGGGTGACTTTGGGCAAGTCACTTCACTTCTCGGTGCCTCAATTACCTCATCTGTAAAATGGGGATTAAGACTGTGAGCCTCACACGGGACAATCTGATAACCTTGTATCTACCCCAGCGCTTAGAACAGTGCTCGGCACATAGTAAGCGCTTAACAAATACCAACATTATTGTTATTATTACATACTAAGGTATTCACTGGCAAAATTCCTCTCACCACTGCTATTTGTATGTCTAGTCATGTCTTCTAACCTACTGTCTTCTCCCAGTTGCCTAGTAAAGTTCTCATCATATAGTTGATGGTTAATAAATGCTATTAATTGATTGTTTGCCATCCTGGACAAGTTGGTAGAAGAACTGGTAGTAACAGCAGCAGCAGCGGTCTGTATTGAGCCCACAGGTGAACTGCACCATACAAATTACTTGGGAAAATACAAAAAAAGAATTGAGCGAGGCCTCCCGCCCATGTGAGCTTTAGCCAAACATAAAAATATTCACAGGCAAGGTAAACGGAATGAATAATTGAGTGCACAATTATGATACTTGTTAAGCGCTTATTATGTGCCAAGCACAGTTCTAAGCACTGGAGTAGATACAATGGGCAAAGTCCCTGTCCCACAAAGTGCTCACAGTCTTCCTCCCCATTTTACTGATGAGGGAACTGAGTCCCAGAAAAGTGAAGTGATTTACCCATATATTTATATAAATATATAAGTATATTAAATTATATATATATGTATGTATATATAAATATATGTGTATATACATATTTACACAGAGAGAGAGAGAGAGAGATATCTTCTCCAATGCTAACCTTCTCAGTGTACCTTGATCTTGTCTAGCTCAGGGCCAACATCTTGCCCACGGTCGGCCTCTGGCCTACAATATGTCCCCTCCTCATGGCATAGAAGCAGCATGGTGTAGTGGATAGAGCAGGGGCCAGGGAATCAGAGGGTCATGGGTTCTAATTCCAGCTCCACCACTTATCTGCTATGTGAACTTGGGCAAATCAGTTTACTTCTCTGTGTCTCAGTTACCTTATCCACAAAATGGGAATTGAGACTTAAGCCGCACGTTGGACATGTCCAACCTGATTTGCTTGTATTCACCTCAGCGCTTAGTAGAGAGCCTGGACCATAGTAAGTGCCAAACAAATACCATAATTATTATTATTGTTATATCTTATAGACTGTCCCTCACTTCAAGGCTTACTGAAGGCACATTTCCGACTTCTTCAACCACCTAGACCCCTTTCTCACCTTCCTTCTCTCCTTCTCCCTGCCCACTCTGATCCTCGGAGACTTCAACATCCATATGGATGTACCCGATGACTCCTCTGCTGCCCACGTGCTATCCCTCCTCGACTCTGCCGACCTCCTGCTCCACTATATTGCGCCCACTCACCGACTCGGTCACACCCTCGATCTCGTCATCTCCTACCACTGCACTATCTCCTCCCTCACCAACTCTGAAATCCCTCTCTCTGACCATAACCTCACCTGCCTCATCTCTCACACTCCCTCCCCCTGCAAATCTTTGCTACTGCCCCACAGACACCTCCGCTCTCTTGATCCCATCCGTCTTGCCAAAAGCATCTCTCCTCACCTTGCCGCCCTGTCCTCACTTCCCACTCTCGATGATCTCCGCTCTCAACTCCACCCTCTCTACTCATCTCGACTCTCTGGCCCCCCTTTCCCTCTGCCGCTCTCGCTCCACTAACCCACAGCTCTGGATCACCTCCTCTTTCCGCCTCCTACGCTCCTATGCTCGAGCTGCCGAGCGCTGCTGGTGAAAGTCCAAGCACCAAGCCAGCCTCACACACTTCAAATTTATCCTTTCCTGCCTTAACTCTGCCCTCTCCTCCGCCAGGCAAAACTTCTTCTCCTCCCTCATCGACACCCATGCCCATCACCCCCGCCAATTGTTCCAGACCTTTAACTCTCTCCTTAGGCCCCCTGTTCCTCCCCCTCCCCCATCTCTCACCCCCAATGATCTATCTGGCCACCTACTTCATCACAAAAATCAACACAATCAGGTCTGAGCTCCCCAAAGTCACTCCTCTGCCTCTCCCCTCCCCCCCACCAACCCTCTCCCCTACTTTCCCATCCTTCCCTGCAGTATCCTCAGAGGAGATCTCCTCCCTCCTCGCAAGTGCCACCCCCTCCACCTGCGCCTCGGACCCCATTCCCTCTCACCTTTTTAAAACCATCGCCCCTGCCCTCCTCCCTTCCTTAACTTCTATTTTTAACCACTCAATCTCCAATGGCTCTTTCCCTGCTGCCTTCAAACATGCCCACATCTCCCCCATCCTAAAAAAACCCGCTCCTGACCCCACTTCCCTCTCCAGTTATCGCCCTATCTCCCTACTACCCTTCCTTTCCAAAATCCTTGAACGAGTCGTCTACAATCGATGCTTAGAATTCCTTAACTCCCATTCTCTCCTAGACCCCCTCCGATCTGGCTTCCGTCCCCTCCACTCTACCGAGACTGCTCTCTCTAAGGTCACCCATGACCTCCTTCTTGCCAAATCCAATGGCTCCTACTCCATTCTAATCCTTCTTGACCTCTCTGCTGCCTTTGACACTGTCGACCATCCCCTCCTCCTCCATACCTTATCTCACATCAGCTTCATGGACTCCGTCCTCTCCTGGTTCTCCTCTTATCTCTCTGGCCGGTCATTCTCAGTCTCCTTCACAGGCACCTCCTCCCCCTCCCATCCTCTAACTGTTGGAGTTCCTCACGGGTCAGTTCTTGGCCCTCTTCGGTTCTCCATTTACACTCACTCCCTTGGTGAACTCATTCGCTCTCACGGCTTTGACTACCATCTCTACGCAGATGACACACAGATCTACATCTCTGCCCCTGTCCTCTCCCCCTCCCTTCGGGCTCGCATCTCCTCCTGCTTCAAGGATGTCTCCACCTGGATGTCGGCCTGCCACCTAAAACTCAACATGAGCAAGACTGAGCTCCTCATCTTCCCTCCCAAGCCCGGTCCTCTCCCAGACTTCTCTATAACCGTGGATGGCACGACCATCCTTCCTGTCTCTCAGGCCCGCAATCTCGGTGTCATGCTTGACTCGTCTCTCTTGTTCACCCCACACATCCTATCCGTTACCAAGACCTGCCGGTTTCACCTTTACAATATCGCCAAGATCCGCCCTTTCCTCTCCACCCAAACGGCTACCTTACTGCTACGGGCTCTCGTTATATCCCGGCTAGACTACTGTGTCAGCCTTCTCTCTGATCTCCCTTCCTCCTCTCTCGCCCCGCTCCAGTCTATTCTTCACTCTGCTGCCCGGCTCATCTTCCTGCAGAAACGATCTGGGCATGTCACCCCCCTTCTTAAACACCTCCAGTGGTTGCCTATCAACCTCCGCTCCAAACAAAAACTCCTCACTCTAGGCTTCGAGACTCTACATCACCTTGCCCCTTCCTACCTCTCCTCCCTTCTCTCTTTCTACCGCCCACCCCGTATGCTCCGCTCCTCTGCCGCCCACCTCCTCACCATCCCTCGGTCTCGCCTATCCTGCCGTCGACTCCTGGGCCACGTCCTCCCTTGGTCCTGGAACACCCTCCCTCCTCACCTCCGCCAAACTAATTCTCTTCCCCTCTTCAAAACCTTACTTAAAACTCACCTCCTCCAAGAGGCCTTCCCAGACTGAGCTCCCCTTCTCCCTCTACTCCCTCTACCGACCCCCCTTCACCTCTCCACAGCTTAACCCTCTTTTCCCCCCATTTCCCTCTGCTCCTCCCCCTCTCCCTTCCCATCCCGTCAGCACTGTACTCGTCCGCTCAACTGTATATATTTTCATTACCCTATTTATTTTGTTAATGAAATGTACATCGCCTTGATTCTATTTAGTTTCCATTGTTTTTACGAGATGTTCTTCCCCTTGACTCTATTTATTGCCATTGTTCTTGTCTGTCTGTCTCCCCCGATTAGACTGTAAGCCCGTCACAGGGCAGGGACTGTCTCTATCTGTTGCTGACTTGTTCATTCCAAGCGCTTAGTACAGTGCTCTGCACATAATAAGCGCTCAATAAATACTATTGAATGAATGAATGAATCTTCCATCTACTCTAGCACTTTGTATAGTACTTGACACATAATAAAAGAATAACAAGTACCACAGTCGTGATTATTATAATGTAAATATGTAAGCATTAGAGGTGTTTGATAGGTTGCTAAGGCTTAGAGTGGGGGGAGTTAATCAGAGAAGAGTTACTGGAAGAAGTGTGATTTTGAGAGGGCTTTGAATGGGGGGAGAACATTGTTGGTTTGTTGGTTTAGGGCAGGGAGGGAGTTCCAGGCTGGGGGAAATCATCAATCGTATTTGTTGAACACTTGCTGTGTGCAGAGCACTGCACTAAGTGCTTGGGAGAGTACAGTACAGCAGATTTAGTGGACTCAATCCTTACCCACAAGGAGCTCACAGTCTAGAGGGGGAGACAGACATTCATATAAATAAATTATGAATATGTACATAATTGCTGTGAAGATGTAAATGTAAATGTTGGGATTTGTTAAGCGCTTACTATGTGCAGAGCACTGTTATAAGTGCTGGGGTAGACACAGGGGAATCAGGTTGCCCCACGTGGGGCTCACAGTCTTAATCCCCATTTTACAGATGAGGTAACTGAGGCACAGAGAAGTTAAGTGACTTGCCCATAGTCACACACCTGACAAGTGGCAGAGCTGGGATTCGAACTCATGACCTCTGACTTCAAAGCCCGTGCTCTTTCCACTGAGGGGGTGAATAAAGGGAACAAATCGAAGTAACAGTAACAAAAGTAACAAAATAACCAAGTAGCAGAAGGGAGTGAGAAAGAGAGGAAATGAGGGCTTAGTCAGGAGAAGCCTCTTGGTGGAGATGTGCCCTCAATAAGGTTTTGAAGGTGGGGGGAATAATTGTCTGTGGGATATAAATAAGGAGGATGTTTCAGGCCAGAGGAAAAATGTGGGCAAGAGTTCTATGGAGAGATAGGCGAGATAGAGGTACAGGGAGTAGGTTGGCATTAGAGGAATGAAGTTTGTTGGCTGGACTGCAGTAGGCGAATAGCGACGTGAGGTAGGAGAGGGCAAGGTGATTGAGTGCTTTAAAGCCAATGGTAAGGAGTTTCAGTTTGAGTGCATGGACATTGGTCGATGAGTCAACGCTAAGACACAGTTAGAAGGAATGGAGGATTGCAGGGAATGGAGAGGAATGGAGAGAACAAGCAGGGTAATAGTGGGTTAGGGGACCTGATATGTAATTTGTGGAGAGCGGATGGAAAGCCTTGAAGTCTACTGTGAGATTTTGCTTCATGGAGAAGGCAATGGGAAGCCATTGAAGGGTTCTGAGGAGTACATTCAAGTGCTTAGTACAGTGATCTGCACATAGTAAGCACTCAATAAATACTTTTGAATGAATGAATGAAAGGGAAAGTTGTGTAATGAGTAATGGTTCAAGAAAATAATCCTCACATCATTTTGTAGAATAGATTGTCAAGTAGAGAGAGTGGCAAGGAGGCAGGGAGATCAATGAAGAGGTTGATACAATAGTCCAGCCATGATATGACAAGAGATTGGACCAAGGTGGTAGCATTTTGGGTTTTAAGGAATGACTGGATTTAGAAAATGTTGTATAGGAAAAATAAGAATGATTTTGCAGTAGGATGAATATGAGCAGTGAAAAGCAGTGAGGAATTGAAGGTGACACCAAGGTGGGGGGCTTCTGGAACATGGAGGATGATGATGTCATAGAAAGAATAGAAAGCTGAGAGGCCATTTGGGTTGAGGAGGGGAGATAATAACAATAATGATAAAAATAATAATACTGGCACTTGTTAAGCACTTACTATGTGCCAAGCACTCTTCCCCCACTGGGGACGGGGGATACAAGGTAATCAGGTTGTCCCACATGGGGCTCACAGTTTAATCCCCATTTTCCACATGAGGTAACTGAGGCACAGAGAAGTTAAGTGACTTGCCCAAAGTCACACAGCTGACAAGTGGCGGAGCCAGGATTAGAATCCATGACCTCTGTCTCCCAAACATGTGCTCGTTCTACTGAGTCATGCTGCTTCCCTGATGAGAGTAGTATGGTTTTAGACATGTTAAGTCTGAGTTGCCAGTGGGACAGCTCTACAGGAGAGGCAAGATTGCAGGTCAAATGAGGAAGGGGTTGAAAAAATAGATTTGGGAGTCATCTGCATAGAGCTGATAGCTGAAGCCATGCAAGTAGGTGAACTTCCTGAGAGAGTAGGCTTAGAACAAAAATAGTAGGGGGCCCAGAATAGAGCCCTGCAGGGCACCTATAGCTAGGGACTGGAAGGAGAAAGTGTCAGAGAACAAGACTGAGAATCGATCAATAGTATTTATCGAGCTCTTTCATGATAGCAGAATGGAATGGGTGGGATGTGGCACTACAGAACGTCCCTTTGTCCCAACCTAGCATAAACCCAAGGTGTTAGTAAGCAGTAAAATGGAAACCAGAAAGGATAAACTAGAGTTTAAGCTCGTTGTGGGCAGAGAATGTGTCTGTTCATTGTTGTATTGTACTCTCCCAAGTGCTTAGTACAGTGCTCCACACAGAGTAAGCTCAATAAATACGACTGAATTAATGAATAAAGTGAAGATGGGGTCAGACCCCCTAAAACTCTGAAAAGTGATTGGGTAAGATTTCACCCCCTCCTCACTGGAGATGATGTTTTAATAGCTTCTCTGAGCTATGTTACACTCCTTGGGCAGAACTTCAGGGAATTTGGTGATTAGGCCTTAGAAAATGGTACTGGACAAAATTCTCATGGTGAGTGGTAATTCTCAACTGAAAATGACAATCCACCAATCAATGGGCACCGTTGAATGTTCACCCTGATAAAGAACTCTGGTTTCCTGCCCTCAAGGAGCTTTCAGGCTAATAAAAGGAGACTGTAAGCTCCTTGAGGGCCTGGAACTTGTCTACCATCTCTGTTGTACACTCCCAATCGCTTAGTAATACTATTGAATTAATGAAGTGCTCAGTAAATACCATTAATTGATTTATTGTTAAAGCTTTTAAACAAGAGATGCTTTTAAATTCGGGACAATCAATCAATGGTACTTATTGACAACTTACTGTGTGCAGAGCTCTGTACTAAGCACTTGGGAGAGTACACTCCCACTTGTTTGCTGTGTGACCTTGGACAAGTCACTTAACTTCACTGTGCCTCAGTTCCCTTATCTGTAAAAATGGGGATTAAGACTGGGAGCTCTGTGTGGAACAGGAACTGTGTACAATCCAATTAACTTGTATTTACCCCAGCACTTAGAATAGTGTCTGGTGCATAGTAAGAGCTTCATAAATACCATTTTAAAGAAAGAGAGTACAATATGACAAAGTTGGCAGACATGTTTCCTGCCCACAAGGCGCTTACAGTCTAAAGAGAGAAACAGACGTTAAAATAAATTGTAGGTATGTACAGCTTGGCTCAGTGGAAAGAGCATGGGCTCGGGAGTCAGGAGTCATGGGTTCGAATCCCGGCTCTAGTACTTGTCAGCTGTGTGACTGTGGTCAAGTCATTTCACTTCTCTGTGCCTCAGTTCCCTCATCTGTAAAATGGGGATTAACTGTGAGCCTCACATGGGACAATCTGATTACCCTGTATCTACCCCAGCTCTTAGAACAGTGCTCTGCACACAGTAAGCACTTAACAAATACCAACAATATTATTATTACATGTCCAATTTCCCAATAGAGCTAGAAGGATAACAGAGTTTCATACCTGTGGTTGTTCCCAACTGAGCTTTTCTTCCCTATCAGGTTAGGATGGATTTAAGATAAGAGTTATTAAGTGCCCTGATAAATAAAATGTGATAAGGTTGGAACAAGACTGCCACTGGCAGGGTAAATTGTGCTTCTTTATCCTCCTGGAATTATTTGAAAGAGTTAACAAAATAGAGGATTAAATAGAGGATGGGAAAAGATAATTTATTTTTAAGAAGATTTTGATAAAGTCCTTCATGAGAAGCTGTTAAGAAAACTTGGTAACCACCCGATCAGAGATAAAATCCTGCCACTCGGATTAGACGCTGGTTATGAGATAGGGAGCAAAGAACAGAATAAATGTCCCCTTTGCAACCTAGAGAAAGGTTAATAGTTGGGTGTTTGGGGAACGTAATAGAACTGGTGTGGCCTGACAAGGACCCCACCAGCCCTCCTTGTGGTACCAAATTAATTTTATTAGTTCAGACCAGAGAGGATAGGAGGGACATCCATAAGGTTCATTCAAAACAAGGTAATTGGGCAGCACAGTGATAGAAAAATCAAAGCCAGCAAGGCAGTACACTTCAGAAGGGACAATTTCTACTATTCATGAACCTTAACAGGCTACGCATTCACTGTAAGTCTCAGGAAAAAGACTACTGAACCACTGGGGGCTCCTCAGTGAAGAGATTGACTCACTGAGCAGCACTAGCCAAAGAAGAGAATAAGATGTTATGAGAGCACTGTAAAAGGCAATAGAATCTATCCTAAAAATCTCAGGCCATTATGTTATAGAGTCCAGATACTAGCAGTGACAATGAGAACTCTTATATTTGCTCCTCTTCTGACCTGAATGATTTTAAATTGATCTCTTAATAGTACTGTGCCAGTTTCTGTCAAAGCCATTAACAGTGCCATTAAAGTCAAGGTCCAGACAGCACAGGCTTCTAACTCTGACAGTGGCAGCAGAATGAGAGTGGAAGAAACCACGTGAAGGTCGCCTTCACTAACATATATTCCCTTGTTTAGGGTTAGATCATCTAACTTTCCTCTCAATATCCCTAACTTTCATCTTTACAGCTCTAATTTAACTTTGAGTAAATCATTATGAACTATTCGAATCCAACTGACTCTTGTGCAACCTCCTGTGGGAAGATGATGATGATGATGGAGAAGCAGCGTGGCTCGGTGGAAAGAGCCCGGGTTTGGGAGTCAGAGGTCATGGGTTCTAATCCCGGCTCTGCCACTTGTCTGCTGTGTGACTTTGGGCAAGTCACTTCACTTCTCTGTGCCTCAGTTACTTCATCTGTAAAATGGGGATTAAGACCGTGAGCTCCATGTGGGACAACCTGATCATCTTGTATCCCATGCACTGCTTAGAACAGTGCTTTGCACATAGTAAGCACTTAACAAATACCAGCATTATTATTATTATAAACATATTCCCTGAGTTTACCCTCACCTAGTTGAAGTAGCATTTCCTGCTGTTTGGAATCTCACCTGCAACTGTTAATGAATGACAGGGCTTTGGTGAACAAAAGACAGCATGGCCTCATGGAATGAGGGAGTCAGAGGACCTAGGTTCTAATACTGAATCTGGCACTTATCTGCTGTGGAATTTTGGGCAAGTCACTTCAGTGCTCTGTGCCTCAGTTACCTCATCTCTAAAATGGGGATTAAGACTGCAAGTCCCACATGGGACATGGACTGTGTCCAATCTAATTAGCTTGCATTTATCTTGGCACTTAGTAACTTAGTACGATGCCTGGCACATAGTAAGTGCTTAATACCAAAAAAATAATAACAGTAATCTTGCAAGCCCACTACATGATTTGCAAAGGGCAAGCATGCCCTCTTTATGTCCTCTGTCCTACCAAACTAAAAAGCCAGCCCTAATCTTTTCCATCTGTCTTTATTCAGAAGTGTCTCTAGTCCTACTGATGTCTATATGTAAAATGGTTAAACCAACACATCTCTATGTCCCTTCCCTTGGGGTGAGAAGATAATTCACAATTAAGGAGAGGGAGGTGAGAAACTGCCTCCTTGGGTAGAAGAGAGTCTATTCAGTCTTCCAAGGTCCTGGGACAGAAGTAGTAGAAGAAGTTTGGGTCCTGGAACAGTGACTTAGATTCAAATTCTCAAGAAGACAGCGACTTTTCCATGGGACCTCTTGTAAATACAGAAGGGAGAGCTCTAAGGAAAAAAGGTGTCAGCAGGACATATTTCACTTGGCATAAATCTGGAAAGGATTTGGATTCAGTTGGCATCATGGAAGTGGAAATAGTGCTCTGTCCAACCTGATTTTTTTAGGATCTCACCCACTTCGTCTCAGCCTGACCTTCTCCAATAGGCATTAAAATCTACAGGGTCTGGCTGGCCCAAACACCAAATTTACCCAGAAGAGCAACCTGTTTAATGGGGTGCCTTTCCATCAAAAGCCACTTCCTGGCTCTGGTTCCATATACAGCCAACATAGCAGTGGCAACAGAAGGCTTCACCAAGAAAGGAAATTCTGATTTCACAGTTCTCTCCTTATGATTTTATCTGAGAGAGAAAGCCAGAACAAAAGATAACATTTGAATGTAAGTTAATTCACTTTCCCTATCAGCACCACTTATTGCGGAGCCCTGGCAAACAAGGAGGAGCAGTCTGTCCAGTCTCATTCAACCTTTTTAGGTTCAGTCTACCCTGGCACAACTCGGCCTCTCAACCTTCAGTAACCTAAGATCCAGCATCCAGGCTCAGCCCATTAAAAGCTCCATGTGATCTGCTAGCTTTTCCTAAGACAATTAGTAAACATGTATAGGACTTTGTCTCCCCAAATGTTATGCAAAGACCTGCCTTGAGGTCTATGCGGAACTAGTACTATGTAAGTCCTCAATATATACTAAGACAATGCTCACAGATACTTTTTCTGAAGACTGTGTGAGGGACTTATCCAGACTGCCAAATAGAATCAGCGATTAGGTCCATTATTCCTACTTCACATTCGTGTAAGCCTTTTATCTCATCCACAATTACTCTGTATTACATTGCTGAGACATTAGAGCCTCACAAAGCCCCAGTTGAGAAATCTAGGATGATTATACCTACCTGGCAAATAAGAAAATTGTACAGCAAGTCTCTTCACTCAAGGCCAAAATAGAGAATCTGCTCAAAGAGACCTAACTAGATCTCAGTTGGGAAAGTCTCAGTCAAGGGATCTCGTCTCTGAGCTACTGTGGCATTGAGAACCCGATGAAAGGGGGTGTTGGTGGATGAGTGCTAGACTGAAGCCTCTGGCCTTTTAATTCTCTCTCAGATGGGTACTTTCTAGTGCCAAATTTCTTTTAAAACATTCCTAGTTCTTCCAGGCTCACTGCCCATGACCCTATGCTCACTGGGATAGCTCTGTTAGCTCTTTTGAGTCACCAGAGGAAATTTATCAATAATAATAGTATTTGTTAAGTGCTTGCTATGTGCCAGAGACTGTACTAGTGCCTGGGTGGATACAGGCAAATCAAGCTGGACACAGTCCCTAACCCATGTGGGGCTCACAGTCTCAATCTCCATTTTATAGATGATACAACTGAGGCACTGAGAAGTGAAGTGATTTGCCCAAGGTCACACAGCAGACAAGTGGCAGAAGCCGAGATTCGAACCCATGACGTTCTGACTTTTAGATTCGTGTTCTACACTATGCTGTTTCTTATTTAATTAGGGTCTAATTTAATTAATAGTTAATGAAATTAACAAATTAATTTATCATTTAATTAATGTTCCCTTGATGAATGCCTCAATTTCCACTGTGGGTACTACCGAGAAGAGATTTACATTGGGGTACATGAAAGCACTAAATGGGTATAGCCACCACTGTAGAAGATGTGGGGACTGAATGGGAATTTTGGGCTTCCCAGCAAAAAGTAATGGCACAACACAGGGGCAGGTGATAAGGGCATGTCTCGCTCTGTAGGAAGAGCAGGAGCTATTTTCTCCTCACCCGCTCTGACTGCTAATACCCCTGGTTCCATAAGACAGATGGTTCAAACACTCAGTGAGTTTGTGTGCGTTTTGGGAGGGAGGTTGGGGTGCATTTAGAGAAGGGTGTGAAGATAAACTGTGGCTAAATATTAGAGTGGATAGAAACAGGGAAATAGATATTGGAGATGAAGGGTGTTTAGATTGTGAGCTCCTTGTGGGCAGGGATCATCTCCATCTCTATTTGTTGCTGAATTGTACTTCCCAAGCGCTTAGTACAGTGCTCTGCACACAGTAAGCGCTCAATAAATACAATTGAATGAAGTGAGACTGCTAGGGTATAGTTATCAGCAAAATTTGAAACTCCTTGTACTAGGAGGCCAAAGGAATGCTAAGTGGTAGATAGGCGATCTTTATCAGCTATAACAGGATTGCTGTCTAGCATGACATGCCAACAATGAAACAATGGAAAATAAACAATTCCACACCAAGAGGCCCATTGATTTTCAACTGATTACAATCCAAAACAATAACCCAAACTACCTAATTTGAGGGATTCAATGGGCAGATTAAGGACCATGGCTAAGAGGTGAGATCATTTTTTTCTCCTTAACAGAAAATAGTTTAGATTAGGCAACCTACTAGAGAGAAGGAAAAAAACAACAAGAGAATAGTATCTCTCTGTGAATGAGCAGTAAAACAGTGTATGAACTCAGAGGAAGGATAATAAACAAGCCATCAAAATTACTAAACCCTCGTAGAATGCTGTGGATTTGGTAAATAATCTACTCAAAACAATGGTAACAAAGCTAGTACAATGTTAGCATCTCATTAGAGAAAGCCGTAAACTCCTACAGTGTTTGCCAAAATAAAACCCCCTAAATATCAAGAGATTAAGATGGAAATTGAAAATAGAAGAGCAGCATACCTTCACTTGGGACTAAACACTGCATAGGAGTGAGGCCTGGACTAATCAAGACAATGGTAAAAGCATGAAAGGGATGCTTAAATAATTAAACCACAATTTCAGGACTAAATGAAAATCAAATAGGAACAATAAAATTGCTTAAATACATGGTCAGATGAAAAAAAAAGTCAAGTTAGCACTCCAAAACCTATTACAGAGCAAGCCTAGATTGAGACCAGTCTTTTACAATTAAATTGTTTGGAATTCTCCTGAATGTGCTGAGGTATTTTAGGGCCCAAAACTGCTCTGGTATAAAATGGAAATATCCAGATAGCAAAAACTCTTTGGGTTTCAAACGGAGAATAATAATAATAATAATAATAATAATGTTGGTATTTGTTAAGCACTTACTATGTGCCGAGCACTGTTCTAAGCACTGGGGTAGACACAGGGGAGTCAGGTTGTCCCATGTGGGGCTCACAGTCTTAATCCCCATTTTACAGATGAGGTAACTGAGGCACAGAGAAGTTAAGTGACTTGCCCACAGTCACACAGCTGACAAGTGGCAGAGCCGGGATTTGCACCCATGACCTCTGACTCCAAAGCCCGTGCTCTTTCCACTGAGCCACGCTGCTTCTCTATAACAAATACTATTATAATTAGCCAGAGATGTTTTGGGATTTACCTTTGCCAGGGAGCATCAACTGGAAGCAGCATGGTGTAGTGTATAGAGCATGGGCCTGGTACTCAGAAGGTCATGGGTTCTAATCTTGGCTCTGCTGCTGGTCTGCTATGTGACCTTGGACAAGTCACTTCACTTTTCTGGGCCTCAGTTACCTCACTTGTAAAATGGGGATCAGTGCTGTGAGCCGGTTGTGGGACAGGGGCTGTGTCCAACCTGAATTGCTTGCACCTGATTTCCTCCCCCAGTGATTAGTTCAGTAAGTGCTTAATGAATGTCACAATTGTTATTATTATTAAATAATGTATTAGGAAAGAATGATTAGGAAAATGTGTTAGAATAGATTGCTTCGAAGTGAGGAACTGCATCTTCAATAGATGCTACTGCTATTTCTAGAAGTAGTACAAAATCATCTGGTTTATTTACTGTTATGGTTCAGAATGGAAAATGTGGAAGGTAGGGTTTTGCCTTTAGAGACCTTAACTTCTAGCATGTTGGTACTTTAAAATTGCTTAGAGCCATACCTTGATCCTTTGAATGTACTAATTCAAAGATTGAAACAGTGGAACAGTTGCCATACATAGACTGAAAAGCTCGCCCAAGAGTCACAGAGAACCTCAAGGAAACGTTCAAAGTGTCAAAGATTAAAAAAAAGAGAGATCTAAGTAACGTTCAGTCATATTTATAGAGTGCTTACTGTGTGCAGAGCACTATACTAAGCGCTTGGAAAGCAACATACCCTCATCTCACAGCTGAAAAGGTTTTCACAGGCTGAGAGAAATCATCCCTGTTTCCCTTCCTGTGACAAAGATTGGCCTTTCCGTTGGAATGCCTTGGAAGGTACTAAATCCAGATTCTTGTCAGGATTCATGGTTACAATTCACGCCTTTATTTGTCAGGAAGAGGAACTTCAACAGGTTGCCAAAGCCCTAATCCAATCATTACTGGTTCAGGATAATAATAATAATAATAATAATGTTGGTATTTGTTAAGCACTTACTATGTGCCTAGCACTGTTCTAAGCGCTGGGGTAGACACAGGGGAATCAGGTTGTCCCACGTGGGGCTCACAGTCTTAATCCCCATTTTACAGATGAGGGAACTGAGGCACCGAGAAGTTAAGTGACTTGCCCAAAGTCACACAGCTGGCAAGTGGCAGAGCCGGGGTTCGAACCCATGACCTCTGACTCCAAAGCCCGTGCTCTTTCCAGTGAGCCAATCAGCCCTTCATTTACCTCCAAGTTCAGATTCTTTAGAGCCACTCCAAATGTCTCACCTGCCTCCATGGAATTCCTCCCTCATCAACCTCCAAATTTCATAGTCCCCTCAGGGGAGTTTGAAGTCCCCTGAGTTTGCGGTCTAAGCAGAGGTGACTACTTTGCATTGCGAGTCCAGGACTGCAAATGGGATGGAGGGTTTTCAGGGACAAGTAAGGGGGATAGCAGGAAAGTGGTGGGCAGATTTTGAAGAGCTATTAGGTCTGGAAGACCCAGTTTGGGGTCTTTCTGGCCTTCCTCAGAAGCTCGAACTGCTGTGGAGAAAACAATGACTCCGACTCTCTCCCCTCCCCACCACCACCAGCGGAAAACCCAGGGGAGCAATTCAATCAATCAGTGATATTTATTGACCACTTGTTGTGTGCAAAGCACTGTACCAAGGCCTTGGGAGAGTACACTACAAATGAGTAGGTATAGATGATCCCTGGCCATAGGGAGCTTAGAGACTAAAGGGGATCTGTCCTCATTTCTCCCAGTGGAGCTGGCAACAGTGGAAGTGGAAGTGGCCTGGGAGTCAGAAGACCTGTGTTCTAATCTCAGCTCTTCCACTTGTCTGCTATGTGACCTTGGGTAAGTTACTTCACTTCTCTGTGCCTCAGTTACCTCACTTCTAAAAGGGGTATTAAATACTATTCCCTCCTACTTAGACTGTGAGCCACATGTGGTACAGGAACTGTGTTCAACGTGATTAACTCGTATCTACTCTAGTGCTTAGAATAGTGCTTGGTACATAGTGAACACTTAAAAAGTATCATTATTATTATTATTGTAATAACAGTGTTTCTAAAGAAACTGGGTGAGGAAGAAACCTATAGACTGTGAGCTTGTCATGGACAAGGAATGTCACTGTTTACTGTTGTATTGCACTTTCCCAAGCACTTAGCACAGTGCTCCGCACACAATAAGTGCTTAATAAATACAATTGAATGAATTAATGAATGAAGACCATATGAGAACTGGTCTGAGCTCCTGAGGCCAGTCCTGGCAGAATGTTCCCACTGAAAAGTATAAAACAAACCAGTTCAATTGCATAACACAGAGATTGATGTCGTAAAACTAGAAGCATTAATGTTGTTTAGAATAAATGTTTTAATTGGAAAGGAATCAGCATGTATTTATAGATAGCACTAGGGGAAAGAAAATCAGACCCATGCAGAAAGCAAAGTAGGAGGAAAACATTACTTTATGAAAATAAAATAAGATTTAAAGGGAATAAATGTCCTCCCACTCGATCTAATGGGAAACCTGAAAATAATCAAAATGAGCATAATGGCAGGAGTGCTGGCTGGATTCCAACATTCAGTCCTTTGAGACACAAACACGGTACATCATAATAATTGAGGAATTCACATTACAATTTCCTTGGTAAAGTTCAAAACCAAAAGTCTGGACATGAAAGATTCAAACATAAATGCGGGCCACTTTTCCCCTACTTTAGGGATGTCCCTGAAGATACAAACCATTATCAAACCAGCTTAAAGAAAAAATATAAACCAATCCCAAGTAAAAGTAGAATAAGATGGCTCTTTTCCATTAATTTGCTGGAAGAAAATTACTCTTCCAAGAATTCATGGATAAAGTGTCTCTGGAAGATTATCTATGACTGTACTTTCCTTTAGGTCCTACCTAAATTAACCTCCATTAACTATGGTATTTATTAAGCGTTTACTATATGCCAGGCACTGTACTAAACAATGGGGTGGATACAAGCAAATCGGGCTGGCCACAGTCCCTGTCCCACATGGGGGTCACAGTCTCATTCCCCAAATCTGGAGGGAAAGGAGTAAAAAATACATAGCATTAGCTGCTTTTCATCATTTATGTTCTTCTTTATTCTTCAAAAGGACAAAGGAAAATACTAAACATCTAAAATTGTCAGTTTGCCGTAGGAAAATAGATATTTGGAAGAAACATCTGTAGTCGTATCATGTCTGGTCATCAATTAGTGGTGGGATGGAAAACCCCATGTTTTACCTTGTCTTAATTCAGTTCTCTTCTGAAATCTAGTTAAAGCCTCAGGGGATATTTATGAACTGTTAATAGCCCTATCCCAATAATTTGTGCATTAGAAAAATAGGCCCCTTTAAAAATAAAAAATCCTCCCAATTCCCTCTTCCTTATAACTACTCTCTTCTCCCTCCCCACCTCAATTACAGCCTTCGGTGCTTTTAACAAAATTTTCCTTACTCTCAACTCCAATCCATCACTCATACCATTATGTTATCCCCTCTTGAGTCTATGCTTTCCCCACCAAAATGACGATGTGTTGTGTTTGTTTTTCGCCCTATCACCCTTAGGCTTTAATGGGCACCTCTTTTTATGGTACTTTTTAAGTGATTACTATGTGCCAGGTACTGTACTAAGCACTGGGGTAGATAAAGCTAATGAGGTTGGACATTATACCTGTACCTCATGGGGCTCATAGTCTTTGTCCCCATTTTACAGATGAGGTAACATTCATTCATTCAGTAGTATTTATTGAGCTCTTACTATGTGCAGGGCACTGTTGGAATGTACAATTTGGCAACAGACAGAGACAATCCCTGCCCAAAGACGGGCTCACAGTCTAACTGGGGGAGACAGATGGCAGAGCAAAACAGTATGAAACAAAAACAAGACATTCACGATAAATAGAATCAAGGGGATGTACACCTCATTAACAAAATAAATAGGGTAATAAATAATATATTCAAATGAGAACAGTGCTGAGGGGAGGGGAGGGGGAGCAGGGGGAAAGGGGGCTCATCTGAGGGGACGTGAAAGGGGAAGGGGAGACACAGAGAAGTGAAGAGACTTATCCAAGATCATTCAGCAGACAAGTGGTGAAGCCAAGATTAGAACCCAGGCTCTCCTGATTCCCAGGCCTATTATGCTCTATCCACTAGGCCATGCTGCCTAGTGGATAGGGCATAATATCCACTCTATATTGGATATTATGAACAAGTGGATGAACAAGAATTTTAGAGAAGAGCTGATAATCTCAGAAAAGCAAAGGCAACAGTCATGTCGAAAAACAAACCCCAGACACTCACACAGAACCAGGTGTCTTTGGGTCTATGGGCCAGAGATGTCCAGAAGTGAAATAATAGTTTCAAAGTCACTGAAGTCCAATTCCTTAAGTTCCCTTCTTGGGGGGCTGAGATGGAAGAAATAGACCATCACCTTTACAATGATACCCCAAAGTCCTTTTAAAAAAATAGCCTTCCCCTCAACTCTCAGTTTGGTGGTTGTGGTAAAAATGGTTGCTGATCTTTATATAACGACTGTGAGCCCCACAGTCAGGGACAACCTGATTAACTTGTGTCTACTCCAGCTCTCAGAACAGTGCTTGTCATGTAGTTAGCACTCAATAAATACCATCACTATTATTATTATAGATGAGGCTGCTGGCAGTGAAATGAAAAGACAAGTCCCAAATCGACTAGATCGTAAGCCTCTTAAGAGCAATAATCATGCCCAGATCTTAGAACAGTGACCAGCACTTAGAACAGTGCTGGGCACATAGTAAGTGCTTAACAAATATACCATAATTGTTATTATTATCATTATGCCTCTCAACTGTACTCTCCCAAGCACTTAGTACAATACTCTGCAGAGAGTAGTGCTCAAAAAATACCACTGACTGTTGGACATCATGGAAATAAAAAGTTTATCCTCTGTCATGCACACGCTTCCACTATGTGCTGGGCCTGATGCTGTTTTTGAATTTTCTTCACTAGTTCCATGATCCCCCTTGGATGTTCTGCTCCCAAACTAATGTTCTTTTCTTGATTTCGGCACACTCTAAAGGCCTATCTATTTCTGTTGAATCCTTACAACCAGCTGCATTTTACCTCATCCTTAAAAGTTTCCACTGCCCACTTTTCCCACTTTTCAGTTGTCCTATTTCAATTTACCATACGGCATTTCTTAAGGTATGAAAGTATCATCCAGTTTCTTCACATGTCTCATCCAGAGAAGAGATGTTAAGCAGACTTTCAATGCTGGTGACCTGACTCTGTTGCTAGACCTTTTTCAGTCAGTCAATCCATGGTATATGTTAAGCGCTTACTCTGTGCAGAGTGTTTGGGAGAGTACAATATAACAGAATTAGCAGATACATTCGCTGCTCATAACTAGTTTGCAATTTTGATTCTGTCTTGCCACTTGATGTTGAGTGTGACCTAAGGGGCCTGGTAATGGAATTGCTCTAAAAACTAGATGAGTTGCCTGGGTTGGATCCAGATCTTACTTTCAAATAGAAGGTTGGCAAGAATGCCCCTGTGCTGGGCAGCAGCTGCATGGGAGAGAGTCAAGGGTGGAGACTCAAATCGACTGCGCGGAAGGAGGCAATGGTAAATCACTTCCATATTTTGACCTATATGCTATATAGGTTTATGCTATACTATATGCTATATGCTATATATGCTATAGCTATATGCTATAGGCTATAGAGTTTTCTATGGATCCACTACCAGATCGATTGCAGATGGAGGCGGGGCATTCTGGGAGAGATGTGTCTATGACGTCGTTATGGCTCAGAGACAACTTGACAGCATAAGGCATGACAAGACTGCTGCACTGAAACCATGTAGATACTTCAGTGTGGAACATGATGCTACATTTTTGTCACCCTTTATCCGACAATCTCCCAAATGGCAAACCGACTTTCTCCCTCTTTATCTACCTTTTTTTTTTTGGCATTTTTTAAGGTATTTGTTAAGCACTCAGGCACTGTTCTAAGCACTGGGTAAATACATGCTAAACACGCTGGACACAGTCTATGCTTCAGAAGGGGCTCAAAGTCTTAATCCCCATTTTTACAGATGAGGTAACTGAGGCAAGAGAAGTGAAATGACTTACCCAAGGTCACATAGCTGACACATGGCGTAGCCAGGATTAGAACCCATGTCCTTCTGAGTCCCGGGCCCATGCTCTATCCACTAGGCCATGCTGTTTCTCCTCTTTGTCTAACAGCATGTTGATTATTTAGCAGAATTACGTGACAATACTAGATTCTGTGTTACTGATAGAAAAGTTGATTAAATCATTTTCTTCCTTGTTAAGCTAGCTAGAAGCATTAATAATCTTGGGGAGAAGATATTTTCAGGTATACGATTGTCCTCTAGATTGTAAGCTCATTGCATAATAGGGAGTATGTCTGTTATATTGATAGACTGTACTTGCCCAAGTTTCTTATTGCAGTTCTCCGCACACAGGAAGTGCTCAATAAATCCGATCGCCTTGACCGTCTCCTGGAGCCCAAAATGACTCATGAACCTCTAGCAATAGGAGACGCTTCCTGAGAAGATTTCTCCTCGGGTAAGATCTTGACCATTTGGTTTGAAGAGGAAAGTTCCCCAGTGAAAACTACAAGGGAGTAATGCAAATGTATACTTAAGGGTTGGGAAAGATGTTGGAAGGCAGCTCAGAGTGAATTTAGGTGGAAACATTGCCAACTCTGAAAGGCAACACTAGATTATATTCACGGGAGCTACACAAGAGCTAGATCAGTATCCAAAATAAGCAAGACACGTAGAGTCATTAGCAATTTGGAGTCTGTGTTCTCCCTTTACAATCCCAGTTATCCACTGAGTGGAAAAAAACTCAATCGTGATTGTATCCTCCAAGGTTCTTTCCTCCCAGAAAAATACGATCTCTGAAACAAGCAACTTGTCTATTTATTCAAAGGAGTCAATGAGCTGCGAAGATTGACATTTAAACCATTAAAGTCGCATTTTATTTGACAATGTTATTAAATATTAAGTCTGATTTATGTAAAAGTTTAATCAAATGGCAGCTCAGGTCAGCTGCAGCCCCGCACAGCAATTGGGTTATGTTGGCAATCATTTGATTGCGTTGATCAAGCTAAGAAAAGAAAAATCCCAACAGTCACATTAATATCTGACTTCACTTGACAAAGTTATTATCATATAAATTTGAACCACTTGCAAGCACAGCACCATATCCTAAAGTTTCTCTAATTGATTTTCTTAACAGTTTGAAAACGCAAAGAGAAAACACAGTCTTAAATAAAGCCGGCTTCAGAGGACAGAAGCTCTTAGTGGCCTTTTAAAATATCGGTGTTTGCATTCATCTTGATACT